>NC_086162.1:25724054-26414887 GCF_035149785.1 Candoia aspera
TGGGAGTTGCGGTTCACCCGGAGAGCACCAGCCGACTGCGAAGTCCGCCGCGCCCTCCGGTGGCGAGCGAGGTCGGCCGCCTCTCCCCACACATGCGCTTCAGGGGGAGGGCTGGAGGGGGCCCCGTCCCCGGCAGGACTACAACGCCCAGGGTTCTGCTACGGCTCTACTTCTCCCGCGAGGTCACGCGGCCCGACTATTTCGCGTGCTGTATTTTAGGCCGGCGAGGCAGGGAGCGAGCGTCGGGGCCGGCCGGGGCGGGCTCTTTCCCCGCCGGCCGCTGCGCGTCGTTGGCCCTCCTCGAGGGTCCCCCTCCCTTCTTCGCGGCTCCGAACAGCTGCGGGGGAAGAGCGGAGGCGGCCCCGCTTTCTACCCCACTTCGCCCTCCTGGGCGGGTGAAGCGGCCGCCCGCCCCGCGCGGCGTCTCCTCCCGGCGGCCGCCCTGCCTTCCAGGCGGCGAAGCGGCTCGGCTCCCGGTTGGACAGCGCCGCCTGGTCGCGGTAGCCCTGCCCCTGGGCGCTGCCTGCCCCTGGTGCCGACGGCCGGCCGGTGGGCGATCTCGGCGCGCTCCGCAGCCGCCGGAACCGGCTGGCGGCCCCTGAAAGTGACCCGGGCCAGGTTGGGGGGGGGGGCTGGGTTAGCTCTCGTGGGAACAGAGGAAAAGCCCCGACCGGGGTCTGGATTACAGAGACAGAGAAAGGTTGGTCGTGCCACGACGGAGTCCGCAAGCCGGCGGGACCCCCCAGAATTGCCTGCCGGCCCCACCCTCTTTTTCAGCGGCTCAGCCCCCTAAGCCAGACCAGAGCTGGTCAACCCTGTTATCTCCTCCACGCCCCCTCGCCCGCCCCACACAGCGTTGCTCTGCGGCCAGATAAGAAATGAACTCCAGGAGTCGTGGGGTTGTGCCAGCGCCAGGGGCCCTGTTTTCCTGCCTGGTGTTGTGCACCAGGCGCAATGGCATCACATGCCGGGACATCAGGGGGGAAAGTACGATTTAACTAGATGTCTGTCCTGCCTTTACAGTATTTTGCACAACTCAAAGCAGAGCGCGTAATGCTCCTATTTTTCCTGCAGCAGCACCCCTGTGAGGCTGAGGGAGAAAGACTGGCCCAAAGACGCCTAGCTGGTTTCATCCCTGACGGAGGACTTGAACTCATGGTGTCTTGATTTGTAGCCTGGCATCTTAACCACTGCACCAAACTGCCGCTCATCACACAGACGGTGCAGTTTGCATCATTTGCCCCATGATGCCATGATGTGCATGATAGCTCTTCCCTCACCCCCCCACCTCGTAGGTGCCCAGGATGGCTGCAACCAGGTAACCCTATTAATGCTTTCTAATAATTGGGGAAGGGGCTACAAAGGACACTGGCCACTTCCAAGCTGACCCTGCCAGCGGCTTGGTGGAATCTGAGTCACACGCAGCCATGATATTAGGTGACACGCTGCCCTTAAAGGCCAACCTATTTAAATTAACTTTGTTTTAGATCAGGCTCTGTTAATGGAGCACAAGTGAGCTCGCAAGAAACATTCATGGTAAAAGTTGCAGCGAGATGCTGCTTGTACTTGGAAGCTTGGCACACCAGGCCTGGGTTCCAAAACACGATGGAGATGGTTACCAGGTGGTTAGGAAGGACATTTGCATTACGTGAGCTTTAAGGGCAAGGACCCTTATAATGGGTGCTGGGTTTTCTTGTGGGGATCTCCACAGCATGTGATCAAAAGAAGCCAAGGTGACATCTGCAATAGCACACTCAACACTCCACCTGTTTTTTATATGCATTGCACATAAAAAACAGGAGGAGCTTCAATCCCACTGTTGCAGACACCATCTTGACATTTTTTGATCATACCCTGTGGATTTGTGGACATTTTTTACCATACCCTATAGACACTCCTGCTCTGTTGGCCGGCTCCTCAGAACCTCCGTTTCATAATCTGGCTGGATTACGCCTCGCTCACCTGCTCCTAAGGGGCTCGCTGTGGTTTCCTTGCAAGGGAGCGTTTAAGCCTCTCTGTCCCACTTGACACATCACAGCGTTCAGGGGAGAACATTTTCCCCCTTGGCTGCTGAGCCAGGTGTTCCTGCTTCAGGCTTTTCCCTGCAGTCAAGGGCCCTTGTGGGAGCTGAGCTAGGAACGCACTTGAGAGGAGGGGAAGCTGCCAGCTGCGTCTCAAATACTGGCATTCTCTCCCGTGAAGAAGTGCCTGGGTTGGACCCGAGCACCAGACAATAACCCGTTCGGGCCTGGGGTGGGGGTGGTGGTAAATAAATTAAAACCAGTTTGCAGGTGCAGCACGTTACAATGTACAGTATCTCAGATCCCTGCTCCAAAGGTCTTACAGTCTCTCACTACACAGCCGTGCAAGGAAACCCTCTTAGCATGCCTTCCGAATTCCAGAATGCTGAGATTGCTTAGCAGTAATAATTCTAGCATGGTCCTTTTCCATTTGTTGCTGGCTTTGTGCGAATTCCACCGTTTTTAAATCGTTGCCAGCCATCTCAAATATCTCAATTTAAAGCTGAGAGCACAGATGTCTTAAATAAAGATACCATTAGGAATATGCCTGGGTTTCAGTGCCAGAAGGATGAGCAATGTAGAATACAAAGCTGGGTACAGAAACCAAGGTTTTGGGGAGGGGCTCATGAGAGAAAAATGTGTGTTTATTTGAGGTTTAGCCGAGATTAAGGGTTGTGCCAAAGCCAAGGTCTTTGTTAGGCAAAGGCACGAAACCAGTTCTGAAGGAACAGCCTTCTGCTGGCTGCCTTCCTTCCTTATTAGCGTTGCTTGGGCTGTTTCTGGAGTGACTCACCACCAAGGTGCCGAAAATGCCCATGACGCAGCACCCCTGCCAGGGAACAGAGGTCCTCCAGTTCAACCCATGAGAGTGGAATGTGCAAGTGTGCGCTCCTGATGTCCTCGAAGACTCAACAGCTTGGTAAGGGATCCATAGGTAGGTGCAACTCATCGAAAAGGCTACATCTGAGGATATATAAGTGCACGCACACACACACCACTGAAACTACCCTTCCCCATAAAAGATGCTGCAGGATAAAAGTCAGTGTTGTTCATCAGCAGGCGTTCAGCCTGCACCTGAGACAGGTAACTCAGCAAGTCTGTTCTCCTGGACTGCAAATGGTGGGGTCTTTTGCTCCTCAGCATAACACGCCCACTCCTATCAGGTGCTGAGCTGCAGGGCAAACTGAGTAGGGTCTGTGCCAGCCTTCTAATCGTCTGCAAATCAGGGTCCAGAGGATCTGCTGGTTTTGCCAGATGGACAAGGGCTGAGATAAATGGTAACTGCTTGCCAGGGAAGTCCGGAGACATAATTATAAGTAAGTTGCTTTAAGCAGCAGCAGCAGCAGCAAATACGTTGCACGTATTTGATTCCCGAAAGAAAAAGTGTGAAAGTTGGCTTTCTACAAGCTGGTGCCCTCCAGATGTGTTTGGATCATTCCCAGTGACCACCCCAGCTCGGAGTTCGAGGAAACTTCATCTCAGCCCTGGCGAACCAATTTCATACTGCTGCCAAGTAAAGGATAAGGAGTCCTCAGCAGTCACACCCGACTTGAAGGAGGCTTTATTTAGTCCTGAAACATCGGGAGTGGTTTACGCTGGGGGAGGCTGGTTCCCCAGGGCCAGTCATTAAGAAGTTGGCGCCTCTGCCCAGCTGTAAGAATCCCAAGAAAAGAGCACAAAAGGAAAGGGAGATGAGAAGGGAAGAGCAAAGGAAACACAGAGATGCTGTTCCTCATTTTGTTCATTAACACTTGTGATGCTTCCCATGCCTGCCTCTGCAGAAATTTACACTGATCCCTGCCAAGCCAAGGGCTGTCATCGTAGCCACCTTTTCCGTGAAGTTCTGTTGATTTTAACGGAGCCACCCGCTGAGTTTAGAGTGGCAGTTTAATTGAATCCAGGTATCGTCTTTGCAAAAAGAGCCTTTCCTTCAAAGCGGCCGAGGGGCACCAAGCGGCTAAGCTCCGACTGGCTGCGTCACCGACGCCTCTGGGGGGCCTGGGGCGATGCAAACGAGAGGTGGCTCTGAGCATAAGCAGAGGACCTCTCCCCTGAATGACTCCCCACGATCTGGATCAGCAATCCCCAGCAGGAGGCCAGGAACCAAGGGTTAGCTTGGCTTGTTTCTTCTTTTTCGTAGAACCAAGCTACTAGTCCTCAAGTCAACCTTGCTGAGACTGGAAAGGGCTTTGCAGAGAAGCCAGTCCAGGTCTTGCTCGTGCCCAGCCCTTCCCTCCCTCCTTCCCGTTGCTCTTCCTCCTTGCCTTTTGGGATGGCCAAACCGCTCCTGCCACCAAGCAACGCCCCACACCCTCCAGGTTCAAGTGTGGCAGGACAGCGCCAGCCTCCCTCAAAGGCACTTCCCAAGGCAGCACATCTTCCGGCAGCGCCTGCCTCTCCTCAGCCTTCAGCTCTCAGGGGCACCAGGTAAGCGGGGGGAGTGGAGGAGCTCTGCCCGGGCAAGTTGGCACAAGCTGAAGAAGGGCCGGAGGGGCTTGGGGGGGGGGCAAGCTATGCCAGCTGGGTCAGAGAGAGAGGCAGGGAGAATGGCTGATTAATCCACCCTGCATGCTGATGGCCCTCTCAGTGGGTGCCAATTCCCCTAGACCCAGCTGGCACCTTGGCTGGGGCATCTGAAGGAGCCGTTCCAGTTGGCAAGGGGGGAGGGGGCCATGGCTACCAAGGAGAGGAGAATTCCGAATGTGCTGGTTGGTGGCTTCTGCAGGGGTTTGGGTGCAAATCCATAGCAGTGACCTTGCAGGGTTTCACCCCGAAACCTAAGAGCTACTGCTGGTCTGCATAAATCAGAGAGGGGTACAGTTCAAGGCCCTTCAATCTCCTGTAGCCCCCTCCCTGGTCTCAGGATTAGTCCCAGATTCTCCCCAAAGGTACTGCCAAAATGGTAGCGCTAATCTCAATGCAATGCAAACTGTGCTGGAATGTAGGAAATAGGGAAAATAGGGTCCTCTCTGCAGTTCCAGGCACCAAGCCAGGATGCGTCCAAAGAACAGTGAGCAGGGGGTCCTGGGGTGAGTGCACCACATGAGCCAGGACCTCATGTGAAGCCGAAACACATTTCCTTGGTTCGGGTGCAACGTACACGCCATGCAAATGCACAAAATTATTGCCCCTCCTGTGGACTGCAGACCATGGTCTAGGAAGCCACATTCACATGGAGTTCCTTGGGTGGGCTTTAACACCAAGAATTAGGGGTTGGAATACAGGACCTCGAGGACGGGGTTAGGACTCTCCAGCCCACCTTGACCCATTAAGGCAGCTCCCCCTGAAGTGTTTGAATCTCTTTTTAGCTAAGGACCCATTCCATTGATAAGCCAGGATGGACGGTTTGTGTCTTCAGAGACGCCTCCTTCTCCCTCAGCCTCAGTGCAATCTCTCTCATGACTTTTGTGACAGTGAGTTGTAGAGTGCTACTCAGAGCAAGCCCACTGTTTGTTTAGGAAGAGCCCTAGAGCTGTGTTTTTCAAACGTGGCCACTTTAAGAGGGGTGGACTACAACTCCCAGAATTCTGGGAGTTGAAGTCCACTCCTCTTAAAGTGCCCACGTTTGAACAACACAGCTTTAGAGGGTGGGGATCTTTAAGCAGAGACTGAAATGTCCCCAGACAGATGGGAAGGGGGCTGGATGGCCAAAAGAGGGCTCTCCAAGATCACACTCCTGGTATTGTGCATTCAGAAAAAAGTTGCTTTCTATACAGGTCAAAATGTCTCTGGTTGTGTTGCTCATAAACAAGGATCAGAGCTTTCAGCATGCAGTCATGGCTGTCCCCTTGATTCTTTGGACTCCCCCCTCTCTGGACCCCCAGGCGTCCTTCCCACAACCCATCACAGTTTGTGTTGGGCCCATTGATCAGCCCTCCGATTAGGCCACTCCATATGTGCCCCCCATTTGGATCCAAGCTGGGACGATCAACTGCGGGGGGGGGGGGGCTGCACTTAAGGGCTTTGGGAGGGGGAGGCAACAGGTAGGGTGGGGATGCACCTCTGAGGTGGGCAGGGCCTGGATCTCCTGTGAGTTTTTAAAACAGGAGCCTCTTTTAGATTTTACCCTATAATTTTGGCTGTTTCCTACTCAGCAGGGTTAATAGGGTGGGTAGGGAGATCTCACTCCAGTACAGTAATCCCATTTTCATGACTAAGATCTCCAAACAGAAGTACCTTATGATATAAAACAAAACAAACAATATATAAAGATCTTAGGATCACTGTCTGTCAACCTAACTGACAAACAAGGAAACAAATGGCTTGTTGCTCTAATTAAAAAAATCTCTCATCCACAATATGAGTCACTAGTCCTCAGGAAAATAGCTGACTCTATCCCATTTGAATATTTTAGTCCCTCTTACTCTTCCAGCCGCATACAGTCTTGGAGAGCTCAGAACGAACTTCACCACAATTCTGAATAATAGAACGCAAAGGTTGGAAATGACCATGGAGATCATCTAGTCCAACCCTGCCTAGCACACAAGAATCCACAGCTACAGCAGTCTTCATATGCTTGTGCCAAGAATACTTACCACCATAGGAAGCGGCTCTTGGTCATGTTTCAGGAGCTGGAATGACCAGAAGAAAATTAGGCAGGTCAAAAGTGAATACCGCCAGAGCCAAAACTGCAGGATGTAAACTCATATTTAAAATAATGAAATTAACAAATAAATGAATTCAGTATCTTCCTTAGAGACCCTCCCCCGAAAAAAAAGTCTGCAGGGGTGAGAAAGGACACATTTATGTTACTCAATACTTTTACAATTAAACGTAACATTCCAAACAACTTCTCTTTAATAACCCCGCAACCTATTTTATCACTGAGTGTGGTGAGTAAATGATGCAATTTAAAATATCAGTATAGTAGATGAGTTCCAAGACTGTTTGGAAGGACGGTGTACACATCTAAAAAAAGTCATATGGTGTAATTCTGAAGTTTAACAACCTGTCATTAATCTATCCCTCTTAAATTCATGTCAAGGATATTCTTCCTTTCCCATCTTGTTTTTCTAAACTTAAGCATGATTTCAGGCTGCTTGTCCCTAATTAGTGGTGACCGTACAAGGTTTTATTTTATTTATTTTATTTATTTATCTATCACATTTCTTCACCACCCATCTGGGTGATTCCCGAGACCTCCCCAAAGGTGGGCTCAAAGATGGAGGCAAGTGTCTACACTGCATGGGCTTGGAAGCTAAGCATGGTTGTGCCTGGATAGGTCATGGATGGGCTGGAGGCTGGACCAGGAAGTTTAAAGCCATAGCAAGCCATGTTCCACTGTCAAAAAACCAGCATAGACATGTTCACAGCGCCCTTGGGAGCGGACCCTGAGCCACGGCCTTTCCAACCTCATCAGAGTGACGATTCCTGTCCTGCACATGGGGATTCCAGCTGCTGCAGAGAACCACAGGGCTGGCCCTGGAGGAGGAGGTGACTGGGGCAGCAGTTAGCAAAATGCAAATCTGACTTGAGAAAGGAAGAAAACGGTAGGAAGCAACTCAAACTGACTCCACCTCGACTCTCTTTGCTGTAAGCGGGAAGTAAGAGGGAAGAAAGGGGAGACGCTGTCAGGCTGTGGAGATTGTGGAGCTGGCTGTTGGCTTGCAGGCGTTGCGTTACCTGCCTAGGTTGCATCGTCAGTGCCCCCTGTTCATACGCAGTCGCCTGCCCGGCCAGTGCAGGTGGGGGCGTTGTTCTCTCCTTGGTAGTTCCCTGACTGGGGCATTGTTTCCTGCCGGGCTGCTTGCCTGGTGCTAATCCCTGCTTCTCTGGGCGCTGGCTGCTGGCGAGGATGCGTTCTGGTCCTTTGGTTTCCTTCTCAGCTTTTCTATTGTCTCTCTTGAATGGTGTATCGATGTGGCCTATCTCTGTGTGACTGTTGATGGCTGGTGTGTCCGAGTGCCAGGCTTCCAGGAATTCCCCAGCGTTTTTGGAGTTAGCTTGGTCCAGGATGCTCACAGTTTCCCAGCTGAACCTGTGGTTGAGTCTGTCCCTGTGTTGTGCGATTGAGGAGTTTTCGTCGTGTCTCCTGACTGCCAGTTGGTGTTCGTGGGTGCGCTTGGCTCGTCTTCTGCCTGCCTGTCCTGCATGGTGGCTGTGACGGTCCCTGCACTGTAAATCCAGCTAAATCCAGAAATGCCAGCATCAGAGCCTCCTCCTGAGAGCTGGGTTTTCGCATCCTGTGTCCGAGGGAGGACCATCTGAGCCTGGTCTTTTGGGCCTTGAGTGAGAACTCTGGGCTGATTGATCCATGATTCATCTGGATCGTATCCAGCATTTCTCGCAAAGTCTGTTTCCTGGCCTGGCCTACCTCAAAGGGCTCACATGGGCCAAGACGACAAGAGCCAAAAAGCCACCTTTCCTCTTCCTGATGGCAGGGCCCGGAAAGACACTCCTAGCAATTATGGAGATCCCCCTTCCTTAGGTGGGACTTCCGAGCAAAGAACAAATCTGAAATTTCAGAATGATGCAGCTAATCCCCCCCAGCTACTTCCTGCCTGCCACCCTGCCTCTCCACAATGGTTTTTTTAAAGCAAACTTCAACACCTGCACACACAGAAGGCAACAAAGGCCAGGCAAGGACGTGCATCTCTTCCTCATTTGCTCCCCAGCTTCTCTCTCCTCCCAGCCTGCTTTGACAAAGGGGCACACCTGCCCATTCTTTGTTCTGCCTTGGCGTGCCACCCTTCCTTAGTTACACCTCACAGTTCAGAAATCTAGCTCTTGGTGGCCCAATTAAGAGGACAGACTGAAGAGTGGCTAGGGTTGGGGTTAGGGTTAGGGTTCCGGTTCCCTCTGGGGCAGGCTCCCTGTTTACCAGCCTGGGTTGGTGAGATCAGAAAGCTGGGCAGGTGCCAAGAGAGCTGCCCCAGGGAGGGCTGAAAGGCTGGGGCAGAAATTCGGAGGCAAGATGCGCAGAACGGAGGCCGAGCGCCAGCTTTCCCCTGCCATGCAATGCAAAAAGGCACCAGGGCTTTGGTCTTCCCTGGCACCGTACCCGCTGACCTGGACTTTAAGCAGGACACTTGTTGGCTTTGCCAAATATTTACAAGGCTGAGAAGAGAGGCAAGGCGGAAACAGTGCTTCCTGGAGCCGGCTTAATCACCTCATCAGGTAGGCCCCGGGTTGTTTTCCTGCCTTCCAGGGACGGAGAAATTGAGGGCCTGTCAAGGAGTGATTCACCCACCAGACAGGGTGCAGGACCGGCTTTGCAGCCCTCACAAGGCTCCTGGGGACTCCTCCACCCCAGAACAAAACCCCCTGCTGCTCTGCTCACGGGGAAACCTTTCCTTCCAGGGTGAGGAAGTGGTGCTGTGGCAGCACAGTGGGGCCTCCCGAGCCTTTTTGGACCCCTGGGTCCTTTGTGGGTCCGTTGGCACGAACGAAACCGGTCACAGCAATTTGGAGGTAAGGAACAGCTCTTGTGCTGTTTGGGTGCAAGTCATCCCGAGAACAGAGCAGGCGGTTGTGTGGGAGTCAGCTGCCCTCCTCCGCAGCTCGTAGGGAGGAAGCTGCGCGGGACCGGCAGGAACCATAATTGGCAGGTGGAACTGTCTGCTACAGGATGTGTGACAGGCACCAGTTCAGAAGGCTTTGGGGAGGGTTAGAACAATTGGTGGAAGGAAACTGTCCGAGGCTGAACCTCCAGATCAGTGTTTCTCAGCCCTGGCAACTTTCAGATGGGTGGACTTCAACTCCCAGAATTCCCCACCTGGCCCTGTTAGCTGGGGAATTCTGGGAGTTGAAGCCCACCCATCTGAAAGTTGCCGGGGCTGAGAAACACTGCTCCCCATGCTAGCTGCTGGGAAGGTGTGATGGGAGGGAGGCAGAATGGTGGAGACCCTCCCATGGGATTCTTCCAGCAACACACAGCCGAGAGCAAGGGCCTGCTCCCTCTCAGCAAAGATTTGGGGTGATTTAGAAGCTCCACTCCTGAAGAATGAATCCCAGCTCACAAACTGGGGAGCTGAGTCTCCCTTGGGCCCAGCCAGCACTTCTAGCTGAACCAACCTTGCTGGGTGGTGGTGGTGGTGGTAGTGAAAAGGGGCGAGGGAAAACCTGGTCCATTGTGCTGCACACCTGCGGCCATGCGCCGGTCGACAACTGAGTTATCTGAGATATTGCAGGAAGTGGCAGAAACAGCTCCCACCGCTGCCCTCTTCCCCCGCGTAAGTTGCAAGCCATGGGGAGTCCCGGGGAGCCCCTGGGCGCGCTGTGCCGCTGGTACATCTACGCCATCCACGGCTACTTCTCGGAGGTGATGTTCACGGCCACGTGGGACTTCGTCCTGGACTGGGACTGGAAATTCCGGGGAGTCACCAGCGTGTGGGCCCTCTTCATCTACGGGACGTGCGGCTTGGCCCTGGAGCAGCTCTACCTGCGCCTGAAAGGGGGCTGCCGCCTCCCGACCCGCGGCGCCCTCTACACTGCCTGCATCTACCTCTGGGAGTTTGCCACGGGGTATCTGCTGAGCTGCTTTGGCGCCTGCCCCTGGGACTACAGCCACTTCCGCTACAACCTCCTGGGCCTGGTCACCCTGGAGTACTGCGTCTTCTGGTACGTGGGCTCGCTCCTGCTGGAACAGGTGGTCATCCGGAACGTGCTCCAACTCAGGCGGGACACGGCCTGGAAGCCCAGCAGCGGTGATCGGCCCGTCGCCAGTTTTAGGCAGAAAGATGACTGACTTGGGGATGGGGGAGGGACCAGCCACCCTGTCCCTGCCTGGGCAGCGCTCCTCCACGTCATTCCCTCCCCTTTGGCCCTACTGCACGAGGCTGGGGGAGACTCAATAACTTCCGGCAATTAGGAGCCGTTTTGCTTTAACTGACAAGTGCTGGACTTGATGGGGGGCAGGCGCTGAATCCAAGCCGAGCTGCAAAGCAAGTGACTTTAGGCTTGTCAGGACCAAACCCGCCCCCGCTCTTCCTGCCTGGTCTGTCTGGGGTGGAAACGGTACCCCACTGGAACCCAGGAAAGGACCAGCTGGGCGGGGGTGGGGGCACGAGAGCTCGGGTCCTCCTATTTTAGCCAGTCCTGAGTGCCAGGTGACTGCCTTTTGTGGTTTCCCATACCTGTAGACGCTGGCGCTGGCTTCCGATTCAACTTGGTGGGAAAGGAGCTCTCGAAGGGCATTTGTGGAGACCAACTCTGACTCGGTTCCCTCTTAGAGCTAAGCCAGACTGCAGGGAATAAACTGCTGGTTGGGTTTGCACAGAGGTGCGCCGTGAAACTCCAGTGCAGGGCTGGCCCTTAAAACGTTCAAAAGTTTCTGGCTGAATTGTAACCTTCAGGGGGACAGAAAGGAAAAGCTATGTATTCCATGGCTTGGGAGTACTTGTATAGTGTGTATTGACTTTTAATTAAATGGAAATTAATTCAAATTTTTTATTTGTCCTGGTCCCACTCACCGCTTTTGGGAGGGCCATGCCTGCCCGCAATTTTTGGCCAAAAAGAAGCTCTCGGTTCCCTTCGGAATCTTGTCCACCCTGCAAGAAACCTTAGTTTGCGAATCAGAGCAGCTGGTTTGAGTGACAAGCTAAGGTACACCAAATGAATTGCAGGATGGCTTAGCAGGATGTGGGAAACCAATTTCAGAGCAGCTTCACACGTAACTTTAAGCCATGATGGCTTAGCCACAGTTCACTGACAGAGCCACAAATGTGTTGGGCTTTGCACCAGACTCCTAGGTATAAACCCTGGTTTTCAAACTAGGGTTTGTGCTACAAGCTAGGCCAAACACAAGCTGAGAAAGCACAGGTCACTTTTTGTGATATCCAGACCGGGGTCGCTCCTTCTTCCCAGATCCATGGCGCCCCCTTCTCGCCAGGTGGACGTGGCGTCTTAGGAAAACTGGAACCCAGAGAAGCAGGGTTATAGACTGCCCGCATCCCTCCCAGGCAGTATCAGCATTGCAGAAATCACAATACCGTACTGTTGAAAAGAAATTTACAATGCCTACACCAAGGTCTGAAAATCTGTGCTAGGCAGACAGCTTCAAGGTTTCCAGTTTTCTCCAAGGGCCGGGCCGGGCCGGGCCAGGCTGGACAGAAGGCCCAGCTGCTGTTGCCTTCAGCCGTCCCACTGTGGCTCAGCAGAAAGATCCCCTTTCATCAGCAGGTGGGGATAGCCAAGTGGAGCATTTGAGCCACAGGCTGTCCCTGCAGGGAGTCACGGGCACCTTTCATTTATCCTATCCCAGTGGAGGGCAAGGCCTACCTGTCACTCCCTATCTCACCAGATGATATCTTTCTGGATTGCACAGTTCTGTGCTTCTCTGCACACTACCCCTCTCCTTGTGTCTGAAAATTTGTCCTAGTTCCCTTTAGCTTGTTATATTTTCATTTTTACCTTTTCGGGGGACAGGGCGGGGGAGGGACTGCTGCCCTTATGGTTGTAATAAAGGTTGGGTTGGGTTGGGTTGGGTTGGATGCCATTCTACTAACCTGACATTCCAGTGGATACAAGCCAGGGGACTGGGTAATTATCATCGTAATGCCTTCAGTTGGCTCAATTAAACAGAACATGACCCAGATGTGTGCTGTGATTTGCAGCCAATGCCTAGGCAATCACAGCAGGAGTGCTGTCTAAGGTGCACCTCCTTCACCAGAGGAAGGCTGCCCAGGTTCATTCGTGGGCGTTTCCCTTCTCCTCTGTGGGCAGCTTGGCCAGTAGCCAGCTCCCTCCGTTCAGGGTCAGCTCGATTCCTCCCAGCTGGGCTGGCGTTCAGGATTGCCCAACTGGCAACGTGGCTCCCTGGAAACATTCTTGCTCAGTCCTGCTTTGCAAAGAACAGTGAGGGATTGTGCACAGAATAGAGTGGAATCCACTTTGCACATGCCCGGAGTCTGTTTATTCCTGGGCCCTCCAGCGCACTGCGCGTGCTGGCCATCAGAGGGCACGAGAGCCGCGGCTGGAAACAGATCCCAGGAAGAGGCCCCTGGCTGGGAAGGCAGAAGTTGTGGGAGGGGGGCAAAAAGCCAGGTTAGGCAGGGAGGCTGGGATGTGTATTCCAGAGTGATCTGGAGGGCTCCAGCTGGGAAGACAGCTGTACTTGGGGCACTTTTGTCCAGCACAGAGAATTTAGTGTTCGGGGGCATCTGAACTGGCCAGGAGAGCCACCATAGCTGTTTTTCAACTAGATGCCAGCAAAACCAGGATTTTTTAAAGCAGCACTTCTACTTTGCCACACGCATAGCAGATGGATTGCGGAAGAGGCTCATCCCCGGCCAATTTTTCTACTGGTTGGTACCTGAGGGCTCCCAGGTGTGCCTGGGTGGGGTGCACCCATGCACAAGATCATGCTTAATCCCTGATAAAAACACTTGGCAGTGTTCCACATCAATATTGGCTAAAACTCTGTGTCTGTAAAGCGAGAGTCCAGATGGCCCGTTCAGGAGAACGTCAGAATCTTTCTCTCCCCCGTTTAACTGCAAACATGAACGCGGGCATCCAAAACTCAAAACAGATGCTTCCTGAAATCAACCACAGATACCACCAAAGGAAGAGAGGCTGGGAGAGTCTCATCCCCCCCTGCCCCCCAGAAGTAACAAACAGGCTTTTGGATAACCAAGGAGAAAAAAGAGGGGGTGTAGACCCTTCTGTGAGGGGAGCTGGAAGACTCAAGGTCACCAGGCCCCAAAGGCATCTGGGAAACAAGCTTGCTCAGCCCCGCCCCAAAGGCAGGCCCCTCTAGATGTGGGCAACAACAATGCCTGGCCACAGGGACACTTGCATGGATCCATGTTCAGGGGATATTAAAATGGGGGGGAGCGTCTCCAACTACTTTCTCCCGTAATGGATCCTTTTAGACACTTCTGTCAGGTCTCCTTGCATATTAAATGTATGTTTAAACTAGCCCCTTAGGAAGCATTCATGACCCCACTTACCCCGTGCTGACCTAAAATAATTAAATCCTGAGTGGGAAGGGGCCCTTGAGGCCATCCAGTCCTCCCTGCTCAGTGCAGAAATCTGGAGGAGAGTCTCCCTGACCCACGGCTATCTGGCAAACACATCCGGCAAGGGCAGCCAGCCTGGTGGGTCAGCGGGTCCACCATCAAACCGCTCTCACCGTGAGCTGCGATTTCCTAACATTCAACCGGAATCCGCCTTCCCGCAACTTAAGCCCGTTATTCCGTGTCCGGCCCTCTGGAAGGAAGGAAAATGGGGCTTGGTTTTCTTCTCTGTGCCTCCATTCAGGTTTCAGGAGAGGGAGCATGCCCGGCCCCTTCCCTCAGTCAGCCTTCCTGGGGCTTGGGATGATTCTCAGGGCCCTTCTCTGAACCTGCCTGGTTTCTCTGAAATTTTTTTTTGGTGCCTAGAAGTGGACACAGGACTCAAGGAGGGTCTGAGCGAAGCAGCATCGAGTGGCGCATGCCTCCCTGTGGTTTGGCAAACTTTACCATGCCTCATCTTTAGCTGGTAGGCACCTCTGGTTCCACAATCTTTTCCAGAAATCTCATGGCCGAGCCAGTTCTTCCCCATTCTCTTCCTGAGCACCTGATTGCTTAATCGTGATTTATTCCATTAACCCAATTCTCTGGGATGGTACAACGTGACTGGCTCGGGGCACACCCTTTTCCAGCTCTGCAGTATCACTGGGTGGTTTCAACACCCCTCCGGACCAACTGGGGTCTTTCTGAGGGCCGCAGACAAAAGGAATGGGAGGTCAGCTTGTAGCTCCAGACAGATGCCTGGGCTGCTGCAGACTTTAAAACCCCTCTCCTACCCTGGCGCGGGAAAGGAGTCCCAAGGGGCCAGTTCTGGAATAACGCTGGCAGCCTGCTGCGCTCAGCCTCAACAGCAGGCTTAACACCAAGCCAGTCCTTCAAACAGGGACTCAGATTGCTCAGACTATGGTCTATTTTAACCACGGTTTGTCAAAGAAGCTTCTCTAGCTGGCTTACCCATTGTTAGGGTAAGCTCACCCAGCCCCAAACAGTTAACATCTATTTAGGCTTAAAGAGGAGCATGAACCCCCAGGCCAGCCTGAACCCGGCTTAGCCAGTCCCAATGGCTGCACCTGCATAAAAGCTGCACTGGAATGGAAGGAAATCTTATTCTGGCTGAGAACGATGGCCTGGTTCCCACAAATGACCAAGGCCATTTTAGTCTAAGCCCAAGGAAAAGGGAAGTGCCTCTGAGCAAGTACAGAGTGACTTTCTCTCACTGCTGAGGGACCAAGCTGGAGGACCATTCTTTTGTGCCATCCGGCAGAGCGGGAGCATAATAAATCAGTGTTCCTCCCCTCTGAGTCCTGCTGCCAAGTATTTCTGGGGATGCTGCAGTGCCGGTCCAGGAGTGTGCAAGAAGGCGCACTCCTCCTCCCTGGCTTGGCTTCAAACAAGAAGCACTCACTCTAATTAACGTGCCACAACAATGGAGAAACTGAGGCCTCAGCAGGAGGAAGTGACTCACCCACTAAACCCGGAGTGGAATTAGGAGTTCCCTTCTCACTGCTCCAGCCACTAGGCATCATTCCCCTCCAAACGGGGAAGAGGCCACTGGACTTTCCAGCTGGCTGGCCCAATCCTTCTGAAGCACCGGCCATCCTTGGCTCCGCAGAGAGGGCAGCCTGGGCACCCAGCGAGCACCATTTGGCGGGTAAGTCACCCCACGCTGCTGCTGCTGAAATGGGAGGAGCAAGCCTGGCATCCCCCTCGGAAAGCAGCTTGGGTGCCAGGCTGCTGGGTGCGCGGGTATTCATGTTGCTTGCAGGCACGGAAGGGGAGGGGGCTGGGAGGCAGGTCAACCACGGGGGCGCCCGCTGGAAGGGCTGGCCTGCAGCTCCCTGGGTGCTCTGTTTCCAATAGCCACCCTGGCCGAGGATGATGGCAGCTGTCCTGCTGCACACGTGGAGGGCACCCGGCTGGCAAAGTCAGCCTTCTTATTTCTGGAGGCTTCGTGTTTTATCCTGCCAGTTATTGCTCAGGAGGTTACAGTAAAGGCATCGAACCATCTGACTAAAAGGATTGGAACACTTGAAAAAATAAAGGAAACCGTCCGCATGTTTTTAAGGCTGCTTTCAACGTGGGCGAGGAGGCCATTTCGACAATCTGTGCGGCGCAGGCTTGGCAGGGTTTGACGCGGTTCAAGTCCCCCTTCGTTACAAGCACTTGAGTCCAGTCGCTCTCTCTCAACCCAACCTGTCTCGCAGGGTTGTTGTTGGGGAAGGAAACCTACCGAGGACCCCTGTAAGCCGCCTTCTGCTCCCGGGGAAAAGGCAGGATAAGGTGGTGGTGGTGGTGGACAGGAGGATAACACAAAAAGGAGTAGTTACTGTACAATAAACTCCAGAGGCACCACCAGAAATATTGGGATAGTAATAACTTTGCCGCCGTTGTAAGGGGGTTAAAGAAGCTTGTGGAGCCTCTGTGTGCAGAAGCACTCTACAATGAAAAACATCTCTTCCTGCAGGAAGAATACTGTCCTGGGGGGACACAAATGGAGAGTTCCCAGGAACAAAATCGCAAGAGGCAAACTTGCGGCCAGACTGAGCCCAGCCCTTCTGGCATTCCTTGGGCTTTACTGCTGGAGGAAGAGGCAGAGAAACCTGTTTTAGCTGCACCACAACTCCAGTCTGGTAAAACCAACCCCGCTTTCCAATTTAAGGCCTCTGCTGACCTTCTTACGCAGTCTTGGTCTTTTACCTCACAGCCCAAGAATTTCACAAAAAAAAAAAGACCCAAGCTTCTAGCCCTCAAGAGGCAAACGTGAATTTGAAAGTATGCAAGGAGTCAAGGGAAGGAAGAGAGGGGAATGAAATAAAGATTTGCCTGGCCTTCTCTCCCCTCCTCTGAAAAAAATAAACTGAAATTCCACGGGCAGGTAAAGGATGGCAGGCTAAGATGCGGCTTGATTATGCAACCGCTCAACACTCTGGTTACAGACCAGCCAGCAAAACGTTTCCTTCAGTAGGAAAACAAGAGCAGGTGTCTAGTCCTCATGAAGGCTGGCAAACATCTCAGCTGAATTTTTAAGAAGTTGGGGCCCCCTTCCAAGCCCTGGATGCATCTGAGCTTGCCCCAGGGGTTCCTTGTGAGTTAGTTGGCAGACAGGGAAGAGAGACGCCAGCCTGCGCACAGTTTACGGTGGTGCTGTGGGGGCACCAGGGGAGGGGGAGCTGAAAGCCAAGAGGGAACTCTGTCTGCCCCACCCCATGGCTGCCCAGATTGGAAAGGGCCCTCTTCCCCTCCTTACAGATGGCCAGTCGAATCCCCACAGCCCTGGATGTCACCTGGCTGCTACGGAATATTCCTTGAGCACCTCACAGCGGTGGCGCTGAGGATCAGCAGCAACCTGGTGACTTGCCAGCTGCGTTCACACAATGCGCTAAGACAAACTGTGGTTTGTCTCGTTTGGAGTTTTCCAAACCCAGCCACTCTTGATTGTAAATCCTGGTTTAGGACAGCACAATATTTCTACCCAGACTATTGCATTTTTTTTCAATAAATCACATTCATCTCTGTGATGTTCTGTATATAGGGGAGAAAGAAAAAGTATTAGTTCTGAAGTGGGGGGGAGCCATCCAAACTAGCTTGTTCTGATTTCTCAGACCAGCTTTCCCCAACTGGTGCCCTCCAGATGGGTAGGCCAGCGATTCCTATCCCTCCGGATACTGGCCAGGGAGGTATGGGTTCATCAGTGCAACACCACTGCAGAGTATGCCTGGTCAGGGAAGGCGGTGTGGGACGGTGAGCGCAGTGGCACTGCCATTTGGCGCATTGGCATGGGGTGGGCTATTTTTATTTCCATGGGGGCGGCTCCTTCCTCCAAGAGGGAGGGCGGCGGTGGGCCAGCTGCAACTTTCGAGCGCAGCCCCCGCCTCCGGTTTCCGAGGGTGGGGGGCGGCCACCGACGCCGAGCCTCTGCCGGCGAGCCGTGGGCGCGGCGGGGTCTCTCAAGCAGCCAAGTCCCACCGGGTCTCTTCTTCCCGCCCGCAGCTTGCCAGCCATGGAGGGCCCCCCGGGGGAGCCGCTGAGCCCGCTCTGCCGGGCGTACATCTACGCCATCCACGGCTGCCTCTGCGAGGTGCTCTTCGTGGTGCTCATCCTGGACCAGGACTGGGTCTTCCGGGGGCCGCTCAGCGCCTGCCCGCTGCTGGCCTACGGGACGTGCGGGCTGGCCCTGGAGGGCATCTACCTGCGGCTGCGCGGGGACTGCTGCCTCCTGACGCGCTGCGCCCTCTACACCGCCTGCATCTACCTCTGGCAGCTGGTGGCGGGCTGCCTGCTGCGCGGCTTCGGCGCCTGCCCCTGGGACCACAGCCGGCTCCGCTACAACCTCCTGGGGCTCGTCGCCCTGGAGCACTGCCTGCTCTGGTTCGTGGGCGCGCTGCTGCTGGAGCGGCTGGTCATCGCCCTCACGCTGCGCCTGCGCCTGGGCCCGGCCTGGAAGCCCCGGCAGCGCCCCCTCCCCCGCTTCGAGCTGACCCGCGACTGACCGCGGCTGCGCCGGCGGGAGGGCGAGGGGGGGCCGGCGCCGCCCGCTCGGACGCCGCCCGCTCCTGCCCGTCGTGCCCGGTGGACGCGCCCCTTTTCTCCGGCCGGGAAGGCGGCGGAAGACGGGTCGGAGAACGCCCGGGGAGCCGCGCGGAGGGAAGGCGGCCGCTCCAGATGCGAACACGAAATGCAGCTGTGGCTCGCGGTCTGTTTTGTGATGCCATTTGCTGCACGGATCGATTTCTTTGTTCCTTAAAAGAGCAACCGAGCGCTCTTTGGGTGGGGTAAAATGGACCGGGAAATAGCAAGAGAAAACTCGGAATTAAATCCCCCTAACCCAGAGGACGACCGACAGGAAGCTCTGGCGTGGGCTGGTCCATGAAGTCACGAAGAGTCGGAAGCGACTGAATGAATAAACAACAACAACAACAACCCAGAGGAAAAGGAACCGACGGGGAGATTTGAAAGGCGACGACCCCCCGCCCTTTCTCTGGAGGCCAGGAATGGGCCACTCTATGCAGCTCCTGGGCTGCTCCTTAAGACCGCTGCCCGCTGATGCCGGCCCGGCCCAGAGCGTGGGCAGCCGTCGCCAGAGGCGGAGGCAGAAGACGGCCCACTTCCCTCCAGTCGCCGCTGGGGCCGGGTGGCGCACAAAGCCAGACAACTATTGCTGCTGTGGGCGAAGACGAATCCCTCAGACCGGTGGAGTCAGGCAGGCTCTGATCTCTGCTCCGATGCCCCAGGTGGAGGGAGCCCCGGTGGGCAGGAAAGGAGTTCCGAAACCGGGATCTGCGTGGGGCGAAAAGGCAGGGGGGTCTCGGGCTGTTACCGCCATCCTGTACGGGAGGAAGACGCCTCTCTGCCCTGGAGGAGAGCAGTTCCCGATCAGTTCAGCCAGGTTGCCACGACTTGTTTCCTGCTGGTGGGGGCAAAAGCATAGCATCGCGGGACTGGGGGGAAACCCCTCTCTGCGGTGGGCCCCGGGCTTTCCTTGTCAGCAAACCACACGGTGCTTTTGCCCACAGCAATCTCAGCAGTATGGATTTTATTACTTAGGTGCAACCTGACACAGAGGTACCTCCCGGTTCCTCTGAACAGCCTGGCTGGATCTGCCCAACATGGTCAATTACAACCCCCCAGAGGCTGGTTAGTTCAAAACTGGCTTGTTGGTTGCTTGCCATGTGGTACAAACTCTGCCATGTGGAAAGTTCTCTGCCGTGTACTGTGCAAACTCAGAAAGGGGGTCAGTTCCATCCCCAGGTTAAAGGTGTTGTGTGAACACAGGTGTTGGGAAAGAGTCTGCATTTGGGTCCACCTTGAAAAGCCTTTGCATCTGCCCAGATGCTTTTGGAGCTGCCCATTTTGATGGGCGTTCCCCCTCCTTTTTCTGGGAAAGGTGGTTTTAGCCCCTGGTGCAGCCAAGCAAACAGGCAGGCAAAGACCAAAAGGAGGAGGGGGCCACCACCTGTCCCACCCCTGGGCTTCCTCACTCCTTCCCCCATTTTGATGGAGATTTTTTGATAGTGGCAGTTGCCAATACACACACACAGGCGCAGAACAACACACTTCCTGCCCACGCACTATTATTTCCTGCACGTCGCAAACTCCGATTAATTGTGAGATAAGTTTTAAGTCTTATATTCTTCATTTGCCCCTGAATTTTAAGTCTTACATTCTTTGTTTGCCACTGAAATCTCTGGGATTTGTTTGTGCAAAATTTAGCAAAAAGTTGAATCAGTACCTGTCATCATACAACCTATTTAATCATCTTAAGGTAAAGCCCTGACTGGTACAGCTGCCTGCCAGGCTAAATCTAGTTGGTGTTAACCGTGGTTAGTTTTGGAAGGGCAGATGTCTTTAAATGTTGTGTGAACCTGGCCTGTTGGCTGAGATATGACTGAATATATTCTCCAAGCCCAAGGAGGTTAATTCAATAACCAGGTTAATCTACTGGGCGATCAAAGCTGGTGTTTATGTGTGTTTCTATGGGTGTGTGCCCTGTTTTCACAGCTAGCCATCTTGTGTGCTCACCGGGGGCTTGTAAATGAAGCCTGTAAAGGAGGTTTCCCTACCAGGATTTGAGCGTACGTCTAAATCCGACAGGAAGCTCTGGCGTGGGCTGGTCCATGAAGTCACGAAGAGTCGGAAGCGACGAAACGAATAAACAACAACAACTAAATCCAGTACCGGAACAGTTACAACATGTTCTATCTGTTACCAAGCAACCCCCACTGCCCCCTTTGTTCAGCGTCCGTAGGAAGGGGCTTGTGAATTGCCAGCCAGAAAATACTCGCAGATGTGGGGAAGAAGGGAAGGGACCCGGAGTGAGCTCAGAGCAGAAGCCAGATGCACCCCAGGGAAGCTGCTTGGCGTACTGCGGGCTCACGCCCCTGCACGGCTGAGCGCTGGGGCCGGGGGGGGGGGTCCGATCTGCTGGGCTCCCGGACACACAAGCCTTTTAGGGTTCACTCTTAGTGCCATCCCACCACTTTCCCCCACAGTAGCTGCTGGGCCACCCCAAAAGGAAGGGGGGCTCACTGTCCTCGCAGCCTGGAGGGCCCTGTCTTGGGGCAGCCTCCGGGCCAGAAAGTGGCTCAGGGGGCTGTGAAAGTTTTGCACGGAGCCCAATTGATCTCCGGAGCAATCTAACCCAAACCGGGGTCCCCCCCCACACCGCCTGGATGTTTGGGACTGCAGCTCCCATCATCCACCATCTAGAGGGTTGAGTAGTCCAACATGGTGCAGAGGAAGCCTCAAGTTCTGCAAACGGGCATGGAAGCAGCCGCGGCGCTTCTCTCCCGAAGCTGCCGAGCGACGGGTCACCGCTCCTGCAGGCAAAAGGCAGCCCCCGGAGGTTCTCGCGGGCCCCCGGGGTCGTGTGAACGGGGTGCCTGGAGGAGGGAAAGCCTCGTGCCGGTGCGGGCAGGAAGAAGTCTGGATGGAGGGTCGGGTACCGACCGCTCGCCCTCGGGAAACCCTAACCCGTCGCACGTTTTAGGCCGGGAAAGGGGGCTCTTCCGCGCGCCCCGGCCCAAGCCAGCCCCCTCGAGCGAGGGGCTCCCCCTCCGCCCTGGCAAGGGATCGGAGCCACGGCAGATACGTTCAGGTTGCGGGACTGGGTTGGCTGTGACACGCGTGGAGAGCCCAGGAGGAACGCGAGCGCACACAAGACGCGAGCGGGCCCCCTCCCATTGAAGGTGCAGTGGCAAGAAAGGACCTTCTTTAAAAGCGGAGGCGGGGGGGGGGGGAGCCCCAAAGGAAATGAGCCAAAAACGAGTTTCAGAATTGCGTGTGTTCCCCCACCCCGCCCCCCGTTTGCCAGTTAAAAGCTTGGGTTAAAAAAAATTTGCTCGGCATCTTTTCAGAGCTGCGCCGTCGCCCCAGTATGGCACTGCCCCCCAATACTTCGCGGCCTAGAAAAAAGCCTGGGCGGGGTTGCAAGCCAAAATCACCCCTGCCCCAAACAGACAGGCAGCCCCTCCTGGAGTCCCCCCTGCTGCCCCGCAGCATTTCCCAGGCGCGAGAGCGGCCTCGGCCCCGCCCGCCGACCTGCAGCAGCGCCGGCCCGAAGGGCTCCGCCACGGGGCCCCGGACATCGCGCCTCCCGCCCCGCATCTGGCTCCTGCTGGGGCAGCCCGGCCCTCCGAGCCCGCGCCTTCGGGCTCGGCGGCATCGCGGACAGGGCGAGGGCTGCGGGGAGGCGCCCGGGATGCGGGAGGCTTTGGGGCTGGTTCCCGCGGGGCCCTTAACCTCCTGCCCGACTTAGGCCATGGGGCGGGGGTGGGTCGCATGGTACGTGGACCCCTGCACTAGCCGGGCGGCTGGGTTCACACACTTCCTAGCGCAGGAGAAAGTAGCCAGGCTTAGCAGGCTGGAGCGTTCAGCTGCTGGCTTTCACTGACCCGGTGAACGCTGGTTAGGACGGCTTACACTGGAGATTTGTGGAGCCACCCCGTTTCAGCCCGGTGTGTTGAATGAGCAGAGGGTCGTGTGAACCCAGAATCCCGGGTCAGTTGCATATATGTGGCTTGGTCCATCATGGACACACCTCACTGCAAAGGCCCAGCCCTGAAACTGGGCAGTTCTCTAGGCACTGCTGGTCTGCCTGGAGCTGACCAGCCTTCTGATCTCCAGGGCCACCACCACCACCCCGCCATGAAAATGGAGTGATGGTAGCCCAGGGACATGCACCTGATGCCCACGGAGCGTCTCACTTCTGACCCCTCTTTCGTCCTCCCATCAGGTGCCACCAAAGCCAGCTTCTCTCTTCTGCTTTGCCCTGTGGCAGGACCTGCCCTGGCAGCGAGGCCAGAGTGTCCAGACCATTGTGATTAACTGGATAATTTTCCTTCCTTGCGTCAGCTAAGATGCTGCCCTGGCCTGCTTCCGCCTGATGCTTCAGGAGTGTCTGAGTTTGTTTTTAAAAACATGGTCTGTTGAAGGAATCATAATGGCCTTGTTGGCAGATAGTCAACCACTGGTTTAGCAAGATACGAGGGTTCGGCATTTGTGCACACATGCTCAGATTCCCTGTGGGGCAGATTCGCAAGCCAGAGGCCTAATTCACATAACCACGTGGTTTTTCCTTTGGCTTCGTGCTTTGTGTGAATTCAGATGCGTGGCCTCTAAACAATGGGTTTGTAGCTGAAGACACTGTACCAACCCAGCCAGCTGTGACTTGGTCAGCCAATGTGACCACCTTCACAGGCTGGTTCATGTAACGGGCTAAGCTATGATGTCATTAGCTTTGGCAGGGTGGCGCATCACAGAGGTGGAAAGGGTGCTTGAAAAAGCATGCCAACTGTTGGTCCCCCTGCAGCTCTGCAGAGAAGGGGGTTCAGCTCCTGTCACCTCTGTGGGCATTTCTTTTTGCTTGTGGCTGGTGGTCACAGTCACAGTGACAGCAAAGGACTTATTATATAATGCAATGGTGGGAACTTTTCCTGCCAGTTCCTCTCATGCACACATGGCCGCACTCGGTAGATGCTGCAGATTTCCGGCCCCACATTTGGATCCATTTTTTATTTCAGGCACTTTCTCTCTCTCTCTCTCTGTCTCTCTCTCACACACACACCTCTTTAGCCCCAAAGGCTTTCCATAACAGCTTCCTGTACAAAATCCCCCATCAGACTGTCCCTGCCCTCAGGCTGGCAGTCTAAAAGTGAAGGCACATGAGGAAAAAGGGAAGGGAGAGAGGAGGAAAAAAGTAAGCACAGGCAACAGTCTTTAAAGTTATGGTGAGTGAGTGGTGGCCAGTGAGGCTGCCAGTTTTGGGGAGGTGGCTGGGCACTTGCAAATCTCTACCCCACAGGTCCAGAATGGCCTCTTCTTGTTCCGAGTGACACGATCAGCGTCATCATCTCAAACATACTGTAGCCAAGCCAAGCAATCTGATTCTGCATCCAAGCACCATTTTAACCTTTCTGCCTCTTAGGAGAACATTGGTTGTGGCGGAATTGCGCACAAGTCGTACTGCGGGTCTCAGCAAGAACCTGCCTCTTCCGCGGCAAGGGGCAGAACCCTGTTCCCGCTCGGTGCCACCTCCCCTAGGTTTTGTTGCCTAGCGCCTCTCCAGAAGCAGCCTGGGCTTGTCACTGGCACCCAGGTGTCCATCCTGCCTCCCCCTGGAGGATTCTCAATTTGCCCCTGGTGACTTTGGGCCTCGTGGGATGGGCATGCTTCTCTAGGAAGGCTGAAAGCCAGCCCAGGCTGCAGGGGCACTGCCTGGCGTCCCTTCCCAGCCATCGGAGGCGGCAGCCCTGGCCTCTGGAACCCAAACCGCCCCCAACCGCCCCAGCCTCCTCCCCTTGTTAGAGGCAGCTGCTCTCAACCTTTTCACAGAATTGCTGCCCCCCACCAAGTTGCCCAGGGAAGGGAGGGCAGTCGCTCACAACTAAGAGGTCACTGGATGGGAAGGTTTTCTGTTGCAGTCCCGGGGACAAATATGGGGCCCAAGCCCCCCCAGCCGCTCTGCCCCCCAGTCTTGATCAGATGGGGAGGAGGGAGGTCATTCAAAGCAGCACAACCTGCCTCTCTCAGGCACTGCCGCCTCTCCCTTCCAACATGGTCGGGGAACTCAACCCGCTGGGCTGCCCTGGGTTCTCGTTTCATCTGTTGCCTGTTTGCCCCCTTTCCCTGTTCACAATCCGTGGATTCCAGGGACTTTCCAAAGGCGTCACATTTTTGAGTCACACAGAATTCCATTGGAGCAACGTGGACTGTGTTCCCTGCTGCACAAAGAAAGGTCTTGTTCGAGAGAAGACTGTGGTTGTGTTCCCACAGCAACTAAATTTGGTTGCTAAGTTTAGATTCACACGCTATATTTTGGTCAAACGTAGCTGGGTTTGCCATACAAAAATAGCTAATTGAGGTTTAAAAAATAGTAAATTTGACTTGCTTTGTGAAGGAAGCTGCCATGCTTTCGCTGACCCGTCAAAGGATCTTGGTCAAACCCAGCCACGTGTCTACTGGCAGACAAAACAGTAGTCTGTTTGGTGGTGGCTTCACATAGTGTGCGGATCTGGTTTTTATGGTTTGGATTATAGCTCAAAGCGTTGTGGGAATCCAGCAGACTGACTTGTTCAAGCAAATCTGGTTTAAAGAAGCAATAGCTCAGTACACTGTGCGAACTGTCATAGGTTGCAGCCCTCTTTCCTAGCTGGCATTTTGCAACACCATGATTACTGGCCAGGCATGAGAGTGGTGGTCCAGGGTACTGGCAGGATACCAGCAGGCGGGGAGTCAGAAACCAACTATCATTCAAAGCCTGGAAGGAGGAGGATGCAGGGAGCAGAGAGGAAGAGGGACTGTGCACCTACAGGGGAGGAAGGAAGCCGGGCTCTGGGGTCTGTGGGGTGCTGAGCACAAACTGCCATTGCTGGCAGTGGGGTTTGGAGAGCCTTCAGCGCCAGCGGGTCTGCCAGGCTCCCAGATGCTCACCAGCAGCTGCCTCCTCCTCCTCCTGCCAGGAAGTGCTCAGGCTGCAGGTCTCCCAGGTCCAGGCTGCTGCTGGGGCACGGAGGAGAGGCTCCGCTGCCTCCCAAAGGCTGCCCCAAAGGAAGTGGCAATGCAGATGTGGGGAGGCTGCCCTGGACCTGAGCAGAGCCTGCGCGACAGGCGAAAGAAGAGGTGGGGAGACGAGGCAGAGATGTGGGGAAGAAAAACAACAGTCCCTCCTTGGGGGGAGAGGGGCAGTGATAAAATTTGATAAATAAATAAATAAACATCTCCCCCACCCCACTGCCAGGTAAGCTGGGGAAGCTTTTGAATTCTCCGAAGCAAAATGAGGGTTGGCTTCATTTGTTTCTGTGCTAGCAAAAGACTACCCTCCCCACTAGAAACGGGGACCTCACGCCGGAAGCTGCCGAAGGTGAGACCAGGAAGGTGTCTGGGAACGGCCTTGAAGCTGCCAGCCGGGTGGCAGAACAGGATCATGGGCCACCCTCGCACAGTCCCTCACCGCCCAGCAGGGGAGTGATGCTCTGCCTGCCTATTCAGGATCTCACACCAGGCCCTGCGGCGCCTTCGCCTTCACAAACTGGGCCAGCACCGGATCAGATGCTCCCAGGAAAGGGCTTGGGCAAATCAGCTTTTCCCCACCCCACGGCTCAGAGCGGGGAACCAGCAAGCTGTTTAGATGAGGGACCAAAACATTAGAAAGTGCCAATATATATATATATATATTTAAAAGAAGGACTTTGAAAGATAACATGGCCCAAATCCCACGATCTTATACTGGATGGGGAGATTCAGAGACCTTGTAAAATTTTGGGTAATGAATAAATGGCTTCCATTTTGGAAGTCAGTGGCGCCATCTGGTGCCGCATTGCCATCTCAGCCGCCTATCCACAGTGCCCCCAAGTGCAGCCCCACATCTTCACACCTCCCTGCCCTGATCCCCACAACAGCGTGGGCCTGCATCCTGGCCACGGATCCAGCCCCCAGGAGGTGAGCAAATGCCTGCAGAGAGCAAATTACTTGCATGGTCTCCATCAGTTGGGCTTCAGAGCTGGTTTGGGGGAAGAAGTGGCTGGGTTGCTCTAAAGCAGCTTTTTTTCAACCTTGGCAACTTGAAGATGTGTGGACTTCAACTCCCAGAATGCCCCAGCCAGCATGGTTTGTTAATCAAAAAGAGAAAGCTCGCATGCTGGCTGGGGCATTCTGGGAGTTGAAGCCCACACGTCTTCAAGTTGCCAAGGTTGGGAAACACTGCTCTGAGGGGTGGCATCTGCTGGGACAGGGAGCCAGGTCCTGATCCTGCAGCCATCGGGACATCTGGGTGATTCTGTTGACCAACATTCTTGCTGCATCCTGTGAGCAGCCCACCCTAAAAACCACCCAGGAGCAGCAGGAAAGTCTTTTTCAAATCAAGCTCGACTCCTGGAGACATCAGGGACATCTCTGTATGTTTTCCCCACAAAAATATGGAAAAGTTTGCCCCTGCCTTCTTTCAGAATGTTTCTTTCAGTTTTCCACTCTGGAAAATGCCTGATTTTCCACTCCTGATTGTCTCCCAAATATAAAGCCAAGTTCAACTCTGCTTAGCTGGCGGCCCAAAATAGGTCATCCAGGAGAACTGTCATTTATTCAGACAGCAGGCATGGACAATTCAGACTACAAGTTGTCCTTGTTTAGTGACCACAATTGGGATGGGCAACTTGGTCATTAAATGAAGCGGTCACTAAGTGAAACCGTGACTGTGCTTGTGATCTGACTTCAGCTTTCCTTGGCTTTACAGACCCACGAAGGTTGCAAATGCGAGGACTGGTTGCAAAGTTACTCCTTCATCCCCATTGTAACTGCGAACCCTCTCTAAACAAGGCAGTCGTTAAATGAGGACGGCCTGTATTTTTTCCCAGACCAAGTTGATTCTTATGAACCACAGAGATCCACTCTGTAACCACAGGCCCACTGAGCCAGTCAAGGTCTGTGTTCACACTTTCAATAGAGAATAGCTGGATTCACCCAACAGGCCGTGGGAATCATGCCAATCCCACTCTGGCTCAGGGCGTTGGAAAATAACAGCCACCGAGGTTCATAAACCATCCTTTAAGACTCCGCACAGTCGGTGAACCCGCCAGTTGCGACCCGCTCAGCAGGCCGGGTCTTGGTGCGGAGTGAGAGCCAGGCCTGGGTTGAACACCAGCAGGGAAGGTCAGGCTGGCCTTGGCGCCAGATGGGGGCAGCATCGATGCGCTCTGCGGGAGGAAGGGAAGGAGGGGAGGGGAGGGGCTCCTGGATGAGGCACTTGTCAGCCCCTGGGCGGGCACTCCCCCCCCTTTTCTTTCTTGTTCAATCCTCCCCGGTCAGAACAGATTGTTCCACTCGCTGCTGGGCTCATCGGGTGTGTCTGTGTGACGACGCCTGGTGACAATCTGCACCGAAGAGGTTTCCGCTGATCTTTGTCAGGGCTTCGTGGAAACCAAAAGCGAAGATCAGCAAGTTTTAGTTTGTCAACAAGCAGGCCAAAGGGCAGAAACTGCTTGCACACGCAGGACAGGGAAACCGCAGTACGACGGGCGGCAGAGCGCTGCGTTTACAGGAAGCCCCTCCTGTCACTTGTGCGCCGAGATGTTCTTGTTTATGCTCGTCAAAGGAAAAATAAAACCCTAACCCCAGGAAGAAGTTTCTAAGTCTCCTTTTTTACTCTGTCAGAAGGAGATTGGCGGGGGGGGGGGAATAAGTCTCCCCAGTCCTGTAGGGCCCTTGCCCAGAGCCGATCTCCGGAATTTCTTTCCTGCATAAAATCAGGAGGAGCCTGGTAGCCTCTTTCCCATTTAACACACTTTATCTCACGGAAGTGGCTCCCTTTTCCCAACAGGCCTTAGCTGGGGAAGGGGCTGCCGGACTCCTCCTGGGTTGGGCTACCATGGGCCGGCGTGGCTCTTTCCTTCCTGCAGGGTGGAGGGGGTGCCCCTGGCCAGGGTCACGGCCAGAGTCCAAGTCACGGAGGGGGTTTACCGGGTTGCGGCACGACCCAAACAGAGGGTAGGAAATACGCCACAGTCAGGGCTGCCTCCTCCCCCACAGAAAGCCCCGGCCCAGTCTCTTGGGCTTCCATAAGAGCAGCTTCAGGACATGGCGGTCACCCCATCTGAACCCCCACTGGGGACCAAAAGCTCAGGGCAAGCAGCCATCAAGAAGCCGCCATTCTTTGGATGGTGGCACAGTAAATAAACCTCTTTAAACTGAGAGGGGGCCCTCCCACCTTGCTTCTTCCTGCCCAACGAGAGTGGCCAGAAGTTGCCCTTCTCTTTCACCAGGCCCCGAGTCTTCCCTTAGTAGAAATCCAGCTGCAGAGACTCGCCCCCAAACCCAAACAATCCAGGAAACACCAGGCTAAATTTATCACAAGCATTGCACAAGGGCAAGCCTTCGAGAATCTGGCAGCTGAGTTTCAAAGATTGCTCAAGTGTCCTCAGCAAAACTGGAGTCTTCACCCTCTTGCCAAAGCAAAACTCTACAATCTCATGCCCATTTGATGTTCAGCGCCCACAAACCAGAATTCTGTCTCCGAAGTGAAGGCTGACAATCCTTAGCTCTCCATCAGCAGGAAGGCCGGATTTGCACACTCGTCCCCAGAATGACCTCAGCTGGGCTCTGTCAACAGCCTGAACCAAGTCAGTGCTAAACCCAGCAGCTGTGCCCAGGTAACATCTAGCCTGGTTAGCTTTAATCTGAGTTTGTTTACTCTTCTTGTGGCTTGCTGTGTGGTATGAACCCATCAGGGTTACAGGTAGTCCTCGCTTAACAACCACAATTGGGATTGGAATTTTGGTTGCTAAGCAAAGCAGTCGTTAAACAAATCCAACCCGATTTTATGACCCTTTTTGTGGCGTTGTTAAGCAAATCACCATGGGTGTTAAGCGAACCGCATGGCTGTTAAGTGAATCACACAGTTCCCCATTGATTTTGCTTGCCAGAAGCTGGCCAGGAAGGTTGAAAATGGCGATCATGTGACCACGGGACACTGCGATGGTCATAAATGCAAAATGGTTGCCAAGCACCCAAATCGTGATCATGTGGCTGTGGGGAAATGCTGCGACGGTAGTAAGAGTGAGGACTGGTCGTAAGTAGTTTTTTCCAGCACCGTCGTAAGTCTGAACCATCACTAAACAAATGGTTGTTAAGTGAGGCTTACCTGTATTTATGATTCCAAGTATTGTTCAAAGCCAGAAAAGGGGTTAATCCATTTTAAGTGTGTGGTTGGGCAAAGGCAACCTCATTTAGATTATGGGAGATGCCCATAGTCAGGCCTGCTGCCAATGCCCCGAGCAGAGGAAGCTCTGCCTGCTGGAAATTCCTCTGTGGAGGAAGGGTCACCTTTTAAACTGGGGCTCTGGGGCAGCTATGAAAGGGGCAGGCACATGGCAGTAACTCCCCCCACCCCCAGTCAGCTGGAGAACTAGCCCTCCTCCCAGCTATTGCTGGAAGACGGGCAGGTCCTCTGCCCCGTCCCCCCCCCTTTTGGTGAGGGGAGGAGAAGAGGAGACCCCTCTTTCCTGCCCCTTCTCTTGCAAGGCCCCCATGCTGGAGGCAGGAGCTGATGTCACTGCGCACCCCTGCCAGACCTGGGGAGGCTGATGTCACGCGGCAACCGGAGCCCAGCGCTGGACCAGGGCCAGGATCCGAGGTGACAAGTGCAAAGCCTCCACCCGGATCTGCTTTCCCCGGCTGGGAACGCTGCACCCCGCCAGGCAAGGCTCGTGCTAGTTCCAGGGCTGCAGACCGGCTCTTCTCCGGGGCCATCATGGCGGCCCCCCTTCCAGATGAAGGAAGCAGTGTCAGCTGGGAAATTCTCGGGGGGGAGGAGCCTCAGAGGAAACCCCATCCCCTGCAAAATCTTTTATCTGGCCCGGAGTAAAACCCAAGAGAGAAAGGTTTTCCTCTAGGGGACTGCAAAGGTACTTTGCACATGGTCAAGGGCACCAACTGGTTTGTCCATCCCACTAAGGCAGTGTTTCTCAACCTTGGCAATTTTAAGATGGGTGGACTTCAACTCCCAGAATTCCCCACCCAACAAGGCTGGGAAGGGAATCCTGGGTGTTAGAGTCCATCCATCTTGAAATTGCCAAGGTTGAGAAACACCGCACTAAGGCATGGCTTGGTCATAACAACACCCTTTTAATAACTCAGTTAGAATTGAAGGCCGTATCCTTTCTCTGTGAAAGTTGTTTTCCCTTCAGATGTATTCAGTTTCAGTTTATCAGCAAAGGGAGAAGAGTGGAGAAGGGGGGGGGCTCTGCTGGGAATCCCACTTCCTTTTGCCCCTCCTGGCCCCCTCCCTTCCAAAGGGGAGGCGCCAAGGACTGTCATTTTAAAGCCAGAGCTGAACAGAGTTTTTTTCCTCCTCCCTCCTCATGTCTTTTTCTTACATCTTTTTATGCTTTTTAGTCCCAGATCTTCTGGGAAGTCCCTCTGGGGATGCCTTTGGGCTAGAAAGCAAGGGAGAAATGATTCAAATTACATCATTTATTTCTTTCCCCTAAGGCATTTCTCCTTTTCTGCCACAGCAACAACCCAGCATTGCTCATTTCTTGCCATGCTAGCTGGGGATGCTGGAAACTGTAGTCTCAGCCTCTGGAGGCCCACATCTCAACCCACCCAAAAGGGAGGTGGGCTGTGTTGACAAGTTAACCTAGTCTGTTGCATGAACTTAGCACTTGTTAGTTAGTGAAGTGTTTCCCAACCTTGGCCCCTTTAAGATGGGTGGACTTCAACTCCCAGAATTCCCCAGCCAGCATCTGGCTGGGCAATTCTGGGAGTTGAAGTCAATCCATCTTAAAGGGGCCAAGGTTGGGAAACACTCAGTTAGTGATTCAGTGCATCATGTGAACCCAAAGGCATCAAGAAGCCAGTAATGAGAGAGAGCTTTTGGGGGTGTTGCGAGCCTCCCTTTCAGACTGGCAAGATGCTCACGGTGCCAAGAAGACACCCAGCTGGAATTTGCTGGGGCAGGTTGAACAGCAAAAGCTAAAAAGCAGGGCCCACACTGGAAAAAAAAGGCATGTTTTTTAAAAGCACATTTTAAAAAATTCCATGTGTGACAATAAGGGTGCCTCTGACAGCCAGGATGAACAACAAGGGGGGTGCTGTGGGCATCTTTGCGCAGCTTCTGGGCAGCTAGCCAACTTGCAGCAGCCTGCGCCTTCTTCTGAGTGCCAGTCTGCAAGGGTCTGCCTGCTGCCAGGCTGGATGCCAGCCCTGGGCATGTCTTGCCAAGGCAGCAGCTGCATCAGCACTCCAGCTGTTTGCCTTGGAGAGCCCAGCTTTCCCCCCCCCCGTTCTTGACCCACTTCTACATTCCACGAACGGCTGTGAGGCAGCAGCGCTGACGCAGGACACACTTGGCTGACTCTGTCCCCCCCCCGCCCCCCTGCTCCAGGGCCCATGGCCAGCCAGCCTTGGCACAGCCTGCAAGGCTGGCGGGACGCTGTGCTAAGCCCCTGAGCCCTCCGCTTTGCAGAGCATGGGGTGGAATTCCAGGCCAGGCCCAAAGCCAGATCACCAGCTCCGTTTTTCTGCAGGAGCGTAAGCGCCTGCTTTCCTTGGGCTGGTATTGGGGGCAGGGTCTGTCTTTGCACAAGCTAAGCCAGTTTTTTTGTCCATAGTCAACTAACTCAACCACAGCTGGCTGGCTGCACACCTCTTAATTCATAAACCTAAGTTTACTAACCACGTTTGCCAAGTTCAGACAACACAGTTAGCCCCAAGCAAGCAGAGCACATTTTGTTGTGTGCTCCCCACCCGGATGAAACTGCGGCTGCTGTGAGAGAGAAGCAGAGTGGTGGTAGGCTCTGAGGAGCCTCGCCCTCCCTTGGGGCCCCTGTCGTGACCGTGAGCAAGCCTCCTGGGCTGGTCCGGACCAGCACACACACACACACCTGCCCCCGGTCCTACGAGTGCTGTGTGGGCATGAGAGAAGCTGCCTTCTGCAGAGGCAGGCCCCGGAGGCAGGTCCTTTTGTGCTGGGGGTTCTCCTCCCCAGACCGGTGCACAGGATGGCGCAGGAGGGCCCGGATCATCAGCATCCAGAGCAAGCGGGGCTGTCCCTCTGACCCCTGGCAGGATTGAGCCCCAGCCCCTCTCTCCCGGGGCCCTGGATGGTAACTCCAGCAGAATCGATCCGCCACCAGTTGACCGTGGGGTTTCCCAGCCGGAAAAGCAACCAGCGGGAAATTCCCAGGAACAAACGGGTAGGGTCTTTTGCAAACATCTTGCCATTTTTGCAAGCCTCCGCGGCCCATCTGGAAATCTCCCTGGCTCCGAGCTGTGTTTCTCATTCCACCCCCCGCGCCCCCCCATCGTTCTTGCCGGACATGCGGCAAGAGAGCTGGCCACGAGGCACGAACCCGCCCCCTTCTCCGGCCAGGGCCTCTTGCCCTTGGGAGCTGGATGACCCTCCGCCCCCCCTCCGGGCCCGCCCACTCAGGCGACTCCGGCTTCGCCTTTTAAGGACAGCCCTTTGTCCAGACGGGCCGGACCTCCCGAGGCGGCCCGCCAGGCCCGGTTGCCTTTCCAGTTGCGGGCAGCAGAGGCGCTGCGGGTTGCGCCCAGATGACCGCCCCGTCTTCCCGGGCCGCCCGGTCAGCCGCTGACACCCAACTGGGATCCAAGCGCGCCCCTCCCCGCCCCCCGCGCTCCGGGGGGCTTGGAGACCTGCAAGGCGGGGGCGGGGGCGGGGGGCGGAGCGGGAGGCTGGCCAGAAGCTCGGCTGATGCAGCAGCAGGGCAGGACAGGGGGAGGGGGGTGTCAGCTGGTCCAAGGGGGAGGCCGGGCCGGGCCAGAGCAAGAGAAGACCTTGCAAGCTGAAGAGGTCGTTGGCTGCCTGCTCCCCTGGTTCTCTTTCAGGGAGAGGAAAAGTTTTCCTCCCGCTGCTGCCCATCAGAGGAGGAAGGGGCACTTTGCAACGAGTGGCCTGGAGAGAACCCCCTCCTCGCTGTCCAGCTTGGCCCTCCCTCTGCCAGCCGGGTCCAGAAGCCCCTGCGAATTCCCTGCTCCACGGGGCAAACAGAAGGCAACCCTGTGCCCCTTTCTGGGGGGCGGTGGGGGAGAGAAGGACCTTCCGCCTCCAGGTCTTCCTCCTTGCTCTCATTCCACCCTGGTGACTTGTTTGGGCCCTTGGCAAGGAAGGGAATTCTCCTCTGAGCACCTGGGGAAGGGAAAAAGGACTCCCCTTGGGCTGCCAACCTCCTGGGCTCCCTGGCTGGCCACCTGCTTGCCCACTGGACCTTTCTGCAGCTCCCACCAGGTCGTCCATAACTTGCAAGGCTGATCAGCCGGGGACAACCCCCCCCCCCACCACTTCGTCCTCAATGCTGCTGGTGGAAGCTCAGCTGCAGGGGCCAGTGAAGAGTGTCCTTTAGGCTGGGGAGGTTGGTGAACCTGCCAAATCCTCCCCCCCAAAGAGAACTGCGCTGGGCTGAGCTGCAGGTTGCATCCAGGCCCGCAAGAGACAGCAGCTTGGCCGGTTCTGCCTGCGATGCAAGGTTGCCTTCCCACCCACATGCGGCTCAGCCCCCTGGGTTCCCTCTCCGTCTCCTCTGGACTCTGCTGGCAATTCCTTGCCCCGAAGACACCCCGTAGGAGGCTTCCTCAGCCAGGTTCTCTTCCTGCCACCGGCTGCCCTCTAGAAGGTGTTGAGGTCCCTGGAGCAAACCGGGTCTCCCGGCAGCTCTGCGGCTGCTCCCCACCCTTTCCGTTTGGGCAGCTCAGATATTTTCCGGCCCGTGGTGCAACTGGCTTGCTTTGCGGTTGCGAGGCATCTGCTGTGTGCAGAAAAGGGTTCTGCCTGGGGGCTGAGAACAAATCATGCCACTCATGCCTCCCCGGACCTGTTTGCCGGAGGTAGAGAAAACGTTTGCAACTGTCACCCACCCACCGCCACTGTCCCGGGGAGCTGCACTTCCTCTCCGACAGTCTCTCCTCCCCCCGCCCCCACTGCAGCTTGAAAGAAAGATTGCGTCTGTAGGCACCACCACATCTTCCTCCAGCCTCTGTTTCCTGCACTATGAACCAGAAATGCTGTAGAGTGCTGGGCCTATCTTAACTCTGCTGCCCAGACCTAGGAAATGGGGGCGCCGACTGTGAATTTGTGGCTGCTGAGCAGGTGCCTGGCCGCTTCGGACGTCACGCCAAGCTCTCATTTCTAAGACATTTGCTTTTTGCTTAGAGTATTGTGCAAACCCAGGTATTTTGGCTTGCAATCCACACTTTATGCCTTAATGTTTTGCACGAAGCAGCTAATAATAGGTTACTTAGTTTAAAATTGGCCATGGCTTAGTGCAATGGATGGACTTTGAATTTATATCCCACTGCAATCTCACGAGTCTCAGCAGTGTGAACAACTACAGATGCCACGACAAGAGAAATCAAAAAATAGGTAGGTGAGTGTCAATGAACGCTCTCTGAGAAGGGTCAGTTATTACCAACTCTGTGAAAGCCATCCACGTTTGGGAGTGGTGGTGGCCCGGTTTCTGGGAGGAGGCCGTTCCACAACACTTCTAGCCTCAGCTCCCTTCTCCTCCCACAGCTAAGTGTGGTCTGCCAGGAGTTTCTCCCCGATGCTGGAGGGGGCAGTCCTGAAGGCGGGAACCCAGTGGCATCTCAGCCCGTCCCATAGGGGATGGGAATGTTCCAGATAAACAGGAGAACAATCTGAAGAAACGGCTCTCCAGACGGGTGATCCAACCGAGGGTTAATTTTTCTCCAGGGTTGCAGAACAGGGCCAGGCCTAGGTGCAGATCCAATTTCCCACGTCATGCTAGGCCATTATCTTCACCACGAATCACCGAGAATACCACAATCTGATGGATTAACACAATGCATTAAACCACAAATAACAGCTTGCAAGCCACAATAGCTGGTTGTCACATTGCACTAAGCCAAGAACAAACAAACCCCATTGTGGCTCAGTGTTGATGTGTGAACTCAGCCACACACTTAGCCCCCACACCCAAGAAGTCCTCCTTTGCTGGAGGAACTGTCCAGGGATTGGAGCAGACAGGGGTCTTCTGCTGGTAGAAAGCTTAATTTTGGAAAAGGAGACCACAGATCAAACTCTAGAGCCTGTGCCTCCAAGGCAGATGCTCTGGAACCTGAGGCTCCTGACCTAAACCTTCAGGAGTGGGGGGGGAGGGACGGGGGAGAAGAGGAGACAACAACAACAACTTTCCTTTGGCACCCAAATAAGGAAGAAGCCAAGGTTTAGTTCCTTCCTCAGTGAGAGAGTCAGACCGCCAAAGAGCTACACCCAGAGCAGAGGTTCAGATGAACTTCCATGGGGGCAGGGAGCTCTCCCTCCCTCCCTCTCTCTTTGATGTTAGAAAGGAAGCTCAGGAGAAGCTCAGGAGGAGTTAAATGCCCATTGGAAGAATCTTTTAAAAAATCTGGGCTTCCAAAGCTTTGGATACACCAGGCAACAGGGCTGGCTTTGGATACTTTGGGACAGGAGGTTTGGACAGGATACTAACAGGATCTCTCCTCCCAGTTAGCCTCTAAGAAAACCGTACCTGGAAGCTGGGGAGCCATTGCCAGCAAGGAAGGACGACCCTGGACTAAGTGGGCCCAGGCTCCCTCGGGGCCCGGCTGCTTCGCATCCTGCCAAAGGAGCAGAGCCGCAGGGCTGGGTTTTGGAGTCCCACCTGAGCTGGGTGGGGCCTGGGATGCCGAACGGGCTCCCTGCACTAGCATCCTTCTGCCCATCCACAGGTGAAGCGCCCACCCAGCCAGGGCCAGCCCTTGCCTGCCCTTCCTGGCCCAGCCAGACGCCTCCCTTGATCTTCAGCAATTCGAGAGGGAAATTGGGGGAAACCCCAGGCAGGGTGAGCTTCCATACTCATTTCCCACCATCCCTCCTCCACTGTGTGTCTTCAGCCTTCTGGGAAATGAGCTACGGGCGGGGTGGAGAAGGATGCATTGGCCAACGTGGCATTGCAGTCTCTGCCTGATTTGCATGCATTGCGAAATCCCACCTTGAAATCCCAGCTGCGCCTCCAGCTGGTATTCCACTGGACCCTGAGGTGAATGGCTCGCTTCGGGCTTGAACTTTCCTGTGAACCAAGCTAGTTGTGGTTTAACAAGTTAAACCATGGTTTGCTGCAAGTCTTGGCCTAGTGCAATGTGTGGGTCTAAATGTGGACATCAGGTGTAACTGTCATGGCTTATTCCAGCCTTCCCCTACCTGGTACCCTCCAGATTTGGGGAGCTGTGACTCCCAGAATTCTTAGCAAGCAGAAGCCATGTTGGCTGAGGGATTCTGGGAGTTCCAGGCTGATGTCAAGTGGGGGAAAGGTGCCTGGTGGAGATGCCAGATTGGGGCCAACTGGCTTACCTTCGGGGGAAGGTGAACTTTGCCAAGTTGTTGACACTCAATCCGTGACTATTTTCCATACAGCTACACTAGAATTTACAGGGCAAACACAGCCCCAACTGGCAAACTTCGAAAAGGTCTGGGCCAGCCCCGATCATCTCCCTCCACTAAAAATAAAGCCCAAACTAGACGAACATCCATAATGCTGGAAGGTGTCTGTGGGCTTCATCTGGATGGGTTTTGCCTGCTGGGCTGACCCAGAATTTGAAAAGGAAGAAAGGAACATACTGGAATTTGCCTCCCTGTGTTTCCAGGGCGTGCCCCTGCTTTACGTTTGCTGGCAAGCCACAGAGCCCAGGAAAGCCCCCCCAGCAAGTTCTTCCAGTCTGGGCACTGCAAGGTGGGTGTTCCTCCCAAGGCACCCTCATCAGCTGACCCTCTGCCAGCTGCTGGAATGCGCTCTTGCCACACCCTGCCCGCCTTCGGCCCTGAGACAGGCACCCAGTGTCAAAGTGCAACCAGTTATTACTGCAGGTTGCAACTCAGCAGCTGTTTCCTTTTGACCGTGGATGTGCTGATGCATCTCTTTTCTAAGCAAGCCGCCAAAAGCCTTGGCAACAGACCCCCAGAATGACCTGGCTTTCTTCTCAATTCCCAGTTTGCCTAAGATGGGGGCTCCCCAACCCTCCGCTTCCCTTCCCCTGGAGTTATTTTCTCCATTCACTTTCAGCATCTGGCGCTGGCTTTATTCCCTTGCCCCATTTTTTCCTTGCCGCATCTGATGCGCCCAAGACTTAAATCCCACCTGGATGTGAAGCGTCCTCTGCTTGTCAGAAGTTTCTTTCCCAAGCAGGAAATTATCTCTAAAGACATCATTACGAACTGGCACAAATACAAGGGTAAATGGGACCTTCTGATCCTCAGATTTATTATTAACTGAGTATTGGTTGCACCATTATCTGTCAGAGATTCAGAAAAGAAATAGCAAAAGTCTCTTTTTCTAGCGAAGAAAAAAAGCTAACATTTTGAACCATTTTAAACCTTAGCACAATCTCATTTGCTTCATAGTTCACACACAAAAATATATAGATATTATATATATTATTCTGGAATATTACAAAAAAGATAAATACAATATAAAATTTTTTTGAATAAATAGACTCTATAAATAGTTTGGTTTTGGTTATTGCCTTATTACAAGGTAAACATTGAGGATTTAAAAAACGCCCACCACAAAAATGACACGCAGGTGTGACTAGCATCAACATCGGCTTAGAAACAAAAGGCACCCTCTCCCCCTCCCTCCCAGACTGCTCTCCATCAGTGCAAAATGTCCACTTTAACCGAGGTTAAAGCAACAGGACACCATTTTCGGCGCTTTGGCTCCCGGGCTTCTTGCCCAGCGAGAAACAGCCCTACTTCTGGCACTTTTATCTCTGACACCGGCAGAGAACGTTTGGCAATCTTGGGCCCAGTTCCGAATCCTCCCCCCTCACAAAGAACAGGGGGCTGAAGGAGCAGGATTTCCAGAGACTTAATTTTATGGAATTGGAGAGTGGGCTAAATATTTCCTTGGGCGACCCAGGAAGAGAGTACAAATTCTGGAATTTGTAAATTTGGAATATGAGACTTTGTGACTGAACACCCAGTTAGACGCAGATCCGAATTCCCCATGGAACAGGGGTAGCCACAGTCTTAAGTTGTTCTCTCTTGCACGACCAATCCAAGGCTGAGCTTGCCTGAAATTTCACCCCCACAGGGGCAAGAAAGCCGTCAACTGGATCCAAATTCTCCAGCAGGGGAGAGCTTTACGCCTACGCAGCTGGCATAGGAATATGGGAGGAGGTGAAGAGGAAACAGCCTCTCTCTTGCACCAACAGGGATTCACACTTCTCGGTGTCAGAGCACTCCAAAGGGGAAAAAAAGTGATTGCCCTGCCAATATTTCAAAACCTCAGAAGGCCATGAAGCAGGGGAAAAGATAAAATTCAGCACCTCCCCTTAATTCTCAACCTATTTTTGCTGGAGGACTAAATAGGGAGAGGATATTCACAGTATAAAACATGGTATTTTAAAAGTATTAAAAAATAAACCCAAGATACATTAACAACCAAGATTTAACCTTGGCTCATTTCTCTGGTTCGACCTGGCTTCCATAATGCGTGATCTTTTTCTCCTTACCACAGGAGAAAAAAAGAAAAAAAGTCTGCTACATACAAGTAAGCGTCCCCCTTTTCTCCCTGGGACAGTTAACCCTTGGCATAATGCTCAGGTGTTGAAGTAAAGAGTGAAGACCCTTTCTCCTTGCACAGCTCAAGACTTTTCCAGGTTGGGGATGATTCCAGACTTAAGTGGGGGGAGAGGGCACCACAATCCCCTTACAGCTGAATTTCTCAAGGGGAGGAGTCAAGGGAACTGTACCCAGGAAAAGAGAGAGAGGGGGCAAGGCTGAGCCACCCACCGCCAGTCTCCACTCAGCCCAGTCAGGTGTATTGTGCAAAGCCAGAGAGAAGAATATTGACCCCCACCTCGGTCTCCTGGCTCCCCTGAAAGGAAGAGAGGGATTTCCGTGATACCAAAGACCCAACGATCTGCCCCCTCCTTTTGCGTGATGCTGCCATGATAAGGATGGAGAGAGTCACTCCTGGGGAGGGGCTTGGCCCACCACTCAGCACAACTGCTCAGTCTGATTACATGCTGACCCCACCACAAACCTCCGCTTAAGGCACTACGCTGTGAAAGGCAATCAACTGGAACCCCCTTTACTTGCTGGAAATGCATTTTCCAGGCCCCTCAAAGGGAGTAAGGCAGGCAGGTGGGAGGAGGGAAAAGCACCCCCCACAAGAGCAGGCAGGAGGATGACTTCAAGATCAGGAGAAGCGACGGCTCTAAAAAGCAGCTGGCATCAGTTTGGGGGGAATTCGGGGTCCCCCTTCAACAGGAGCATCATTCCGATGCACACCCCTGCATGGCAATCGACAGCAAGCTTGAAATGTCTCGTCTGGCTGGCCACCCCGTCATTCTGAGACAGAAAGCCGGTTGAAGATGGGCAGCCTGTGGGGGGTTCCCGCCGGCCCGCCGGGGGGGTGCAGATCGAAGACAGGGGAGTCAGATCCGCTCATGCTGCTAGAGCTGCTGTAGCACTCGGGGTCCGAGAGGGAGTTGGAAGAGGAGGTCCTCGGCAGGGCGGGGGCCGCGGAGGCCGGGGTCCCGGGGGCTGGGGAGAAGTCTCGGTGGCTCTGGAGCGAGCCGGCCAAGCTGGCCGATTTCCTGCAGCGGCACGAGCAGCACCCTCCAGCAGGGGCCACCGGGAGAGTGTCCCCCAGGGACGACACGAAGGAGAGCGGGTCCACGCTCAGGCGCTCCCAGCCCGGGGAGAGGAGCTCGGCAGAGGCAGGAGGCGGCGACACGGAGGGGGCCCGAGTGAAGGAGGCAGGATCCGGGAGGCCGGGCAGCGGGGAGGTGCGGCGCGTGGTCGGCACCCCGGAGAAGCTGACACTTTGGCGCAGGAGCTGAGGGGGGGCGCCCGGGCCGGGGGCAGTGCCAGGGAACTGGGCCTCCTCCGGGTAGTGGATGAAGTGGCAGCGTGAGCCATAAGGACACTCGCCGTGGATGTAGAACTTGTGGCACGGCTCCGTCTTGTACTTGGGGTGGCGGCTGACGGTGCGCAGCTCGGCCGAGCCGTGGGCAAACTGGCACTTGGCCCCGTACTTGCACTTGCCGCTTTCGCTGAAGGTGCGGCAGAGCTCCGTCTTGTAGCGAGACGACGGAGCCGGGCCAGGCTGCTTGAGCGGGGGGAAGCCCGGCGGCGGGGGCAGCAGGTTGGGCTTGCCCTCAATGAGGCTGACCGAACGGTCCGGGCGCAGAGGGGGCCGCAGCTGCTCACCGCCAGGGCTCCAGTGGCTGCGCAGGGGCCACAGCGCAGAGGAGTCCCCACTGCTGTGGAGTGCCGTGTCCGAGGAGCAGGCGGAGTGGCGGCACGGCAGGGTGGAGCAGGGCACGTCCAGCTCTTCGCTGAGCGAGAGGTTGAGCAGGTTCTGTTGGGAGGAGGAAGCAGGAGAGGTTAGTGACCGGGCAAACACCCACCGTTTTGCCCGCCTGAATTGCTGCGGAGGTCCCACCCCATTCGCAGGCACAGCATCTTTCACTAGGTGGGAACCGAGTGTTTGGCAGGGCACGCACACCGCCGCTCTGCAGCCCAGCCTTTGCAGCCCAGCTGCACACGAAGGCCAGAGAAGACCCCCCTGCTTGTGGGGGGGGGTGCCCCGCACAGCACAGGTCCAGCTGACCTCCATAAGCAGGAGGGTGTCAGCAATCCCACCCCCACGCCTTAAGACCCTGAAGGCTTGCCAGAGCAGGGGACCACCCGCGACCCTTCCTCAGCCAGCAGTCCCTCCCTTGGGAATTATCCAGAGGAACTTTCCGCTCCCCAAACTCCGGCCTTGGGAGTTCCAGGCGCTCTTCTCCAGTGAGTCAGAGACACCAGGAGCCCTCTGCCAGGAGAAGGGAGCTCAGACAAAAGCCCGCCTTCGTGACTCGCAAGCGGGTGACGTCAGCAGCCTCAATATAGGGCGGGTGGGCCGGGCCAGCCAGGGTTATTTTTGAAGAGCCTGTGGCTGGACCAGAGCTGTGGAGGGGAACAGCTGCTGGGTAGTGACTGTAAACCAGAGACGGGGGGGGGGGTGTCACTGGGGGTATGAAAACTTCCACCTCTGACAGGCACAAGTCCTTGTGAGGGATATGAAAACAGATGGCTAAAGATCCTTCCACAAGTGCCTTGGAAAGGAGGCAGATGATTCTTGCTCTTGCAAGACTCACACAGGAGACAATCTGACAGCCGAGTAACATTTTTCTGTCCCCTCCCTTTTGTGTAGCCTTTAAAAACAAAAAATCTTTCCACCTTCAATAAATACACATTCCAAATGATGGCCCAACAGTGCACCACTTCTCAAATAACACAGTCTCAGTGTTCTTGAAAAATCCTGCTTGAACAACAAAACTTAAGTGCTTTTCCACTCTACACAAAAGGGTATGGGGAGGGGGAAAAAACAACACCCCTAACCCTTCCCACTTCCTGGAGGGCTCTCAGAGAACTCCTACCCCTGGGTTAGCACCATCTGAACCTGAGAAGTACATCAGTTTTGCCTTGATTTGTTTTTCAGCTGGGTTAGAAAAGCCCCTGGATGCTTCTGCCCAACCCCCGTGTTTGTGGGGCGCGATGTGGGGGGAAAGAACAACCACAGGCCAAAGACGCACAGGGAGGGGACCAGATTTCAGGGCCGGGAGGGAACCCTCCAGGGAGAAGGGAAAGCACATCGCTGGCAAAAAGTGCGGCAGCGGCAGCAAGCGAGCTTGCTCCCAGCTCCGGCCTTCGCAAAGCGCCCCATTGACCCCCCCACCCGCGCGCTCTGGCCCCGGCCTCGATCCGCAGCTGGACACCCGCTTTCTTCCCCAGCAGGAGAGGAAGCGGCCCGGAGTCTTGCCGCTGCCCCCAAACGCCCGAAAGATGCCAGGCCGAAGAGGGGCCACTGCCGCCCCCCGCCGGCGAACGAAACCGGAGGAGCGGCGCTGTCCGAGCTCCCTTTTCTCGGCCCACCGAGGAGCGAAAAGGTTGGCTTCGCGCTCGGAAGAGGCTGCGGAGGCCGCCCGCCCAGCGCAAAGCGGGGGCGGGGAGAGCGAGCGACGCAGTTCTTGACCTAGAAAAAAGCCCGGCCGTTGCCAGCCTGTCGCTTCCTGTTTTTTGCCCGCCACCCCCCCGCCGGGGGAAAAGAGGAAGCGGCTCTTCCTCCGCCGCTCGACGGTCCCCGGGCCTCGCCAAGGCCCCGCCGCTCCCGCTCCTCCAGAAACCGGGGATTTCCCCCAGTCCCGGTTTCCTACGAGGGGCCCGGAGGACCCGGCTCGGGAACGGCCGCCCCCAGACCGCCCGCGGCTCGGCTTTACGGAAGCCCGGCTCCCTCTTCCCGGGCGGCCGAGTACCAGGACCGCCGGGCCCGGGGGACTCCAGGGCCCCCGATCCCCAGCCAGCAGGGCCGACAGCGCCGGCTTCGGCAAGGCAGGGCTGGTCTCAACTCGCACCGCGCCCTGCTCGACGCACCTTCGAGGAGGCGGACAGAAGCCTCCCGTCTTCTCTGCCCCCCCTTTCCCCGAGAACTCCCCGAAGGGCGGATTTTAAACTGGACTTTCAGGCGGCCGGGCTGGCGGGGGCCCTAAAGGTGGCCGGGGGTCCCTGCGAGACGCGCGGCGGCGGCCTCCGAAGACTGCGCGGGCGTTCCTGCGGGTCTGCCCGGCGCCTCCGCCCGCCGCCCGGTCCGGCGGAGCTTCCCGCCGAGCTCCAAAGCCAAGTCGCGCCCGGCCCCGCCGCGGCCACGAGATCGCCGAGGGTCCGCCAAAAGGCGGCGGAGCAGGAGCCGAGCCGAGCCGGCAGCGGCCGCCCGAACGCCGCGCCCTCCGGAGCCAGAGGTGGGCAGGCCGCCCGGAGTGCCCTCCCGCCGGCCGCGCGGCGAAGGAGCCCGAGGGGGAGCGCGGCTCTCACCTGGTAGAGGTTGCGGACGCCCAGGATGGAGCTCATGGCGGCGGCGGCGACTCGCTCGTCCTCCGCTCGGCGGAAAGCAGGACACGACGTCTGAGCCGCGGCGGGCGCGCTGCGCCTGATATCCCGGCGGCCCGCCCGGGCCCCGCCCCCGCCCCTCCCCTCCCCCGCCCCAGCCCGGTAGGGGGTGGGAGGGGCGCCCGCTTTCCGGGACGGCTTCGCGCGACCGGGGCGCCCGGCCGGGGCTTTCTCCGCCGCCGGCCGGCCGGCCAACCGCTGGCTCGCTGGCTCGCTCGCTCGGGTTACCCAGCGGCCGAGTCCCGGCGGGGGCAGTTCGGTGACCAGGCAGGCAGCTGCACGGGGCGCCGGAGTGGGCCAGCTAGCCTCCGCCTTTCGCTCCGGGAAGTGTTGGTTCGGGAGGGCGGAGGACGCCTGGTCTGGGCACATCAGTCCCGTCTGGCGGCATCGAAAACCCCCCCGCCCCCAGTGGAAAAGGAGACTCCACCGATGGGAGGGAGAGCCCTGGTGGGCTGCCCCAGGTGCCCCCAGGAGAAGCCCACCAGCGGGTGGGAGGGCCGGAGCCGCCTCCTGAAAGGGGAGGCCAGCTGTAGCCCCCCTCTTTCGCGGGCCACCCTGCGCCCGGTGCAGCACCCAGACCCTCGTCTTCGCTGGCCTGGGCTCCCCCCCGCCGCAGCTTCCTTGATTACCCCTCGGGGTTCAGACTAATAAGTTCCCATTACCTGTATGGAAATGTGTGACATCAGGTGTGAAACAGCCTGCCGAAAGCACCTGGGTGACTATTAAGGGGAAAGAAACACTAAGGGTGGGTACTGCAGGCCACCAGCCAAGCAGAAGCTGTAGATGGAATCGGGGCCAGTCAGATGGCTGAGGTGGGCTTCGTGCTTACAAACCAGGAAGAAATGGTGAGGAAGTGGAAGTGGCAGGGATCTTGGGAGAGAGGGACCCTGGGATCCTAGAATTTGTCCTGTTGCAGGCAGGGAGATGGAAGGGAATGAGATCAGGGTTCTTGATTTCAAGAGAGCTGACCTCAATAAGCAGAGGGGAAAAATAGGAAGGATTCCATGGGTGGGAATCCTGAAGGGAAAAACGGTTCAGGGGCGTTGGGAAGTTCTGAGAAACCAGATGATTAAGGCCCAAATACAAACAATACCAAAGAAAAAGAAAAATGGGAGCTTGCTGGTGAAACTGCTGTGGTTGTACCACTCTGATAAACCATGAAATAAAAAAGACGCGTTGAAGAAATGAAAAGGGCGGCCTACGACAAAAGCATAATGTTGGGAAATAGCCCAAATCTGTAAGGCTGAAAATGGTCTGAGGTTTGCAGGGAATGCCAAAAATAACGGTCGAGACCTCTTTGGTTATGTGCAGAATAAGAGGAAAGTCACGGAAAAAGAGAAAATGGTCCAGCCTGGAAGAATCTGCCCCAGTGGCAGAAGAGAAACGCGGGACAAAATAGGGAAGAAATTGGCAAGAGAACACCTGGCTGCTTGGGGTGAATTCAAGTCACCGGAGCCCGATGGCTTATATTCCAGGGTGCTAAAGAACTAACAAGTGGACACGTTCCAGAGGGTGACCCAAACTCAAAATGAGGGATTTCCTGACTGGGAGAGCTGGTCTAGAGTCGGGGGCTCCATCACTGGAGGGTTTCCAGCCAAGGTGGGGCAGCCATCAGCCTGGGGTGGTTGGAGGGTTCCTGCCCTGGGCAGGGGGTGGGCTAGAAGACCTCCAAGGTCGCTCGCAAGGCCTTCAATATAGGTTGCTAGGAAGTGGGGACATTGGTGGCCCAGTCCAAGCTTGTGAGCACCCCAAATGCTTCCCGAGGGCCACTGGGGGACATGGGCAGTCAGACAAGCTGGGCAGAGGTCCCAATCCAGTCTCGAGCTCTTTGGGGGTTCCTGGAGCTGGCCCCGCGAAGATGTTCCGCACATCTTTTGGTTCAGCCTTCGACAAAGCAGCTTATAATGCTGGACTGCAGGGTTACCACTCAGGGATCCAAACTTCCCCAGCGGGGTCCCCTCCAGATACGATGGAGTCCAGCTTCCAGATCCACAGCCACATCTGAGGAGAACTAAGCGGGGGGAGGTCACCCAACAATCTGGGTCAGCTGTGGGGTGTGGGGAGCCTCAGGAAGCCGCCGCTGGTGCAGACCCTGGTGCTGCTGCGCGATGGGCCGGCCAGGCTGGGGTTTCCAAGAGAGTGCCCTATTTGGGAGGGAAGCAGGGCTGTCCTAGCCCTCTGAGGCGTTTGGAGAAGGCCGCCTCTGGCAAGGGTCTGCTTGGTTGCGGCCCGGAGCAGCGGGTCGGGCAGTGGCCTCTCTGGACGCCAGTCCTGAAGCTGCTGAGCTTCTCAAGAGGGCCGGGGACGCGGAAGAAGGAGGGCTGCCCTGGACAGAGGTGGCGGAAGGCCAAGGGGGGGCAGAGCCGCAGGAAGCCCTTCCGAGTGCCCGCAGGAGTCGCTCTGAGGCAGGCGCTCCCCGTCCAGGGCCTGAGTGACCAAAGCACCTTGCGAGGCGTGGAGCTGGCCAGTCCAAGGGAGGCTGCTGCAAAGACCCGGGCTGGGCTGGGGCCAGGGCGCCCTTTGCACAGCCAGATGCGGGGAGGAGGGGCTTTGGGGTCAGCCTGCCAGAGGGGTCCCTCGGAGTCGGTCTCAGCACTCAGGAGCATAACAAGACTTTCCCAAAAGGAGCTGGGAGGACTTTCAGTTTTGAAATGACTGGAGGCCTGTTTTGATTTCTTTTTCTCAGGTGACTGAGATGATTCATCGCCCTCGACGGGGTTCCGGTAAATGTGGAACCACAAAATCAAGATCTCATCATGAACCTTTCCCTGCTTGAGTTTGCATAACATTGCCTGTAAAAGGGAGACTTGAATGGAACCAAACAAGAGGGATGTATAGAAATGAACAGGCCGTCAATACGTTTCCTACATGTATGTGAAAAATAAGGTGCTTGCTTGTGGTTTGTTATGGAATCAGTGACTACGGTTTCTCTATAATTTCTCAGCACGTTTAGGATGTTTTCTCACAACAGAATGTATGTTGGCACAAGGAACCAGAAAATATGACTCAACAACTGGAGGTATGTTGTGCTTTCTCTCTCTCTCATGCACACACACAGACAACTGTGGGCGCACATAACTGCGGGAGTATCACTCCACCTCAGAGCAAGAAATATCGAGTCAGATATTTGTGTAACAGCAAAACCTGCTTCAGATCAACCTTAAAGGGATAAAACTGCCTGACTGTGAATGCAGGAATCTTAGACGCCGAATGCAACATACCAAGGTCTCTGATCCCAGTTCTCGACAAATACGAGCCAAAGGGACGTGACTTCTCTTTCAGCCAAATAAACCCCTGACCTTGGGTTCTGTGGGTTTTAAAGGGAGGGTTTTTCATTCTTCCTGCATGAGGGACTTCAGCCTTTTGTATTCCATAAACAATTTCTGGAATGGCAAAAGTAAGATACGGGAATAGCCACTAGCTTTGATAGCGCCCGGAAAATCATTTGAAAAAACTACGGTGGAAGAAGGGGGAATGGAGACTTCCTGCCAGAGCGGTGGAGCCCCTCAACCCCTCCTTGCGGGGTCTGGAGGCATCCAACGGCTGGTTCTGGGGGAACGAGGGTGCTGGGCATGGTCTAGGAGGGGTCACTGCAGCCTTCCCAACTTGGTATCTTCCAGATACGCTTGTTTGTTGTTTATTCGTTCAGCTGCTTCCGACTCTTCGTGACATCATGGACCAGCCCATGCCAGAGCTTCCTGTTGGTCGTCAACACCCCCAGCTCCCCCAGGGACGAGTCCGTCACCTGTAGAATGTCATCCATCCATCTTGCCCTTGGTCGGCCCCTCTTCCTTTTGCCCTCCACTCTCCCTAGCATCAGCATCTTCTCCAGGGTGTCCTGTCTTCTCATTATGTGGCCAAAGTATTTCAGTTTTGCCTTTAATATCGTTCCCTCAAGTGAGCAGTCTGGCTTTATTTCCTGGAGGATGGACTGGTTTGATCTTCTTGCAGTCCAAGGCACTCTCAGAATTTTCCTCCAACACCACAGTTCAAAAGCATCGATCTTCCTTCGCTCAGCCTTCCTTATGGTCCAGCTCTCGCAGCCATATGTCACTACGGGGAACACCATTGCTTTAACTATGCGGGCCTTTGTTGTCAGTGTGATGTCTCTGCTCTTACCTATTTTATCGAGATTGGTCATTGCTCTTCTTCCAAGGATTAAGCGTCTTCTGATTTCCTGACTGCAGTCAGCATCTGCAGTAATCTTCGCACCTAGAAATACAAAGTCTTTCACTGCTTCTACATTTTCTCCCTCTATTTGCCAGTTATCAATCAAGCTGGTTGCCATAATCTTGGTTTTTTTGAGGTTTAGCTGCAAGCCAGCTTTCACACTTTCTTCTTTCACCTTCATCATAAGGCTCCTCAGTTCCTCTTTGCTTTCAGCCATCAAAGTGGTATCATCTGCATATCTGAGATTGTTAATGTTTCTTCCAGCGATTTTGGATTCCTCAAGCCCAGCTTGTCGCATGATGTGTTCTGCGTACAAGTTGAATAGGTAGGGTGAGAATATACAGCCCTGCCGTACTCCTTTCCCAATCTTAAACCAGTCTGTTCTGTGGTCTGTTCTTACTGTTGCTACTTGGTCGTTATACAGATTCCTCAGGAGGCAGACAAGATGACTTGGTATCCCCATACCACTAAGAACTTGCCACAATTTGTTATGGTCCACACAGTCAAAGGCTTTAGAATAGTCAATAAAACAGAAGTAGATCTTTTTCTGAAACTCCCGGGCTTTTTCCATTATCCAGCGGATATTGGCAATTTGATCCCTAGTTCCTCTGCCTTTTCTAAACCCAGCTTGTGCATCTGGCAATTCTCGCTCCATGAATTGCTGAAGTCTACCTTGCAGGATCTTGAGCATTACCTTACTGGCATGTGAAATGAGTGCCACTGTTCGATAGTTTGAACATTCTTTAGTGTTTCCCTTTTTTTGGTATGGGGATATAAGTTGATTTTTTCCAATCTGATGGCCATTCCTGTGTTTTCCAAATTTGCTGGCATATAGCATGCATTACCTTGACAGCATCACTGGAACTGGTTAAATGCCCCAAGACGGGCTTGGCTCCCGGGAGGGTCAGGCAAAGGCTGGCCCTGCTGGCTTGACCGTGGGACCATCTTACGGCTTTTCCAGGGAGGTTCCTGTGTGGCTCTGACTCCCTCGGCCCCTTTCTCCGTTGCCTGCCCCCAACTTTGCCCCTTTGCGGCTTTCCTGGTCCACCCACTGCTGGCATCCCCTGCCGAAGGAGGTGAGCTTTGCTTGCGAATCATCCCAAGGGACCAGCCAGCCTTCATTTGGTCCAAGACCCATTGATTAGTTCTTCTTGAATTCCAGGGTACTCTTAGTAATGGACTCCAGGGCTATAATTCAAAAGCACATATATTTTTGCTTTTGCTCCTCTTCAATGTTCACCGTCATATATTATTCCTGGAAAGACCATTGTTTATTCTGATCCAAGACACTAAGACTATAAGCCGGCATTCCCCCCTTCTCTGTCACTGAAACGCCCTTGCCTGCCACAATAAGTTTGACATTGCCTTCTAATCTAGGATTGATCCCCTCTTTATGTCTCCAACTTACTGCCCCTCTTTATCCGTTCTTGAGCCCCAGAAAATAAAACTGACACCTTCACAAGGCTCAGATTTCTCAGTGAGCTGGGAGTTGCCATCCCAGCCCAACTGAAGGAGAAGAGAAGGGGGGAATGCTGGCTTAGGGTCTTAGCATCTTCGCCAAAGTCAGCTGCCTTGCTGGTGTGCTGTCCTTGCCATAAAAAAACCCTACATTTTCAAGGAGGAAGAACACAACGTGTCTTGCAGGATTCTGGCTTCTTCGGTTTTACTTCTAGTGTGCTGGAAACGGCAGTGTGTGCTCCAGGAAGGCAAGGAAAAGAAAATGGTGGGGGGAGATGAGCGATGGCCCCAGATGAGGACAGAAGATAACACCAGCGCTTGGGAGTAGCCTGGTAGAGCAGAGAACTTCCAGTCTGGTCCACAAGATGGATCTACCAATGACCCCCTGAAAGAAAATGGAAATCATACCAAAGGAGGACCAACAGCAGCTCAGCAAGGTTGGGTCCCAGGGAAGCCAGGCAGATGTCTCCAGGAAACCTTCCTTGTACCTCCCTGGGAGGTTGCTGGGGTCCCAATGCTGCTCCGTAGCTTCCTTCTGCTTGGGAGGCAGAGGCCCAGTTTGGCAGCCTGAGTGCCATGGGCACCTGCTGGCAAGGCTGGCGAGGACAGCAGAGGATGGAGCAGGCCCTTTCTTTGCATCAGGGATCTTGCCAGGAGGAGGATCCTCCTGGGGTTGGCCCGCGAGCAGATGGGCAGGCAGGCACCTCCACTTCCGCTGCCTTCTGAGTCAGACCTTGGACTGGAGAGGTGATTCACCCTGGTAGGTAGTTCTGCTGAACCGGATTCTGACCCAGCCTGGAAAACTCCCTCCTGAATCACGACAGCTGAGATATTGTTGAAGAACCACAACCGTTGTGTTTCCTTTGTCCTGCGGTGCTCAAACTCGGAAGGCCCAGGAGGGGATTTGGGGGTGAGCTGATTGTACAGCTCGGAATTCAGCACATCCCTGAAACTCATTTTCCAGAAGCATTTGTGGGATGGAGGGTGGTGGGGTGGGTGGGATGAGAATCGGAAAAGCAAGCCCATCCACATCAGTGCACCAACCCTAGCTAGCCAGCCACTTTTCCCAGCCTAGCAGACCCCGGATGTGTGAGAGTCAGGGGGTCTGTGGGGCAGGGGCCAAATAAGTCAAGGTGGCAGCTGCAACCGTGGGATTGAAACCCCACCCCTTCTTACACGTGGCATAAAAAAGGGCCGGGACATCAGTTACACAGTCAGGGGTGTGATTGGTTTTCTGACATGCCCTCCCACAGACACCCCTGGTTGGATTTCAACCTCTGAAATCCAGAGGTTCAACCTCCCCACCCAGCATGGCTAATTGCAAGATGTGCCCCCCTCCAAAGCTTGAAAATGGGAATGGAGTGAAACCCTTGATTTCAGTGGCATGAAGCAGCAAGGGAGGGGTCTTAAAGGGGGTTAGGGAAGCTGTTGCAACCATGCCTGCCCACCCCCCGCCCCCAGAGGCTGGACACACAGGCTAAAATCGTGATGCTAGGCCACAATTGTGATTCCAAGCCTCCTTTTCTTTTCTTTTTTTTTTGCAATGTCCTTGGAGTTTATCTGCCAGAGAAGGAAGACTGAAACCACTAATAAAGCCACAAAACTTTGAATTGTGTTGGATGCCAGTCAAGGCTGGGTGAGTGAAAATGCCACAAAGATCAATCCAGTGAGAAGGTATCTTGATGGATTGGGCCCTGGGTCTGTTGGCAAAGGAAAAATCATGCGGTCTTTCTGCCTTGGACATCGAGGCCTTATGTTCATAGCCCTCTTGGTGCAGGGAAAAGTGGTGAGGTGCCAGGCCATCCTGTCCACCTGACCTGCATTTCTTAAAGATTATTGTAACTTGGTGTTTTTCAACCTTGGCCGCTTTAAGTTATGTGGACTTCAACTCCCAGAATTCCCCAGCCAGCATGGGTTGAAAAACACTGTTGTAACTGACCAAAAAGAGAGGGAGGCTAGCAGGCCACAAAAGAAAGTGCCAGCCTATTGACCAGTCTTTATTTGCAAGAATGTCTCTGGGTTCCATTGGAGAAGATCAAAAGGGCAGTAAGGGCAGGCCAGGGCTTGCTGTGAAAGGAAAAGGGCAGAATAAGTTGGGGTGGTGGCCTTCTGGGTAGGGAGAACATGAGGCAAACTCCTCTAGAGGAATGCAGAGAAAACCTGGAAGAAGGAATGCAAGAAAACATAAGTAAATGTTAACTTAGTCCTGGGAAAGAGGAAAGGGTGAGAAAGAAACTCAAGTGAACGCCACCTTGATTCTTTTGGGTATAAGAGGGGGCAGAGGAATACCTGGCAGGCTTTCGCTGTTCTGTGATTATGCCCTGCAACCATAGACTTCCAGGAGTCCATGCAGGGTTGGTTTCCTGACCTGGCCTACCTTGATGGGTTGGTAAATCCCCCGTTTGCCTTCTGGTCAGTGAGTGTGTCACAGCAGGTGGCATCCTCCAACCAACTTTGGCTGACCTTGAAAAAAGCTAAGCTTTTTTCAGACTTGGTTAAATCTTGGGAGGACGGAAGGTAGCAGGAACCTCTGCCTGACCCTGGCTCGAGGGAAGTCATTTTCCGTGACGGCTCTCCACCCCTTAGGAGGGCCCCTGGTGCCACCACGGCGCGTGAATAAGGTATAACTGCAACGTGGGAAAGTTAAGCCATGTAGTCATGACAGAAATGCCTTGTTTAAAAAGTTCTAAGCCAGTTGGCTAACTGTTTGTGCTATTTTTAGGAAGCAGGCAAAATTCAGTTGACTCAGAACAGGAACAAGCAATGTATCTCTGCAGCAAGTGGGAAATGCAGGAGCCACTTGCTTCTGAATCCGTGCTTGCCTTTAGAGCAGCCTTCCTCAGCCTTTTGACCCTGGAGGGACCCTTGAACTATTTTTCAGGCCTTGGGGAGCCCCTGCCCATTCAGGCTCCAATAGAGGCCAGAAGTTGCAAAATTACTACCTTTGTTTCATGGGTAGGCCTGTAGATATGCCCTGAGAGTGTTCTTAAACTGAAAATAAAGAATGAAACTTACCTCTTTGATGTAAAGTGGCCCAAATTGGAACTAAATTTTTAAATAAATGGTGATCTCCCAGGGAACTCCGAGTGACCTCTTGCAGAACCCGAGGGTGCCACGGAGCCCTGGCTGAGAAACTCTGCCTTAGAGCGTGACTAGTTAGGTGGAAGTAGGAAAGCTTGGCCGGAAAACCTGGACGTGCGGGGGAGATGCTTCTCAGCCTGTGCTTCCTGAAACACGGCTTTCAAGGCCAAAATAGAAGATGGCTTTGCTTTGGGCCGGGGTGGGGGGGAGCTTTGCATCATGTGTGAACCAGCAGCTGGAAAGGACCCTGATGCGATTCTCCAGTTACCTTGTGAGGCAGAGCTCTGGAGGAAGGGGGGGTCCTCGGGGCCTCCTGGAGCAGCCCACCACCACCGTGGCCAGCCCGCAGCCAGTGCTTCCCGCCTGCTCCTCCCCCACTTCTCCTTCTCTACTGGGTCTTCCTGACAAGGAACTTCCTTCGGATCTGGATTATTCTCTGTGCTGTTCCTGAGCCTTTCAGGGGCTGGAGAGAGGGTGGAACTGCTGCAAACAAACTGAACCGTCACTGAGTGCGTTAAGGATTGCACAAGCCGGGCTGGCACGATCCCCACCGGCAGAACGCTTGAACCCAGGGGCTGCCCGCAAGGCGCACCAAAGAACGCAACCCGGAGCTTTGCTCCTCCGCCCAGCAGCGACTACGCCAGGGGCTCCTCTGCGATGGCTGGTGCAGGCTTCTGCCAGCAAGGGCAGGTGCTTCGCACAGGCCCAGAGGCACTCTCGGTGCGTCCCAGGAAATTCCCAGGGGAAAAAATGGGAACTTTTCTTTCGAAATCAGCCGAAGCTCCTTTATGTAACAGAATGAAGGGGAATGTGCTGACGTGACCTCAACGTAGAAAAGCAGATGGCCTTTATACACCGCATATTTTTTTTAGCTGCACATTTCAAAATCCTTCTACAGACCTCAGAGTGTTCGAAGGGCAGCAGCACCTTTGCCACCAGGCAGCCAACCTGGGTTCGTTTCTGTGCAATATGTGAAACGGTGCTGCCACGGCAGAGGCGGAGGACTGAGGGGGCAGAGGCAACCCCCTCACATCCCCCAAGCTTTCCAACTTGAGAACCATCTTCTTTTCTTCACGCGATCCGTGTTTCCAGAAAGTGACTGCAAATGTTTCAGTTTTGAAATTCCTGAGCAGTGTAAACGTTGCTTGTCTTAAAAGAATAAAAGTTTCAGACAGTTCGCTGCAGCGTTTCTCAACCTTGGGCACTTGAAGATGTGTGGACTTCAACTCCCAGAATTCCCCAGCCACAATGGCTGGCTGGGGAATTCTGGGAGTTGAAGTCCACACATCTTCAAGTGCCCAAGGTTGAGAAACCCTGGTTAACTGGCTGCTCTGTGCCAGCCTTCCCTTTCCAGGCCTTGAAACTTTTCCCATCTGCCCAAAGCAGCGTGAGAGCCTCCCAGGGACTCTCCAGCCCAGCCCCACAGGCCGTCCCCCACTTGCACTATCCCCCCAAAAGTCTGTCATGGAAGGAAAAGGCAGGGGATGCCCTTCAGGCTGTCTCCCTAAAGATGTTGTTCACACTGACTTGCCAGCCTGGCCCTGGTAAGCCAGAGAAACCGATCTGGACCGTCTGCTTGGCCCCGGAGGAAGACTCCTGGGTGGGCTTTCCATGGCACCTTCTTTAGCATTCCAGGAAACTGGAAACAAGGAAGCCAGAGCCTTAGTGGAGTTGGTTCAGGAACTTGTCACTGTTTATCCATGTACAATATTGAATTTGGTGTCATACTCCCTTTTTTTTGAGCTTGTGGGATTTGTATTTTTCATTCCCTTCCCCATGTCCTGAGCAGGTCTCCTGCTTGGCCCAGGATTCAGCCTCCCTCCCTCCCTCTGCACACCTCTTGATCCATGCCAGCAAGAAATTATAGGAGTCACATCTGGAGGGCACCCCATTGAGGAAGGCAGCTTAGAACAAACAGCTGCCTCCAGGGGGCAAGCCAAGAAAGGGGCAGCACAGGGCACCTTGTGGAATCACGCTGCGTGGTTGATGATGCTGGAAACTGGATTGACGGTCACTGAGGCTCATTTCCCCTGCTGCGTTCCTAGGGAAGAAAATAAAAATATATACACAGAGGAAGCAACGGTTTTGAGCCTTCTCTGCATAGTTCTGGGATGAATCAGAACACTTCACACATTTTGCAAAAGAGAGGGAGCCCGCGGGAAGCGGAGAGGGAAGAGGCCAAAGGAAGGAGGGCAGTGGAAAATCCTTACCCAGCAAAAAGAACGATGAGAGCCACCTTCTCTGCCCACACTTGTCCACGTGGTTAGCATAAAAGAGGACATCGTTTGGAAAAAAAATGCGGTTTGGCTTTGGTCATTTTGGAAGAAGGAAAATGAAGATGCCACCCATGATATGAGGGAAGCACAAGGTCACTTGAGTTCATGTGCTCTTTCTTCAGAATGGCGCCAAGCTCACTTGTGGGTGTTTTGAGAAATATGTGGCAAATCGACAAAGCGATAGAAGGGGGAAAAAAAGCAACTTAGAAAAGAGAGCTGACCGGTCCCTTTAGGACAGACCAGTGTTTCTCAGCTTGGCCACTTTAAGATGGGTGGATTTCAACTCCCAGAATTCTGGGAGTTGAAGTCCACCCATCTTAAAGTGGCCAAGGTTGAGAAACACTGGGACAGAGGGTCTTCAGCTGGGACTTGGACTAGAAGACCTCCAGGTCCCCTTCAACCTGATTCTGCACTCCACAAAGGATTTCAGAGAGTCTGTTTTGTGAACAGCTGATCTGATGAAGAACTTTCTCTCTCTGCTAGGAAACAGAGGAAAGCATGCCGCTTCCAAAAGGCTAAGCCTAAAAACTCGGATTGGCACATTTTGTAACCGTTCTTCTTTGCTCCTCTGAGGGTCTTCAGAAGAAGCATGACGCAACATTCAAACGTCAATAAAATCTATTGAAACACAGCAGAACGAGTGCTCTATCCTTCCTGGAAGCCCCCGATCTCCAAGGCATACGTGGCACAAAGTTCTCCCACTCAGCATAGGAGCCCATCACCGTGAGGAGTCCAGGCGAGGAGGGACAGTTCAGAGGACCTCTCCTGGCAGTGGGTTTTGCTGTAGATCTTCTTCGGAGCAATGGCCTCCTGAGCTCCATGGGTTCTTCCCTAAGGGAGCAGCGGGCTCCCTGGCTTGCTGCTCCATGCACCCTTGGGGGACATGATCCCCAGTGCCATCAAGGGGACCAGGCTCAGAACAAGAGGCCCAGGGATCGGAGCAAAGCTGGTTTCATCCCTGCCTACTGGCACCCCAGACAGGACCTCCCCAAACCCCAGCGGTGGGCTCAGCCAGGCGGGGGTGGGTAGTGAGACCTCTGCTTGCTAGCAGTAGCAGCCACCACCAGCCAGGAAGAGTTGGTGGTGGTTGGTAACCCAACGGCGGCGAGCAACAGAGACACGTTCCACCTTCCCTCCAGATGGGCTGCCCCAGAATCTCAGCCTAAGGAAAGGTCTGTGTCTGCACGGGACTTTCCCAAACGCTTCATTAACATATTTCCTTGGCTGCCCACATCCCCATCCCCACCACCAACCCAGCAAGCAACAAGACCGGCAAAATGAAATAAACAGCTACGGAGCGATGCAGGAGATGAAAAGGCAGCAGATGTCTCTTTAAATAGCAGGCCACAAACCTCGACCTTATTTGTACTAAATTAAATGAGCGCAGAGGGGAAACTGTGTTTTCCTGACCCCTAAAAGCCCACACATGCAGGCCTCTGTTCCACACACACACCCCTTCTTTTTCGGTGCGTCAAGTACCCAGCTTAAGCCTTTGCTCATCTTCCAAAACCATCCGGAGCAGCTTCACTCTTAACCTTAAATAGACTTGCTTGCAGCTGAAGTCTTGCAAAGCTCATGACACAAATGAGATGGGAGTGTGGCAAAGTTTTTTTTTTTTAAAACAAAGGAACCGGTGCAGGAAAGTTTATATCAGACCAGAACTGTGCTACTGCCGGCCTGCAGTCCCTCTCACTTCTCCCCACAGGCCCTGTTCGGCTTAGGCTCAGGAAAGCTGGAGGTCAGTAGCTCCTGGGCCCCTCCCAACCCTAAGCAGAGAAGAACCTTGATCCGGATTTTCCTGAGGATTCTGGCTGAAACTGCACCCTCCGCAGATACATTTGCTCATCGTGGCAGGAGACTTCCTGCATTGCCAACCGAAGGGGAGGAACCACAAAACCCCCCTTTGGACACAAAGGCCCGAGCTCTGCCCATCTGCCCCCTCCCCACTGCCCACTGTAAAAGCAACTGCCGCGATGTGAGGCTTGAGTAACGCACATTTAGATGATGCCTATTCCTATTCCAGAGGTGCTGGAGGGAAATGCCAAAACCGGTACCAGGTCCACCCAGGGGGGTTGAGGGAACTCAGACGGGTCCACCTTTTCCAAATGTTTTAGGAGGACGACTGCAAAGCGAGTGGCGCCTTCCAGGTGGGGCAAAGCTTAGTATTTCTGGCTCTGGTTCTCGTCCTCACTAGCCACTCAGGGCAGCTGCACAACCTCACAGTTCCGCTGCTCCTGGCTGGAAATTCAGGGGCTGAACTCCGGCCAGTCTGACACCAAATGGGGCAGAAGGCCAAGCTCAGCTCTCGCAAGACTCCCCGACTCGGTCCAGAAACCCTCTTCCACGCAGGCCCTTTGAAACAGCTGCTGGGGTTTCATTTTCAGGAAGAATCGAGAAGGAAATGCCGAATCCCGAGCCATCTGGTGGCTGAAGTCAGGTCTGGGCTACCGACTTCGGGAAGAGGTGAAGCAGGGGCGGAGAAGGCTGAAAAAGAGCGGGCGCAAGCAGATTTTTCAGGGGGCTGGAAACAGGAGAGTTTTCCCCAGGGAGTGCTGGGAAGCAGGAGCAGAGACGGTCCCCTTTCAGTGGCCAAAGCGGATCATCGGCGAAAGGGGCAGAAAAGGATCGCTTCCCCTAAACCCAGCCCCACCACTATTGCGCCCTGTGCCCAAAGATGAGGCAGGAGGGTCCACAGGGCACGGTCAAGGAAGTCCAGGTGGTGGCTGTGACGGTGTGATCAAAGCTCTGCCTGTTTTTTATGCGCAGGGTCACACCACTTTTCTCCAGGACAAGCCAGGATGGCTGGACGTCCTCTCCCATCTGAGACTACGCAGGGAAAATGCCCTCCTTCCCTTTCTCTGCAACTACTCCAGGCGCTCGCCCGGCTGCAGAATGGGGCAAAACGCCGCAAATCCGGCGGCATGGCCTCTGCTCCCAAGTTGTGACCCGTTGTCACTGTGAAGGCGACTGAGGGGAACACTCTGCAACGCGGGGCCGGAGCACAGTGACCTTAGCAGGCGCCACTTTGCCGTTTTCTCCTAGCCAAAGCTGCTGGGTTTTGGAGCACGACCCTCCTGCCGCCGCCAGAAGGCCGAGGAAGAGCCTCTCGCCCTTGTTGGGCGGTGAACCGAGCGAGCGGCCTTCTCCCAGGTGCAGCTGGGTGGCCTGCCTGTTCACGCCCCACTTGCAGCTTGCAGAGTCGTCCTGCCAGGCAGCAGCCTCCCTCAGCAGCAGCAGTGGCAGGTGCCACCGGTCCCTTCTGACCTGGGGAGAGGGAAGGGGAGCCCATCGCGCCACCCCCGCCTCTCGCAATCGATCAGTGCGCCTTATCTTGTGGTCCCCATCGCAGCTCGCCCAGAGAGGCATCAGGGCAGGGCAAGGTCAGGCCAGCTGCTGATTGCAAAAACGTGGCGGGGGGCAGCCGGGCGCTCCAGAATGTGCCCAGGACCAGGGAGAGGCGCCTCTCCTCCGCCCGGGAAGATGTCCGCATGGCTGGCAGCCAGCGTCACGCCTTCCTTCCCTGCTGACGCTTCCTGATCGACCGGCTGCCCCTCCTCGACCCAGGTGCTCTGCGGCAGGACGGGTCTAGACTCAGAGGGACCTCCCGGTGGGAAAATCCACCGATGGTCTCATTCGACAGCCCCATTGCCCAATGGGTGCTTCACCCAGGACAGGAGGAATCCAGTGGGTCACGTGAACCCGCTGGTTCTGCCAGACAGGGCCTTCTCCCACATCAAACACCTCTCCGCCCACCTGCTCAGCCTCTTTTTGGAAGCTGGCTGGGATAGAGAAAGGAAGCATCAGCCTGCCCAGTCCTTCATGTGGTTGCCAACCTGTTCAGGGAGCTGGCAGGCTCTCCTCCGTATTTGCCAATGAGCAAAGAAGGCCCAGAACCTCCCTGTGGAGAGGCAGTCTACCCCTGAGTCAGAGGAGGTAAGGGGAAGCTGCTCAGATGTGGTTGGAAGACACGGACCAGGATGCCGCTGGGATGAGTGGCCGGCTTCAGTGCCCCTGCTCCCCCATTCTTCTGGGATGAGGAAGGGGTCTTGCCAGAGATTGGCAAGCAGATCTGTCCAGCCCCAGCCCAGATCCACTCCGGCCCCCGTCCTGAATCTGCAGAGGCACGCACCTGGGCACTGTAGCTTGAGACGGCAACCAAGCAAGCACTTAGATGGAAGGCCCGAGGAAGGCCAGCCGGGTATTGATTGGCCAGCTCAGCGCGGAGTGGCAGGTGAGGCTCTGGGGTCCAGGCCGCTGCAGGGCCCAAACTCCCTGGCCTGCTCAGCCCCTCCCCCCTCACTTAAGAGGAGGGCACCTTTTGCTGTTTCCCAGGGTAGGCCCCGGAGGCTTTGCTCCCTCCCAGCGCGGGACCCAGGACCACGGATGGGGTTTCGGAAAGGCCGTGAAGGGCAGCGTCCCCCCATCTCCCCCAAACCGCTCCCAGGGTCTTGGGGGCAGCAGCTTTCCTGAATTCCCAGAGCACAGGACCTGCCATTGGGGAGGCTGTTCCACAACAGGGAGGTCGAGATCCGCAGCTCTCCCCTTCCCGGGCTGGCCGAGATTTCTGAGCGTGTCAATTGCCTCGAGAGAAGGGGGGGTCCCCTTTCGTGATATTGGGCTGCCTTGCGAAACAGGCTGGCGTGGTGGACGTGGAAACCACTCTCCACGCAATGTGTGGTGGACTTCAGCCTGCCTGTAGTTGAGCAGCCACTAGATCAGAGGGCAGGTTCTTACGTGTCTTCTTCAAAGAGAGATTCCTGGCAAATATTAGTTGTGCCAGACGCATGGAGCTCCAGTGCCAGCAGCTGCACTGGCCTTGTAGTGACAAAAGGGGCCACGTCCAGCCTGCGAGCGCCCAGGGGTGACCTCTGTTAGAAGCAAGATGCGGGTCTAACGGACTCACCTGGGGCTGAACCCACAAGGCAAATCTTTTCTGCTTTCCTCAGACTCTTGGGTTCCAGTCAGAGCTGGGTATAACCCTGAAGCCTTTTTCATGAAGCAGAATGTGCAGTGTGATTGGGGTGGCAACAGCCCCTCTGAGCATGTGCAGAGTGCCACCGTTCTATGCCCCAATGCAGGGGGGTGGAGCAGAAAGGGAGGCCTGGGGGATCTGAGCCTGACCCCGAGAGCAGGCGACTCCTTCGGCTGGGGGCAGAAGCGAGGCCTCCTCTTCTCCTGGAGCAGTGCACGGCCTCGCCTGGCAGCCTGGCAGGGTCCCTGGGCGATGACTTGGCAGAAGCCGCGGTTGCCTGGCACCAGGTTACTCTGACGACAGGGCGAGTGTGTGTGCCTCTGTGTGTCTGTGTGAGTGTGTGTTTGCCTTTTGGGGCGGCGGCTAGCATGTGAGCATGATGTCACCTGTCATATGAAAAGCAGCGAGCTGTTCCTTGTTGCAGCGTGTTAGGTAACCCTGGGGTGCCCAGTCTTTTCCAGGAACACAGGCGCTGGGTGTCGTGCTGCTGCTGCCGCTGGGTGGCAGGGATCCCCGCAGCCCGTGGGCACACGTGCGGTTTCTAAGATGGTCTGCTCAGAGGCCCCGGCTGGCCCTTGTGCCCCATCAGTGGTGGGTCTGGTGCTGGAGCGTGAGGCCAGAGCAAGGGGAAGCGTGCGCCACCCGCCAGAAGAACAGCACGTTAGGCCGAGAGGGACATCTCTTTCTTTGGGGCTGGGAACTCCAGCCGGCCTTGGGACCCTTCCCCGCCAGAAATGCAGGGCAGCTCAGAAAGGGTGGCTCTCCACTCCTTCACCACGCATCTTCCCAAAAGCAGCAGGCGTCTGGCAAAGCACCTTTTCCGGCTAAGCTTTGCTTCCACCTTCTAGTAAAATGGGTTAGTTGGAAAAGGTGCTTTGCCAGACGCCTGCTGCTTTTTGGCTAACCCGGGCTATCCTCCTCCATCCCCTTCCCCGCGAAACTGGAGCTGCACGCTCACAGAGGAAGGAGTGAGGCCGGCTGGCTTTGAAGAGGCAACTTTTGTGGAAATGGGTTGCAAAACTCGGCCTTCCTGCCGCAGCTGCCCAGCCCCGCAAACGTCTCTCAGAGAAGACGTGCTGGGCTCCAGGCTGCCTGGCTGAGCCAACAGCCTCTTTCGAAATCCCCGGGGTTCGGTGGTGAGTGGCCAGGCCAGGCCGCCATTCCTCAGTGCGGAGGGGCGGGCAATTCTAATGTGCTCAGAGGCTGGCCTGGCCTCTCGCATCCTTGAAAAAGCAAGGTTTGGGGATGAGCATTATACCCTGGACACTCTCTCCACTGCCCTCCATTCAGCCCAAAGTCCCTTGGCACAAAATAGGAGCATTTTTCTCCTTTCCTTGGAAAAGAAGGGCCCTTTTGTCCCTTGGCACAAAAATCAAGGCTCCTGGGTTGCCCGGTTCACCAGGGCTCAAAGTCCCAAGGTGAGCAGAGGAACAGTGGGCAAACTATCACAGAGGTCAGTGCTTCTGAGCACTTGAAGTAAATCCCTGCCTCGACCTCACTCGCCTTCCCTCTTTGGGGACCCTTCAACAAAGCCGCCTGGCAGTCTCTGTGCAGCACGTCCAGCCCAGGTCGCTCTCCAAAGGCCTGACCAGCTCTGCAGGACAGCACGGCTGTCTCCCCGGAGGGGGCTGGGCCAGGCTGGAGCCTGGAGGTGACTCATCCATCCTTGGCATGTTTCTCTGGTTTGCTGGCGGCGGGACGTGACTCAGGAGGACTCCAGCAGGAGAGTTTCACCCAGCGAGGGAGCCAGCAACGGGTTAATGGCCCAGCCGGCAGGGGATTTTGCTGCCAGGCCCAGAACAAACAGTGAGGTCATTGTGTCGAGCGGCTCAGGTGAGATGTTTACCTGCCAGGGCGGCTGTGGAGGGAAAGCAGCCCAGGGCAGAGAGATAACTTCTTCTCCCTTGCAGGGCTTTGTGATGGCGCACTAAAAGGGAGCCCTGAGGGTCAGCCGGCCAGCCAGCTGGGGAACCCCTTCCCACTAGCTTGGAACAGTGCCAGCTGTTGACCTGCAGAAACCTCCCCTGTGAGCCTGGGAAGAATCCTGTAAGGGGACCTTTCATTTTGGACTGGGCTGGTCCTTTCCAGGTTGTACACAGAAGTAGGTGCCCAGACGGCTAAGGATGCTGTGGAATCAGAGAGGGGTCTGCCCACCGCATCGCTAGCTGATGCGCTGCTCTGGCCTGCCCGTCGGCTTCTCCTGGGGGAGGGAGGTACCCTTTCCCTTGGATCTGATCTCTGTGTCCCTCCTGCTTGACTTGAGGGTCCAGAAGATACGCTGGTGGGGATGCTGGTCCAGGACAGCAACCTGGGGGTGTCTGGGCATGGATGCTGGCATCACTTCGGTGGCAGGGAGGGTCCTGACTTGGGCTAAGGAGTAGCTGGGCCCTTACCAGGAGGAGAGACCCCAGCATTGGTGGGGCAGGTGCTTGCAGCTTCCAGCTTGGCCATGCCATCACTTTTGGGAAGGTGATCCCGAAGGTACTGGAAGGCCAAGGAGGGCCTGGCAGGCTGGCTGGTAAATGATGCTTCTCACAGGGGCCACCTCACCCCGAAGATGGTGAAATGGTGACACTGAGGGACATCTGCCTCAGGGCTGAATTTGGATGCTCCAAGTTTTACCAGCTTTGGCCCACGTTTCCTTCAGGGTGCTGCAGGCCACACCGTCTTCCCCAAGCTCTTCCATAGGCCACCGTTGGCAGTTCCATTCATGGGAACACGCAACCCTGGCAGTCCTTCTGCTTTCTCCAGGGGGAGGAGGGACCTAAAATCAGGGCATGTGCCAGGACAGCAATTCTGCCCACCTTCCCCAGGGCCAGGTAACTCTCAGGTAATCAAGCATTTGCAACAAAGCCAACCCCGTCTCCAGATGGACTTAGATGCACAGAATGCTGGGTGTTTGGGCCTAATGCCAAAGGGGGGAAAAGCCACGACTTGGTCAAAGCAGAGTCTCTTCTGCAGCTGCTACTCAAGGCTGTTCCTGAGGCTGCAAGAAGGAGCAGGGCCAACCCTTTGGCCACTCCCCTGGGCCCCTGGCGGGATTCCCCACTGGCCAGCCCCTCTCGGCATGAGACCCCTGCCCGGCCCCTGCCAGGGCAGCCTGGAAGGGGAGGCATCCAGCATGCAGGAAGTAAGGCCAAAGGGCCACCCACTCTGGATTGCAGGGTGCGGGGTGGTAAGTTGTTTTCTTGGAGGAAATACCGCAGATGGGACCCTTTCATGCCAAGCGCTCTACTGCCTCCAAAAGGCAGCATTTTGGGTGCTCCAGGAGTGTTCTGCCCACTCTCCTGAGCACAGCCTCTCCTTAACCACTGAGATAAGCTCCAGGGACAAGAGAAAGGTGGGTGCTACTGCCCAGGAAGGGGCCTGCAATCAGAAACGCTGCCCTCCTGCGCTGCTTCCAAACCAGGAAGAAAAAGGCATGAGCCACACTGAGGACTGGAAACTTGAGGCCCACTGGCTTGTTGTGTTTGCTTTTGTTCTTTTGGTAAGGGAAGGCTGAAATCTTAGGAATCCCAGGAGTGAGTCTGTCTGTGTGTTTGTGTACCTGTGTGCATGGATGCGCAATTTGATTTGCACACTCAAAGGGCTTCAGTTCAGCCTCTAACACAGAGCTCCTAAGAAAACCTTCCCCTTGGCGGTGCTGGTGGGGATGATGCGAACAGATGTTTGCATCCCAAACTGCTAATGCTGCCAAAGGAGAGTTTGGGTGTAAAAGGGAAGCCGGGAGAGAAACCAGAGAGCCCCCCATGCCCCCGAAGCCAGGTCCTTTGAGCCTTGCAGAGAGAAGTCTTGGACAATCGATTGGATTGAATCAGCTGCTCTGGATGGCCAAGTTACCGGATGTTTGGTGCCTGGGCACAGCCATCCAGGAAGGGACCAGCCCAGTTCCGACTGGTTTTTCAGGAACGATGAGTAACTCCAGAGAGAGTCAACAAAGATTATGCGAAAAGTCGCTTAGCTAGCAAAGAGTTGACCTTAGAACAGAGAAACACACTTAGCGCACACGCAATCGCACATACGCCGAGCAGCTGAAGGATCCAGACAGGTTTTCCCAATCAAGGGAATTTGCCCTGGGACACTCCCAGCCACAGAATGCGTCTCCAGGATGTAAACTCACTGGCGCGGCACGCCAAAGTCCGTGTAAATCGGTTGTGGGGATTCTGGAAGTCAAAGGATGGCTGGCTCCCATCCCCAAAGCTCCTCAGCTTTTGAAATTAAAAACCTTTTGCTTCTGGCCCTCCGTGGGCCCCCTTGCAGGGCTGGTAGGAGTTCAGATGCCCCCTAACCCAAAGGGGGTCTCCGTCCGCTCAAAAGTAAACCCATTGCAGGGTTCAGTGCTAACTGAAAACCATTCTTAGGTGTTAACGTAATACATGGATTTGTACCTCATCCAAGCTTTGAGTTTTTCTGTGTATAGTGTCTCTTCTAACTTAATGGGATAATCCAATTCGAACAGATTCTCAGAGTGGATTCAACTGATTATGTCTTACCAATCGAAGCAAATATTATGTCTTGATTATGCCTTATAATGTCAGCCAGTGACTTCCACTGGGTTAACCATGGTTTCTAATAGGCAGCCTTATCTTAAAGCTGAATAGGAATTCCTAGTTTTTTAGAGTGATGTATTTTATAATTCCTAAGTCATGAATGATATACGGTATTGGAAAATGGCAATCTCCACAATATTCAGGAACCCTTTATTCATTGTACAGTACTTTACTATTTGTGTTTTGTTCTTTTATTATTCTTAGCTCTCTTTCTTTTTATAAGCCTTCTTTAAAATGTTTCATAAGCAAACCAACAAAGACGCCTCTCTCCATCCACTTTGCCATGTAACTCAGACCCTGATGTGTCACAGGGGCCACCACACATCGTTCTAGTGGGCCTGACTAAGTGAGAGAAACTACGTCGCTACTCCACTCCAAAAAATCCCTAGCTTCCCAAACCCCGCTGACCTCTGAGAAAACCATGGGCTCAATGACTATCAGATGTAACCTATATTAAGCATGGTCCAGGACCAAGACCGGATTGCTCTGCTGGCCCAAAGCTGTGGGGTTCCCAAGCTGACATGAACTCTGGAATGGGGAAGGAAGGAAAGTCACGGGACTTGAAGAACGTGCCCAAGGGAAGCAGGCTAGCAGAGACCTCCTCACGCGATGCTTGTGGACGCTCACTGACCCACCTGTTCAGGGGACACGCTAATCAGCTCAGCAAGGGAACCATGCGCTGGCCTCGCACGGGCCTGGGTTTAATTGTTGTGAGCCACCCAGAGTGACTTATTTGAGATGGGTGGCTATACCAACCAAACATTTTCCTCCTCTGTCACACTGAAAACGCTACTTTGGTTCCAAGTTTTGGAAGCCCTTGGCGGCCAAGGATGAGGTGCGGTCAGCCCCTGCCACGGCTTCTGATAGAAATACAGTGTGGGGAAACTTTTGATGGGGCTGGGGGAGTGCTCTTCCTCCTGCCCCCTTCCTCAAAGCTTGCAGGGGGGGCAAATCATGCCTTCTGCAGGGCAGAACTGCTTGGGGGGTTCGTGAGAGTATGCTGTGTCGCCCCCACTCCCCAGCTTTAAAAACAATGGTTCAGGGACATGGTGGAGGGCCGAATCCCCGGGGGACGAACTCCGTCCCCTGCTCTCGGCCACAACAGAGAGGCCATGCGCCACTCAGTGAGGAATGGGACTGGGGCTGCCTTCTGCGCAAGCAACAATTCCCAGCTGCCTGCAGGGCTGTTCTGCAGCCCTGCGTGGGCAAACCCATGCATGCCATCAGCATTTTGCAGCCACTTGCGGCGGCGGCTGCATTCACTTCCCTTCTGAAACTGCCTGGGACCCTTTTGGCCTCTGGAGGGAAGGAGGGAGTGAGTCACTGCCCGAAGCAGATGCACAGAGGGGGACGGGTGTCCTGCGCGCACTTGGACCCCCCGAGGAAACTGTCGGGAATCCAGAGACGTGGCCTCTTCCCTCTTCTGCTGCTACTCGTGACCGTTCGTTGACCAACAGCATTTGCAGAGGGCCCCAAACCACATTCCATGGAGGGAATTAGAAATACCGACACAGATTGAAGCTGTAGATCAAGCGCAACTCAGGCGCAAAGAATTCAGTCCGTGCAGAGGACTCTCTGCAGCACAAAAAACCCGGAAGCATAGATTTTAAAAAGCCAGATAACAAACTTTGTGTTATTTACAGATTTAACAGCTGGGGGGAGGGGAGAGGAGGGTAAGTCACCTGCTGCTCAAAATGCCACTGTGAATGCGCCGGGTGAGGCTCTCCCAGGGGAGGCGGCATTGCACTCCAGGGGCCACCCCACAAAATGCCAAGCAGTGTTATCAGGCCCTGGGAAAGTCCCTGTTCTGCTGAATGGGGTGGATCGGAGTAGTCTGAAGCCTGTAGGAGGAACCAGGTTGGATATGGTTGAGCCAAGCCATTGGGGCAGGGCATTCTGTGTGTCCCGGCTGTGACAGAGGCCCAGTCCTTTGGAGGCTAGAAAAAGAAGAGCCATCTTGCTGGTGGTGTCCAATTCTGGAGCTCGGAGGATCCTTTTTTGATAGACTTTTGCCAGGTGGTGACTCCAGTCCTCTTCAGGAAGATGTTGCCTCCAAAAGTTTATATGATGTTTTCTTTCAACCGCAGCTACTGCCTGTTTTTACCATATGTCCCTTCCTTTGAAAGGGGGGAGCAGGATTCTGACAGGATAATGCTGCTTTATATTGGTTTTAGTTTTTCTTAGCACCCAAGCACAAGAGGGCAGTTCATAGGCTTTTGTGTACAAGATACAGTGAAAAGAAAAGTTGGGTCTTTCCTTTAAAAATTGAGGACTAAGAATACATGTGATTTCTGGGAAGGAAAGAGGGGGAGAGGCAAGATGGTTCCTCCCCTCCGGATCCAGAAAGATGTGCCAGGTTGGATCGGGGTGGGTGTGCATTTTTCCCAGGAGCTGATCTTCTGCCAGGAATCCACTCCCAGGCGGGGAAATGCTAGGCGGAGGAGAGGAGGAGCAGCTTGGAGCTTGGGGGAATTCCCTGGCAGTCGGATCTGCACGGGCAGCCGGCTGGAAATACCCCCTTTTGCAGAGGGGCAGCCGCCCAGAAGGGTAGGCAGCCTTGCTGTGCGCTTTGGTGCCAAAGGAGCGGGGAATATTTGAAGGGGATTGCCTGACCAGCCTGTCACAATGTGGTCTTGGATGACGCGTGGCCAGAAGGGAGAAAACTCCCACCAGCTGGCACAGCAAGTTCCCACTTCCAGGCTTTTTTTTACTTCAGGCTGACCGAAGAGGAAGGAAGTACAGTAGGGGGGAAAGAGGCCTTTTCTGGAAGGGGTGGCCCTGTTGAGGAATCTTGGCTTGCTTGATCTCATGCGCTGCTGCCCAGCTGTGTGGCGCCCTGCTTTACCGTTGCTAGGAGCCAAATCTTGTAGCGGGCACAACTCAGATGCTGAAGGAAGCGTTAGGGTAGCTGACCCAAACAAGAAACAAAAGCTGTTTGTTTGTACATGGTACACAAACAGCTCCTCTCGGTTCAATCCATTTTCAAGCTACCGAGAAAAAATCACAGCCTGGTAATTTGGCCACCTGAAGTCGATCTCAGTGCATGAAACCTTCTGGCTATTACAGCATGTTTTGGCACAGATTTCTGTGTCATCCAAAGGCCTGCAGATTTGTACCCAGTTTTTGCACGTTGATGAAAGTGTACCATTTTTCTTAGTTGCAAACTTCTACTGTGTACCATAGCCACCAACTGGAAGTTATATAAAATAAATAAATAAAAGAAACGACATAAAATTAACTGATAACAGATTCAGGACAGATGAGTACAAGCAGGATCCCAACTTTGCCCCAGAGGATCAGAAATATTGGTGGCAGAAGTGAGACCTATCCACGTTGTCTATTACCATTAAGTAGAACCTCCATATTTAAGGGCACTGAGCAGGAGATTCTGTAAAGAAACAACGTGGGGGAGAGGCCTTTCTATCCTTCCTGTTAGTAGCTGGCACTCTTGGAAGCACAAAAGAGGAAAAAAGTGTGTTAGGCTGATCCAGAAAGACTCTGCATGTGCCTTTCAGATCTGTTTTCAGGGGAGCCTTGAATCACCATGTCCTGAACGAACAAGCCGATACAGCCCTTGGGAACTTCACTGACAGCTGTTTTCTAGCCCGAGTGTCTTAAATTTAACAGCTTTCTTACCTGAAAGTGTCACAAATGTTTACAGCCATGGAATAGATATGGGAACCTTTGCCAGGGCACTAAGATGGGGATTTCTGTGCCCAGCTGTTGCAGCACGAGACGCATTCAGAGCCCCCGAATGGAGGCACACGGGCATGAGGCTTGCCACTGGTGTCCTAAACCAGGCTGGCCTTGCGGGGATGTGTCATATATTGAGAAAGATGCCTGAGAAATAATGTTGTAGGGGTTGCATCGCTAACAATAGGTCAGTATATCTGCTAAGGGTTTATTGACAGAACCCCTGGGGTGCCCACCGTCAGACTGTCACATTACTAGCACATTGCTTGCTCTGGATCTGAACCTGTTAGGTTGCCAGCCCCTGCTCCGATCTAGTGTTCCTGTGCCTTCGGCCCCTCTCTCTCTTTTACTCTGTATGGGGGTGACTCACAGTGATGTGAGGAACACGGACTGGTTGGTGATGGATGGAAACAAACCAGACAAATTGCAGACTAAATGCGGGATTTGCTTCTAGTGGCTTTCCAGGAAGGGACACCCTGAAAGATTCTGGGAAAAAAGAGGCGGCCAGCTGAGCACACGGAGGATTCTGGGAAGAAGGGCCCCTCCAACAGATGGGAAAGGAGTCCTTTTGCTTCCTCTGTTAATCCCGGCGCACTTCTCGTTTCTGCGTGGTTGCACAAGGCCCTCCAAATGACAGTGGAGAACCAGGGGAGGGAGTATCCCACAAACGAGTGCTGACTTCCTCTCTGGATAGGGGGAAGTTGCTCATGCACGCAGGAAATTGCGCTTGCCGGGGAGCATATGGGTGCGTGATCACCAAAGAACCCGGTCGACTTTCAGTTGCGTAATCTCTCACCTTCAAAACACAACAAACCGGAGGAAAACAGGAAAAGCACATGGGCTTCTGGCTGCATCCTCTGGATTGGGGCCCCCAAAGCACAGAGCTCCTGCCCCCAAAGGGCGCGTCATCCCCCAGATCCTGTTGTGGGGGAGGGGGGAGGCGTTTGTGGCCTCCCGGGCACCTCTGGACCCAGGCATGGGCTGTTCTGCTGCTGAGAAGGGGCATTGCCCAGCTGCCTTTCAAAATTGGTTTGCGACGCCAGGGCTGCCCAAGAATGGGATTGGCGACCCTGCCTTTGAGCCTGGCCTGAGGAAGGGCTCCAATTTCCCCATCTGGGGGGTCTAAGGAGTGACACACATAAAAGCCAGGGGGAGCTTCATTCGCACCATTGTGGCTGCCATCTTGACCTTTTTGACTACTCTCTGCTGACATGCCTGAAAGTGGGTATGACGCTGATCTTTTTTGCTTTCAAGCAAAAGCAGGCCTGGGCAGATTCCCAAATCCACTTTAAAACCCATTTCTCCGAGGCCTCTGGGCCAAAGCATCAAACCCAAGACCTAACCGAGGCAGGGGTCTGCTCCTTTCCCCTGCTGGCATCCAGGGGGCAATGAATGGCTGTCCTCAACGCAGCGGAGGAGGATGCCCAGGGCCCTCCCTCGCCTATCTTCGCCCTCCTCCTTCTCCCAGCACCGCTTCTCACACCCACAGCTGATGTGCTGGGAAAACACCAGCCCTCCACAGATGGCAGGGTCTGGCCTCTCTGAGACGCCCTTGACTCATCAGGTCCGCTGGCTGCTATTACACGGTGGCTGAGCTGCTCGGGGAACTGCGTTGTTTGGGGAGGAGTGTTTGGATGGGAAAAAAAGTGGGCAGTGGCAGGGGGGGAAGAGGCAGGCAATGAGACTATGGTTTGCAATAAACCATTTTTTTTAAGAAGCGGTTCCAGTTTTCCACCCCTCCAACCTAGCCTTGAACCTTGAAGGGCAAAGCAAAAAAACAACAGGTGGAGGTGAGATGGAGTGTGTTCCTGAGGGGTGGTGGTTGTTACAGAATGCTGGGAAAGCCTTTAGCCCAGGAGAGGTCAAAAAAAGTCACACACCAAGCATTTCTATAAAAATAATTTATTTACAGAAAACAAAAACAAAAGCAAAACATTTAAAGGACCTAGCTCCCTTTTTGGAGCAAGCCTTGCTGAGCTACATTTCCAGCAGAGGGAAAAAGAAGTAGTGAAGAACAAGTCCGGGCAGGTCCTCCCCCCAGGCTATTTTGCATGAAGCACGTGAGAGGAGACAATCAAATGCAACCCCTTCACCTGGCCAAATGATTAGGTATAATAGTAGCTTAATCTGTTAGTAGGAAAACCTTAACACTCCCCTTTTTACACTACAGATTAAGATGCAAACCAATCTTCTCTGACTTTATATGTCTTTCCATTCACATTACCATTATCTCCCCTTTGGTTTAACAGAAAGCTACCATTCTTCTTCCTGTGTTTTTCCAAACCTAGGTAATTGGTCACAACTCCAAGGCTTTTTAATATGAAATGGCTTTTCATGCAGGCTTCAAAATCAAGCCTTTGTTTTTCTGTTGATGTGAACAGCAGCAAATCATCAACATAAATGCACAGATACATACAGCCTTGTTTGTCCTTCTTCATATATACACAGGGATCTGCTTTTCCTTTTTCAAAACCAAAATTCTGCAGTTTTTCATCTACTTTTTGGTTCCAGGATCTAGCAGCTTGTTTTAACCCATAGACTGACTTCTGCAGTTCACAGACTAAATTCTCCCCTTTTTCATAGCCAGGGGGTTGCTGCATGTATAATCTGTGGTCTAAATCACCATAGAGAAATGCAGTTTGAATGTCATAGTGGTTAACTGACATTCCCTTGAGTGCAGCAACTTTTAACAGTAATCTAATTGATTCACCTTTAGTAACTGGTGCAAAAGTCTTGTCAAAGTCTAAATCTTTCCTTTGAGTGAACCCTTTTGCAACCAACCTTGCTTTATATTTTTGGATTTTGCCATCAGCATCCCTTTTCAGTTTGAAAACCCACCTACAACCCAGACAGCGTTCATTGGGAGGTAGATTGACCAGTTTCCATGTTTTATTTTCTTTCAAGGATGCTAATTCCTGTTGCATGGCAGAATGCCAATTTTGTGCAATCTCAGGTGGTAAAGCATTCACTTGTTCTAAAGACTCAGGTTCTGTGAATATGTGAAAAGCCTTTACTGTTTCAGCCTGAAAACGTGATGGAGGAACGCCTTTATTACTCCTCTGAGATCTGCGAGGTAATACAGGGCTTAAATTTTGACTCCTATCACTTTCCTGAGAAGCATCTGTCTCATCAGACAGATCTTCAGTTTGCTTTTCTGGTTTAATGTCCTCATCAGGCAAAAGATCACCATCAGCAAGTCCTTGCTGTTCTCTTGTGGTGGTCAGTTCAACTGGAGAGCTAGAATTTAATCTCCCCCAGTTTTGTTCAGCAAAAGATGCGCTTTTGCTAATTATTAATTTCTCTCCCATTATGAACCTGTAGCTCCTCTGGCTTTGTTCATAGCCAACAAAGATGGCTTTCTTTGTTGTGGGGCCTCCTTTCCTTCTCTGTTGTTTTGGAATGTGAACCCATGCAGTGCTACCAAACACTCTAAGATGGCTTACCTTTGGTTTCACACCATAAAACAAATGGAATGGAGTGTCCTGAATCATAGAGTTATACAACCTGTTCTGAACATAACAAGCAGTCGATAAAGCTTCTCCCCAGAACTTAAAACATAATCGTGAATCTTTTAACATGCATTCCATCGCATTTTGCAAGGTTCTGCCCTTTCTTTCAGCAACACCATTTTGCTGAGGGGTGTACGGGTTAGAAAGAATTTGTTCTATCCCTTTTTCCACTAGGAACCTTCTGAATTTGTGAGAAAGGTATTCTCCTCCTCTATCACATTGGAGTGCAGATACAGGCCTAGGGAATTTTCCATTTGCCCATGTCACAAAACTTTTAAATTTCTCAAATGCCTCATCTTTATGTTTTAAGATGTAGATAAATGTGTATCTTGAGAAATCATCAATGATGGTCATTGCATACCTTGCTTGTCCAAGACTTGGAGCAAAAGGACCAATAATATCAGAGTGTACAATTTCCAAAGGTCTAGTTGTAACTCTGTCACTGTGCTTACTCACAGGAGCTTTTAGTGTTTTGCATTCTTTGCAAACTACACAATCTAAGTATTTATCACAGGGTTTTATCTTTAGGTCAGCACACAGCTGTGGCATTTGTGCTATATACTTGATATTAGCATGACCAAGTCTCCTGTGCATCAGGTGTACACATTGGTCATGATATGGTGTGTTGCCAACTGCAGCCTTGCAGCTTGGCTTCCTTGCATTTTGCACAATGTACAAGGAGTCTTTTAACATACCAGTAGCACACAATTTCCCATTTTTACGTATCTCACAACCATTTTTCTTAAATGTTATGATATACCCTGTTGCAGCCAATTGTGCCACAGATAAAAGGTTTGATTGTAAATTTGGCACATACAACACACCTTTTACAGTTTCTCCTAAGCAGGATAAATACAAGTCACCTTGTCCCATAATTTTGGTCACAGACCCATCAGCCAAAGATACACTTTGTCTTTCAGTTTTAGACAGTGACACAAAAGAGCTTTTACAATTACATAAATGACAACTGGCCCCAGAATCTAACACCCATACATCAGAATTACCCTTCTCAGCAACCTGTGCAATTTGGGTTGTCTGAAGAGCCTTCTTCTGTGTTGCCCTTGTGTTCTTCTGCTTTTTCTTTCTACTCTTGGGTCTCATGGCACAGTCTCTTTGCAAATGTCCAGCTGAACCACAAGTGAAGCATCGCTGGCTTGCTAGTGCTGTGGCCTCAGGTTCCTTTCCCTTCTTTTCCCTCATTTTCTGGTCTTGCAGCTTTCCAGAAGAGATGGGGGGGGATCTTTCCTCTCTCTTCTCCCATTCAGCGAGTAAGCGCTGTGTAACATACGATGGGGTGAGGTCTGCTTCAGGCATAGCCTCCAGGGTACAAATCAGCGTGTCCCACGTTTCATTCAGTGAGGACAGGAGGATATAGGATTTTGTGAGAGGTGTAAATTCCATTCCTCTCTCCTGCAACTCAACAAACAGCTGCTGAATATAATGCAGGTGCTCAGGAAGGCTTTCTCCTTCTGCAAGGTAGGCTCTGTACAGCTTTTTCGTCAGAGTAACTTTACTCCCTGCTGTTGCCTTTACATATAAGTCTCTCAAAGCGTCCCAAAGTTGCTTTGCAGACTGCATGCCTCGCACGTGGACTAGCTGATTGTCCTCAACTCCCAAGATAATGGTGGCTCTAGCCCGCTCATCCTGTCTCAGCCATTCAGCATTGGGATTTTGGGGGGTTTGCTCACCAATTGGCAGCCAAAGATTCTCTCTGCGAAGATACATCTCCATCTTCAGGGCCCAATTCAAATAGTTGGTCTCTGATAGGCGCTCCAGAGGCATCGCTGAGGGCTGGGAGGTAGCCATGGCTTCTTCCTTCTTTTGCAAGTCACCTCAGCTAGCTTCTAAGTCCTGCAGACCGGCAGTTGCTGGAAAATCTCCAGGTGGCTCCAAAGAAAATCTTCACAGGTCTTTGCTACCTGCCTTTAAATTGTGCATGAGGTGTGGAGCTGACCTCTCTTTTCTCTCTGGGTTTTACTGCGTTGTTTACTGGGCACATAACCTGTTACAGAATGCTGGGAAAGCCTTTAGCCCAGGAGAGGTCAAAAAAAGTCACACACCAAGCATTTCTATAAAAATAATTTATTTACAGAAAACAAAAACAAAAGCAAAACATTTAAAGGACCTAGCTCCCTTTTTGGAGCAAGCCTTGCTGAGCTACATTTCCAGCAGAGGGAAAAAGAAGTAGTGAAGAACAAGTCCGGGCAGGTCCTCCCCCCAGGCTATTTTGCATGAAGCACGTGAGAGGAGACAATCAAATGCAACCCCTTCACCTGGCCAAATGATTAGGTATAATAGTAGCTTAATCTGTTAGTAGGAAAACCTTAACAGTGGTGATGTGGTGTTGTTCAGAGCTGCTGCTCCTTCCCAAGAGGGAGGGGGCGCATTCCAGGCAGATAAAAGATTGCACACTCCGGATTCCACTGGTGGGAAAGTGAAGAGGCTCAAGGTAACTCCGCCTTAGAGCCATCACTGAATATTTACCCATGGGTCAGTTAGAGTACCTTTAGTCTGGCAAGGTTCTGTTCCCTGGCAAGAGCAATAAAGAAACTAGAGCTGGAGTAACGGCTCAGCATGGTCCTTCGCCTGATTTCTGACAGGAGGGAACTTGGGGAAAACCACCAGAAGCAGGGGTGCAGTGGCTTGGGACTTGAGCAATGAAAATAAAAAGGGGGGACATGCCATTACTTCTGCCTCAGGAGGGATCCTGCATTCAGGGCCAACCTGTGGGTTCAGGAAAGCCATCCCGTGTGGTGGTTGCCTATTCTAAAACACTCTCAGACTCACAAGCAGGAGCTTAATAATATCTGGTTTATTTAAGAATAGTATGCAAGTACAAAGAAAGCTGAGAATGATGAAAGCGTGCCAAAATCAAACTAAAACCCCCCAACACAAATGAAGTCCCCCCCCCGTACAATCGTCTCACATTCACAATCCCAGGTGCTCCTAACGAGTTCTGCTGATCAGCGGGAAAAGACCTTGAACAGAGAAGATAACCCAAACACATTCCACCAAATAAACACAGATAGAGAGCTTGGTACAAGGTCCCACAGCAGCTCCCTCCCAACCAGAAACGCGCGTCAGCGCCTTGGCATGTGAAACGTTACGATGTACAATGCACATTGAAACAGTGAACATGACATCCCGTGACTCCAGGACCAGTGGCCACTCAGAAAGGATGCTGGAGAGCAAATCGAAAACAAAATCAAACATCCAACTTCCGACTGGAGTTTTGCTCAAGGCCCAGCAGAGCTGCCCTCTCAAAGGTGTGGGTGCAGCTAGGATAAAAGCCACATTTGATTTTATGAAATGGAGCTTATATGATTCCTCTACTGCCACCCTTTAATAATTTCCTGCTCCTGTTGTGTGAAAAACGACAATTCGGCCACCACTTCTGGATCTCCAGGAGGTGCACTGAACGTTTTGGAGAACACCCAGGCTCCAGGCTTCTGACGGCACACCTCCTTGAACTAAATCAGGAGGAAAAACCTGGAAGGACGGGGCCCTTCCTCCAGGGGGACTCCAAGATCTGCTGCTCATTAACAGGGGGTGATGCCAGAATGCAGCGGTGAAAATGCTGGCTTTTGAAAAGGAAAGATCAGGAATGGAGCCTCGATTCAGAGGGAGGCCCCCCCACCCCATGCACCAAGGCCAAGCTACATGGAACAAAGGCTGCGGTGGAAAAGGATGCCCCACAAAGGAATCTGGAGACAGAAAGCAGGGACTCACCAGGGTCTGTGAAGCATTTGAAAAGCTGGCAGGCTGCACTCTTGCCAAGGTGTGCTCTTGTGCTGATGGTTCTGGGGCAGCAAAACCACAGCCTGAGGTGGGGGGGCAGCTCAGCTCATCAGAAAAGGCCCATTTACAGCTTCGGCTTTTGAAAAGCTGGCAGGCTTTGCTTCCTGTGAAGAACTTGCTAATTCCCCAATTCCACTGCACGGCTGTGCACACTCCGTGTCCCACCCTTGGCTGGTTCCCAATCCCTACATGTGGACTAGTCCGTGGGGCTCCTCACTTGTGACAGAAAGGCCCTCTGCACATGCTCAAAAATACGACTTGCTCTCCCTGGCCACCAGAGTAAGGGCTGAATCCAAATTCAGGTCATGGAAAGTCATGTTTTGCCAGCAACTGTGGCTGGCATCTTCAGAGGCAAGGTGGTCTGAAGATGCCAGCCACGGCTGCCAGTGGAATGTGTTGTCTAGACCACTGTCCCTAAACGCCACCCAGCAGATACTGGCCATGAAAGCCACACCAGTATCATGGAAAGAACTTTAGAGCATCAGCCTCTCTTTTAGCAAGCTGTGGCTTTCCCTATCTTGAGGTGGTTTCTTTCCCTGCTTTTAAAGTCAATTTTACTGAAAGTGTAATTTGCAAGAGGCCAAGCCTGCAGGGCTTTATTCCTCATTTTAATTGATTTAACCCACGTTTATGGATTGACACATTTCCCCCACGCCAACCTTGATAAGTCTGCACCCCCCTTTCCGGCCTAGAGCAGCGTTTCTCAACCTTGACCACTCTCAGATGGGTGGACTTCAACTCAGGTTGGCTGGCTGGGGGATTCTGGGAGTTGAAGTCCACCCATCTGAGAGTTGCTGAGGTTGGGACACCCCAGCCTAGAGGATGGAGGGACAGATGGACAGATGCAGATGCAGATGCACAAACACACACACACACGTGCGCACAGGTACACAGAAATTCTGCTTGGAAGAGAGGGAAGGGTGGTTTTTTTTCAGACCAGGCCCACCTTGCAACACCCCCACCCCCTTTTTTGGGCCAAGGGGCTTTTCCACGCACTCTCCCCGCGGGGATCGCTCCTTTGGCGCTCCTCGCCGGGAGCCGCGCTGGGGCTGCTTCCGACGGGTTTGGGACGAGCAATTCCACCGAGCCCCGGGAGGACGGAGCCCGACTCGGGATTAGCAAGCGGGCTTCCCCTCATCCGACCGCCGGGCGCGGCGCCCCAGCCTTCCCGGGAGTCGGCGGGCTCCGGGCCGGCGTCTCGGGCGAGCGCCGAGGCCACCCGGGACCGCGCCCGGCGGAAGGCGGGGGAGCCAAAGGGCGACGGGGCATCGCCGCCCGCTTGCACCGGCCGCGCCTCCCGCCCCGCGGCTGGGACCGGAGCCCCGCAGGGGCGACCGGGGAAGGGGCGAGGGGCCCCGTTGGGGAGCCGGCCGCCTTCCCGCGGCGCCTGGAAGCAGCCCAGCCGGATTGTCCCGAGCGTTGCTGATGGCTGGTTAGTAAACCCTGATTAACTGCCTTATGTCACGCGGGCACCGGGTTTATGTTGACGGCCTTCTGACACACGATGCCATCAGGCCTCACCGAGCGGCTGCTCGCGGCGCCTTCCGGCGGGAAAGGACGGGAGAGAACCCGCTGCCCTTTCGGGCCCGCCTCCTTCCCCCTTCCTCGGCCAAGCGGGCTCCTAGCCATGCGCAGAGTTCTGCAGAAGAGCCCCCGCCGTCCAGGCGCTCCCTGGTCATCCCCCACCCCCGGAATCTCGGAAGGAAACGGGGCCGTGCGCCTGCCTGCCCCCCCGCAGGACGGCTCTGCGGACAGAACGGGGGGGGGCAGATTTGGGTTGGGGGAGAAGGAAGGGCCGGTTTGAAAAGAGGCCGGGCGGGGCAGCGGCCTCCAACGCCGCGGACCGCTCCGCGCCCCTCCCTCCCGGTCAAGTGACCGCTGCAGAGCGGCCCACCCCCCGCGTGCAACACGGCTGTGATTAGATCCTACACACACGAACACGCACCCTAATTAGTCATGGGGAGGCTGGATGGACTCGCGTGCACACTCACGGAGCCTCCATGTTAGTTCGCTCGCTGCGCGGCAGGAGCCGCAGATGCCTCCTCAGGCCACCGGTGCTGATGGGCTCCCCCTCCCTCGGCGTAACCTCGGGCGGATCGCGCTCTCGTCCACCCAGCAGGTCAAAAGGGGCTGCAGGGGCCGATGGCAAACGGCCGGGCCCGCCCTATCTGTCCGTGCTTGAGTCGAGTCGCGGCGGGCAGAGCGGGAGATGGACGCTTGCAAGCAGGCTGGAGATTGGGAGAGCGACTTTTCTCGACTCAGGCTTCTCCTGCTGTTTTCTCCCGCCCACTACAGCAACTGTGGGGAAAGGACTCTTACCACAAGAGGATCTCTCTTGACAAACAAACCCTTACCCTTTCCTCAGCTGATTCACACACTTTGCCTGCTGGGCCTGGCTTCTTGGCCAGCCTTTGGCACCCTGGGCGGTCAATGAGAACTCCCCCGGCCACAGCCCTCATGCTGAGGTGGTGCCAGCTGGCCCCTGGGCATCAGGAAGCCACCAGCAGGCCGTGGGCCCACGTGCTCCGTTCTGGTGCGGCGGCTGCTGAAATCTCCCTTTCTCTGGGCATTTCAACCTGGCGCAGGAGAGCGCAGCCAGGTCCTCAAAGCTGGCAAAACTTCTTCCAGGGACGGCAAATGTCCACATGGCAAATGTCCATGTGGCTTAAGGAGGGAAGGGGTCCCCCACGGGGTACAGTCATGCTAACTGTAGGCACGTAGCATGATGGTTTTACTCAAATTAAGGCACATTGTTTGTCCAGCCTTGCACACTATTCAACTGCCAGGTGTGACCCATGCCTCCCGCTCCATTGCACAGCCCAAATTTGGGGGGGGGGGGTAAAGAAGGAATGGAGGTCTTTTGGAGGTCAATTCCTGCTTGAGAAGGTGGCCACTGGCCACGTGCAGCCATGGAATAAATGAAAAGGGGCACCCAAAGATCGACCCCAAGATTCACTCCTGGGTCCCACCCATAGACTGGAAGGTGCATTGCAGGAAGCCAGTGGGGGAGGCTGGATATCTGAAAGATGTTGATGACACTCAAAAGTGCTGTAAAATAATCTGATGCTGCCTGCCAGGGTTTAGGGGTACGCACTCCCCCCTTCAGTTCTTCCAGGACACTTCGGCCTCTGCAATACTGGACCTCTTAGTACAGCGGGGAAGGTGAATCCGGCTGGGTGCTCCTCCGTTCCACACCCAGGTGGCCCAGAAGAGTGGGCTCCAAAGAGGTAGGGAAAGGGAGAGAAAGCACTTGGGTCACAGTTTTCGCACTGCCACCTTCAGTCAAGGGGGGGAAGCCCCAAAGCCAGCCGCACGAGGGAGGGAGGATTGCGTGGTTTGGTTTCGCCTTCACTCTTGGCAAAAAATGGTGATGAGAGGCGCTCTAGTGCGCAGTCAGGAAGGTTAACGGGCTTAAAGTCAAAGGAAGCCCTGAAGGGAGGGCTGTACGGCCTCTGAACCTGTGAATCGTGGATTTTCCTCAACCCCCAGGTCAGGGAGTGGCGCTCCTGGTCTGCCGGGAGCACCAACAGTCCCACTGGCAATCACACGGGGGACGCGGGGGCCATTTGGAGAGGATGGGGGCATGCAGACTAACATGCAACCCCCCCCCCCATGTCTCGTGAGCCCTGGTTGGCTGCGTTTGCTGGCCAGGGCTGTCTTCAGGGTGTGGTCAAATCAAGTCAAGAGGGCAGGTGCACTGGGGGGATCCAAACTTCGCCATCGGCCAGCGTGATAAAGCCAAGCCAATTCCACCGCCCTGCGCAAGGCTATCCATGGGAAGGGGACTGTGTGTGCATATGTGAAAAAAGTCACAACAGCAGTTGTGCCCTTGAAATCAAAGCACTGCATGTAAAAAAAAAGGGGGGTCTTCAATTGCACAGGGGCATCTGTCCTCCTGACTTCTTTGCCCCCCCTGCCCCCCACTTAGCACACTGTGTGTTCCCAGCCAAAGCCTAATTTTGGGGGGCGGGGGAAGGAGGGAGGAAAGGTGCCACTGCAGGCCAAACCCCCCTCCTGGCGAGAGAGACTTGCTTTCTTCTCGGAGCAGAGCATGTTACCTGTCTGGGAAGAGTGGGTGGGACCGACTTGCACCTGGGGCAAAAATAAAAAATCAGCCAACCCAGCTGGGCTTTCTCCTTATGGGCAGAGCCATCCTGGTCTCCCCAGCCCAGGGATTCTCAACCTTGCCAGCTTGAAGATGGGTGGACTTCAACTCCCAGAATTCCCCTGCCAGCCATGCTGGCTGAGGTATTCTGGGAGTTGAAGTCAACCCATCTTCAAGTTGCCAAGGTTGGGAAACACTGCCCAAGCAGATGCTGGGGTTGGCAGGGCCTGCATCCTGCACATCTGGAACTGAGGGTGTCATGCGGCTTCTGGAGCAGCAGAGGCAATGGGGCTGGGCTTGCCTCCAGCCCCTTCTCTCTCTCTTTTCCTCCCCCTTTCCCTTTCCTTTCCTTTCCTTTCCTTTCTGTCTGCCTTCCTCTTTGAAAGAGTCATTTCCCCCTCTGTCCTGGCTGCCCCTTTATACAAAAACATGCCTCGCCGGGTCAACAGAACAGGCTTTGATTAAGTCCTCCATCCTCCTCGGCCTTCTTTGCTCTTAATCGCCCTTCACCTTTATTATTCTCTTTCGAACCTCTGCCTCTGAGGGCAGAAACAAAGCCCTTTTTTCCCCAGCTGGCTTCAGAGAAAACCCTGATGCTGAACCTCCTTATCGTGCCTGAGCAATTTTGGCAGCCGCTGGTGTAAAAGCTACTTGTTTAAAAAAGCTGCGTTGTTGCTAATTTGTCTAACGCTTTAACGTTTCAAGTAAACCGCCGAAAGTTTCTTCGACTCGGAATAAACGAAAGGAGAGGGAGCGGGAGGGGCTGGCGTGCCTTTCTTGCTGCAGGAATCGGAAAGGGCAGTTTGGCGCCCACCCCTCTGCATTAGCAAAGGGGCCGTGCCGTTCGGGGAACCGGCCCCCTCCCCACCTCGGGGACGAGCTGCCGTAGAAAGCCCAAACAGTGAACCGCTTTCCGCCTTTTTTGCTTGCTGACACAGCTCCTGGCCTGCCGCTTGGCACCAGCCGGCTTTTTCCAATAGCTCACTGCCTCCCCTTGGCGTTTGGAAGGGGGGGAAAGAGGTGCAGCCAAAACAGCTGAGAACAGGGTGTTCTGTTGCCTGCCGCTGTAGCTTCCGCTCCCCCTCCCTCCCCTTGCAACAGAAACGGGGCGGGCGCGGTGGGGGGGAGGCAGCATCGCTGGGAGGGAAACAATCAAGCTGCCTGCAAAACTCTGGACAAAGAGAAGGAAGAAAAGGCCCTGATGCAACTGTGCGTTTCTGGCCCGGGGTCCTACCAAGAACTGAATGTCCTCCCCTCCCCCCCCCAATGCCTGGAATAAAACATTGCACAAGCTCCCCCGTGGGAACTGTGGGAGGAGCAAGGTGGGCGAGCCAGGGCCCTTGTCTTTCTCCAGCTCCCCCTTCCTCTGAAGGGCAGGGGCAAAGGGACCTGCCCCCAAACCTTTCCTGTTCCCAGCTGTTCCGGAGGGCCTCAGCGCCCACTTCCTTCTCGCTGAGTCTGCATGGTCCTCCTTTCTGCCTTCTGCCAGGGCAGTGGCAGAAAAACTGTACCCAGGTACTGCAGGGCCTTTTCTGACTAGCCAAGGCTGCCGAAAGGCCCTTGTGAGCTGCGGGAGCCTGGTAGCCCCTTTCCCAACAAACCCACGGCTTTAAACACTGGCGGCTCACGAAAGCCAGCCCCTGCCTTCTGATGCAACGGGCTTGCTGTGGAAGGGGCTCCTCCTCAGGACAGGGCGTGGGCCTGCCTTCCAAGCTCCCAAGAAGGCAACGTGCTGCCCAGACCCAGTCTGAGGAGCGAGGGCATTTCCGAAAATAGGGCACCCCTCAAGTGCAGAGGGGTCCTGGTCAAGACGCAGGCCCCGGGTCGATCTTCCCCTTTCATCCTGCTGCCCCTATGCCAATGGGGGGTCACCAGCAAGCAACCCTCCGGTCCCCCAGAAGCCTCCCCTGTGCCTTGTTGATGAACTGCCCCATGTATCACAACGGTGCCCTGGTACGATGGCACACGGTCCAGTATAGCTCCCGGCTGTAGCCCTCTGCCATTATCCACCCTTGTTTCTCAGATGCATGGGCCGGCCTGCCCCCGCCCAGGGATCCCACAGCACGTGGGCAGAGGCGTCTGACACTGTCCTCCTCATCCCACCCAGCCTCCCCAGAGCGAAACCGTGGAGCAGCCCCCATTGCAGAAGGCTTGGCTAGCGAGGGGTATGCTAGTGAGGCCGTGTCCGTTTCATCCGGGGGGGCTGGCAGTGGATTACCCTGACCCCGTCCCTGGCTGCCTCCAGACAAAAAGGATTTGGAGCGGGAAGTGCTTAGGCAGCCAGAGATCCTGGAGATCCATGAGCACGCACCCAGCTGAGTTCCCTGGGCCAAGGCCCTGGCCCCGACTCAGCGCGTGGCAGCCTCAGGGGCTTAGGCTGAAGGGCCTGACGAGGCTCCATTCCTAAAGAGGCAGGTTTTGCTGTTGGTAAACTTTGGGTAGTCACGAGGAGCAGTTAAAACACAGACACACACACACACAAAGCCAGTAACGATGGGAGTGTTGCACAAAGGGCTGGAGGAGGACGCACGCAAGCCAAAGGAGCGCACCACGAGGAAGAGCAGGAGAGGCTGGGTGGCTAGCATTACCACGCTGGTGTGGCACTTGCCCGCAGCCTCTCCAGGTCCCTCCCTCCTTCCATTCATTTCCAGTGCTCTTCAGTTTTCTGGGATGCCACAGACTAGCTCCTCTCCAATGGAATAGGTCGGCTGGCTTGCAGGCTCCTCCGGTTATCTGGCCGGGGCCAAAAATCACTCCACCAACAGGCGGGGGGCGGGGGCGGGGAGCCTGCTCAGCTTGAACTAAATTCATTAGGCAGATTTTATTGTGTTGCAGTGCCTTCTATCAAGTATAACAGAAAGGTGAGCGAAGAAAGATACGCTTCTAGGAGCCTACTCATCAGCCCAGAGCAACCGTCTTTTTACAGACACGCATTTGATAACAAAGGTCCACAGAACACTGCATTCTGTATTCGTGCCCAGATCCGCCTTCAGGAAATTAAGAAGAAAGACATCTGGCCCTTCTCTACCTGCCCGAAGCCCCTGTGGGATAAGTGATCTCTTAAATAACCAGTTCTGAAACCACCAGCAGTGTGGGAGTCATTGTTGTGGGGCAGGCCTCACGATGCTTTCTCCAAAATGAAAACAGAAATAGGAAAAACTGGCCAGCCAGCTCCAGGAGAGCTCTGCGACCTGCGGTTGGCAGAATTATCACTGCTCGGTGGCTGCTGCAAACCCCATCAGGAATCTGAACACCGCCCAGCGTAGGCCCCAAGGCTGAAAAGCGAGACAGAGATGAACCAAAGGCAAGACTGGAACCCCAGACTCTGGCTCTGCCCCCTTCCTACCCGTCTGGCTCCTCCACTAGCAGGTCGGAATCCAGGAGCGTTCTGAGAGCCCCTCGGGCTACAGGGCCCCCTGAGAGGGCATCTTGCCCGTGATCTTGTTGGAGCACTCAAGGAGGGCGTTGTGGATGTCCTTGGCACATGAGATCTGGGACTTGATCATGCCGAGGTACTGGGTGTAAGGCAGACTCTCTGCCTGGACTGCGTCGGGCTTGGTGGCTGTTGGCACGAGGGTGGGCGAGTGCTTAGCGCTGTCGAAGCTCTGGGAAAGGCACTCGTAGGCCAGGCGCTGGGAAGAGGAGAAAGGGCGGGGCGTCAGAGCGGAGCCGCCACCTGTTCAGAGAGGGAAACTGACAGATGCTCCCATGGGAAGGGCCGGGGCCGGGGGGCTGCAGACAACAGCCTCCCCTGCTGCTGGTCCCTCCACCCGGCACCCAGAGGAAGACCGCCTGCGGGTCTCAGGCACAGACTGGCCGCTCCTTCTCGCCACCAAGCGCTCTGAAAGCGGTGCCCATCCCCAACTGCACCAACCAGAGGCGTGGTGCACAAAAAGGAAAAGGGGGGGGGAAACGAACCCCAATGAGAAATGCTTCATCGGGTTGGAATCCGTGGCCGAAGAGCAAGAACCTACCAGGCACAGTTCCAGCTGGTCACACAGGGCGTAAAATTCTTCAAGGTTTTTGTCTACCCTCTGCACTGGAACTTCACTAATTTTCCTGAAGAAAAGGAAAATAAGGAAAAGCTTATAATGTGCGGAACGAAAGGGAGCAGGGTGGGTGCGCTCAGCCAGGCCGTGGAGAGGAACGCTCGAGTGAACTCACTGCCCGCTGTCGATGTTGGTGTTCTGGACGAAGTTCTGAGCAGCCAACTTCATCAGGTTCTGGAAGGGGAAAAGGGGGAGAACCTTAAAGTGCCTTCTGAGCAGGAACCCCTGAAGTTAACCATGCTTGGCGTAAATTACCCCTCCCCCCAGGACAACCCGCACTGTGATCTGCTGGGTGCAGAGGTGGTGTTTTTAGCCCCTGACAACCGGGAGTTGAAAATATCACCACATTCAGCCATTCCTTAACAGCGGCAGAAGGTATTAAGTGATGGCTAAGCTCTTTTGCTGCATTGCTCCCTCCCATCCCTGGCCCCCAAAAGAGAGAGACAGCCTCCATCCTACCCCCCCACCGAGTCTTCGAAAGCTTGTTCTGGCTTTCTGTACAGATTCAGCAATGGGAGGAGGGGGCTGGGCAGGAGGGAGGATCAGGTTCATTGGCAAGGCTCTGTAAGCATAGGAAGCAAAAACAAAGCCAGCCTTATCAAAACAGAAACTGATTCTGGAAAATTCAAATGCCAAAGTCCACAGGTTGGGGGCAGGAAGAAAGTGAAGAGAGCTTCTGTCCATTAGTAACACTTGTTAGTCTGAAAAGGCGCTACCAGGCTCCTTTGGATTTTCGGCTACCGTGGGTTAAGACGGCTCCCTTCATGCAACTTTCCAGCTCAGTAGCTCGGGAACTACTGACCCAGGGATGGCGCCCCCTCCTCTGCTGAGTCACTGACCAGAAGGCTTGGCGGCCAGCCTGCTGCTGAAGCTGCCCTCCCCCTCCCCAGGTGCTGCTCCGCTCCTCCCCGCCAGAAAAAATGCTACGTTTCAAAATTCAGTATATTTGGCTAAGGACTGAGGCTTCATTCCTTTCAAAGGAGTCAGTGGTTTGGTTTCTTTTTCCTTTTTGTTTTAGCAAAGTTAGAAATAATTCAGCCTGGCTGCCAAGCCGCAGCAACACCAACACTTTTTTCCCTAAAAAAGCCACACATTTGGGCATTTGGGAGGAGGAGAAAGAATGGGGTGCTGTGAAAGAAAGCAGGACAAGGATGGGCGGCGCAGGTAGTTGGGATGTTTGCCCTACTTTTAAGAAGGAAAGGGCTGAAGTTAAACAACTGTTTGATTTATCATTCATTAAACATATTTTTATGCTGCCGCAATCAGTGGCTTAAAAAGAACTATGCTACAATTCTTGAGGGAATGGGCAGAACTTATTCTGAAGTGGAAAAGTCTGATTCAGAGAACTCTCGAAAGGCAGGCCAAGTTTAAGAAGTTTCTTGCTCACTCGCTTTGACCCTTTTTCCAGCCTCAGGGCTCCCCTCTCTCACTCTGTTGCTGCCTTTCTAAAAGCCTTACAGAGAAAAGGAAACCGTTTCAGATTGCCCTTGGGGAGGACTGCCCTATGCTATTTTTCAAGTTGGGGCAAGCTTATTAAGAGCAAAGTTAGAGCTCCAGTTTTCTCTTTTGGCATTTAGTTCTTTCTCCACCTATCGAAGAAAGACAATTTGGTGGGTTGACCCGAGAGACAAACAATCCTAGGCCAGGAGCACAGAATGCACCAAGCTTTCCTTCCTTCCTTCCTTCCTTCCTTCCTTCCTTCCTTCCTTCCTTCCTTCCTTTTATTCAATGTGGCCGCCTATCTCAGATTAAGACTCTGGGTGGCTAACAATTTTTTAAAATAAATTTTATTAAAATTTTTACAAAGAACATAAAAACTAACACAAACTAATCAAGAGTAGAGAGAACAAGGAGAGAAAAAAAAGAAAAAGTGCAAAAAGATGGAACAAAAATAAATAAAAAGCGCCCGATGTCTTCTGCATCAAATACAAGTACAATTATGAAATTCATTCTATAATTACAAAAAAAAGGCTCACTGTTTTCTATTATCCAGGGTCTTTTTCCTAATCATCAAAGCCACAAATCGTAAGCACATTTTGTTCTGTTTCATGCGAAAAGTCTAGGTGGCTAAGAGTTTTTTAAAAATGTAAAAGCAGAGAAAAACAAACACACGTGGAAAAACGGGGTAAAAACAGAGCCATCAGTAAGAATTAACATAACCCAGCGTTTCTCGACCTCAGCAGCTGTTAAGATGCGTGGACTCCAACTCCCAGAATTCCTCAGCCACCAGCATTCCCCGCCCCCCAGCTCAGGGGCTTCCGGGAGGGCGGGCTCCGCCCGGACCCGGAAGCGGCCCGGAGCGTGGCTGCGGCTCAAGGCGGCCGGCAGCAGCGCTTGGGCGCCCCCGGCTGGCCGCGCACCATGGGCGCTGGAGTCCGCTCACCTGCAGGCTCTCCTTCAGCTGCGGCAGCAGGAGGCGGAAGCGCTGCACCGGGTCGAAGTCCTGCGCCTGCGCGGCCACCTGCATGCCCGAGGGTGCCGGGCCCGCGGCCAGCTGGGGCGCTCCCGCCGCGGCCTGCTGCCCTCCCGCCGCCGCCCCGGCTGCGGCGGAAGGCCCCACCTGGCCCAGCGGCAGCGGCAGTGACGGCTGCGTGGGCGCCTGTGGCTGAGGCGGCGGCGCCTGTGGCTGAGGCGGCGCCGCCATCTTCGGCTGCTCTCAGGGGACTACCGCTCCCGGCGTGCCGCGCGCGAGGGGCGCTTCCCGGCATTTACCGCGGAAGCTCTTTCTCCCCCAGCGCAGGAACAAGAGCGACGCTTCCCGGCAGGCCTTGCGCGAGCCTGGGGGGACTTCTCTGACGGAGAAGCCCCCAGCCTGCCTTGCGCGGTGGCGCGAGGAGCCCTTTCCGCGGGGATTCCGGCGGGGAACTCTGGGAGTCGGAGTCCCGGCATGTAGAGAGCGTCGGGCGTCGGCGGGCTCTCGGACTACGTTTCCCGGCGCTCCGCGCGGCAAGAAGGGCCTAGTGGCTCCGCCCTCGGGAGCTGGTGGAGGCCGCTGCTATGGCGCCCACGATCCAGACCCAAGCGCAGCGGGAGGAGCCGGGCCACAGGTGCGAGGGGCGTCTCCGGGGCGGGGGGCGTGCGGGCCCGCCTCGCTCCGCGGTCACTAACGCTCTCTCTCGGTCCGCTTCTCCGCAGGCCCAACTCGCACCGGACGCTCCCCGAGAGGTAAGGCGCCCCTCCCGCCGCGGGCACCGGCCCCGCAGGCGGCGGCGGCGGCCTCACTTCTGCCCCTTCTGCTTCGGCCCTCAGGTCCGGGGTGGTGTGCCGCGTGAAGTACTGCAACAGCCTCCCCGACATCCCGTTCGACCCCAAGTTCATCACCTACCCCTTCGACCAGAACAGGTGAGCCTGCAGGAGGGAAGAGAGTCCCCCTCGACCCGCCCTGGCGCATCGCAGAGGTCTTCCCTCCTAAGCCGTTTGCGTGGAAAGATGTGAGAGGGTCTGGCGGATCCTGCAGGGGGTCGGACTCGATGACCTCTTAGGTCCCCTCCAACTCTGCGGTTCTGTGAGAAACGTGGCAAGGGCTCTATTCCTATTGCAGCACCCGTCGGCCTTAATTTGACGGTTGACAGTTACTGACATACTCCTGCCGCATCTTTCTAGCACTTCTGTGCTGTTCGGAGTAACCGAGAGCAGTGAGAAAGAAATAAAATGCAGCTATTCTTAGAGAAGGAAAGTAATGAAGTAAAGATGCAGCTTCTGAAGTAAGGCCTTAAATCAGTGTTTTTCAAACTTGGCAACTGCTGTCTGGGGCATTCTGGAAGTTAAGTCCACACATCTTAAAGTGGCCATGGTGAGAAACACTGCCCTGAGCACTTTATCTTGGCTGTTGATAAAAAGCTGTCAGGAGTGAGTTAGGCCCTTTGGGGGTAGAGAACTCCATGATTTAGTTGAGTGCACAGAAAAGGCCCTTATGCACGTTAGTGAAAATATTACAATTTGGGAAACTGCTTTGCCTTTTTTGAATTGGTCCAAAGTTGGAACCTCCAGGAAGCTGAAGCCCGGCAGGAGATGCCCAGCAGGAGAGGAAGGGTGCTTTCCTCCCTCTTTCCTGTTTACGGGGAGGGAGATTCTTTATGCCAGTTCAGCCTTCGGTTTGGCTGGCATCCCTTGGGAAATGGATTCCATATGCATGTTGCTGGTACTGTACATTTCTGAGTGTGACTGGGCTTTGAACTGTTGCTTGGACATTTTCTGTGGATTAAGGTTTTTCTTGCTTCCATCCCTTTCCAGGTTTGTACAGTACAAGGCCACCTCTCTTGAAAAGCAACACAAACATGACTTGCTGACTGAACCTGACTTGGGAGTCACCATAGATCTAATTAACCCAGACACTTACCGCATTGACCCCAATGGTAAGATGATCTCTATGCACAGCTATCACAATGGAGGGTTAATAATGTGTGTGCAGAGATTGCACCGAGTCGTTGGTGGATCTCCAATGTTGGTGGAGATGTGCCCGATTTGTGCATGAGGAAAACCTGCATAGTAAATTTCTGGTGTTCACTGGATAGATAGCAGGCTAGGGGGATAACCACAGCTGTGCTGTGAATTAAAATCTCTTACTGTACTAAATATAAATGTTAAAATGTGTGCACCCCCGATTGCCCTATCTAACAGCAAGATTCCAGGAGTTTGGCTACAGAATGCAAAAAAGCAGGACTGCATCTCAAACCCCTGTGGAGTCTTTGAGCATATTCATTGGAGGGGATCAGCCTCCAACCGTGGATGTGTCCCTTTGGTTTCTTGTAGTTCTCCTGGATCCGGCGGATGAGAAGCTGCTGGAGGAGGAGATCCAGGCCCCAACCAGCTCCAAGAGGTAGCGCACACACCTCTGTGCGATCACTCAGGCACCGCAGCACCCTTCCGCTGGCTCTGCCCTGGGACTGCCGCCCCTTTTCTTACTCCAGATGCCTCGAGATGCTCTCTCTGCCTCCCCCCACACCAGATTGTTCAAAAGTCCTTGCAGTTGTCCTTCCTGACATTGCTCATTTAAGCTATTTCCTTCTTTGTAAGGCGGTCCCGTCTTTCCCAAGCCCCCTTGCCCTTGGCATCTGCCTCAAAGGCTCCATGATTCCCCTCAGCCCCACAGTGTGCTGCGCATTGCTTTGCTTCCTCTCTCTGACTATGTGGCCACTGTTGAGAGAACACAGGTTGTACACTGCCCTTGAGATTGGGACAGATACACCCGTCTGGAATAATGTTGAACCAGGACTGACTTTACGTAGGCAGCAGTGGTTCGAATGGGACGTTTTTCAAAGAAACCTTGCTTCTCTGCCAAGGAATCCTGAAGCATGTTTAAATCAAGTAAAGAGCGCCGACGGCCTCTCCACTTTGTGCTGCTAGTCAGCGTGTGGAAGTTTTTGCGTTCCTGGATCTTGGCGACACTCCTTAAAGCCTGGGCTGGCTGGGAACGGTCGGAATTGCGGCCAGATGGGTTTGGGGGAGGTGGCTCTGGAGAGGAACGGAGATCCCAGGGGGCTGTTGGTGTTTTTCTCTCCAGGTCACAGCAGCATGCCAAAGTGGTGCCATGGATGCGGAAGACAGAATACATCTCCACAGAGTTCAACCGCTACGGTGTCTCCAATGAGAAGCCAGAGGTTAAGTGAGTAGAAGTGTTTGTGGTGTAAGGCCGTTCTTTTTTTCTTTCCAGCCTTGTGCCAGAAAATAAGTACTCTGTTGTAAGGCTGATGGTGGTGAGGGCCTTTTTGTCTTTGCTCAAAAGTAGCTTTCTCACCACGTCCGGCACAGGGAAGCTATGCTGGGCGAGACTCCCTTCCTCAACTTGCCCCCTTGTTTCACTCAGGATTGGTGTGTCTGTCAAACAGCAGTTCACAGAAGAGGAAATCTACAAGGACCGAGACAGCCAAATCGCAGCCATTGAGAAGACGTTTGAGGATGCTCAGAAATCAGTGAGCTGCCCTTCCTCTTTCTTTTCCCCCAAATCTGCTTTCATCCCATTGTTCTGTCTTTTCCCAGTTTTAGAGGAGGAACCTGTGCGGAGAGAGAAACCGCGGACGCTTGCTGGAGCCACACTTACTCTCCTTGCACTGATGGCTGAAATGCACTCTCCGATTTGGGGCAAGGGGTAGAGAGCTTGGCAGGGCCTAAATTCAGCCGCGGCTTCCAGGCAGGGCAAGGGCTGCTTTCTCTCCTCCTTGGGTGTCTCCTAATGGGAAACTCTGCCCCTAGATTTCTCAGCACTACAGCAAGCCGCGTGTTACTCCAGTGGAGGTTATGCCAGTCTTTCCTGACTTCAAGGTAAGGCAAAAGCAGGCTGTGGCAGGGAGGGGCCAGGCTGTGTGGCAGCTGGGTGGAGTGACGGGTCAGCAGGCCATGCCACCTGCCCATCTCAAGAAGGCATTGCTGGGCCCTGAGCTGCTGCTCTTGTCCGTTCTCTCCTTCCTGCCAGATGTGGATCAACCCCTGTGCTCAGGTCATTTTTGATTCTGACCCAGCTCCCAAGGACACCAGTGGGGCAGCTGCTCTGGAGATGATGTCTCAAGCCATGATTAGGTGCTACCGTGTTTCACTTGTAAAATGGGGAGGGGGAGGCCAGCCTCGGCTTCCTGGCCGAGTGTGTTTTATTTTGTGCCCTGACATTTGGCACTTCCTCAGAGGTGGGCTTTTTTGGACCCTAGCCCAGCTCTTTTAAGGTCTCAAGCAGCAATAACTATTTCCGTCGCATAATCTTCTGTCTTCCCCTTTTATCGAGTGCTGGCGAAGACTGAGCTTGACACCGTGGCCATTCTGTCAGGAGCTCTGCCCTGCTCAGAGCAGGGAGTTTATGCGCCTCTTTTCCCCTTCCCCTCCATCTCCAGGGGCATGATGGATGAAGAGGGCAACCAGTTTGTGGCCTACTTCCTTCCCGTGGATGATACGATGCGGAAACGCAAACGAGACCAAGAGGAGGAGATGGATTATGCCCCTGAGGATGTGTAAGTGATCCCAGATGCCAAGGATTGGCCGATTGAGAAAATGGGAATAAAAGCCAGGCTAAAGATAAAATCAGCATGGAAGGAAACACAGAAAGGCATTGTGTTTGGGAGAAGGGTTCTAGTTTTGCGTTCCGTAGGTGAAAACTTGGGTCAGCAAGCCTGCATACAACTTAGCTTACATTTTCCAACCAGCTTACAGGTAATCCTCACTTAACAACCACAATTGGGACTGGAATTTTGGTTGCTAAACGAATTCGACCCAATTTTACGACCTTTTTTACGGTGGTTGTTAAGCAAATCATCACAGTCGTTAAGCAAACCATGTGGTCATTAAGCAAATCATGCTGTCTCCCATTGATTTTGCTTGCCAGAAGCTGGCCAGGAAGGTTGAAAATGGCAATCATGTGGCCACAGGACGCTGTGATGGTCATAAATATGAACTGGTTGCCAAGTGTCCAAATTGTGATCATGTGACTGTGGGGATGCTGCAGTGGTTATAAGTGTGAGGACCGGTTGCAAGTCATTTTTTTCAGCACCACCACAAGTCTGAACTGTCATTAAACGAATAATTGTTAAGCGAGGGCTACCTGTAGTTTGAATTTGACTTTTCAGAGCCACGGATTAAGGCCAAGTGATAGGGGTGGCTGAGTTGGTAGAGATTTTGGTTTTTTTAGTTCTTTACTTCATTAACGAGGGATAGAAATGTGAGAAAGTAAGCTGCATGAGTTGCTTAATTCTGCTCTTAAATTTTGTACGTGCCTCTCTCTGCATTTGTTTGCTGTTGCAGAAGAGCTGTATCCCGCTGATGGGATTTGGGGAAGCAAGAAAATAATCTCCTTGTTTTAGGGAATGCGGGGGAGGGAGTTAATTTTTTCCCCAGATCGCTTTTTCCGCACGCAGTTGTGCAATGCTCACCTTTCTCTTTCCCGTCCACCGTTAGGTATGAGTATAAAATTGCCCGGGAGTACAACTGGAACGTTAAGAACAAGGCCAGCAAGGGCTACGAAGAAAATTACTTCTTCATCTTTCGTGAGGGTGATGGTGTCTATTACAATGAACTGGAAACCAGGTGAGGAGGAGGAGGAGGAGGAGTTCGGGGCTGGGACAGACGGAACGGAAGAGGCTGCCTGCTGGAGCTCCGGGGACCTTTGCGTGCTAAGCCATCGTGGTTGGCGCTCCCTGGGCTGCTTGGTCATTTTCTGAGTGTGCCCAGCACCTACATTGCCCCAAAAATGCCATCTTTCTCCCCTTGGCTGTCCTTGATTCTCCTTGCCCCCAGTAGTGGGGAGAGGCATTGGGAACCGTCGGAAAAGTCAGCTCGGGGCCTTGCAGCCGTGGTTCTTTTGATAAAGGGAGTGGGGGGCAAACTGTCGTGCTGCCCAGGTGCTGGCAGGGGCCGGGCTGCTTCCTCCTCTGTCTCTGATACACCTCTTCCCCGGCAGAGTGCGGCTCAGCAAACGGCGAGCCAAGGCTGGGGTTCAGTCAGGCACCAACGCAGTGCTGGTGGTGAAGCACAGGGACATGAACGAGAAGGAGCTGGAGGCCCAGGTAGGGCCGGGCATGGTGGTGGGTCGAGGGGGCTCTGGGGCCCTGCCCGAGAGCGCTTCTGGTGGGGGGTGGGGGGCATCTTGGGCCATGAGCCCAACTCGGGCACCTTTTGTGCCCCCCGCAGGAGGCCCGCAAAGCCCAACTGGAGAACCACGAGCCCGAGGAGGAGGAAGAGGAGGAGGAGATGGACTTGGGCAAAGAGGCCCAGGGATCAGGTAACTGTGCTTCCTCCTGGTCCCTGCCCGCCCCACCCCGCCGCGGAGGGAGGGTTCTTTCGTGCCCCCCCCCGGAGCATGCCGTCCCCCTTCCGCCTTCCTTTAACTCCCCGAGCCCCCCGTCTCCCCTTCAGATGAAGAGCCGGAGAAAGGGAGCGAGAGCGAGAAGGATGCCAGTGAGGCCGAGGAGGAGGAGGAGGAGGAGGAGGAGGAGGAAGAGGAAGAGGAAGAAGGCCACTCCCCCAGCGAGGGCGAGGGGGCCGTCAGCGAGGAGGATGAGCGGGCGGCACGGGACAAAGAGGAGATTTTTGGGAGTGACGACGACGAGGAGGAGGAGGAGGACTCCGAGCTGGAGGGGGGCCGGCCAGAGGGGGACGACGAGAGCGGCAGCGAGGAGGACGACGATGACGAGGAGGGGGGTGGCAGGCGGCAACGGCAGCACCTGCAGCAGCAGCACCGTGGCAGCCGCAGCCCCTTCCTCAGCGGCAGCGAGCACTCCAACCACGAGGACGAGGAGGGTGAGGCCAGCGCCAGCGAGGCCCCCTCACAGTCCAGCAGCGACAGCAGCGACAGCGACTGAGTGGCTTTGGGGGGCGATGGCGGGCGCTCAGTGTGGCTGTCCTCGCCCGGAGGGGGTGGCGGCACTCTGGTTTTCCAGGCCCCCCTCAGACACCCTGAAGTTCCTTCCCCCAACTCTGCCATCGGCAACGCCCGCAGGGCTCGCTCGGCAGGAAAGCGTGGCAGCGGGGAGCGGGCATTGCTGGGGAAGCCGCTTGCTTCAAACCCCCTGTGCGTTCCTTGCTGTATATATGGACAGCCAGCCCCTTCCTCTTGCAATAAAGCCTTTTCCCCCCTTCCTTTTCTTTCTTGAACTACCCGCCTTCCGGTCAGAGGGCTGTTTCAGCAGCAGCACCCCTGCTTTGTATGGGGAAGCAGCAGCAGTGAGGAACTTTTATCGTGGCAGATCTCAGCAATGTTAGTGCAGGGAAGCTCGCTTCTGTCCGGTGGGTGGGTCTCTTGTCTTCAGGGCAGGCTCCTGCATCTTCAGGTGTGCTGGACTACAACTCCCATCATCCCTTGGGCCATATGGCCCCTGAGGTCTGGAGCAGAGGCTTGGGCCCCAGGCTGGTGGAAGAGAGAGTGAGGCGTGGGAGGACTGGCTCTCAAACAGCCCTGGGTCTGCAGCCTCGTGGGGAGTCCCCCCCCCCCCCCGGGACATATGGCCCACTTGGCATAGTAGTGAAGGCCGCGGGCTAGAAACCGGGAGACCATGAGTTCTAGTCCCTCCTCAGGCAGGAAAGCCAGCTGGGTGAACTTGGCCAGTCCCCCTCTCTCAGCCCAGCCCACCTCACAGGGTGGTGGTTGAGGGGGAAATAGTGGGAGGAAGGAGTATTGAGGGTGGGAACATACCTGATATGCCTCCCCCCCTTTTATTTATAAAAAAAATAAAAGCAGGTTTAAAAAAACCTTTTAAAAAGTCCCCAGATTGTCAAGGCCAGTGTGTCTCAACCGTGGGCACTTTAGGATGTGTGGACTTCAACTCCCAGAATTCCTCAGCCAGCAAGGTTCAGAAAGGCCGGTTTAGGATCGCGCGTGCTGCGGCCAAGGGGGCGTTCCGGGGCGGCGGCGCTCGCTTCCAGAGGCCCAAGATGGTCCCGGCCCCGTGCGAAATGCTCGGCCGTTGGTCAGCTCCTCGCGTGCCAGCAAGGTGGTGTCCCTCTCCTGGCGACCGCGCAGCCGGACCTCCACCGCGAGGATCCGGCCCTTTGGCCCTCCCAAGGGCACCCCATTGCCGCCGCCGCCGCGTCCCTCCGCCGGGCTGCCGGCTTCCTCCCGCTCTCGCCCCGCTTCCGCCTTCCCCAGCTCCGGCGCCGGGCTTCGCGTCGCGGGTCCGGGCGAGGCCGCAGGCGGGGCCCTCCCTCCCGGAGGGGGCCTGCGAGCCGCCCCTCTGGGCGAAAGCGCGGGTCTCCGGGGGCGAGGGGGCTCCGGTGCCCCTCGTGCCCCTCGCAACCCCCGCCCGCCCGCTCCTCCTCCCGGCTGCAGGGCGCCCGCGCTCCGCGGTGGGGGGCGGGGGCCGGAGGGAGCGAGGGCGGGCGCGGCGCGGCGCGGGCGGCCTCCGCCGGCCGGAGGGGCGGCGCTCTCCGTCCGGCGCTTCCTCTCCTCGGCTCGCGGCCGCCACCCAGGAAGCGGCCTCGCTCCGCCGCGGCGCCCTCCGGATCCGGCGCGGGGCCGGCGGGGTGCATGGACCGCGGGTGCGTTGGGGCCGGGCCGGGCGGAGAGGCGGCGCCGGGCGCTCGGGGAGGCGGGCGGGTCTCCGGCCGGGCCGGGCGGCCTGCGCTCGGGGTGGGTCGGGCGGCGCCCTTTGCGCGGCCGGGCGGGGGCGGCCGAGCCTGTGCCCAGTGGCCTCCCCGCGGTCCGCCGGGGATGGGGCTCCCCGTGCGGGGCACGGCCGGCGGACCCTCGGGGCCTCCCGCCGAGGAGTCGCGGCGGGCCGGCTCCTGCCTCCTCCGGGCTCCCCGGGCGCCTTTGCGGCGAATTCCGTCCAGCCGCGCTCCGCGATCGGAGCGATCCCCGGAGAGGGGGCCCGGCGGCGGATTGGAAGGAGGAAGGGCGGTGCCCGGGTTTCCGTCGGCTCCGTCCGCTTTTCCCCGCCCGCTCGGACTTCCGCGGGCGTCCCGGAGCCAGGGCGAGCGGGGTCCAAAGCCGCGCCGGGTGGGCCCGTCCTGCCGCCCAAGCGGGAGCTCAGCCGGAAAGGCCGGTTCCCGACGCAGGCGGCTTGGTTCGGCCGGCGCGCGGCCCCCTCCCGGCACCCCCCCGAGGTCCGAAGCGCACGGCAGATGGGCAGCCCCGGCCGAGGAGGGAGCCAGCGGGCCGGCCCGCCCCTGGCGGAGCGGAGGGACGCGGCCTGGAGGTGTCGCGCGGAGCGAAGGCAGCGGGGACCCCGGGCGGGACGGGGCCGGCCGTGCCGCGGGGAGAGGCGAAGTGGGCTTAAAACTACTCGGCCCAAAGAGCGCTTGTTGCGGAGATCCGCGTCGGTCTGTGGTGGCAAAAAATCCGAGGGAGGCTGGCCGCACCTTTTCCGACAAACAAGTCCAGCCAGCTCCCGCGTCGGACGAAGCCAGCTGCGGCTCCCTACGGCTGATGGCTTCTGGTAAAATTCGTGGCTCGGAAGAGGTGCCACCAGCCGCTTCCGGATTTTGGCGAAAGAGGTGGACTGCGGGGCCTTGGGTAGGAGTTCCCGGTTCTTCTGATTGCCCCTCTGCCACCCTTTTGGAGTCCCAGCAGCTCCACACGGAGCAGATCTTCTCCCCGTTCTGCTGTCCAGCTGCGCGTGCCAGCTTTGGTGTTGGGACGTGCAGCTGGCTGGCTGGCTGGCTGGCTGGCGAGGCCCCTCTGACATCACAGGCCCGAGGAAGAGTGGCAGAGGATGAGGATTCCTTCTACCAACCCGCACCCATTTTCAGGCTCTGCTAAACCTTGATTGCGGACAATTGGCTGGTTTCACGTGTTGCTCTGAGCCATAAATCATGACGCACAAGCTACGACTGGCATTCGTGGACACGCTAGGGCAGACCGAAGTTTAGACCAGGGTTTCTCAACCTCAGCAACTTGAAGCTGCGTGGACTTCAGCACATGCTGGCTGGGGAATTCTGGGAGGTTGAGAAACCCTGGTTTAGACAAAGGGATCGATCCGGTTTCTGCCTGTGCCAGAAGGTTGTGGGATGTTCTTGCTCTGCTTTCAGCTGCGTCCAGAGCTGGGCCTTGGAGCAGAAGGGCTGCTAACGATGCTCCATTCTTTCTTCCCCAGGTCAGCATCGTGGCGGCCCACTTGGTCTGCCCCTTCCTCCAAAGAGCTGCAGCCGTCTCACTGCATGCCCGGGAGAAGCTCCAGCCCTCCGGAGTGCCCCCTGCCTGGGGGGCCATGCCACAGGACAGCGGGGGCCCGGCCTAAAGTGAAGCCAGATGGGGGGACGAACAGCCAGCCCGGTGGGTGCGGGAGGGCCAGGCTGGGCCCATCCTCAGAGAGAGAGAGCCTTTCTTCGCCCAAAGTGGAGCTGGCCGTGGAGGGCCAACGGCAGGCAGACCCGGAGCCCACCAAGGGGCTTGGCCACTCCTTGCGGCAGAAGCTGCAGGCTGCCGTGGGCCAATGCTTCCCGATCAAGAGCTTGTCTCGCTCCCCAGATCTCTCTTCCCAGCGCAAGATCCACCTCCGGGAGCTGATGCTGGACACCTGCCCCTTCCCCCCTGGCTCAGAGCTGGCCCGCACGTGGAAGCTCATCAAGCAGCACACGGTGCCTGTCTCTGAGCATGACGGCCTGGCTCCCTTGCCCCCTGAGGACGAAGACGACCGCCTGAGGGAGCGCCGCCGCGTCAGCATCGAGCAGGGCGTGGAACCGCCCCCGGATGCCCTGATCCACACCTTTGAGGTAACAGCTCAGATCAACCCCCTCTACAAGCTGGGGCCAAAGCTGGCTCACGGGATGACCGAGCTGGCTGGGCCCAGCTGGGCCGGGCTGACCGCCACAGAAGAACAGGAGGAAGAGGAGGAGGAGGAGGAAGAGCTGGAGTCGGGCTGGGCCGGGCTGCCCGAGGTCTGGGACGGCCTCCGGGTCCACACCCAGATTGACTACATCCACTGCCTGGTCCCTGACCTGCTGCAGTTGACCCAGCTGCCCTGCTACTGGGGCGTGATGGACCGCTACGAGGCCGAGTCCCTGCTGGAGGGCAAGCCGGAGGGGACGTTCCTCCTGCGGGACTCCGCCCAGGAGGACTATCTCTTCTCCGTGAGCTTCCGGCGCTACGGCCGCTCCCTCCACGCCCGCATCGAGCAGTGGAACCACAACTTCAGCTTTGACGTCCACGACCCCAGCGTCTTCCATGCCCCCACTGTGAGCGGTCTGTTGGAGCACTACAAGGACCCCAGCGTCTGCATGTTCTTTGAGCCGCTGCTCTCCATCCCCGTCAACCGCACCTTCCCCTTTGGCCTGCAGCACCTCTGCCGGGCCGTCGTGACCTGCTGCACCACTTACGACGGCATTGGGCGCCTGCCGCTGCCCAGGGCGCTGAAGGAGTACCTGAAGGAGTACCACTACAAGCAGCGGGTGAGGGTGCGGCGCCTGGACACCTGGGGCACCTGAAGCAGCAGCCTGGCGGCCATTGGTGGCAGATCTGCCTTCTGAATCTGCCCCTTGCTTTCCCCGTGATGACAGTCGTAACCCTTAACCCACCCGCTCCAACCCGGTACTCTCTGGAATCGATGGGTGTCGCTTTCCAGGGTTCCTAGCTGGCACACTGGCCGGAAATCCTGGGAGCTGTAGTCCGGCACACCTGGAAAGCGTCCAGTCGGAGGAAGCGACCCCGTCTCCCTCCATGCTTCTCCAGTGTTGTGAGCACAAGTGTTATTTATGTACGTCTCTCTCACTTTGGGTGCAAAACTCGGTGTGGTCAAGACGTCAGGCCATAGGGATTTGGGGAGCGCCCAGAATCTTTGCAAGCAAGAGCAAGAAATCGGCACTTCCAGCTGACCAGAAAAGGGAAGGTGAAGCAGCACCCAATACCTGGGCACCTGCTAGATAGGAGATCTACCCCAACTGGTGGGCTCTTTCTTAGCCGCACCGCTGCTTTGAAGGGAAAGCTACCGGTCAGCACCCTGCCTCCGGTTCTTTCCCACTCGGCACATTAATTGTGCAGGTCTACAGGGGAAGAAATCACGTGCAAGCCGGGTTCAAAAGGCAGCCTCTGCGTTCTGAAGAACAAGGGCGGCTGCAGCTGATTTGCACTTCATCCCCCCCCCCCCCCCCTGGCAGTCCTGGGCAGCTGGTTTCTGGAGTCATCCTGCTCCTTGGTGGTAACGGGGGGAGGGGTGGGGTGCCAAGCCATGACAAAGAAGCAGCACAAAGATTTCGGGTTGGGGGCATTCCAAGCCAGTCTTTTGAGCACAAAATGTCATGCAGGAAGATGAGCCGGTGCTTCTCGGTCAGTGCCGCCTCTGGCACAATCCTGCAGTCCTTTGCTTTCCTTCCATTCCCCCAAGCCGTAGTCACTGCTCTGGAGACCGTGATGGCACCCCAAATCCTGGCTGCCACAGGGCAGCAGAGGGAGCCAGAAGCGCCTTGCCTTGAGGGACGAGGCAACGCAGCTGAAGATCCGGAAGCCTCCCTTGCGTTATCCTTGGGGAGGGATAACAGACATAATGTGGTTGCTGCTGCCTCTGAGCTCCCGCCGCCACCTGTCGCTCTGTACTGCTGTGTTTTATCATTAAAACCTGTTTGGTCCACTTTCCTGTTGCACCTGGAACGGGGCTGGAGGAGCAGCCTGGGAAGCGAGCGGAGCGGCTCTGAGCCCCAGCTGCCCCTCCGCGCAAAGGAAGGCCTTGTGCCCATCCTGGGCCAACACAGGGGTGCCAAAGGGGGGACGAGCGCCCAAACCCTCCCCTTTCCCCCCCCCCCGTGAAAAACCAGGGCTGACAGGAACAAGTTGTCTTCCGACAGGCCTGCAGCTCTGCTACCTGCGCAGGGGGGCCGAGGGTCTGATTCTGCTTTCTGAAAGGTGAGCTGGCTGCCCCCAAACTGAAACCAGCCCCGGCTGGCCAGGAAAGGGCTAGTCTAGCTGAGCAGGAGTTTTTGGGGGGGGGCGTCCAAAGGTCCCAGCTGTTACCAAAAGACCCATGGCACTGGGCAGCTGCTGTCCATGGTGCAACAGAAGTAAGTCGCAGTAGATCGTTCCACGTGTGAAGAACAGATACTGCCTTTCCTAAAGCTGCCCCCAAGACATGCTGGGTCAGTCCCTTAGATGAGAAATGTCCACCTAACAGATCATCCTTCCTCTTGGCAGCAATAGCAAGGGCATTGTCCCACAGGAAATCCACCAGCTCCCTGCCCGGGAACTTGAGCACGAGGGATGACCCTGGGACACCCCCAAGGCAAACGCAGGAGTGTAATTTCAAAGGCCAGTTCTGGCAGGTGGTTTCCAAAGGCCAATCCCCATAGAAGAGCCTGCTGGTGCAAACAATCCACAAGCTTTGCTATATGACAGGTGGGCCTTTCCTGATGTAAGACACAATAACTGGGTTATTAGCAGTGTGCAAAATAGTTTGCATTTGAAAGGTGGTTCTGAGTTTAGTTTGGACCATTCCAGAACTCTCCCGAGATCAGAAGGTTTCGGGGAAGGTTGGAACAATCCATTTTGAACATAAAACTGAAATTCAAAATCTTTGGCACATTTGAGATACAGAAATACCTAGGGGGGCAAACTGGGTGCTTCCAAAGGGAAAAAGGGGGGGGGAATGATGTGTCACAGGCAGATGTACTGACCGCGCCCCCCCCCCATTATCCCAGAACAGACCCCACGAAACAAGGACACATAAGTCTCGGTTTATAGTTCTAAAAAGGGGACATTCTGAGCGTTTGCAGGCACATAAACCACCAGACAAAGGCTCCTGCCGAGCCCACATCTGGAGTCTGTGCCGCTCAAGAGGACGATGGGCAAGGCCTGTAACCCAAACCAGAGGCAGACCCAAGGGGGAACACCAAGTCCTTCAAGGCCACAGCTGATCGTACCGATGAACGTGGGGTAAATCCGACCTCTCTCCCCCCTGCATGGCTTCTCAAGACACCCCTGGCTGCCCTGATGCCAAAATTACGGCCTGCAGAAGGCAATGGAGCAATCTTGCTAGAAGGCACCACTGTCCAGCAAGCAGCTCTTTCTCCAAGATGGCGCCCATCTACCCAGGCATGCATTTAAAAAAAAATAAATCGCACCAAGCCATTCTCCCATCAGAACCGACTCAGTGGGCAAGATCCTGATACAGGTCAGACCTACCATCTTTAAGCACTCTTAACCCACCCACCTACCCAAATTAGGTGCGAAGTGCAGGTGGAGGAAATCCTGAGGGTTTGATTAATCTCAAGGAGCTCATCCTGGGGATGTGAGTGGTGGAGTGAGCCTCTCAGCAGCAACCCCCAGCTTCTCCCCCTGCCCCCGCTTCCATTAACACAACCAAGAAGAAATACAGTGCTGGGTCAAGCCCCCGTCCCCCAAAAAACCAAGCACTTAAAAAAATAATACAAAATAAGCACAGCTTTATCATAGAGGTTAATAAAAAAGGACTAATGCTTAAATTCTGTATATGCCTTTTACAAAGCAAAAAAAAAAAAAAAAAACCAGAAGGGGAAAAGCAGCAAAGGAGTCCAACAAAGCAATCTAAAGTCAGAATTCGTTTTTTTTTTTGTAAAACTTTTTGTGTGTTTTTTTTTTAAATAACGTATTCATGGTTACCAGCCATAGTCATAACAAAAGTTATTCATAATAAAATGTATCTAAAATAACATTTCTATTTCAAACAGGAACTTTGTCTCTCTACTTTTAGAAATACAGTAGTTCTGTCTGGTTTGTCTTTCTCGTTTTGTTTTTCTGTACGCTACTCTTCGGTATACACTTTGGAAAAAGGCTTTTATACTTTGAACAGTTCTTGAGGGTGCAAGAGGAGGAAGGGGAGACGGCGAGAGTCCTTCTGCGCCCAAGAGGTGGCCAACGCTGGTGGACGGGGAACGCTCTCCTCCTCGCGAAGAGGGGGGGTGCTGCCCCCCCAGCTGCCACACCAAGCACCGTCAGGGGGGGGCAGAAACTGCGGGCGGCTCCCTCCAGCTCCCCTCCTAACTGGACAAGCCTGCCTTGCCCCCTGGTTGTGGAGTCCCCAACGCCCACACTCGCCCTGGAAGTCTGGGCTCGGTGTCTCGCCCTGCTTACCTGGTCCTGCTACAGAAATGCAAGGCCAGTCTTTGCTTTCAAAGGCAAGCCCTGCCCTGCATCCCCTGGGACTGCCTCCTTGGGAAAGGTGGAAGAGGCAGGGTGGTAGCAACGTCCTCCTCCCCCTTCTGCAGTAAAGCTATTCGGAACTAGGAAAAGGTAAACAAGGTGGGGCAGCCTGGCTGGCTGGCGGTGTGTGGCGGGAGGCCTCCCGGTGCCCTCAACCCCTGTAGTGTCCAGGAAAACTCACTCCCGCAGAAGCGGGGCTCCTGCCCCCCATCCTTGCCCAAATCTTTTGGCCCATCTGGGTGCGTGCCCAAAGTCCTTCCTCCCCTCCCAGCCCCGTTAATGGTGGGGAACCTGGATAACCTCGCACCCTCGTGTCCGATCAAACTCTCCTCCCCCAGGAGACACTGGCCTGCTTTCCAAATTAATTCACCCCGCGCACTCCTCCACCTTGCTCTTGCTACGTACCAGGAAACTGGGTGGAGGGGATGGTCCCTGTCCTGGGGTCACCGGGGCTTTGCTAAGGCCAGTCTACCCTGACTCTATGGTCACACCCTCCCCACCGCCCCTTTCAACAAAGGAAGACACACAATTATGCAACCCAAACGAAACTAGAGAAAATTCATGACCAATTTTTGGAGATTCTCCATAGATGTTCCAATCCCCTTCTCCCCTCCCTGCCCCCTCCACAATTATGGGGGAGGGGGAGAAAAGAATCTTGCATCTAACCCAAAACAGCTCAACTGAGAACTCGGCTTCGGAAACCCAAACTGGTGATCCCCCGATCCACTGGAACCACATCAGCAGAACTAGGCTTAACGCTGCCACATTTAAAAAAAAAAAAAGTCTCGGGGCAGTAACTGAGGGGGTTAGAAATCCCACGTTAGTGATACGTTCCCCATTCCCGGGTGATGGCTAAGAGGGCCCTCTTAAACCTTCCTCAGCTATTCCGTCCAGTTCCTCAAAGAGACTGCCCGTGGACGCTGCTTCGTGAGCACGAAAAGAAAATGAACACGAAACGCCAACTGTGTGCTAGACACCCACACACCTCCTGTGCCATTCCCTTGTGTCACCCTCCCCCAACCACTCTTGGTAGAAGCAAGTATTAGAGGCACTTTTAAAATTTTACAAGTCACCTGCTGCACCCTCCTCCCCCTTCCTGCCCCTCTGACATCCGTCCAAAGCCAGGGACCAAAAGCGACCAGGGAAGTTGCTCAGCTTGCCCAGGTGGCCCCACCTCACCCCCCTCAAATCCCGGTGCTGACAGGCTCCGCGGGGTGAGCTCTGACTCCACCAAGGCGTCCCCCTGGACTTCAGTCCCTGCTCCTTTCTTATGCGGGAGGGAGGGAGATGGGTCCTGGAGGAGAAGAGAGGGGATAGGAGAGGAAAACCAGATCGGGAAAGGGATCATATGTGGCCTAATTTAGGCGTCTGCCTTTGCAAGTTAAATTGGGGAGACTGCCATCTCCCATGTACATCAAAATATTAAACCAATATCTGAAGTTATAAGAATAATAAAAAATAGAAAAATATTAGAACACAATAAGATGGTAAGATTGTAGTGACAGCTTTTTCTCCCCTATCCCTCTGGCTGCTAAGGAATGCTGGAGAAGGTTTGGGGGGTCCGAGGAAAAACAAACAATTCACCTACCCCCACAGCAACACACCCCTGGGGGAAGGGGTTTAAAAAAAAAAGGAGTGGGAGGAGAAAAATAAACAGCCATCCTAAAGCTTCTCAGGAATGCCAGCAGATCCAGCTTTCTCAAATGGTGGATGTCTTGTCGGTGCCATCTGCAAAGAGAGAACGTGGATCAGACGGCAGCACGGGAAGGGGACGCCCTGTTCACAGGCCACGGGCTTTTTTCTACATGGGGGTCCTGGGAACCCTTGAGCCTGCTCATGTCAGGTGGAAACGGGAAAACGCAGCAAGGGCCTTATCTGAAGAGAGGTGAGAGCATCCTTTGTACAAGGATAAATAAATGACATTTATTTATTTTAAGGCAAGGAATAGGACTCTCCACAGTTCTGCTTTCTGAGGCTCTTCCTGGGGCCCCCCAAGTTGCCTTCAAACTAAAAGGGTTGAATAAGGCCCTGAGGACTTGATGGGCAAGAGAAGATGCTTCTAACTGCTCTTGGGAACCATGTTGACAAGCCCTGCCTTCAACGGCAGCTAGCATCTATCGGGGAGGCAAAGAATTCGCCATGGCAACTTTTACTCATTTAAACATTTCTAACCTGCCCTAGATCAGCAGCGTGAACAATGGACACTGACCACAAACAGCAAGTAAATAATTAAAACACAGCATCTTCAAAAAGGTGCTCCATGCCAAAAATGTACTAAGATTAGTATTAGGTTAGACTACAACGGACCAGCTCTGGTCCCTGAAATCCAAGCATGGGCTGACCCTTGCCCAGCTACATCCCTAGTGACTCTGGGCTGTTGAAGCAATTTATTTATTGATTTAATAATTATTAATCAAATTTATAAGGCCACCCAAATCACACAGGATGACTCTGGGCAGCTCACAGAGTTAAAAACCATAAAAAAAACAACAGCTACCCCATGGTGGCAGCAAACACATTCAAAACAGCCACTTAATTGGCTCCAAATCTGAGCTTCAGGGACCGCCTTTAGGGACAACCCCACTCCGGGGGAGGATAATTAACCAACTGCAGACCTGAGAACGGTCAATCTACAGGCCCTCCATTTTGCCAGAATTCAGCTTCAGTGAATTTGTCCTCATCAAGCCCATCCCAATGCTTGGACACGATTTCAGCGTTTGCCCGGCTTTGCCTGGGCTTGGCAATGGGAAGAAACAGAGCGGGGATCATGTAGGTGATGCCCGACTCTAAGCCCCCGATGGCTGCACCCAGCAATCTCATGCAGGTGTTACACAGAGGCACAACAGAATCACACGATGACCCATCGCCCGGGAGCCGAGCAACGGAACAGAAATTCCTCTGGCATCTGCCCTCTGCACAGGAGCAGAAACCAACTCGTCCACTAAGACAAGACACTACAGTTGCTGGTAGCAGAAGCAGCTGGGAACCCCAGGAACATCGCAGGTTCCGTCTCTCTCCTCTCTCCCTGGAAGCAAGTCATCCCTCGGGGTGACTGGGGCCATCCGAATCCTGATCTGGGACATCGGCAGCTCCCCAGCTGCTACTCAGTTCCCAGGGCCTTTGGCCACGAGGAGGAATGGTGCCAGCTGAAGCTCAGCTTCTACACAGCCTGAGTCTGAGCAATCCGGTCACTTGTCCCGAGTTGGCCTCACAGGATGCAGGAAGGCCCACTTCAGGAAAGGTCACGTGACCGCTGACCAGCAAGGCAGCAGCTCTGAGTCCCATTCAGACCGCCCCTTTCTACCAGAGCCTTGGAAGAAAAATAGGCTGCCTATGGAAACCAAGGCGCTGGCTGAGTTTCTCGTTAGTGGAATTCACAGGTCCTTGGCCACCTGCTAAAGATACTAATTTTATGGATCTGTCACTTAGATTCTTATCTTCTTTCCCTTCAGAAGCTCAGGCTGGCATATGTGGCACTTCTGATTTTTACCAACAATAACTCTGCGAGGTAGACCAGGCTGAGTGAAAGTGCTGGCCCAAGATTGCCCCAGGAGCCTTTGCTCCCAAGAGTGGTCTTAGACAATCCTAGTTCAACACCTCAACAAGAATCACACCACCTTCAACATTTACTTTCAGGTAAACCCGTATCAGGCCTTCCCTTGGCAAACCAGACCCATTCTCACAATCTGGTAAGCCAGAGTTGCTTACCGCCCAGCGCATGCTCCGTCATGCTCAGGCACAGGGACTCCAACGTGGGGTTGATCTCCAGATCCGTTCCAGGGAGCTGGCAATCTGAGAGGTTAGAGGAAAGATCAGACGAACCATCAGGCACAGCCACAGGTGGTTCTGGCGTTCCACGGGGGCGATGACACAGCTTTCGGCTAGTGCTTAAGGGCCCCGGTGAAACATGACGTCCCAGATTTAGATTTGCTCAGTCTCAAATTGGAAAGGAATGGGGAGAGACAAGAGGAAGGGGACGATGGCAGTTCCTTAAAAACGAGAGCGAGCACTGGCAGACACTTGCCCAGAGACCTAACTCTGTGTTCAAGGAAGGGCCGGTGCTCCAGGACTGAAGATCAGGTCCCAAGAGCAGCGTTCCTGAGAGATCACGTGCCGCAGAGCAAAGCAGCATGCTTCCTCGTCGGCTGACGTGCAGCTGTGCTGGCTTACTCACCCTGCGGGAACATGAGGATAGCCTGAGGGGAGGTGTGGACAGGCAGCGAATGGGTCCGCTGGACTGAGCTGCGATTCTGGCCAGGCATGCTGTTGCTGCCGCCGGGATTGGCAAACCACAGGTTCTAGGGGAGAGGAGAGAAGTCTGTTGGGGCAGGCTCTCTCTGAAAAGGAAAGCCTCTCTCACACACACACACCCCAGCCTGCCTCTCTGCTGCAGGGCAGGGGAAGAAACCGGAGGGAGGTGGGGCCTGCACGGTAAGGGCCAAGCTGAATGTTCACCACAGCGGCACCAAGGAGACGCTAACTCCGCGGGGAAAGCTAAGCATACGTGCCGCTAGCAGCCTCCTCCGTTTCATCCTACAAGGACCCTTTGACCAGAACGGGGTCATAGCAGCAACAGAAACAGTTCATCCCAGAGACAGGCAACCTGGCTGACCAAGAGGCCTGCCCGTGGCAGAAGAGGAGTGTAGTGGAGAAAGTGGGTCCCTTTTAGGCTAAGCAGGCAGAGAGCAGGGGATGGGTCCACTGGGGGATGGCTGAAGATTCCTCCCAACCCTCTCCCAGTCAAGGCACCTCTTCACCCGCACCGATCTTTCCGGAGCATTCAGAAGTTATTCTGCCAAACAAAACTGGACCTTACCTGCCGACCCTGGCTCCCCAGATTTGGGCTGGCCAAACCATGCCGGGGAGAGACCCCACCGATCCCCACGGGACTAAGGATCCCCATGCGGCTTGGGGGGATGGCACGGGGGGGCATCTGGAACTGCCTCTGTCCTCGGCGGGCCACTCCCACCCCCACAGATCCAGCTATGGGGAGAGAGTTAGAACCAAAGGCCCATCTGCAAAAATACAGAGAGAGGGAGTTAATCCTACCTGTGACCATTATGGCTGGGATCCTGGTCCCGACTTGCCACCCAAAGCAATGCCGCTTGTGGCAGCCTCACCCAAGACGTCCAAAGTGAGCCCGAGCAGTTGAAGCGGCTCTCTTAGCTCAGAAGCACGGGCACCTCCCTCAAGTGGTTTGGCCCCTTGGAAGCCTTCCTCTGGCCCACCCTCCATCACTGTTGAGGTACAGGTACTCCTCGACTTACGACCATTCGAAGTTATGATGGCACTGAAAAAAGTGATTTATGACCGGTCCTCAAACTTATGACTGTCACAGCATCCCTGAGGTCACCTGATCAAAATTCAGGCGCTTGGAACCGGCACGTATTTACGATGGTTGCAGCATCCTGGGGTCACCTGATTGCCATTTGCGACCTTCCCAGCCGGCTTCCAACAAGCAAAGTCAGTGGGGGAAGCTGGATTCACTTAACAACCACCTGATTCACTTAACAAATGCAACAAAAAAAAAGGTTGTAAAATTGGGCGTGACAACCCTCGCTTAGCAGCAGAAGTTCCAGTCTCAGTTGTGGTCGTAAATTGAGGACTACTTGTACTTCACAAAGGGCAGGACAGATCTAAGAGGCCTCTTTTGCCACCTGACATCCTGGCACAGGAAAGGCGGCAACAGCAACTGAGTACTCCATGCCAGGTCTTAAGACCTTCTTGAGAGGAAAGCCACAATGGAAGCCAAACTGTCCTCCTCCCCCCCCATTTAAATCTGACAGCAGCCGGCCGAGAGGAGGACTGACTCCGCCCCGCACAACCACAAAGGAAAAGAGCAAGGTTGGCTAAGCAGACGCCAGCTAGGAGCTGTAAGGAAGCCCACGCAAAACCTCTTCTCTCTGAATAGGGGTGTGTCAGCTAAGCCCTGGCTTTTTCAAAAATGACCCAAAGCAAGCAGTTCAAATTTGCATATTGCAACATCACAATAGCAGGTGCATCTGCAGGTTCTTTACTATATGAAAGGGTTAGTTTAACCAAAAAAAAGGGGCTCCCAGTCATTTTGAAGCAAAAGGAGAAATCCATTTCTCCTGTTGAATTAAATTCATGATGCAAGCAGTAAGCGGCAAGCCTCTTAGGCTTCATGAGCTTAAGCTGACACCACAAACTGACAATGCCATCAAAACGCACCCTCTGCTTGTCATAACATTAGCTAGAACAGCAGCTGCTCATGAAGCCCCGAAAGCCACCGAGTTCTTCTCGGGAGCTGGATTTCCTCTGCTCACAAGCAAAGGTGTCGCTGGCGTACGAGGGTTCCCTGTCCCTACGGGCGAACGAGTCCTGAACGCACGGACCCTCAGCAGTCCCAGATCCAGCTCGGCTCTGACCCTTTCCCAAGGCAGCACTCTGCGAACGAGGAGCGGGGGTGGTCCCGAAGGGCAGAGGGGAGATCCACTGCCGAGGCAAGGGTCAGGCAAGTGGGGCTTGAGCCCAGACCAGGAAAGTGCTTTGCGAAAATACCTCAGACAGCACACCCACACAGCCGTCCACGAGAGGACAGAAGAGGGAGGAAGGGGAGCACATTCAGACTTGCAAGGTTCTCTTACTATAGCTGTTCTAATAAAAGCAGCTTTAGGTCTGCACGGTGCCTGTACTTAGCCCGGTCAATCTTACAGGGCTGACAATCAGGGTTTTCCTTCCCAATTCACCGAGAAAAGCCCGCAGGTCTGCGCAATTAGCCTAGAAAGCCCCTTAGGCCCACTTCGGTGCCAGGCCTGCATTTCACCCCAGTGGTGCCCAGAGACCTACCCTTTCTGGGGGCGATAGCCTTGCATGTCCAGCACGGCCTTCCTTGGGAAGGTACGGAGCAACTTCAGCACTTGCTGCTTCCAAGACAACAGCCTCTTTTTCTGGGTCTCTGTGAAGGCCTGGAGGGAGGGGGACAGAAAGGCAGCCAGGTTGGGAAAGGACGGAAAGGGCCAGCGTTCTCAGGCCATCGACCTCTGGGGCCCGTCAACGTCCGTGCCTACCTCGTGCATCAAGCACTTCTCGATCAGCTGGAGATAACTAGTGATGTTCTCCTCGTCTGGCCGGGAGACTAGTAATTGCGTACACACTGCAAGAGAGAAAGGAGAAAGGTGGAAGGGCCATGTAAGTGGTCCAGGAGAGATGGAGAAATCAGAGCTTTTTGAGTAGCACGGTTTATCTAATTTATGTACCACTAAAATCAAATAGCTCCTGGAGGCTTACACCAAACCTGAAAATCCACAGTACAAGTTCAGCATAAAGGGACAATAAGAAACGGCACTCTTCGGAGGAGCCATGTCAATCCTCCAGAGTCTGTGAACACCAAGAGCAGGGTACGAGAATGGAGCATTCCTTAAGTGGAAACAGACCTGTGGCACCGCCCGCAAACTCCAGCTTCCTTGAAGCTCTTGCTGAAAATAGTCAGCATAACCCATCCTGGTTGCTGCAGGGGAGAGTGCAAAGGGCTTGATGCCAAGCCAGAAAACTCACCTTTGCCCATCACGCGAGTGAACTGCCCTGCAATGTCCCCTTCGGCGATAGGCGCTGCTCCGGATTCTCCATCGCACGGAGAGCCTGTTGCGGGTGGGAAGGGGTCTTCGGTGGCCTCCTTTTCCTCGGTGCTGTTGCTGCTTTTCTCCAAGCCCAGCGTGGAGCCTCCGCGCGGCTCAGCTGCCAACTGCTGGGCCTCCTTGGATGCTGCTGCAGCCTGCAGAGCATGGAAGGCTTTGATGGGGGTGGTGATGATCTGCTGCAGTTCTTGGAGAGCGTTCCACAAGTTCCCACCTTCCAGAATGTCCTGCCCCAAAAAGGGAGAGAAAAGAGGGGGCCCAAGGAGAGAGAAAAGTGACCTTGGAATTCTGCTCGCTTTGTGCAAGCTATTTATCTATTGTTTGCCTATGTATTAATGAAAGGTATATCCAGCCACAACCACAAAGACTCTCAGCAACTCACAAAAATCACTCTGGCATATTCCATCAACAACCATTTTCTGAGTCATATGGAGGTTAGCAGCCTCAAATTCGGACTATGGAAATTGCCATGACAAGATGAAGCAGCAGCTGCCAGCTCAGATGGCTTTAAAAAGAGATGTGGTGATTGATTTTTATCCCGTCTTTATTATTTTTATAAATAACTCAAGGCTGCGAACATACCTAATACTACAGCAAGGCTGGCTGGGGAATTCTGGGAGTTGAATTCCACACAGCTTAAAGTGGCCAAGGTTGAGAAAAACTTGTCTAGGCAATTCAAACAACCCGCAAATCCCAGGTCTGTCCAACAGGTCCCTTACCTTCTCCAAGGACTTCAGGACACTCTGCCGTTCCCGCAGCTTTTGGATGCTTAAGGCAATTTTGTGCCTTGCTCCTTTGGTCACATTCTGTCCAGGGAAAGATTGGGGAAGAAAAAGAGAGCTAAAAAGGGAGCCGGAACTGCCTCTGCCCTCCAGCCTTTACAGTAGGGGCATATTTACATCTTCAGAGTGCCCCCCTCAACAGTGCGTGGCATCACATTTCAGGCACCTTGTTGTAACAAAGTCACAGAAATGGAAAACGTGACCATCCTGGCCCCCCCAGGCACCACCCAAACAGCAGCCTTTCAAACCAGACAGGAACAGACCCCACAGAAGGCAAGGCAAGGCAAGGCCCTCCCTCCTTTCCCCCGCCCCCCGGTCCGGAGACTGCAGTACCTGCGATTCCAGGTGCTGCTCCGTGAGGGTCATCATCTCTTCGTAAGTCATTTGGGAGAAAAGGGCTGCGTATTTGTGGAGGCGGAGGCTCTTTAGCCATGAGGGAACATCTGCGGGAAAAGGATCAAGACGTCAAGCTGCCTGTCCCAAAAGCCCAGTTTCCCAGAGAAGAGCACCCATTAAGCACGCTGACGGTCTCGAAGGAAGGGCCACGTGCAGCCCTCGAACACAGGCACGAGGGGAGTCACTTTTTGGGTGAAGCAAGAAATATTACTGAGCATTTCTAGCGCTGCTTTGAGACCAACAGCAGTACGGCCGCAAGCCCTACGCAAGGCCCACCCAAGTTTCCATGCTTAGGAGCTGTAAGAGACCCCGCCTGTCTTCACAATCCCGACGCATCAGATGCAACGCCCAGGACAAGAAAATCAAGGCACTCTCTCTCAAACTTATTTTGAATGCCTTCTGACTTTCAGAAACAATCAGAGCAGAATAGCCTCGCAGACAGGCTAGGCTTTTCTCCATAATATATCCACCATCCCAAACACAGTAAAAAAAAGGAATTCCCAGCTAAGATGCACTGTTGAGAGGTCTTGAGCGAAACAGAAATGGTTTGACTCCTCAAATCCCAGACTGGAATTACGCAAGCAAGGCAGAACCAGGTCATGTGCCCTCTTAGCCCCGGCTACCCTCTAATCTGTGGAAGCTGCTCAGTCACCTGGGCCAGCACCTGCCATACCTTTCATGCCGCTGCCATCCTCCTGAAAGGTGTTACGACTGCCGGGCTGCTCCTCCGTCTGCTCGCTGCCTGAGGAAGCCACGCTGCTCTGGGGCGAGAGGGGTGCGTGCTCCCCGCTGGAGATGAAGGCTGTCCTGGCACCCATCTCATCCATGTTCATCCACTCACCGGGGACCTGCTGGCCCGTGGGGATGAGCGACATGGAGCGCTTCAGCGGGCTGGGGTGGATTTGGCAAGGAAGAGCTGCAACCAGGGAGAAAGAATTAGGGGGCACCAGCAATGGTTTCAGGTGCTAGTCATGAAATTATCGGGAGGAAAAGCCCTCTTATTTTGGGAAAGAGTTCAATATGAAGGGCAGGGTTTCTCAGCCAGGGTTCCATGAGAGGTCGCTAGGGGTTCCCTGGGAGATCACAATTTATTTTAAAAACTATTTCAAATTCAGGCAACTTCACATTAAAGAGATAAGTTTCATTCTTTATTTTTAGCTAAAGAACACTGTTAATGCATATCTACAGGCCTACCCATGAAACAAATAGAATAATTTTGCAACTTCTGGCCTATATTTGAGCCTGAATGGGCAGGGGTTCCCCAAGGCCTGAAAACTATTTCAAGGGTCCCTCCAGGGTCAAAAGGTTGAGAAAGGCTGACTTAGGGGCTCCCAATAGGAAGAAGTGCATTACAGTTCCTGATGAGGTGAACAACTGCCCTCCCCCCACCCAGAAACATGGGTTCAACCATGAACCCAACTAGCATTCGCCTGGTGGAATCCAGGAAGAGCTTCTTCAGCAGAGCTGTCCCTGCTTAGTCCCACTGATCGCTTAGGCACTCAGAAAGCCCAACAACCAATGCTGCATGCAGCTCCTTGTACAGCTGGCACCTAACCTATGAGGGCAACCGCCCAGAAGTGCCCCCAGGTGAACGTTTCCTAGCTCACAGGCAAGGATATGAAAACCTTTTCCAACTCCTCAGAAATATTCTGGACTAACCAGACTGGATGGCAAAACCCGCATTTACCACCCTGTTTCCCAGCAATGCCTTTCCAAACCTGTGCTGCTTGTGTTGCTCCCAATGCTATTGATTGCCGAGGACATGGAGCCAGAAGGGTGGAAGGACATGTGCCCATTTTCCCGCGGGGTCTTCTCTTGCCAGCTGTGTCCCAGATCGCCAAGGCCCGTCTCCACTGGACCTTGCCAGTCATCTGAGCCTTGGCGTGAGTGGTAGGCCGTGTCTGGCCGTCCCCTGCCTTGGCTGGGATAGCCGCTGGAAAGGCGCTCCTCCAGATGGTTGAGCCAAAGTGCCAGGGAACTGCGGTCGTCCAGGGTGGTGGCTGGATGAATGAGGGCGTAGGACAGGAGCTGCCTGCTTTCTTCTATGAAGAGGTTGCTTTCAATCGAGTACGCCAGCACCTTTTGCAAAAGCTTCATGTATTCTGACTTGGCATCTGTGTTGCCAGGCTGGAGAAGGGGCAGATGGGACAGGAGCAGGGAGACAACTTTGTCTTTTGGCTCTTGGTGCCATTGACTGATGATGGCTGTTGGAGAGAAGAGGGACACACGTCTGATGGGTGCCTTACGCCACTTCAGAGCCATTACCCTCTTCTGGGGTCTCCAAGGGGAGCCCCTCTACCCTGAAGCAGGATCCTTCCTATCAAGACGGACGCAATGGCATGGATGGTTAGCCCGCTGCCACAAAACCAGAGAGCTATGCCACTGCCGTAATAGCTGTACCAGCCTTTCAGATGCCACCGTGTCTTTCATGATACGTGGTCAGAAACAGCATACTAGACTTAACACGGGAGTTTGAAGTGCCTTGGCAGCCTAGCGACAGAAAAGCCATTCTGCCCACACCTTCCATCCTCTTTGACTTGGAGGAGGAAGAAAAGAACCTTCCCTGGCACTGCCAAAGCAATTGGGCCCACTCTAGGCTGGGGCTTCTCTTGCAACTTGCTAGGAGTGTTGATACAGCCCCCCATGGCAAGTGGGGTGACAAAAGGATCAGCATCAAAGGAGCAAGCTGTCTGAATTCGACCCCCCAGCTCAAGCTTCCCCAAAAGAATCACTGGCTTACCTGCGCTGTTAGCTTCAGACTCCAGAACATGGATCTCTGTGCAGTCTGCCAGCGAGTGCTCCAGGCACAGCTGCAGAAAGCGGGCTTGGGTGCGAGAGATACGCTTGAGGAGGGACAGCAGGGCGACTGTCTGCTCACATTCGTTCCAGCCTTTGAACCAGCCAGCAAGGATGCCCACCTGGTCCCGGAACATCATGATGGCCAGCGCCTTGGCCTTAGCAGCAACTTACCCACAAAGGGGTCAAGAAAAGTACAGGAAAGGGGAACCCCTCACATGTTTTCAAGTATGAGGGTTAGCACATGGGCACCACTAGAACACCAACTTTCACACCAGTAGGGAAACAGGGTGGCACAGAAGTATGTCAGAAACTCCTGGTTCTCTGTAGGTTCTTTGGGATTCCTCTTCTTTGACAGATCTTCCAACCTCCCTGCACAAAAGAAAGAGCAGTCAGTCTGAGGCTCTGGAAATCCCTCCCCATTTCTCTATCATCTGCCAAATCCCTAAGCTGAGAACATGCAACACATACTTGAAAATAAAACAAAACACCTGCTCTTCTAAACAGTTTACGACTACTTGTACTTAACAATGTACTAACAAGGAAGTACCCAATCCCAGAAACTTAACAATCATGTTTCTTAGCTTATTGTGTAAGCTATCTTGAGAATTATTTACACTGAATGACACTGATATCTTTCCTATTAAAGACAGCAAAAGAAAACAAATAGGGGAAAAGCTAGTTTGGGAATCAGGGAGACAGTGTTTGGATGAGGATCGAAAAGAAGAGCGTGAGGACAATCACCTCTGGCAAATTACATTTCCAGATGTTCAACGGATAGTGTTATGCAAATAATGCAACCCCAAGAAGGGATATCATAAAAGGCTCTAAATGGCTTCTCCAAGACCCCTAAAGGAGCCAGAAGCCAGCAGAGATAGATGAACCCAATCAACTGCCAAGCAAGCAAGCAAGCAAGCAGGCAAACCCCCCTCAAATTTCAGAACGTGAGTTAAGGTGTAGGAATTCATGGCAAGGCACGTACTGATGGACAGCGCAACCCATAACAGCAGAAAGAATCAATTAAAAACAACACACCCATAAGCATAGCCTGGCTACCATTGCCTCTGGACATTGCCACCGTTCAGACATCCAATTTGGGTAGAGGAAGAAGCAAAGTGGCTTCCAAAACTATGTTTCTGTTAAAGCAGTCCTACAAAGAGAGAGCATCTCTCTCTCTATATATATATATATATTTTAATGAAAGGGAAAGAATAGGCTGAGGAAACGGCTGTCTGGGTCCTTCTATTCTCTGGACGCTATAATTAGAGTTAACTGAAGCAAGCATACTTCCCAAAGAAAACAACCAGAAGTAGTCTGGAGGAGCAGCAAGGCAGCTGGCCCTAATTATACCTTCAAAAGAAGAACGCAACATACCAAATGCCATCCGCAGTCACATGCACGCCGAAAAGGGGCCCTTTGCCACACAGGTAGGAATCAGGGGCACAGAAGATGCAGGAGTGGGCCGACAGCACCAAAAAGATAAAAAGCCAAAACTGGAGATGAGCTGCATAATCTAAAGGAGAGCATGACTCCAAATCAGTTGAACTTTCTGAAAAGATGATACTGCTTCATTCTGAAATCTCACGTATACCCCACATAAAACTTTGATATCAGCTATTGAGAGTTTGCCGAAAGGATGGAAAAGTATTTCAGTTATACAAACAAGCCAGGACTAGAACCCCAGAATTACAGTCAGGTTCCAGTGACTCAGCTAAGCAGAAATATCCTTTACCAAGCAGTAAAGAGGCCACTTCTGGCCACTCCCCCCACTGACTCCAAAAATGCAAGGCTAAGCCTATTTTGCTACCCCAAAATACATGGCAGAATGTTTAACTGGAGCAAAAGAATACAAAGCAGAGGAGCCGTGGCTACTCTTCCCTCAGGGCACTAGTGTGTGTTTCTGGTTCTCACACTGAAAATCAAAACCAGGGAAACATCACTGTCATGGGACCAAATATAGGACTTGTAAGTCAGAAAACAAAAGGATACTCCAATTTCACTCCCAGTTTTCCAATTCAAAGAGATGATTCAGGACAAATAACTCCACGACACTAATTTGAACTTCAGGGGCTAATAACACTGAACTCCCAGTCTCAAGACAGAAGGAGGTTGCAAGGCTTAGTAAAAGGAACTGTCAAGCAGGCCTGTACTCTGATACTTGCAGCCTGCATTGCTTTCAGATGAAGCAGGGAAGATACAAAGATGGAAGACATAAACCTAGTTTGTACAGAACAGTAAATCATAATATGGTGAGTTACAGGAGTGCGATATGCAAGCCTCCTATTTTGGATTATGTGGAAACACACCACCTTATTGAGGGAGGAGGATTCTCTAAAGACTTGGACACGTATTAACTTTATTGCTCATATAAAAAGGACATTTGTGTGTGAGAGAAAAAACACTTTTATAGCAGAGCAGTAAGATTCTCCCTAAAGAGTTCATCCCTGTGAACCTTGTAAGACAGAGCAGGACCTAATCTTATTCTTCCTAGATAGGCTGTCTACTTGCATGGCACAAGACACAGTCAAGAATAACTTTGACAGAAGACACCTTAAAAGGTATGTGGGTGTTGGAGAAGCGAGACAGCACCACCAGAATGGCCCCAGCGCCTTTGCGCCTGTTCCTGAACACAGCCATTAAAACCAAGAAATATTCCTTGTTACACAGCGATCCTTCACTCACGTTTCTTGCAAACACAGACAGGGTTGTAGCTGGCCTGACTTGTCTTTGCACAAACCAAGTCCAATGCATACATACACACGCCACTTTTTCTCTACGGCAGCGCATGCAGGCAAGCAGCTCCGCAAAGGAACTACACAAAGAGCAACAACCTGCCAATCCTGGCCTATTGCTCTTACAGCCCAGTACATGCAGAGTACATCATGGAATGACCTACACTGATGTTCAGTCCTCCAGTTTGCTATTGTGCTTGTTCAAATTCTTCCTTTCAGGGCAAAACAGCACACTCAAAAAATGCAACTAACCTCAAGGTTTGTAAATTACTTCATCGCACTAACCAGGCCTTCCCTTGTGGCCAAGAAATGCAAACCATAAAACAAGATTTGGAGAGGTCTGAAAGGAGACCAACATGTTGAAATAAGGGGACAGGGTGGAAACACAGGATCTGATTGAGTGCTCACGGCACAATTTTTTCTTTTAATAGAAGGGCATCTGCCACTGGCAATAAAACAATATAGATATTAAGTAGGATGAGCCTTTCAGCTAAATATAGGCTTCTAGTGTGCCTCACTTAGCTTCAGCCATCACACGCAGTATGGAATTCTGTTGTTATTGACACAGATCATTAGGACCTGTACTAAATTTCTAATCCAGTTCAGCTTTCTAGTTCCAGTTTCAAAGCCCATCAAAGAACAGCAGACTCTCATAAGGCTATTATCTTTGGCCGGGCAGACCTAGTTACAAAGTATTTAAGTTAAGATTATTATAAGGTTCAATCTAAAACACAAATCTGCCTCAACGTGCTAAACAGCGCATAACCACAAGTAAGCTTAGTGAGAACAGGTTGTATAGGCTGAACCGTTAACGTCTGAACTGAACTCCCAGATCTTCCATGGGATAGGAGCTCTTTCACATTAAAAGTTTACTCATAAAATGAGTAAAAAAAAATGAGCTAAAAATGAAGCGTGCCTCCAATTTGAAACTCTGTGGGTGTCGCAGTTATCAAATTTTTGGAAAGAACTGACCCAGCTGGATCCTCTCTTTGTCACTAATTTCAGGACTCAGAAGTAGACAGAGTCCTGATGCAGATCTCAAGACAGATTAACACACTTCACACCTTGGGGTTACCACCAGTTTATCACGATTGGGAGGCAGCATTTCCAGAAGTTGGAGCTTTCTTTTCTGGATCTGCAGACAACCACCCAACCTGGCCAGTCATTTAAAAACAAAAACAACCCCCCCCAAAGATTCCTCCATGCACTAGGGACAAAGATCAGAGCATCACTAGGAGTAATTTCATGGAAGAAAGCCTGTGATGCTTGTGCAAGATGGCCCAGGGGAAAAATCAGATCGAGAGGTACAAGGAGGTGGCTGGAATGAAGGATGCAGCAACTATTTTAAGCTAGGACAGTCTTGCCTCAAATAGGAGGCACCTCTACAAATCTCACACAGCTAAATATTATGGATTTATTTTCTGTCTGCTCTCCACTACCCCAGAGAGGATCTGAGCCTGTTCTGTTGGGGGCCTGGGAGCAGAGTGCATGGGCGACACCGAGACAGGGCGTCTCCACGAGCCACGGTCAGAAGCCTGCCAAAGGAGAGGAGGGCTTTCCTCGGATCCAGCAACAGCAAGGGCGTGCTCTCAAAGCTGAACCAGCGAACCCCCCAACGAGAGCCGAAATAACTACAGAAGAGTATTTCAGCTCACAGAGAAGTATCACGCAGAGCAAGCTAAGTTATAGAACAAAAAAGAAAAAAATTACATGGCGCTAACCTGAGGCAGAATCAACATAAGCACTACAAGAGCAAAAACAATGAGGCAGCTCATATAAAATGAATAAGAGCAAATCTTTCCTGTAAAAGATGCCGAAAAGGAACATCTGGGTGCCTTCATTAGTTGTTTATGACACCGTGATCAGTGGCCCTAGTCCCCAGCCGCATACGTGCTAGGAGGAGGCAGGCCTGCTCCTGGAAGGCCACAGTCCAGCCCCCCAAAGCACCCCTCCTGCTCCTTTTCTGCTCTCATAAGTCTACATTTTAAACTTTAAAACACTGGCAACGCCCCAAAATATATTCACACCCTCGGAGCTTTCCCATCCCTGGGTCCTGCTCCGCCAAGGAGGTTCTCTGCTGGGGCCAAAAACAAGAGGTTTGGTTTAAATAGTCCAAGAACAACCTGGGATGCATTCAGCCAAAACGTTTTAGAGCTGAGGCAAAGCAGAAGAACCCCTCCATCTCGGGGAGAAGCCCTTTAAAAGAGGCAGAAGCCAGCTGATCAGGAAAGGAAGCCCCATGGCATTTGGAGGAACAAAAAGTGACAGAGCAGATAGTCCAGCAAATTATTATATAATTTTAATATTTATTTATTTGCTATTCCACCTTTATTATTTTTATAAATTACTCAAGGCGGGAACATCCCTAATGCTCCTTCCGCCTCCTATTTTCCCCACTACAACAGCCACCCTGAGAGGCGGGCTGGGCTGAGAGGGGGGGACTGGCCCCGGGCCACCCAGCCGGCTTTCCTGCCTCAGGCGGGACTGGAACTGGCCAGTGCCTCAACCACCAGACCAGCCCGGCTTGAAATCTGTTGGGGGGGGGTGCAGGGGCAGCCCAAAGCTGGAAGGTGCTTTCGGCTCCGACAGCCGAGGAAGGTGAATCTGCGGCGAAACCGCAGGGAGAGGAGGGCGGGCAAGCATCCCCCCTTGGGGGGCTGAAGTGCCCCGGAAGCGCCGGAGCAGGGCCCGATTCACGGCACCCACCTCGGGAGGGCGGGCTGCCCTCGCCGCCCACCTCCGGCTCCCACGGGCGGAGGAGGGCTGCTTCGGGCGGGGTGTCTTTGCAACCGCCACGGAGCGCCCCCCAAATCGTCCCCGAGCCACTTGAGGGGGGCGGCGCCCGGGAGGCCCGCGAGCAGGGGGGTCGCAGGTCCAGCGCGCCATTCGCTTCGGGCTGCGACCGGCTCTGCAGTCCCCAAAGCGTGGCTGGGGATGATGGGGCCCGGAGTCGCACAGCGAGCGCGCCCGGCTCACGCCCCGACCGAGCGGGAAGGGGCGGGGCCGCCGAGGCCCCCTCCCACGGGGCGGGGCCGCCTCAGCTCCCCGAGGACCCCCGGGGAGGGGGAGGGGCGCAGGAGTGGGGCGGCGCCGGCGGACCGCCCGCCGCCTCAGAACCGCTCTCCCGCCCGCCCCCGGAGCGCACTCACCGTCGCCGCGGCCCACTCCGGCCCACCGGGGAGACCAAGTTCCACACGCGCGCGGGCGCGCACACAGACCCACATACATACACACTCACACACTCTCACTCACACACAAACAGGGCAGCTCCAGCCACCACACACTCCAGAGGGGGGCGCGCGACGTCACAACGCACGGCGACGAGGGGACGCACCCGGGACGACCGCACGCCCTCACGCACGCACGGGCGCGCGCCCGGACCAGCCCGCCCGCCCCGGTCGCCTAGCTACGTCACCTAGTTGGCATTTCCATTGGCTGGCGCCGCGCGAGCCTTTCCTTTAATCCCTCCTCCTCCTCCTCCTCCAATCGTTCTCGTCCTCGGGACGCTCCTTCGCCAATCGGCGAGGAAAGGCGGTGCGGGGAGGAGTTTGCGCGAAGGGCCTCCCGGGCGGCCAATGAGCTGGCCGGAAATCAAGGCGTGAGGCGGGGGAAAGCGGAGGCGTGGCCTCCGAGTCTCTCAGGAGGGGCCACGCCCCCTCCCTTTCCCGCCCAAAGCGCGTTTCTCCCTCATCCGCAGGCCGCGACTGCCGGGAGCTTTCCGAGCGGGCGTTCGGAGAGCTGCGGGGCGACAGGGGCCGGAAAGCGGGCTGCCCCCTTCCTGGGCTGTTCCCGGAGCCGCCCAGAGAAGCGCAAGGCCCGACCGAGGCGCCCCGTTCCCCTCACCCGCCGCTTCCCTCCGGCCGGGCCGGGTCCCCGCCTCAATTTGCGCCCCTCTGGTCCAGGCCTCCGAGGGCCGCCCTGCCCCCTGAGCCCCGGCCTTTTTCCCGAGCCCAGATTGCCCTGCTCGAATCTAGGTCTTCACCTTGGCTGAGTTCGCAGAACCTGGAAAGCCCCAGACCCGAGTTAACGAGGCTCGGCCGTCGCGTTCGCAGCGCGTGCGATCCCCCAGCCAGTAAAGCCTTTTAGGGCCTAGTGCGGTGCTTCTCAGCCTCAGCGACGGTGAGAGGCACGGCTGGCTGGGGAACTCTGGGAGTTGAAGTCCACGCGTCTCAAAAGTCGCTGAGGCTGAGAAGCGCCGCCCTCCCGGTTCACCCTGGCCTAGGGCTTGGCCCGGCAGGCTCGGACAGTTGCGTGAAGCCGGCCATGCAAGACGGGACAGAGCACCCCCCGCTGGGTTTGCTAGCCAAGCTGTCAGCACGTAGGTGTATGCTGCAGTCCGGGGTGCCCTGCGTCATGATGTGGCTTGCTTCCCCCGGCAGATGGCCGCGCTATGTGGGGTTCACGGGACTCCTGCTTGTCTGTGGTTCTCATCACACCCAATCTTCTGGGTTTGCCCAACAGCCAGTATGCACTAACTGAAGTACTTTGGCCACACAATGAGAAGACAGGAAGCCCTGGAGGATGCTGATGCTGGGGAGAGTGGAGGGCAAAAGGAAGAGGGGCCGACCGAGGGCAAGGTGGACGGATGACATTCTGGAGGTGGCGGACTCGTCCCTGGGGGAGCTGGGGACCAACAGGAAGCTCTGGCGTGGGCTGGTCCATGAAGTCACGAAGGGTCAGAAGCGACTAAACGAATAAACAACAGTATGCGCTGGGTTTGCCCCATGAATTAGGCACAGCCCTGCTTGGTTTTCATTTAGCATGTTGTGGGAACCCAGCCAACTGCTTTATTTTGATAACTAAGGTTAAAGCCAACTCTATTTTAGCACCAGATGTAGCAAATCCAATCTATGTAGGCGATTGCTCTGCCCTGCTACTGGTCTCTCAGCAATTGGCCTTCCATGATGTGTTGAATTCTGGCAAGCTGACTGGGGATTCTGGGAATTGAAGTCTAATCCTGGGTTAAAGGGACCTACTTGATCTGGTCCAGGTCTGTTAAGGCTTGTAAACTTGGATAGCTCTTAAAAACTCACACTTATTTCTGAATACTGTATTGGGTCAAACCGATCCGCTTTCCCTGAAGAAGATGCCCTGGCTTGTTTGCCTGAGCAACCTGCTTTGCTAAGTTACTATTTGAAATGGAGCTGAGAATTGCAGCCTCTTTCTTAGCCTTGATTTCTCCTTGTGCCTATTCTCCTTTTGAAAAATACGATTTGGTGGGACTCCTGAATATAGCAGAATAAATTTCCACCTTGCCTTCTGGCTGCTGTTCCTCTTTTGCAACTAAAAATGCAAACCTTTTGCATTGCTCTATGCTCCACCCCATCTTTAGCAATTACTTCCTCTTTATCTGTCTTTCCTTCACATCTGTTGGAGAGTGCCCTGAGCTGAAGAACCGCACATCCTGCCCAGGGGAAAAGCACCAAACTCGGAGCTACAAGATTTCAGCAGACGAGGAGAGAAGACAGAGAACCCAGGCAGAATGGTCAGCTTAAACAATTCCTAATTGTGGGTGGGGCCCTTGCTTCCAATATTGGGTTAGCTGTCTTGGAAAGTTTTTTTTTTTAATCTGACTGGTCACTTTGCCATTCGGTCAGTTACTCTTTCAGATGCAAAATCCATGGGGAGGAGGTTCTGAAGGCAGTTTCTTTCCCATCTCTCAAAATGAAGCCTCAAGGGAAAGAAAGATGGCCCAAGTTGGGGCCAGGCTCATGTTGTCGGTTGGTAGAAACGCACTTCCTCTCGGGTGTGCTGGATTGAAAGATCAGCATTTCGAAACAAGGGCATTTTGGAGTGCTTTGGAATAATCGAGTTTAAGTTATAAGGACAATGTAAACTGCCTTATGAAGATTTAAACCTGTTTAGTCATGAAACAGACGGAATCCTCTTTCCTCAGGTTTTCAAGAAGAGGCTGGAGAAATTTCAATTAGGCATAAGATGTCCTAGAAACAAGGCTGGCAGATGAGATTAACTCGACCCCTAACAACCTCATGATTTATGGCCAGTTGAAAACCTGTCTGCTTTTGTTGATGTCGCATCATCAATATGCACAGGCAACATAGTTTCCGCTGCCAAAGAGCTTACAGTCTAAGATCAAAATGGTGAAGTGGTGGAGGAGATAAGAGGTGGGAGAAAAGACCATACAGTAGGCATATACTGGTCTGTGACTGTAATAAAGATAGAGGTTAAACTAAAATCCACGTGAAAAAGATGTGTTTTGTGGAGGATTGGAATTAACTTCATCTTTTTAAAAAAATGAACTGTAAAAGCAGAAAGGCATCTAGAGAAATACTGCCTGGTTGTGCATAATCCTCCAGTCTTGCATAACCAACTGCCCACCCAGCCACCCCACTCCATGTAGTCACATGGAAATTGGAATTTTTAGTTTCAGTTTCAATTAAAGTTTATAGTTATATCTAAACCCTTAGCTATAGAAAAACGGACTGTGGTTTTAAGAAAACAAGCCTGTTTTGCATATGTCGTCTATTCCATTCCCATTTGGGCATTTTGTTCCTGGATATAAACCCCAAATTTTTGACCAGTCTGTAAATACAGGCAGCCCTTTACAGTAATCAGAGAGTAGAGGAGATTCATGTTGCCCCTCAGGAAAATGGAATGACTCCAGGCATGATACACCTGAGTGGAAGAGAAAATCCACGTTACTCTTTCTTTTTTAGTCAGATTCTCTGGTTGTGTGTGATGTGGATCCAGAGCTCATAGAGAAACTAAAGAAATTTCGTTTCCAGAAGGAGGCTAACAACGCAGCTATAATTAGTGAGTTACCACCTGTTGGATGCAAATTAATTCTCTGTCCCATGTTTTCCCCCCTTGGATGCTCAAGCACTATGACTTGACACAGTTATTAGTGCAAAACGGTATGCTTGGCCCATGTGTCACAAATTCAGTACAAAGAGGCACCCAGATCCTGATACATTTCAAGCATCTGTGCTTCCTCAGTGAATATGCATGTGTGCACTCGTGTGTGTGTGTGTGTGCTTTCAATGAGCTCCATTGTACACCATTGTGATGATTGTATTTTTTAACCCAAGAGCACGGCAGTCTGCTAGTTTGAAATGTGTCAGCACTTTGGGCACCTTATATTAAAGTGGCTTTGATGTTCATTGAACCTCTGCTGACAGCTGTATAGGCAACCTTTAACATCAGTTAATTTGTCATCACTTTGATAAAAGTGAAAGAGATGTGAAAACAGCTCTTGGCTCTAATCCTGCTTACTGTAGATTTCTTGACTGCTATTAAAAGTCAGGATTTCAAGCTTAGTGCTCTGTTCCCACTCTTGTCTAGCAGTTGTGCTGGAAGACTTGAGGAGGACAAGGAATTTCGCTGAGACTGCAAGAATTTAAGGAACAGGTGGAGGTGAAAAAATTGTTAATTGGTTTCTTCTTTCTCTATCATCAGTGAAAGTTGACAAAGATAGACAACTGGTGGTTCTGGAGGAAGAATTTCAGGTAGGTAAAACTTTTATTTCATTTTTAAAACTAAAATGAGCGCAGTATTCCCAAAGAAGCCCATCCATATTTTGAATCTATGCCTATTCATAATTCCAATCCATAGATTAAAGCAGCATTTAGCCTAGGGCAGGGAAAACATAGGTTCATTCAAGGGTCAGAGAAATGTCTAGCTTGTGTTTGCTGCTGAGCAGACTACAAAGAGCAGTTAACCTGCAGAGCCACCTCACGTACACACAGACCAAACCACAGAGGGCAGAGACAGATACATCTTTCCTGTAGTCCCAAATCAGCCAGGACTGCGGAATGCTCTCCTTTATATCCGATAAGATGCCCAGTGAAACTTGGAGCATGAGAAGGGCTGCATCTTATGAGTAGTTAACTAACTGCTTAGCTGTGGTTTCATCTGCCAAGAATAAAAACTCAATTTTGTAAAGCTAGAAAGAAATAGAAATATGCATTTTGTTATAATCCGAGGACATTATAAAGGAACTTTGCCTTTTGGATTAAAAATGAATTATCCACACTATGGATTAAGATAAAATATGAGCCAGCTCCTTTCCTTCAGCACAATGGAAAGGTGGTAACGATGCCAAAATACGCACACGATGGGATGCTTTTTTTACATGGAGGGCACTGAGATCAACGTGCTTTTTCATTTCTCTTTCCTTTGCTCTCCTTTCCCTGTGTGTGTGCATTTCCACCCCTCCTGATTAAGTTCATCCGAAGACTAAACCCCCAGCACGTGACACCACTGCTTGAACCCGACTTCAGGCCACCTCACTTTTGCTTCAAAAGCAAACCCTCCCGTTAGACATGCCAGCAATCCTGATAACGAGTCTTGCTAGAAATTGCCAGGCCAGACTGAAAGCAAACTGAATTTCAAACCAAGCTCACTGTCTTGGGGGAGCAGGGTGCTGATGGCGTCGTTTGCCTGCCTGCTTAATTCAGTACGTCTTGCAGTCTTCACGCGTGTCAGCGAGCTGTTAATGATTTGATCTCTGGTTCATGGCTTTTTAGCAAAGCACACGAAGTTGGTGGGATTTTGTGGAGCGCTTTGCCTCCCCCTTTTATCCGAATGCAGAATCATTTTAATGGTCCTGAGGGAATCTCCAGAGCAGGAAGCGGTGCTTAATAATACCATAGGCAGATGTAGGGTGAGGCAGAGGATCGATGCTTCCAAACAGAATTATCCCGGAAAAGTAGATGACTAAAAACAATTACTTTTATCTCGCGGGACCCAAATGCTAGTTGAGGTCCTATCTGAGACCGCCTCTGGTGATACGTGGGCTCTTACTCGCAGGGCGCTGGCTCTGGGAAGGCCTTGTGTTGCTCTCTGCCGCTCGCCCCCCACCCCACCCCCAGCTCTCCACTGCCAGCCCCCCAAGACACGCCTGCACGGGGTTTCGGGCTGATGCAGCTCCATCTAGGTAGACTGGCCAAAAGCGGAGGAGGGCTGGCTCTGGCACCCTGATCCGAGGCGCTGGGTAGCCTCTTCGCTCGAGCTGCGTAGATGAGTTTCAGGGTGCCTCAGTTCTGCTGCATTTAAAAGGATATGTGCAGGGGCCTGGAATGAGGAGGCTGCTGATCTCTTTTTTATCCTAAACAGCAACTGCTCTTTTTGGAGCTCTAACAGTTTGAATGCAGTAGAATGAATGAAGAAAAGAACTTTTGAGCCCCTTTTTCACCACGCCAAGTCAGAGCAGGGAGCCTTCAAAGAGGGAGAGTTTCCTTCCCTATTTGATGAAGGCAGGGTGCAGAAGACTGGTGAGAAACAGAACCTCTGCATCTCCCCCCTCCCCTCCTCCACCACTCTCTGGAGCAGCAAGCAGCCATCAGCAGTTTATGGCCCATTTTATTCAACTGTCTGGAGTGTCAAGAGCCACAGTTGAGCTTTTAAACAATGTGAGGCTGAAAATGGTAACCGTCACCTGTAGATACTTTTCAGGCTGCCTATGTCAGAGCAACTCCACCTGACACCTGATAGAAGACCACGGCTGTGAGGCAGCAAAGGGAGCCCTATGCTGGCAGACCCGGGTTCGGATCATACCTGCTGCCTTGTGGGATTTTAATGCAGGGAGAGTGCCTGTCTCTGAACTTTATTATGCCAGGGTATAATCTGGATGCCCCCAGAGGCTTGGGGTGGCCCTCCAAACCTAAAAGTTGCCATCACATTGTAATGTTTAGCCAGATAAAAGAGGAAAATATTAAATGCAAGGAGTTCCCAATTGAACCAAACTGAGTTTTAGCAAGGCCATGCCCACTTTTGGAAGTGCGAGCCTTGTCATACTGTTCAAGGACTGTGTGGACCTCAGCCTGGAAAGGGCTACACATCTCTGTGCCAGAGGGAAGGATGGCAGGCAAAAGGGGGCACACAAACCCTGAGAGGGACATGGCGGGCTGCTGGGTGGGTGAACAGTGCCTTGCTTGGCTTCAGTGCTCAGCGGCTTGCAAAAAGAGTGGTCAGGGAGGGTCTGGTGATGCCATCTGCTCACAACAAGGAGTTCTTTCAGTTGCTTATTAAAAACAAGACACGGTGCAGAGCACAACTGTAGCCGTGCAACATGTGCTGTGTGATCCCCCACTGCAGCCCAGCGGGACAGGATGCCTCAGGATGTCCAAGCCACAATAAGATTTAAAGCACATCCTGTAAAAACCCCGCAGGATGCAAGAACATTCCTCAAGGAGTGAAGGTAACTCCTGGAGATGGAACATACATGAACGCATTGCTCAGCTTACACCTTGAAAATACTTCTATGGCTCTGTACGTGCCCTTCCCCGTTTCTCATCACACAGGCCCCCTCCCCTCTCCTAACCGTCTTTTACAGGCTGAGAAGGACCCCCCCCCCCGTCTTTGCACTCCAGCTGTTCAAAGCCCATCCCTGAAATAACGCCTCTCTTCTCTCCGGTAGGACGTCTCTCCAGAGCAGCTGAGAAATGAGCTACCTGAGCGCCAGCCCCGATATCCTAGAGCTGTGGGGAGGGCCTAGTTTCACCTTCCACGTTCTTCTGCGTCTGTCCATACCTTTAAGTAGCTCCGCGTTTTCTGTTGCTTTCAGGGCAGACAAGAGGAAGTCTTCCCTCACCTAAGGTGTAATTCATTTATGAAATTTGCTCTCACAAGATGGCAGAATATTAGATGATTCTGCAAGTTAATTAGCCAATATTTACCCAGTGCTAATCACCATAATGGTCAAAGGACATTTGATGGGGAAGGTCCCTGCAGCAGACAAATACCGCTCTCCAGCTCTGCATGTAAGTTTCTCAGGGGCATCTGGCTGACCACCCAGAAAGCAGTGTGCATAAGTAAATAGACCTTTGATCTGACCAGCAGCCGGACCCTTCTTACCTGGGCCTTTTTTTCAGCCACCAGATTTGGGCTATATAAATCTGGATGACCACTAGATGACAGCAAAGAGTTATCAGAGTTCTCTGTATTTCCAGGTGGCCACCTAATGTCACACAGAAGCTTGCAGCTCAGGTCTGGTTGCCCGGTTTCTACTACTGAGTCCTCCATCAGTCACTGCCGGACATAAAGCAAACGGTGTTGCCTGTCCATTGAGTCACAAAAAAAATAGCAACGCAAACTGGCAAACTCTATCCCTCTATCCCTCAGCCATATAATTGGATTTTATATTTATTTATTGCATTTTATAATTGTAATGTGCCTGATCTTTATGAGATTTTAACGTTTATGGCTGTAGCTTGATTTTATTGTAAACCGCCCCGAGTCCCTCTTTTGAGGGAGATGAGCGGTAATAAAATTTGAATCATAAATAAATAAATCCAAGATAAAAGAGCACAGGAACAAACGGTGTTGCCAAAGGCGTTGATGCTGTTCACATATTGGGGAGAGAATTAAAGCAGCCACAGAAGGTGGATGGTTCAAAAGAGAAATTTATCCTTCATTCCTTAAGTTTTTGAGCGACTGAAATTGAGTATAGGTTAGGCTGTAAGTGAATGAAATGCGTTTTCAGCCAGGAAGTCCAGCCCTGGGTATCTCAGGACGGTTTTGCACGTATTGTAGCGGCAAGGCCAGTTTTGTGAAGGACTCCATACTTAAAAGGAAGCACAGCAGAAAAAAACCAAAATGAAATGATGAAAATCCGTCAGAGAAAGGGTGAAACCATAGATAGTTCTAGAGCCTAGGCACCAACTCAGAAGAAGCTCTCTTCGGAGTCCCTATCCTCAGAACTTGCTGTGAAATTCCCCGTTGTTTCCTTGACTGTCCGTGTGCGTCTACGTTTGTTATCTACAGCTATAAATATATCCACAATGATGGGCGGATCTCTTACCCACTTTGTTTCATCTTCTCCAGTCCAGCTGGTAAGAACCAGTAACCAGTTCAGCCAGGGTAGTTAAGGGGTTGGTCTCTGTGGAGTTGGGTTTGATCCCTTACAGGAATAAACTCAAACCTTTTGAAGGTGTTTGTAAGGAGGGTGCAGGCTTTGACTCTGAGTGGGCGTGGCAGCAGTTTTCCCCAAGGACCCTAATACTGTGTGGTTTCCCATTGGCGCCTTTTTGTGCTAAGGAGCGAATGCAGTGGCCCAGCATCTGTGGGACTTGAGATTGCCCAATGGAGGGAGGGCTTCTCCGCCTGTCTCAGTAAATCCCACCTCCTTGAGTGCCAATGAATTATGCAACCCTTTGAAAGGCGTTCTGAATGAGATAGCGAATGCTAATTGCAAATGAACAAACACTTCTCCCCTCTTCCCTCCGCCCAGGGTGCAAGCCAGAGCAGCAGATGATGTATGCTGGGAGCAAAAACAGGCTGGTGCAGGCAGCTGAGCTCACAAAGGTACTTAATGCTGGTTTTGCTGCTTGCGTTTTTGCCAATCCCTTTGACTCTTCTGGCTTTCTGGGACTTTTGCTGCCGCCTTTATACAAAGCGTAACGTTCCTTGGCTGCAAATCCACAGAATGCAGATCACCAAGATTTTACTAATGTTTTGCTGCCGATTGCTATGTATTCTTTTACAGTACTGGTGAGTATTGGTTTTGAATTTACTTTGTCTTGCATTTTATTTTAATTTTTTGAAATGTTCCACTTATTCGTAGCATGGAGTGGAGTGAATTATTAACATCGGCGGCCATTCTCTTTCTGCTAGGTCTTTGAGATCCGATCCACAGAAGAGCTGACGGAGCAGTGGCTCAAGGAGCGCCTGGCTTTTTTCCGTTAACCGCTCATCAGTCCAGGAGGGCCGAGTCTTCCCTTCAGTCCCAGCCTCCAGTAGATTCTGTCCCTCTCCTGCTAGAGGCACCGCCACGTGGTGCGCGTAGCTGAAGCTGTCTCCCCATCACCGCTGTTGGCACTGCCAGCTCTTGCTAGTAGCGAAAACGTCTGAAAATAAAACAGTGACTGGTTCTAGTTTTTCTTCTCTGAAGCATTGCACTGAACTTGTCCCCTTCAGGCCTAATTTAAGTTTCCAGGGAATACCGTTTGGCTTGCCACTCTTACCGATGAAGGGGACCTCTTTCTCTGACCCAGGGAGACCACACTGGGTTTTCCCCCCGTAGTGCAGCCTTTCACCACCTGATGGCACCTTCTGCCCACTGGAAGGGCCCTGGCAAGGTAGACTGGACACCTGGTCCTATATTTGGGGTGACCAGCTTCTCAGAGTCTTCTAGTTTGGAATAGCGGGACTAACAGGAGGAATTCCCGCAAGCGCAGCATGTCAGAGCATTCCAGGAGCATGGCACGAGAAGCCCCCCCCCCCCGCTGAACTCTCAGAAGGGGCTGAAGGGCTGATCTGGGGGGAGGGGGCTCGGGCTGTGTCGTAGCAGTCTAGCGACTAGTTTGGGGCCTTGGCATTTTGTATATTAAGCCAGACATTTGGTTAATGTGTAGGTCAACGCATGGTGCAAGCTGAGAGAATGGATTCATGCAGTAATTTGGTTAAAGCAGGGGATCTCAAACTTGGTGATATTGCGATGCCCCCAAAAGACGAAAGTGTGTGAAGAAAATGAAGAAAGCTAAAGAGAAAATCAGTGACAAATAAAACCACTGTGATTGGGGGTGGTTTGGCGAGATGGCTGAGCTCACGGGTTTAGCTATCTCCTGAAGCTCCGTCAAGGCTTGGTCCCAGGTCGCTCGCCCAGGCCTGACGGAGCACATTGTGGCAGCGCTCTGGCATTGCCTGCCACGCCTGGCCAGCTGCAGCAAAACTTCATGACACACACACACACGGCTTCTAAGCTGCACACGAGCCCCAGGGCTAATCACCACCCCCAGTTTCAGAACCTCTGGGTTAAAGACCAAGGCAATTCATGAAGGAGACACGTGTCTATAGGATATTAGCCTTGATGGCTGAACTGGTAGGTGCGTTTACCGTGATGGAAAATACAATCTCCTGTAAGCCTTTTAAGGACATCCACTTCCTGGAGACAAATTGGGAAGGGAGCTAAAAAGGGTGAAAGGAAGTTAGGAAGATTTTTTGGAGCAGCGCTAGACTAGTGGGAGTTACTAAGGTGTGGTGGTATTACTTCCCCAAAAGGCGGGAGATAGATTGTCCCTGGGAGAAAAATGCTGCACTTCACAGATCTATCATCCTTCGGAGCCTTCGCTGGGGGATGGCAAGACTCCCCAGGGTCTTCGTATCCTCCAGAGACGGGGGCTAATTATTGCTTCATTTGTATAGATGGAGTGGGTTCCTCTCCATCTCCCTGCCAGATTAATCTGAGGAGCAATTATGAAAATGGCCTGGCCTGGAAATTGGTTTTGCTGATTGGAAGGACAAAGGGTTCAGAAAAAAAGAGAAAACCTCTCCTTGGGTGATGGAAACGGGTAACTGAATATCTTGGTCTGGAGTTGGAAGGGATGGAAATTTGGGTGGCGAACTTGTGCCCAAGAAATTGGCCCTAGAAATTTGCCCAAGGGTTATGACCGATACCATGCAGACAATCCTGAAACACATTTTCTCTGCAAAATGAGTTTGTATATCTCAGAAGCATGGAAGAAAGTTCTTTGAAAGTCACTTGTTTACCACAACTGAAGATTATGAGGAAGGTAAGAGCAACTAGGCTGGCCCATCCCAGCTTATCATTTATTTTATTCAGAGCTGGCTGAAGTGTCAGATTGGAGATGGCTAATCTACCTATTCAACCTTCTACAACAGGCAATATTTTATAGCCTGATATTTCCCATCTAGGTTACCAAATTAGAATTCTCATAGGAGAAGTGCTGGTTATATGCTGCAAAAGGCATGCGCAAATATCCCAAAATGTCATGGTCCTTAAACCCTGCACTCCAGAAATGGCGAAGATGTAGTTTTGCTCTTTGGATGTTTATATTATTGCATCACCGTGGCCTCCAGTGTGCTTTTTGCCTGCTGGTTGAAAAATTTGATTCTTCAGTCAGAGGCTGAACCCCCCCCCCCCCTTGTATTCTTGTCCATTGAAGGCAGGATCCTCCCTCACTTTATCTTCAGGGACGTCAACTCACATCAAGGGGCAGTCATCCCCTGTGAATCTGGGTGAGCAAGCTATCAAGCGTGAGACGGACGTGAATGTCTGACATCTCGAGTTGGGTTGCTGGACGGAGGCATTCTGGGGTCCAGGAAGATCTCGCAGGAGGAAAACGAAGTGTTTTTCTTCACAGTGCAGCCTCTGTGCCTTTCCCTCCCGGCTGCCCTCCAGGTGCGCCGGCATTCAACTCCCACGACCCCGCAGCCTGTGTGGCCGCTGGCGATGAGGGCTGGGAAAATGGAATTCAGCACAGCCATTGGCCACTGACCTGGAGAGGCTGCCCTAGAGCAACCTTTCTCCACCTTTTGACCCTGGAAGAACCCTTGAACTATTTTCAGGCCTCGGGGAACCCCTGCACATTCAGGCTCAAATAGAGGCCAGGAGTTACAAAATTATTGCATTTGTTTCATGGGTTTGTTGTTTATTCGTTTAGTCGCTTCCGACTCTTCGTGACTTCATGGACCAGCCCACGCCAGAGCTTCCTGTCGGTCGTCAACACCCCCAGCTCCCCCAGGGACGAGTCTGTCACCTCCAGAATATCATCCATCCACCTTGCCCTTGGTCGGCCCCTCTTCCTTTTGCCCTCCACTCTCCCCAGCATCAGCATCTTCTCCAGGGTGTCCTGTCTTCTCATTATGTGGCCAAAGTATTTCAGTTTTGCCTTTAATATCATTCCTTCAAGTGAGCAGTCTGGCTTGATTTCCTGGAGGATGGACTGGTTTGATCTTCTTGCAGTCCAAGGCACTCTCAGAATTTTCCTCCAACACCACAGTTCAAAAGCATCGATCTTCCTTCGCTCAGCCTTCCTTATGGTCCAGCTCTCGCAGCCATATGTTACTCCGGGGAACTCCATTGCTTTGACTATGCGGACCTTTGTTGTCAGTGTGAGGTCTCTGCTCTTGACTATTTTATCGAGATTTGTCATTGCTCTTCTCCCAAGGATTAAGCGTCTTCTGATTTCCTGACTGCAGTCAGCATCTGCAGTAATCTTTGAGATCATTCTGTCGTTTTTTGGATTGTATCCAAGCACTGCTTTAGCCACTTTACTATTAATTATGAAGGCTACTCCATTTCTTCTGTGGTCCTCTTGTCCACAGTAGTAGATCTGGTGGTCATTTGATGTGAAGTGGCCCATTCCAGTCCATTTCAGTTCACTGACGCCCAGAATGTCTATCTTTAATCTTGACATCTCACCAATAACCACATCCAATTTGCCCTGGCTCATAGATCTTACATTCCAGGTTCCAATGGTGTGTTGATTCTTAGAACATTGGATTTGCCGTTCACCACCAGCACCATCGGCCGCTAGCCGTCCTTTTGGCTTTGAGCTAGCTGCGTCATCACGTCTGGGGCTAGTTGAACGCATCCTCTGTTCCTCCCCAGTAGCATTTTGACCATCTTCCGACCTGGGGGTCTCATCTTCCGATGGTTTACCGACATATCTCTGGTTGTACTGATCCATTTAGTTTTCACGGCAAGAATACTGGGGTGGGTTGCCATTACCTTCCCCAGGGATCGCATTTAGTCTGACCTCTCTGTCATGACCTTCCCGTCTTGGGTGGCCCTTCACGGTTTAGCTCATGGCATCATTGAGGTGCTCAAGCTCCAGCACCACGACAAGGTAACGATCCTTTGCTGAAGGTTTCATGGGTAGGCCCGTCTATATGTATGAACAACGTTCTTAAACTAAAAGTAAAGAATGAAACTTACTTCTTCAATGTGAAGTTGCCCAAATTTGAAATAATTTTTTAAATAAATTGTGATCTCTCGTGGAATCCGAGTGTGCCATAGAACCCTGGTAGAGAAACCCCGCCCTAGAGGATCCCTTCCTCTTACCGTTGGTGCCAGTCCTCCCATCTTTTAATTCCCCCCACATGTATTGTAGATGAGCGGGCTGCCAATGGCAACTTATCACGGCTGCCCTATTTAGTAGAAGGACTCTGCCTCTGGGTGCCAGCCGCTGACGACCAAGCGGGGAAGGGTGGACTTGCATGCAAGCGGCGCCCCCGTGGCCTTCCCACCGCCCTTGAGCTGCCTTCACAGGAGAGAGGTCGATGGGGTCTCCTCTTGTTCTTAAGGACTGCTTTCCAGAGTTTAACTCTGCAACTCTTTATCCCAAGTGCAGAGACAGCGGCCAATTTAGGTGGCTTTCCAAACTGCCCATTCAAGCAAGATGAGGCTCCGTTTCCTTGCACGGCAGGCAAAATAAGGAACCGCAAACGTTTCTGGGTGATGGTCAGCAGGCTGCGGAAGACCTGCGCTGGAGAAAGAGTTCTCTTCTCCCCCAGAAATGCAGCGTCCAGACCGATGGCCGGGGTGGGGGCCGGTTCCCCCTGAATCTTCCCCTCGGCCAAGGCAGGCCAAGCCGAGAAACTGTTTTGTGCGAAAGGGGTCCGAGAATCTGCAGTTGTGGTTCTGGGCAGCAGGGGGCGCAGAGCTGTTGTCCTTGGATTTCGGGGAGGGGGACTGCATATTTTGTTGTTGTTGGTTAGGATGATGATTTTTCAACATGGAGGGAAAAGAAAGGAATTACGGACCAGGTGATTTGCTTGGAACTGCAGCCGTCGGTGCCTGAGGAAGGGGAGCAGTGGTTCTGCCCGGAAGAGCCGTCCGCCAGGCCATCACCCTGTTGCCCCCCTCTGCCACAGGCAAGGCTGAGAGATGCTGGCTCGCCGAGGGAGCCCGGGACTCTCTTGCTTGGGGCCTGAGGGCACCGCGTGGGCCAACCACCCTTGCACAGAGCTTAAAACGTTCGTGACCACAGCCGATTCTGGGCCATTCTAAAGATGTGAGTGTGCAAAACTAGAAATACAGAGGCAGATGAGGAATCAGTCACACACGTGCACATCTGCCGGAAGGTACACGTGATGCCTTTTTGCCAACCTGGCAATAAAGCAAAGTGGATGCCCAGGCTGGGAGGGCCACACCAGCAGCACGCCCTGATTCAAATCCACCTCTGGCGTGAAACGTTCAGGCTTAACTCCTCCATCACCAACTAAAACAAAGCCTGACAAATTAATTCATTCAATTAAGGCGGTCCACCCCACCTATCCATTTGTGAAAGCAGGGAACACATGAGCAGTAATTAAAAAGTTATTTTTAAAAAATACACTGTCATTACCATTGCCAACCAAACACAAGTCAGCCCCCTCAGCAAGAGAAGGCAACTAGTTGAGCTGTGTGCCCAGCAGAGGGACCAGAGCTTGTTTTGGGGAAGGCAGTAAAATCAGATAACATCTGCGGATAGTAATATTTCTTTGCGGTCCAGAGCAAAGCAACAAGAAGTGGGCACCACCAGCAATAAGGCTCTGTTCCCCCGACAGCCAACACTGCCTCCCCTTATGGGGCTGAGCAGGTCTCTGGGGTGCCTCCCCACCAGATGGTGAGAGAGCTCACTTTTTGAATTTGCACTTGGGGATAATGGCGTGGAAGCCCCATGCATCTGCAGGACATCAGGTTGGGAAAGCTGGCCAGAGGGATATCGCTCCCCAAGGTGCTTTTGGACTTCTGGGGGCTTCTGCTGGCACATTGAGCCAAGATATGGCATGCGCGTGCCCCGTGCGCGGAAGGAGCACAGTGGGGAGAGACCAAAGCCTTTGCTAAATTCAGGGGGTCCTGCTCCTCAGGGGTCGGTGAAGTCAGCCTTCTCTTCCGTGTATTCCAAATGAGAGCCTGCCTGCCTCCCTCCCCCTCTCTCCCTCTTCCTTCCCCTTCCCCTTCCCCTTCCTTTTCCCTCTACCTCTCCCCTCCAGAGAATGGCCAAGAGAGACCATTTCTTGGATGCTCTGGACATCTGCCATCCTCATCAGGCTTCAGAAACCTCTGGGTGAAATCCGCCCCCCTCCCTTGGTCTGCAGCAACCACATCGGCTCTCCCCCCCCCGCTTTTCCTTTCCCTTTTCAAAGCTCTGGATGGCGCATCTCCATGGAAACAGGCCTGTTTGTGAGGGTGGCTAAAGCCACAGCGAACGGCTCCTGTCCATCCCCGATAGCCAGCCTCTCCCGGTCCTCAGTCCCTGGCCCATCTGCTGCCCATCCAAGGGGCAGGAAGGGTCCTTCTCTGGGGCTCCATGCAAGCCCAGGCTAGGAATGGAAGAAGGACCAGGGCGCAGTCCAGCTCCTCCAGACAAACCCAGCCCTGCAGCTTCCTCCATTGGTTGCCTGCCTGCCTGCCTGCCTAAATACGCCCTTCACCATCTGACTGTCCCTCAAGCGTTGGCCCGAGCAGCATCTCCCCCCCAGCAGCACAGCTGTCCCCGGTGAAGTCCTGTCTGCGGCCCCCTGCCCCCAGGCTCTGTCCCACCAAGGTGGGAGGTTCACAGGCCAACCCTCCTTCCACCAGAGCCTTGCCCGAAGTTGCTGAGGTTAGAGGGGACAACTCTGCACATGCTCTCCTCTTCTCATGGCTTCCTCTGATGCCCACTGTGCAAACTGCCCTCCAGGGGCTGCGGTGGGCCCCCCCAGCTCAGGGAATGAAGCTGGAGATGCTGCAGGGTTCAAGGCTGACTGTGCCCTGGGGTGTGGTGCCCTTTGGGGGCCAGCAGGGGTGTCCTCAGGGCATGGTCCAAAAAGGCCAGATGGCGGCCTCCACGGTGCGATCGAAGCTCCGCCCGTATTGTAAGCGCCCTCCTGGACTTTGCGGACCACACCCGGTGGACGCCCCTCGGCCAGGCATCGCACAGGGTGCTTCATCCTCAGCAGATACAACCCAAGATGCCCATCTCTGCAGCGCTGCCTTCCCTTTCAACTGGGGGCGAGGGGGGAGAAGACCCTCAAGGGCCCCGCTCCAGAATGGATGGGGCCAGAGCCCATCTGGCAAATGGGGCCAGCAGCTAAACAGCCAAAGGCTCTTGAAAGTCATGGAAGCCCTCAACTCTGGTCTGTCCCTGGTGCGCGGAAAGCGCAGTCGGTGTTTTCTCCCCCTTCCCACGCTCTGTGCCGCAGCCCCAAAGTGGGCAAAGGCACCCTTCCTGTCTCCCCCTTCAATGGAATAATGCCGCTGCCACTGCCTCCAATTACCAGGACAAGCAGCCTTTAGTCCCGCCTCCTTAAGAACCGTCCCCTCCGGATGCCCCCCATCCTGGCTTCTGCCCAAGATTTCATTTTGCTCTCCTGCCACAAATGGGTTCCCCACCTCACATCTTGTTAATTTGCTGAGCTGGCTTTGCAAAAGTATTTCAAAGCCACATGGGTAGAATTGGGGGAGGCGGCGGCAGCGGCTCTGGGTGAGGATTATGCGGTGAAACCTCCATGTTCAGCAGCCGCCTACCAGCAGGGCAGGGGGCTCCGTTGCCGCATTTCCTGGTGCTGGGCTGCTCCAGCTGCTGCACTCTGGAATCATTTTCTGTTCCCCAGAGGCAGAAAGAACAGGGGGAGCCTCTGCCCTGAGCTACAGTGAAAAAGCAGCTGAGATTTAAAAGAAGGGGAGGGCGTCCGCATTGGAGGCCAGGGGTCAACAGTTTGGGGACCAAGCTGCAGCTTATTGTTTGGGTTAAAGTATCTAGAGGATTTGTGCATGATCTGCGTGTTCACAACTTGTTTTTTCAACCCTTTCGCAGCATCCTGAGGAGATGCTGTTGTATGGCAGGAGGCAAAGAGATGGAAATCCTCTGTTCGTTGGGTCCTTTTGGGCTGTCAGTGGTACAAGGAGGACATGGAGTCGCTGTGAGCAAAGGTGCCACCTTATTTTATGTGCTTGCTGCCAAGCCTGACTCTCCAAATGCAGAGGGGTGATAGTTTTCTTGCAAACGAGGGCTGCAAAATTCAGAAGCGGTTTTCTGCCTTTTCCACTGGGCCTGCCTAGGGAGAGACGCTGCAGAGCCGGTGTTCATTCCAAGGCAGAGTGTCCAGGACAGCGAAACTGCTTTGGTTGTCTGGGACTGGAGGAGAAAAAGGCTCTCTTGCTTCCATAACCAATCCAGTGCACTTAGAACTGGGGATTCTTCTTTCTTAAAAGAAATGGTAATTGTGCATGTCCGGATCATGACTGTAATGTCAGCTCGCACACATGCAAACACACACCCCATTTCTCTGCTGAAAGTTGCCTTCCAAAAGTGGCTGTTTGTTTCCCAAACTCTGGTTGGTTGGTTGGAAAGGAAAATACGGCCAGCCACATGAGAGAAAGCAAACTGCCTAGGATGCCGGAAGGAATCCTGCCAAACTGTGCAGGAGTTAAGCTTTTCTCCATTGGTGAGGTTGACCTGGGGGCAAGCTGTGGCTTTGAAAAAGCTGTGGGAATGCCCCGCAGTGTTGGGGAAGATGCATAGGGCTGCATGGAGAGGGTGACAGGTGCGCACGGAGTGTAAGATCAGTCATCCTTGAGCGTGTCAGGGCCATTAAACAAGGCAACAGTTTGAGTGGGGAGTTTAATGCATAAAGAAGTCACATTCCAAGTAAAATAAGGGCCTGTAAATGCCAGAAAAGCCCACTGCCCCTTCCTGTCCCTAAGTCTTTGTCAAAACCCTTCTCTGCTGCCCCCTCCGCCAGAAGCGTGGAGCGTGGCGCAAAAGGAGCACGGCGGTGCTTCCGCAGTGGTGGCCCTGTCCCAAATTAGCAACGCTTTCCCAAGGGAAGCCTCCCTGTGCTCTTCTTGGGCTCCAGAGCCTAAACCGTTTTCCTTTCTGCATCTGAGCTCCAGTGGCTTAGTTTCAGATCTCGCTGGCTGTTCTACTTTGTGTAATCTAAGATACATTCCACAGCATTATGCCGGTGCTGCACAGGCCTGTCGGTCGTTGCTGGTGCTTCCTTGTGGGTATTATTGCATATGGTTGTGTTTTAATCTGCGTAACATCCAGAGATGCTTTGTTGATGAGGCCTTGAAGAAATTCCTCAATAAGCAAGCTGCATATGGGTGCAAGTTGGAGGGTAACTGAGGGATGTGCAACTGTTAAGCAGGGTTTTTTCCCCCTAAGTAGGAGCATCTTTGCTCATCTGAAGAACAGAAGGTGCCACATTGGTTGCCCTGCTATGTGCCAGCAACATTCACAGCCTTCCGTGTTCCAGCTGAGCAAGGCTGTTCCCAGGGATGTCCGCAGGATATGATAAAAAAATCAGGATGACAGGTGCAATGGTACGACCAGAGCGCCACCTGTTTTTATGCGTGTTGCTTTGATCACACTGTCATTGTGACATTTTTGACCACACCCTTCAGGCACCCCTGGCTGTTCCCATTGGCCAGCGAGACAGTGTGCAAGTAGACCTGAAGACAGTGGAAAGATTAGGCCTGGATTTGATAAATAAATGCTAATAAACACTAGCATGGCTACAGTGGGTAGAACTGCAGGGGCTCTGCCCCGGCAAAGCACACTGACACACTTTAGTTTAGACCGGCCAAATCTTAGGGCTCAAGTTACCTGTGAGTTTCAGCCCAGCCCTCTGTGACTGCTTCAGCGTTTAGTACAACTGGCCATCCTGTGCGGGCTCAGATGTTCCCGGGCATCCGAGAGCAGCCTTCCCAAAATGGACGCCTTCTAGAGAGCAGAGATGGCCTCTTGCAGGATTCCAGGCAGCGTCAGGTTGGACATGAAATCTTGCCTGAATCCCTGTTGAATTGCTGGCTGACCGGTATCGGCCCTGGTGCTGGATGCCGGTCTGTGTCCCGTGTACCGGTCCGGCCCTGATTATCAGCTGGAAAATCTGAAACACAGACGATGGTGCGGTGCTCCGTGCCGTGACAGCCGTGGGAACCAGCCCAGGCTCAGACTGTGTCCTATTTCCAAGCCACACAGGAAGGGTTGTTTTTACTCTCTCTGAAAGCTGGAAAAAACATGATTTTTCTGGGTCAGGGTCTCTAGAAATAAAAAAGTAAGTCCTCTAAAGGAGAGAGAAACTTCCACCTGCCTTGCAACATGAGAGTTGGCATGACTCAGAGTGCCGTGTCCTAGACCCGATTCTTGTTTCTGGAAGGGGCGGGCCCCGAGGTGGCAACAGTTGAACCCTCCCCGCCTTTGCATCGCTCCAGCACCGTCTCTGTTCGCTCCAAGGACCCTCAGGTGTTGCAGGTCCCCTGCTTCTCCATACACGTTCCCTCATGGTAGCAAGGACCCAACCGGCCGGGCATCAGACGTGCAAATAGGTTTCGCATTAATAGGCTTCATCAGGACAGAGCAGGTATTGTCCAGCAAACATCGACCCTGAGTGTTGGGGAAACCCTTTGCCACCTCCTGACAGTCCAGCAGCTGGACAGGGACAAGGGACGTCCTACCTGAGCTGTCTCCCAGCCAGTTCATTGCAATCCCCTTTGTGCAGGGCTGGCCTGGGAGACAGCCTGGACATTTTTGCCCTCGAAGACATTGCTGGTCAATTGGCCAAGATCCCATGTGCTAGAGGAGGACCCACCACCACCAAAAAAACCCCCACTCTTGTGTTCCTTTGGGAAAGAGCTAATTTTGGCAATAAAGAATTGCACCTTGTGAACATCTGGTCTTGCTTTGCTTATAGAGCAGTGTTTCTCTTAGCAACCTTAGCAACTTGCTGGCTGGGGAATTCTGGGAGTTGAAGTCCACATATCTTAAGTTGCTAAGGTTGAGAAACACTGTTACAGAGCATCAGACTCTAGCTGGAATCAAGGTCACCCATCATCTAGAAAGGAACTAAGATTATCTGGGATCCCTGATCACATATGAGCTGCCCTGGAATGTTAGGTTTCTTGGGAGGATTGCTGTCCCTGAGTCAGGTGCAACACATTAAAAGGGCGCCACAAGAGAGACAAGGCATGGAAAAGGGGGCATCCGGAACCAGGTGAGGTGGCATGTCTGCCTTCGAGTAGGCCAGGTCAGGAAGCTGATCCCACAAAGACTATTGGAATTTCCACTTACTGCTGTAAGTTATAATAAGCCTGCCATACAGGTAATCCTCACTTAACAACAGTAGTGGGACATGAACTTCCATCACTCAGCAACGTGGTTGTAAAGCTCAGTGTCACGTGACCACACCGCTGAGCGATGGAAATTCTGACACTTCTGGCTGCCATCGTTAAGCGAATCACTGCAGGTTGTTAAGCAAGTATGTCACGTGGTTGCCATTCGTGACCTCCTGCCGGTTTCCCCGTTGACTTTGCTTGTAGGAAGCCGGCAAAGAAGATCGCAAATGGTGATCATGTGACCGTGGGGATTTTTTTATTTTTATTTATTATTAAATTTAGCCACCACCCATCTCTCCCCAAAGCGGGGACTCTGGGCGGTTTACAACAAGATAAAAACATTAAAATACTGTAATAAATATAAATATAAATATGCCATAAACATAAATACAATATAAAATCCAGATGACGGTACCAGTTGGAATATCATTTACGTGTATCTAAAGGGGCCATTTAAGGCGCTAACCATCTCCAGGTGTTATTACTTCCCTTCCCGCCCCAAGCGAGCTGGCAGAACCAAGTCTTCAATTGTTTCCAGAAGACCGCAAGAGATGGAATCTGTCTTATCTCTGGGGGAAGGATGTTCCAGAGGGCGGGAGCCACTGCAGAGAAGGCCTGATTTCTGGACCCCGCCAGATGGAATTCTTTTACCGACGGGGTCCGCAACATGCCCTCTCTGCATGATTGGATGGGATGGGTTGATGCAATGGGGATGCTGCAACTGTCATAAGTATGTGGACCAGTCATAAGTACCGCTTGTTCAATGATGTCGTACGTTCAAACAGTCACTGAATGAGTGGTTGCTAAGTGAGGACCACTTGTAGTTTCCTTCTGTCTTCTCTTATACCATGCAGAATCAAGGCAAGGCTATTTTCAGTCCCTTCTTATACATTTAGCATTTTCCCAGGCTGATATTTCCTTTCCGTCCCCTTTACCTGTTTGTGGCTTTTGAGTTCCTTCCCTGTCCCCACCTCTGAGCAACAAATTTGCAATAACAAAACGCCCCAGGTGGGAAGCCAACAACGAAAGGAGAGTGATGACGCCATCACACAAGCGGTGCGGCTAACATTCTTGCGTGACAAATTGGGCATGAGTAATGGTGCCGTTTGTGGGATGATGTCACTGTGCATGGCGTCATTTTGGCATGGTCACAATTTGCCATGAATGCCACTAGAACGTCCTTTAAGTGACTATTGCTGGAGCTGGCTTGCCAGCTCCAAGCATCCTATTTTTAATTAAGCAATCATTAAGTGTGCTAATAACAACCAAGTATTGATTCATACCATTAATAATAACTAAAGTCACTGAACGTTTTGAGCACTTGTGATGGTATTTTTAAAATTTAGACACAGCCATTCAGTCTCCCCAGGATGGTCTGCTACTGGATTTCATTATACTGAAATCCTGCCTTCTCTGCAGGAGCTGTGGGTAGCATATGTGATTCCTCTCTCCCGCATTTTATCCCCCAAGAGAGACTGGGGTGAAAGACAGTGACTGGCCTGAGGTCCCCCAGGAAGCTTCATACTGGGCAAGAACTAGAACTGAATCTCCCCAGTCCACGTTGAATGAGATCCCCCTGGAAGAGAGCCCTGGCACCAGGAGCTTTCCAGAGCGGAGGCTGCAGAGAGCGGCTGTTGAGGATCTCCCAGCCCTTCCTCACCTCCGTCTGAGTCCCCTAAGGCTCGAGGGTCCTCCCCCTCATCTGCTTACACCCCCAGGAGAAGGCTGGGGAACCATCCAGCGGGTCCAGTTCCAGCAGGTTGCATCCCTTACCCAGATGCTGCTCCTGAGGAGACCTCGACACCCACGCTTCCAGGGTGGGGGTCCGCAGCACATTATGGTTATGATTTTGCTTTTGGATAATACAGCAAAAAAGCTTCTAGGAAAGGTGGGGCACTAAGGACTGCTCCCAGAGCCCTCTGCTGCTGGGGACCTCTCCCAACTAGAAGGGCAGCTGTGTTCATCTTGGAGTTCATCAGTCCACCTTGGAGTTTGCAGCCGCCAACATGCTGCAGGTCTACTGGGCAGGGACGGGATAGCAGTGCGAAATCATCATTACATTCCTGGCTGAAGCGAGGCTGGGCCAGCTGTCCAAGAGCTGCACGGGAGGCCACCTTGCACACGTCCTCCCTTCCCCCCACCGCAGCCAGGGAGGCCTGCCGCTGACTTGCCCACCCTCTGCAGTCCCCATTCTTGTCTTCCCTAGAAGTGTGGCTGTGGCAGGCAGGTGCAAGAGTCAGCAAAGGCCCTCAGTGCTTTGCCTGCCAGAAATGGTCAGCAGGACTCACTGCTGTGGCAAGCAGTGATATATGAGCTCGGTTAGGCACCAGCTGACCTTAGCAAAACAGCTTGGTGGTGGGGAGAGGGAGGAAGGGGGAGCCACCACCCACCTGGAGGCTCCGTGGGTGAAGGAGCTGGCCGACAGGCCCCGTTCAGCAGCTCGGTGTGTCTCTTACCAACCTACTTGGTCAGGAGGCCATGGAAGACATACAAAGGTCTCTCCCGTGCGGTCAGGACCATGTCCCATCCTGTCCAAGACTTCAGGGGGCTACACAGCTGGGGATGATGGGTGGAAGACAAACTATTCTGGCTGGTCCAGCCTTTCAGCCCAGCACTTCAGCCCTTTCCATTAGTCTGCCTGGCCGAAGGGTCAGCCGGGGGCCTCCGATCCCCTTAATAGCCATCTGGCCACTTTGCCTGGGAGGGAAGGAGGCAGAGACCTTTCTGGCTTCTTCTGCACTGTAGTTTTTCTTTCTTCCTTTTTCCTTTGGAAAAATAAAGTTGGGAGATTAAAAAACGAGGACTTCCCCTCTGCTGTTATGTCATGACTTGGGCGTGCTGCCTCTGAAGCAGGAGTCTTTCGTGTCAGGGCCAGCATATCTGCAGCCTCCTCTGTGGTGGTGCCTAGTCCTTTAAGCCGGGGGGGTGAGGGGGGTCCTCCCAGCTGTCTTGGCTTGGACTGCTCACGCTGGAGCAAAAATCTGCCTGCTGAGAAAGTCTGCCCTATTTATCTGCTTCTTCCCGCACACAGAAACACACAAGATCCTCTGGACTCAGCCTGTGGAATGGCTGCATTCACACAGCAGCTGAACCAGTTCAAGAGAGGCTCAGTGGCTGCATTCCTGCAGTGAGGCTTTGCCCAGTTTGTTAGTTTATATTTCAGTGTATTGTGAAAATAGGTCAATTCAAACACCAGCTTAAGCTTGTTGTACGAGCCCAGCCAGCCAGCCTCCCAGGGCAGTGTTTCTCAACCTCAGCATCTTTAAGATGGGTGGACTTCAACTCCCAGAAGTCCCCAGCCAGCATGGCTAGCTGGGGAATTCTGGGAGTTGAAGTCCACCCATCCTAAAGTTGGTGAGGCTGAGAAACACTGCTCCCAGGGTATATGAGGGGAATCATACCTGTTGAATCTCATTTATTTCTGCAGATGGGACGGTTCTCCAAAGTGGGGTGCCTTGCCCTGTTGCAGCCTCTGCACTCTGGAAGAGCATCCCCCCAGACACCTGTGTGACTCCCACACTAAAGGTGTTCCAGAAATCCATAAAAACCTGGCTCTTCTCCCAGGCCCTGATCGATCGATTGATTGATGTATTTATGGCAATCATTTGTGTGGCCACCCAACTCAAGCAAAGGGGCTCGAGGCTGCATATCACAAAGTCAACAACCAACAGAAAAAAGAAAAGAAAACCATACAGTATTAAAATAACCCAAATGTGCAAAACGGCAAATGATTAAAACCACCAACGGGGGATTCCACTCAAGTAGACCCAAATGCCTGGGGAGCGGGGAGACTGCCAAGACCCGTTGGGTATATTTCTGCAGTTTGTTTTGTCTGGACATTCACGGTTTCTTTTGCCTATTTTCCTTTTATTATTTTATCAATGCAAGCTGTCCAGAGTTGTTCTGGAGTCAGGGGGCCCTTAAATCTAATAAAGAAAAGAAAGGATCTGCTGCTTGATTGTGCTCTGAGCAGGAGAGCGGGCCAGTAGGAAAATGTTTTCTCCTTGGGCTCATGCCAAGCTTCTCCCAATTTGTGCAGCACTGATGGAGGATGGTGGCTGAATCCACGTTGCCAGGTCCTTTCTCGGCAGCCTCGTTTGGCCAGGATTAACAGCCACCAGCTGTGGATCTCAGCCTCGGAGAAAGGCAAAAACACAGCAACGGGAATGGGAATCTTCTGCTCAAGTGCAGCCAAACAGCCGGGACTTCTGATAAAGTCACCAGTTACAGGCAAGCTTGCAGAATTGCCCACCAGGCCTTCGTCTTCCTGCGGGCAGTTGGGACTTCGGATACGTGGCCCTGAGCATAGGACATGTTGGAAAAATGACTGCCTGGGGACAGAGAATTCAAGCAGCAGCAGGCCAGGGACGTGAAAACAGGAGGCCATCCATGCGGAGACTGGGCTTAAGGAACCGGGAAAGGGTTCTGAGAAGAACTGTAAAGATGCTAATGGTATCAGGAAGACCAATTATAACAGGACACGCTGAAGGAATTTGTTTAGCCTCAGGGAAAAAAGGAGAAGATTAAGGGGTGGCTCTGTGGAGAGTCTTTGAAGATTTAGGGTGATATCAGAAAGAAATAGGAGAAGCCATTTTTCCAGCCTCTGTCCCTTTACAAGAGGAGCCTCTGCGGTAGGCTTCAAGCCCTGTGGACGAGGTATCTTGGTGAGAAAAAATAGGGGGTGTTAAGGAATTGCCTGGTTAGAACTTAGGGCACCCGGGAGCAGTGAGCCACAAGGAGACTGGCAGATCACACTGGAGGGGATCCACTATGGCCAGTGAGCGGCTCCTTGAGGCCATAAGCGAGCCACTCAGGCAGTGGCCTTCTCTGCCGCTGCTCCCTGGCCGCCAGCGCTCAGCAAAGTCTGGCTCTGGTTCCTGGTAGCCATAACATGTAATAGCCACTGGTGTCCCAGCCCCCAGAAGCCAGGCCAGGAGAGGACTTCCAAAGGCTTTTGTGATGCCCCATGAACCAGGGGCCGCTGGGAACAGGGCCGCTCTGCCCAGGCTCTTCCATCCGGCTGGGACGTCTCATACTTTCAGGGGCTTTCTGGACTGTTCGGTGCTGTAGTCTGTGGGAGTCCCAAATGGAAGGGCAAATGGGCACAACAGGGTCACCCACAGATGTATCGTGCTGATTATTAAGATACCACGTATTCTGTCCCTGTATGGCTAATGCGGGGACTGTATTAATTGCAGCCACCCCATCTCCGTTCGACTGGAGCAGAAAGGAACCCGACTCACCCGCTGGACCGTCCCTCCTCCTCTGCCCAGCAAGGCTCAGCGTCCCGGCCTGCCCCGCCAGCGAGCAGCCGTCTCCTCAGCTATCCATCTCTCCCCTGCTTGGATCCCCCCTTGCACGGCTACTCCAGAGACGCAGCACTCCGCTTCCCGATGATTAATGCACTCGGTCCCAGAGACACTGACTGTACCTTACAGAAGGCCCAGTAAATGTGATTGATGAGCGCGCACTGCACTGGCACCGGGGGAGGAGCGGGGAAGCGGGCCTTTGGGGAAAGAAGGTGGCTCTGCCATCCACCAACAGCAGCATGCTCAGGAAACCATTGCTCCCCAAAGCTGCACGGGGGGACAAGTGGGCACTCGTTAAGGGCACTGCCGAGATGGCAGCGTGCAGGCTGACGTCCTTCTGCCTCCGTCTAAGCACCTGCCTTCCGCACCTCTTCAGAACCCCACTTCCTGCCTCCAGTCAAGTCACATCGACATGCCTCAGTATGACAAATTGCCATCCCTGTGCTTCTGGCATTCAAGGAAAGAGGAGGCCAGAGAAGGGACCCCCCCCCCCGCCTCAATTAAAAGGAAAGGTTTTCCAAAATGGTTTGCTCATGGAAACTTTTTTTTAACCTGTGCAGGAATCACCCGCTCCCTCCTAGTTTGCATCCACTTCACATATTTTCCAAGCACGGAGGGAACGAAGCAAACTCTTGCCTTCTCCCTGTCCTGGGGGAGGTGTTGCAGATGCTGGGAAAGCCTTTAGCCCAGGAGAGGTCAAAAAAGTCACACACCAAGCATTTCTATAAAAATAATTTATTTACAGAAAGCAAAAACAAAAGCAAAACATTTAAAGTACTTAGCTCCGTTTGGAGCAAGCCTTGCTGAGCTACATTTCCAGCAGAGAGAAAAAGAGGAAGTGAAGAACAAGTCCGGGCAGGTCCTCCCCCCAGGCTATTTTGCATGAAGCACGTGAGAGGAGACAATCAAATGCAACCCCTTCACCTGGCCAAATGATTAGGTATAAAAGTAGCTTAATCTGTTAGTAGGGAAACCTTAACACTCCCCTTTTTACACTATAGATTAAGTTGCAAACCAATCTTCTCTGACTTTATATGTCTTTCCATTCACATTACCATTATCTCCCCTTTGGTTTAACAGAAAGTTACCATTTTTCTTCCTGTGTTTTTCCAAACCTAGGTAATTGGTCACAACTCCAAGGCTTTTTAATATGAAATGGCTTTTCATGCAGGCTTCAAAATCAAGCCTTTGTTTTTCTGTTGATGTGAATAGCAGCAAATCATCAACATAAATGCACAGATACATACAGCCTTGTTTGTCCTTCTTCATATATACACAGGGATCTGCTTTTCCTTTTTCAAAACCAAAATTCTGCAGTTTTTCATCTACTTTTTGGTTCCAGGATCTAGCAGCTTGTTTTAACCCATAGATTGACTTCTGCAGTTCACAGACTAGATTCTCCCCTTTTTCATAGCCAGGGGGTTGCTGCATGTATAATCTGTGGTCTAAATCACCATAGAGAAATGCAGTTTGAATGTCATAGTGGTTAACTGACATTCCCTTGAGTGCAGCAACTTTTAACAGTAATCTAATTGATTCACCTTTAGTAACTGGTGCAAAAGTCTTGTCAAAGTCTAAATCTTTCCTTTGAGTGAACCCTTTTGCAACCAACCTTGCTTTATATTTTTGGATTTTGCCATCAGCATCCCTTTTCAGTTTGAAAACCCACCTACAACCCAGACAGCGTTCATTGGGAGGTAGATTTACCAGTTTCCATGTTTTATTTTCTTTCAAGGATGCTAATTCCTGTTGCATGGCAGAATGCCAATTTTGTGCAATCTCAGGTGGTAAAGCATTCACTTGTTCTAAAGATTCAGGTTCTGTGAATATGTGAAAAGCCTTTACTGTTTCAGCCTGAAAACGTGATGGAGGAACACCTTTATTACTCCTCTGAGATCTGCGAGGTAATACAGGGCTTAAATTTTGACTCCTATCACTTTCCTGAGAAGCATCTATCTCATCAGACAGATCTTCAGTTTGCTTTTCTGGTTTAATGTCCTCATCAGGCAAAAGATCACCATCAGCAAGTCCTTGCTGTTCTCTTGTGGTGGTCAGTTCAACTGGAGAGCTAGAATTTAATCTCCCCCAGTTTTGTTCAGCAAAAGAAGCGCTTTTGCTAATTATTAATTTCTCTCCCATTATGAACCTGTAGCTCCTCTGGCTTTGTTCATAGCCAACAAAGATGGCTTTCTTTGTTGTGGGGCCTCCTTTCCTTCTCTGCTGTTTTGGAATGTGAACCCATGCAGTGCTACCAAACACTCTAAGATGGCTTACTTTTGGTTTCACACCATAAAACAAATGGAATGGAGTGTCCTGAATCATAGAGTTATACAACCTGTTCTGAACATAACAAGCAGTCGATATAGCTTCTCCCCAGAACTTAAAACATAATCGTGAATCTTTTAACATGCATTCCATCGCATTTTGCAAGGTTCTGCCCTTTCTTTCAGCAACACCATTTTGCTGAGGGGTGTACGGGTTAGAAAGAATTTGTTCTATCCCTTTTTCCACTAGGAACCTTCTGAATTTGTGAGAAAGGTATTCTCCTCCTCTATCACATTGGAGTGCAGATACAGGCCTAGGGAATTTTCCATTTGCCCATGTCACAAAACTTTTAAATTTCTCAAATGCCTCATCTTTATGTTTTAAGATGTAGATAAATGTGTATCTTGAGAAATCATCAATGATGGTCATTGCATACCTTGCTTGTCCAAGACTTGGAGCAAAAGGACCAATAATGTCAGAGTGTACAATTTCCAAAGGTCTAGTTGTAACTCTGTCACTGTGCTTACTCACAGGAGCTTTTAGTGTTTTGCATTCTTTGCAAACTACACAATCTAAGTATTTATCACAGGGTTTTATCTTTAGGTCAGCACACAGCTGTGGCATTTGTGCTATATACTTGTAATTAGCATGACCAAGTCTCCTGTGCATCAGGTGTACACATTGGTCATGATATGGTGTGTTGCCAACTGCAGCCTTGCAGCTTGGCTTCCTTGCATTTTGCACAATGTACAAGGAGTCTTTTAACATACCAGTAGCACACAATTTCCCATTTTTACGTATCTCACAACCATTTTTCTTAAATGTTATGATATACCCTGTTGCAGCCAATTGTGCCACAGATAAAAGGTTTGATTGTAAATTTGGCACGTACAACACACCTTTTACAGTTTCTCCTAAGCAGGATAAATACAAGTCACCTTGTCCCATAATTTTGGTGACAGACCCATCAGCCAAAGATACACTTTGTCTTTCAGTTTTAGACAGTGACACAAAAGAGCTTTTACAATTACATAAATGACAACTGGCCCCAGAATCTAACACCCATACATCAGAATTACCCTTCTCAGCAACCTGTGCAATCTGGGTTGTCTGAAGAGCCTTCTTCTGTGTTGCCCTTGTGTTCTTCTGCTCTGTCTTTCTACCCTTGGGTCTCATGGCACAGTCTCTTTGCAAATGTCCAGCTGAACCACAAGTGAAGCATCGCTGGCTTGCTAGTGCTGTGGCCTCAGGTTCCTTTCCCTTCTTTTCCCTCATTTTCTGGTCTTGCAGCTTTCCAGAAGAGATGGGGGGGGATCTTTCCTCTCTCTTCTCCCATTCAGCGAGTAAGCGCTGTGTAACATACGATGGGGTGAGGTCTGCTTCAGGCATAGCCTCCAGGGTACAAATCAGCGTGTCCCATGTTGCATTTAGTGAGGACAGGAGGATATAGGATTTTGTGAGAGGTGTAAATTCCATTCCTCTCTCCTGCAACTCAACAAACAGCTGCTGAATAAAATGCAGGTGCTCAGGAAGGCTATCTCCTTCTGCAAGGTAGGCTCTGTACAGCTTTTTCGTCAGAGTAACTTTACTCCCTGCTGTTGCCTTTACATATAAGTCTCTCAAAGCGTCCCAAAGTTGCTTTGCAGACTGCATGCCTCGCACGTGGACTAGCTGATTGTCCTCAACTCCCAAGATAATGGTGGCTCTAGCCCGCTCATCCTGTCTCAGCCATTCAGCACTGGGATTTTGGGGGTTTTGCTCACCAATTTGCAGCCAAAGATCCTCTCTGCGAAGATACATTTCCATCTTCAGGGCCCAATTCAAATAGTTGGTCTCTGATAGGCGCTCCAGAGGCATCGCTGAGGGCTGGGAGGCAGCCATGGCTTCTTCCTTCTTTTGCAAGTCACCTCAGCTAGCTTCTTTGTCCTGCAGACCGGCAGTTGCTGGAAAATCTCCAGGTGGCTCCAAAGAAAATCTTCACAGGTCTTTGCTACCTGCCTTTAAATTGTGCATGAGGTGTGGAGTTGATCTCTCTTTTCTTTCTGGGTTTTACTGGGCTGTTTACTGGGCCCATAACCTGTTGCAGATGCTGGGAAAGCCTTTAGCCCAGGAGAGGTCAAAAAAGTCACACACCAAGCATTTCTATAAAAATAATTTATTTACAGAAAGCAAAAACAAAAGCAAAACATTTAAAGTACTTAGCTCCGTTTGGAGCAAGCCTTGCTGAGCTACATTTCCAGCAGAGAGAAAAAGAGGAAGTGAAGAACAAGTCCGGGCAGGTCCTCCCCCCAGGCTATTTTGCATGAAGCACGTGAGAGGAGACAATCAAATGCAACCCCTTCACCTGGCCAAATGATTAGGTATAAAAGTAGCTTAATCTGTTAGTAGGGAAACCTTAACAGGAGGTACCACTGATGCCAAAGAATTCCCCCGAGGGCCAAACGCTGACCCCCTTTGCCTGCGGAGGGCAGGATAGGAGCCGCATGTTAGACGAGCATAATGGGAAACTTCTGGCTCGGCTGCCAACATCAGCGGAGTCTTGCCGGACTCCTAGATCTTGGAATGGTGCTCTTAAAGGCAGTGGGACCCTGCAGAGGAGGGACGGTCCTTAGCGTCTCATCTGAGACTTTCCAGATGAACCAGAGGTGGGGAGGGGTCAGCAAGTCGGTATGGCGGGCACAACCCAAAGCAGGCCTTCAGTCACATGGCTGTGGGTGCCATCCTGATTTCTCTGAACACCCCCTTCCCCCGTGCACAGCCCTAACTGAGCACTTGGGAGATTCCAACCCTCGTTTGCTGTGTCGGAACCGGACTCAAGCAATTTGCTCGTGATGCGTTTCCTGCACATTTAGGTTTCTAACACGGAGGCTTTGCAAACTGTCGGGTCATCTTTACTGCCTTTGTTTTTCTGAGGATCCTGATTACCTTTTTCCAGAAGGGGAGCTGGGGCTGAGAAGAAGCAGGGCCCCTCTGCTCCCAGGCGGGGCGTTAACCCCCACCCGGTGCCCTCCTCCTCCTCCGGAGGGCTGACCCTGCAGCTGCATCCAGAAGGACGATGCCAGGAGCTGCTGCTGGGAGGGGCTCTGGGGTGCCTCTGGCCACCAGGTCAAAGCCAGGACTTTGCAGGCAGGAGCGGGTCATAGGCTTATTGGGGCTCTGCTCCTGGCAGAGTTGTTTATTTGGGGGGTGGGTAGCTCTTTCTCCCTGAACTGCTATCCCCAGCCCCTGCAATCAACCCCATTCTGCTTGGGCACGCTGCTAGCAAACGCCGCCAGCGAAGACCCCTTGTGCCCCCCTGAGGCCAACAGCCTATAATTACAGAGATGAGGGAGCAATTACTGTTGGTGCGCCATCTTTCTCTCTTAGTAGACAACACTGCTTTTACCTTTGAAATGCGGAGGACGGAGGTGGAATCGAAGAGCATGAGGGAAGGAGAAACAATAACATAACCTCCCCCCACCCCTGGCTTCCAAAGGTGCCAGGCAGCAACTTCTCACCACCCCCTCCCAGCATAAACTCCTGTCAGGTGATGACGGGGGTGAGAGTCCAAATCGGTGTTCCTCAGCCTTGGCCGCTTGAAGATGGGTGGACTTCAACTCCCAGAATTCCCCAGCCAGCAAGACTGGCTGGGGAATTCTGGGCGTTGTAGTCCACCCATCTTCAAGCGGCCAAGGCTGAGGAACACTGGTGCAGATCCTTGCAGGGCACCAGGCTGGGGAAGGCTGTGAGACAATCCGAGCATAAGAGCATCGGGCTGCGCCACAGAGCTTGATTGTGGAGTTGTGGGAAGGGAGTGGGAGGAACCCCACATGATCCTGCAAAGGAAAGGGGGGGGCTGAAAGGGCCAGGAACGGCAGCTCGTGGCCTTCTGCATTTTTGATGCAGGAGGAAAAGAAGCTTTCTCCACTTTGCCCTGTATTTTCTTTCTGCAGTGCTCAACAAGCTCCGATGCAGAGAAATATTTATTCAGTTAGAACGTATGTCATATTTTATGAATGATTTCAAGGCTGCTTCCAAACAAACAAACAAAGCTGCAATAAATAATAAACAACCAGCAAATAAAAGATACAAGGAAAAGAAAAAAGCTGGAGAGTTTGAGATTTTTCAGATCGTATGAAGGTATTTAGATGCCGAGTAAATTAAAAGCAAGCCACCAAGGTCAGTTTCCTTCCCGCCACCTTTTGACATCAGAAGTTCAGCCGGGTCTGACCAATGAACCATAAAAACCATCATCCTGCTGATATTCCCAGAAAGTCTTTGGCCCTTCCTTTCAGCAAATGACGTAGCATCTGGATGCCTCTGCCTGTCTTTCTGCCTTCCTTCAGAATGCCAAATCAGGGATCCTGTCATGCTGTGAGGGGTTTCTCTCGCCCTCCCTACAAGGGGTGGTAGCCAAGGAGGGCCCTGGCAGGGCAGTCCCCTTCCGGGTCTGTGCCCAAGCCACCAGGAAGCCCATCAAAGATGGAGAACAGTTGCCTAGGCTCTGTTGTCCTCCTGCCTTACATCCACCAGCAGGTTGATGCTGGCAGCCTCTGGGTTTCGGCTTCCAGCAGAGATGCCTGACCTCAGCGAGTGAGGAACCTTCACCACCAAAGCTGCATGTACATACCTTACTGAGATGAACTTTGGGGCGCTTGACATGCCCCTCCCAGACGCTGCCGTAAAACCTCCGCCTCGCCGCAGAGCAGAAGAAGCACCGAGGAGGACCTCCGGGATTATGCGGCAAACATCCTGGGCATCATCCTTGCCTTTGGCATCCCCAGCAGTGATTGTGGGAAGCAAGACTCAGCCAGCAAGACCAAGCTTGCTCAAGAGGGTGGAGGCCTTTGCAAATTGAAACAGCTAGGAGAACAATGCCCACAGCAATTAGGGCTCCTCCAAGTCTTCCCTTGATGAATCCCCTGCCTTTTAGCTGATTAATTAATCTATTAAATAGAAGCACACTTGCATCTTACTCAGACCTCCATCGAAGTGCTTCTGGAATGTCCTGGAAGAGGAACCCGGTCATTTGTTAAGTCAACAGACAAAAGCCAAACTAGGCAGAGTTGCAAGGAGAGACTTCGCCTTCGGATTATGCTTCATTTGTGAGAAGGGCAATACACCTGAACTCAATTAAAGAAAACTAGCCACAATTAATTAATCAGCAGAAGATTTCGTGGATTAATCTATGAATTAATCCAATTAAAATTTGCAACCATTCTAATAATAGTTATATACCATGAGTCTTACAGACCTGACTGTCATTTGAATTGGCAAGCCACTTACTATTTAATCATCCAAAAAAATCTTTTAAAAAACCCTGTTGAATAGTTCAGTGTCTTGCAAGTGTGAATGTGCTTGTGACTGGGACAGAGATGGTGGTCTTAAGCAGGGCCTCCTGGCAGTTTCTGAATGGAAAAATCCAGTCTTTTCTGTCAAGAAAACTGTGGATGCCATCATCAAAAGGCTCCTTGACTAGATTTTTTAATCTAGCTTTCCATTCCAACATATTGTTAACGCTCCCCCTAGCATAGAGAAAATCCTCACTCCCCTAAATTGTTGCGCCTGGGAATTATTTCTGGCTGAAACCAACTGAGCCACATCCTTCCATGTAAGGTGCCAAGAGAATTCCTGAACCAGGTCTCTAGCAGCCAGCTCCATCTTCCCTTCCCTGGCACTTGGGTTTCACAGCAAAGCAGGCAGGATGGGGGCTGCAGCTCAAGCAGGCTGTTCTCGGTGCAGAATCGGTCTGTTTTGTCACTGGACCTGCCAGCTTGGCCATCCAGGCCAACTTTCCTGCTAGCTGCAGGAGAGAATTGTGTGCCATGTGTCTTCTCCCTGCTATTGCACTGTCAGCGTTGAAAAGAGATTTGGCTGGCAACTCAGCTGGCTTTTGCACATGGGGCAGAAGAGGGCATCGTTTTGTTCTTCATTTCAGGAAGCAAAATATCTTGGGCCAGCTCCGCTGAAATGATTGGCAGTGCTCACAAGCCTGCCAGAAGGATGCAAAGGTTTATCAGAACTGACTGACCGGTCTGGCCGGGTGGCTGTTTGTGCCCTTAAGTCCGTGATTTCTACGTCTGAGAAGTCAGAACCATTCCCTGCAGGGAAAGCCTCACTGGCTGTTGTCTCTGCTCAGTCTACAGCAGTGTTTCTCAACCCTGGCCACTTTCAGATGTGTGGAATTCAACTCCCAGGATTCCCCAGCCAGTTTGAAGTCCACCCATCTTAAAGTGGCCGAGGTTGAGAAACACTGCTCTAGAGCTTCTCTAAGATCTTCCTCTGGATGTCAGGCATTTTTAGTCTATCTCTGTGGTTAGCCCGGTCCTTGTTTCTGGCTCTGGAACGAAGCCCCCAACGGTTTTAGATCACCTACGTCATGTTGGCCAACTGTTGCCAGCCAGCAATACCTCACCCCACCCCAACTGTGAATTGTCCAGTGCCTGCCTGGGATGAGACCTGGCTGGAACGGACAAGGGCCCCCCCTCTCTTGCATCCATTCACCCTCTCCGGCATGCGCGGTTCTTCTGCTCCCACACAGAGTAAAGGGTGCTGCCGGCAGTGGGCTTTCCACTCAGTTAACCTGCTGCCAAAGGCTGTTTGACGGAAACGTCATAAAAGGAGTAAATTATCTGCAGAAGTCTGCCGTCTCCCTTTTCAGATGGTAACTGAGGACCAGGACCCCTGCCTTCACCTGCTGAGGCAGGCTGTCTGGAGCAGACACAGGACCGAGTGGAAGGTCTCCAGAAGCACAAGGCTGCCTCGGTCCAGGTGTGGCTGGAGGCAGCCAGAAGTCAAGGCGTGTGCCTGAGGCTTTCTTGGGCCTTTGTGGTTCAGTAGCAACATGCACTCTGGGAGATGCAGCACCAGTGCAAGGTCAAGGGGCCTCCCCGGCCCTCCCAGCTAGACCCTCCCCTTGTGCCAAAGATTCTCACTGGCATTTTAGTACCATGTCCCGATCTTTGGCTGGCCTCCTGCCCACAGAGGAGCGACCCAGCTCTCCCACCAACATACAGGGGTTCTGCCAAAGCTGTCTGCTTGGCCAGTCAGTGCCTTTCCCACCCCTCTGCCCCCCATCCCTGTGGAGCCGCTGGAGCCGGTGCTCATGGGGAGGTGAAGGGAGCCTCTGAGTCACAGAAGGGCATCAGGGTCATCCAAGAACAGAGGGTGGAAATTCGGGGGCAGAGGAAGGAGAACGAGCAGAGGGGTTCGAAAGGCACCTGCACGCAGCCGTTCATTCATGGGGGGCCAAAGTCATTGGGGAGCCTCACTTCCAAGCTCCCCCCTCCCCCGACGATGACCCTGTGTTTTGTGAGGTCAGTGGACCCAAGCCCCCGCCAGGCAGCTGGGCGACCCAGGCTGAGCGTTGCGCCTCTCTCGCTATACAGCCAGCCCCCCAGACGCAGAAGCCCTGTGGTTAGAGTCCCGCTAAAGAGCTGTGTGGCGTCTATGTTAATAAGTCGGCTAAGTGGAAACTAAATCCATAGTCAAGGTTCAACAGACAATGGGAGAACCAATTTGCATCCAAACAGCCCAATTTCAAGGAAGAAGAGAGGCCACCGAGGGGATAGGTATCAGCAGCCAGCTCAAGAGAAGCGGCTGCCCGGAGAAACAGGGGCCGGGAAGACACGCCTGCGCAGCAGGTGGGAGCAGAGCCCAGCGTAGCGCTGTGTGTGGGGGGGAGTGCAGGGTCACCCCTCCTCGGGCCCGCCCCCCTTTCCCTTTCGGCCATTCCCTTCTCCTTCCCTCTCTGGCGCTTTCCTCCCTTGCCCTTGCCCGCCAGCATGCCATCTTTCCGGGAGAAAGCGGGGGCGGGCGGGGGCGTTGCTTGCAGAGGCTTCGGAAAGAAGGCTTCGGAGGCTTCAGGCCACCTGTCTCTGCACCAGCCGGTAGGGCTGGTTTGGGGCGAGGGCTTCACTGGAAGAGTAAAGGCCTGCGGGGTTGGAACTGATTTTTTGTGCTCGGAGAGAATCTCGCTCTCAAGGGCAGGATCTGGAGATAAAAAGCAAAAAAAAAAAAAGAGTCCCCAGTCCCCGTTTACTGAGTAAACCATAGTTCCCTGGGTTTGCGTGACGGCTGAGTCACGGCTTGTAAAACGCTGCTTCATAGACGAACCCTCAGTCTGCTGGACTCACGCAACGCACTGAACCCCAAACTCTGGGTCGCAGGCTGGGCTCATTCCCCGGGGAGACCAGCTTTGTGTCTTAGTGTGCCGGAACCAGCCGATGTCCCTCCCTGGCCTTTTTGCACAAGCCAACAGTTTGGGAACGTCTTTTCTTCAACTCCGGGGTCCCCAAGCGCCCCCCCGGCCCCGGTTTGCTTCCGATTTGCACTGGCCGAGGAGCAGAGCCCACCCCTGCCCTTCCCCCACTTTCCTCCCCTCAACGAATTAAAGAACACCGAATACTGAAGGTTTTAGAACCGTGCAGAACTCCCGTGGATTTCAATTTATAGTGCAAATAGATTTAATGAGCACCTTCAGCCTCTGTAAGCATAAATACGTGCCACTCCCCCGTCCCCCACAGCCTCATTCTCGGAAATGAATTAACCCCATAGATAATACGGCAAATCTGGGAGGCTGTTTCTCCAGAAGGAAATGGTTTTGCCTTCTGCCATGTGTGCAATGCCATGTCTAAGTGGGGACATTCAGGAAAAGGGTGCTGATTTCTCCCCCCCCCCTTTTTTTTTAAATAAATAAACCGCATAGGCAAATAAAATGCGCTGAAATAGCTGAAGCGGAGGCTAGAGTACATGAGCTCTGGAATAAACAGAAATATAGCAATTGTGCGCTTGGACAGCCGAAGTCCATTATGCAAAACCAGAGGAATGCACTTTGTGAGCATCTATTCTTTCTCACTCTTTCAACGCGTGCGCACACACCCCATTCCACCCAGCGGTAGTTCAGCTTTCTCCAACTGCCCAGAATGGAGATGGACTGAAAACCTGAACTGGTTTGCTCCAATATATCAAGAACCCATTAGAGTAAGGGAGGCTCAGCAAATTGGTTCAGGTTTTCAAAATTCCTCACTCCTGGGGATGATTTTCCTGTTCTTCCTGGCAGCCTCTCCAGTCTCTAACCGAGGGCTGGGGTTTTTCCCCACCTCCTTCCCTGCTTCTGCTTCTCCTAGCCACCCAAATGCCCCCTGCCCCTTTTCTCTAGCTCTGTCAGCTCCCACCCAGACTTGGAGTCTGATGACACCACCTTGGGAGCAGAAAGGATCCCTCCACCCTGACTTCCGGGGGGCAGAAATGCTCTGACTTGTCCCAGTCAAGACTCCAGATCAGTGTTTCCCAACTGAGCCACTTTAAGATGTGTGGACTTCAACTCCCAGAATACCCCAGGGTGGGGAATTCTGGGAGCTGAAGTCCACACATCTTAAAGTGGCCCAGTTGGGAAACACTAAGTTGACTGGTTCTTACTTCCAGACACGCATGTACTTCATTGCAGCCTGTGGTAAGACGTGGCTCAGTTGAGTCCTGTTCTTTCTTCTGCACATTGGGCTGTACTGACACAATTGGTCTCTGGATTCTGGATCCTTTCACATTCTAGGTACCAGTCTGGGATCCCCTTGGAAGGAGCAAGACACTTTTGGCCAAAGCACAGTGGTAATTCTTGAAAAGATCCCATGGCATCCTTTGACCCAAATGCTGCAAATCCATGTGGCTTGCCTTTAATCTCAGAAAATTCTCTCCAAGCCAGCCCAGCCAATAACTAGACTTAGAACAAAAATGGTTTTCCTAACAGGATCAAACTTCTGTATTGACTCAGGCTGGCTGACATTTTGCATGGATTGTTCGTTGGAAGAGAAAGATGTTTTCTGCTGCAGGAATCCAAAACACGGGCGGAGGGGGGAGGTTTGAATACAGGCAGGCATTTGGGGAGAGAGAAAGGAAGAGAGGAGCTTTTCAGGGGACACTTTGTTTTTTACACACTAGGTGTGCAAAAACACCAACCTGAGATGCGTGAGCATGCATGCCCTGCCATTCCCCTGAGACTGTGGGCATCACTACAGTGACCATATTTTCTTGGAAAAAGTAAAGGACAACTCTGAAAAGGGGGTAAATCTGAAGGAGGTTCATAAGGATTTTTTAAAAATTGTTTATGTTTATAACTTTGCTTTACAAAGGAAAACTCAAGAGCAAAACCAAGAAAATAAATAATCAAATTAAATACATCTAAAGGACAGCTGTCTGAAATAGACAGGTGGCCGCTGCAGGCATCGCCCACTCTTCTCTGCCACTGCCCCAGCCCAGCAGGGCTCCTGGCTGGCTGGCACTTCCTCCCAGTTTCCTTTTCCCCGAGACATCAGCCCTGTCAGGAAAAGGCAGATCTGGGCGGCCGGGGACGATGCTGCTGTCATTCTGGAGGAAGGGTGTTTGGTGGCAAATTGGACGTGCCCTCTTCCAGCCTCGGTTCAGTCACGGCCTCCTGTGTTTGCTACCAGCCAGGACCCACAGTCGGACCCTGGGCCACCAGCACACTGCTGGACGGAGCTGCTTCTCCAAGACGCCCCAAACTCTTCCAGCAAGACCGTCACAAGCTACCGCACTCCTGGATTAGCAGAATTATTTTCTTAAACAAAAACGTTCTGAATATCCACCTCCTGGCCTGCTATCCAAGAGAGGGATCAATCCTGGAGACCCAGGAGGGGAGTGAGTCACCAGGAAGTGAATTATTTCTGCTCGCCAAGCATCCCTCCAGGTCAGCCACAAACCTGTTGCAAATATCCAGGCGCTCTGGAGAACAGGAAGATGGAGGAAGAGCTGTGTAGTTGCCTAGCAACTCCTAAGGCAGAAGGGCCCAGCTGCACCCAGCCACCTGGACCAGGCGGGGGAGCGTCACTTCTGTGGCCTGGGCACCGGCTCCACTCAGCTGGGGCATCCGCTGTGGCTGGATTGGGTCATTTGAAGATGTGTGTTTTGAGAACCACTCAGCACGTTGCATGAACCAGGCCCTCATGATAAACCAGAGTCGGATGGACTTTTGGGGCACTGTGCGTTGTGTGAAGCCAACTGTTCTGTTTTGTGCCATATGGGATGGGCAGGTCCTCAGTGCAGCTTGGTTCCCCAACCCTTCCACACAACCCTCCATTCCTATACATGGAAACTTTTCTTTCAGCAACCCACTTTGGAGAGGTTGGGTTGTTTCGACTGGGAATCACTATTCGGCCAATCCAAGCGCTCTTGAGATCTAGCGGCTGATTGCTGCACACCACCTTCTCTCCCCCCCACCACCACCTCCATCCTGGCTTGCCTCTGCTCCCCAGAAGGAGCTGCCCCCACTTTGGTCCCCTAAGACATCATTGAGCTGTCGGCTTTTGGTGGCCAGCAGTACATGCTCGATACCATGGCGCAGACCAGCCTGGAAGGAGTGCTAAAGATCAGGTGCGACTTTGAGGTTGATTCCAAGGTCACTGGATGCCAACTTCAGATACGAGACACTTGAGGAACACATAAAGATGCAGGAATTGCGAGGGTTGCTTAGCATTGCAGATTGCAAAGCAGGACCCTCTCTCTGCCTCGTTCTTGCCAGGGGTTCAAAGTGCTCACGTGGGGGGGGGGGTTCACATTTGGTTGAGGGCCCAGGGGTCTGTCTAAAGGCTGTAGGATGCCCCCCACAGCCATCGCTCATCTTCCCATCAGCCCATGGTTCAAAGATCACCCCATATCCTCTTCCATTCCACCCCTTCTCCTCCTCTTCCTCTTCTTAAAACAAAAATCTCTTTAATTAGGTTTTAAGATATTTAATCATTAGAGGCAGCCAACACAATATTTGTTTAGCCACAGGCACTTCTCTTCTCCCAAGGAAATGCCACAAATAAAACAATGGCTCCACTCTGGGGGCTGCACAAAGCTGAACTCCCCGGCTCGACTGTTTGCAAGGGGGGAGGCAGGGCTGGCTGGGAATAGCTTCAGGTCCCGTTCAGCCTCTGGGTCTCCCTCATTTCCCTCTGTGATTTCCCTCTGCATCGCCAACTCATTCATGCTTTGCCTCTTCCCTGGAGCACGTGAAAGGGATAAGGAAGACAAGCATTCCTCTCATCACAGGCAGAGTAATTATTTCCTCACTCCAACGGATAACGGTTATTTCACGTCGGTTCGTCGGGAGGATACCTCCACGGGCCAGCCAAGGCTGGCATGAAAGGCTCGCGAGTCCCAGGACACCAACGCCAGGCAGCCCTCAGCAGCTGGACTTCTTGCTTTAGGGCCCAGGTTTGAGGCAGGCTCTCCTCTGGGCGAAATGGCCATGCTGTTATTTCAAGCAAGGTTATGTCCCACTCCAGCTTAAGCTTCCATTAGCTGTGCAAATGGGATTTTGTTTTGTTTGGCTTAACAAAAAAAAAAAACCCAAAACAAAACTAAGCAAATTGCAATCTTCAAGGTAATGTTTGCTGAGGGAATGGATCCTCATTAATTAGAGGAAGGGGTTAGGAGAATTTCAAAACATGTTGCATTCTCCCAAATTCTTCTTCCCGTCTGCTTGGGAGGGTTTTCATGACTTCTGGCTCCCAAGGGTGCCTGGTGGCCAGCATGCCGCTTGGTGGAGCACCTGGTGGGCAGCAGGCCTGGCCCATGCGCTTGGCTGCCTTTCCCTCCCTCCCTCCCTCCCTCCCTCCCTGGCATCTCCCTGGGTCTGTGGGTTGAGTTCCATCCCGACTCCATTCATCGTGTTTCTGTGGAAGGGAAGAGATGAGCTGCAGCAACCCATTTCTCCCTTTCACTCCTCCGACTTGCAGGGACTCCGGGGTGTGGAGTGGCAAAGGCAGACGGCTGAGCACGCTTCGCTCTCCCCCCCTAATGGGCCTTCCACCTCAAGCACATTGGGTGACTATTATGGGCTGGAGACGATGACTCTGCTTGTTGGATTTCTGGGCTGGGAAACTGAGGTGTCTTCACTTGGTTTCCTTGACCCCTGCTCTTCTCTGAAGCCACTGACTGCCATTCTGCCCAGGCACCACCACCCAGCCCCTCTTCTCCCAACTTCCAAACTTTTCACCCTATTGGGCAGCAGGGCAGAAGCTGCTGCCCGGATTTGAGGCTGGCTAAAATGCAAGGGCCTTGTGGAAGGGCAGGTTCCTAAGGCACGCTCACACAAGCTCTCCGGGGGTACGCAGCGTCTCAGGGAAGGGGTCATGATCCTGCCAACTTGAGTAGGCTGGATGAAGTCCCCAACACACCGTGGGGAGGCTGGAGAGTGGCACAGCCTTAGCAAAAGCTGAGGGGGAGGGGGCAGAGGCTGGCGAGCAGGAGGACCAGGCGCAATGGACAGCAAGGCAGCCGTGGGGCTGGGACACGTCTCCACTGTGGGTCCCCTGTTGTTAGCTGGTTGGGGGACCTTCCCCCCAGCCTTTGGTGCTTTCTGGAGTCTGTTGAAAAGTAATCCTCCTGTGGACACACAAAGGCAATTTTTGGCAGAGGAAGAGGCAGATCCAGAAAGATGAACACAAGTCTTTGAACTAAAGTAAATATGAGTCAGGAAATGATTCTTTCTAACATCAATCACTGCTTCCCATAAGCCACCCAGCCTTGCATTCTGGGAGTTGAAGTCCACCCATGCAGGCTGGCTAGGGAATTCTGGGAGTTAAAGTCCCCACCCAGGCTAGGGAATTCTGGGAGTTGAAGTCCACATCTCTTAAAGTTGTTAAGGTTCAGAAACACTGGTTTAAGCATGGAAAGCACATCTGAGGTCATGGTATGTTTTCGCGTGTTCCCACATCCCAATTTCCTGAAATCATCCCTGAAGAGGCTTGAGGGGTACAAAAAGAAGAGCCATGTGGTGCCTCTGACTCTCGCCCCTCAGACTAGCCTGGACGAGCTACTCTCTGACCTTTGGCCTTCCTTTCTTCTCTGCCCTGTGCAGGTAATAGGTTTCCTCTGCCCTTCCGGCAAGACCACAAGCTTGTGCGGAAAGGGCCAAGAAAAACCCTCGAAATGTGATTTGTACCTGCAAAATATCATTACTGGAGGTTACTCAACAGGGCTGCTTGGTTTGCAGGGAGAAATTGGCCAATTCCCGGGACAGGGTGGGAGGCCGGCCGCTAATTGGGTGCCCGGCCATCATTTGTATTCCCCAGTCTTGACGTGGGATGAGACGCGTCTCTCCTTCCCTCCTCCACCCGGCGCACTGCTGCCTTTCCCTTCCAAACCCCTTTTGCTAGATCTACCTCCTGGGCCTTGCCGGCCTTCGGGACTTAATAACCCCCAGCAACTCAAGGAATCCCCTGGATGACCTCCGAAAGGGCATGGGGTGTGTGGGGGGGTGCATGCATGCATGCATACGTGTGTGTGTACAGGGAAGGAAGCTCCTCTGGCTTTTCTGGATAGCTTTCCATCTCCTGGATGGATGACGTTTGCTGAGAACTCATCTTTCCCTCCTCCCCAATTCATAACCCTGGAGGATGGGAGAGGCAAAGCAGCAGCCTCTTGGGTTGGGGTGCAAACCCGGGCTTGCTTCATTCCCCCAGCGTGGCTGCTAAAAAGGGAGGGAGGGAGGGATTTCCAAGCTGGAGCCCCCGTGTCCTTGGCGCATCGCTATTGTGTCCCATCCACCTGGGCAGAGGAACAGCAACTCCATCAATCCAGGGGAAACCTATCCCAAGGTAAGGTCCTCGCCCATCCCATATTTCCAACGCCTGCACAAGCTGCCAGCCTGGGAAGAGGGTCCCCCAAGCCCCATCCGGTGCACCAAATCCACACTCCCCAGTCCATCTTTTGGGGCTCGCACATTCTCATACATCTTTCCTTCCAGGATTAACAGCTGGGAACACACAGAGTCTTTCCCTTGGATTCTGCAACTGAGTCAAAGTTGCATCCACTGACTGTCTAATAAATCAGTGAAAAAGACGTTTGACGTACTGGAACAAATACAGTAAGCCAATAACCCTTGCAGGCTCGCCGTGGAATGTTCCCTAAGTATTCTGCTGGGGGTGAATTTGACTTTCTGAGTTGGACTGTGTTTCGCTTGGAGCGGCATAAAACGGAGGCTCATGCACCTCTTTCCTGCAATCATGGGACTTCCCCGCTCCTTCTAAAGGCACGCCCTTCCCAACGCCTATTGGCTGTCTGCATAATCTTGGCAAATTTAATCAGCTTCTCTTGTGTTCTGCTTTAAATTGAGGAGGCTCATTCTGAGAAGGCAGTTTTATAACAAAGTAGGTTTAAGCTTATTAATCAATCAACTTTCCCGCCTTTTGCTGAAGAAGAACGGATCAGTAAGCCAAGATCTCATACTCAAGGCAGAGTTTTATAACGTTAATTTCCCCCCCAGGGAGCTTAAGGCTTTGGGTGCGGAGAAAAGCAGTGTTTCTGGTGTGAACATGCAAGTCCTGTTTCCCCACAAATGGATCCTGCAATCTTATCTCGCTCCAGAGAATTCAGGCTCAGCAGGACTGAGAGGGTCTGGGGCGGGGCGGGGCGAGAAAAGGCAAGGAGCTCTTCACCCAACACAGCGGCACACGCAACAACAGCATGGGTGTGTTTGCACAGCACTCTGACCAGTAACTAACTGGAACCATGGTTTACTGAATTAACCTAATTGCCTGGGATTGTGTAACAAACAGTGCCATAAACTAACCACTTTGGCAGTGTTTGCACACAACATCCTGAGTCATAAACTAATCAGCCATTTTTGCCTAGCGGGTTGTGTGAACTCAGCCACGGAAGCAACTGCAGACGAGCCTTGAACGGGAGCTCCGGGCATGGCTTGCCTGCTGCAGGAACCAATTTCTAGGTTATTGGTGTGAACCTGGGGCAGCCACCATTGTCTGCAAACTGACAATGGTGGTCCCTCGGGACTGCTACGATGCATGCAGCCTCTGCCATTGATTGAAGGCTCGAGTGCAAGAGGTGTGCGTAGGATGGAAGTGTGCCCAGACCCATTAACCTGCAACAAAGGCTGAGCAAATGCATTTGGTCACAGGCAAGCTGAAGCTGAGCGTGGAACGGAGGCTTCGCTGGAACTATTGCCCACTTGACAATACCGTGCTGAGCTGAAGGCACTAAAAAGGGGGTCTCTGGATGTCTTCCTTAATAAGCCTTGATGAGCTTTTGTGGCTGGTAGCTTCTGGGAACCCAAATACCCAGCTGCTTGGGGCGGGGGGAAGCACTGGGATCCAGTCTGGAATAGTGCCAAGTCTGGGTCTTTGCAGGGGGGCTATGAGGGGGGAGGTTGGGTTGGGGGCTCTCACACATGGATGAAAGGTATTGATTTAGTTGACGGAGTAGCACCATGTGCCTGGAGCTTTATTCTTCCTTACTCAGCTGGCACGTTTTTAAAGAAAGAGATCTTGCCAGAGGTTACAAACCCCACGTAGTTTGGCTCCGGTGGCTTTGGGAAAGAAAGGGAAGTGGGGAGCGCTGTCAATGGCTCCCTCTTGCCTGGTGGGAGGTTTGCATCAGGCCTGGGCCGCCTCCTCCCGTTTCCCTTTTCCAGGGCCCTGGGAAATTGGCAGAAGGATCCAGGCTACGCTCTTGCCCGATTTCCCTTCCCTTCTTTGCCTGCTCCAGCTGAAGGGTGCTGGTGCCAAGGACCATTTAAGGAGAGCGAAGAGCCCATCCCAGCTCAGACCATCTGTGCATCTTGCCTGCAGTGCCGGGCACACGCTGCGCAGGACAGGGGGCCGCCTCGCCACATGGCTGCTCTTGGCAAGAACTGCAAGCTGCTCCTCGAGTGGGTGTGTGTGCGTGTGGGTGGAAGGGGAGGGCCGAGGGCCCTGACGGCAGATGGAGCAGGAGCAGCTGGCTGGAGGTTCTCCACCTGCCTGGCATCTTAGGATCTGGAAGGCTGAAGCCCGCTCAGCCTGGGCTGACTGGGAGGAGGACATCCCCCACCCCCCGCTTGCCTTGTGTGTCTGGGACCGGTCCCTGCACTCACAGGGGGTTCCAATATCATGGCTGACTGTAAGCTGTGGCTTACAAACCAGCATTAAGCCATAATGAAAACCTGGTTCTGCCACCTCGCTTGGGGTGGGAGGGGCACCAGTTCATCTTGAGGGTGGCTAGCACCGTAGATCTCTCCCCAACAAATAAGATCTGTGCCGCTTGGATTTTACATCCTATATCTATTTTATCTTTTTATTGATCTATTTATATTGTAATGTACGGCCCAGAGTCCCCTTTTTGGGAGTGATGGGCGGTGATAGAAATTTGAAAAATGAATAAATAAATAAATAGTGTGGCTAGTCGGCGTGCACCCAAGCAGTGATGATTTATTAAACCAACCGTGATCAGCAGGTGGTGTGCTCCAAGCCAGAGGATTGCGATGTTTCAGAGAGGGGTCTTTCCCATCTCTGCATGGAGAGGCCAAGAATCAGTCCTGAGCAGGGGCACTGGTGGCAGGACAGGGGTGTCGCAAAGTGCACATGGCAGCTGCACCACGTGATCAAAGCCCCACCAGCCACATGGCGGCAGCTGCCACCTTGACTCCCACGTGGATGCCCCCAGTCCTGAGACTTTCTCCATGCCAAGCAAGAACGGCACAGGTAGGTTACATCTCCCACCTGGGTTCAACAGGATTGCTTCTTCCTCTAGGACTGGACTTAAAAGGAGAGAGAGAAAAAGGCATGTTTGAGCATCCATTGAAGCAGTTTCTCTCAGCCTTGGCAGTTTTGAGATGCGTGGATTTCAACTCCCAGAATTCCCCAGCCAGCATGGCTGGCTGGGGAATTCTGGGAGTTGAAGTCCACGTATCTTAAAATTGCCAAGGTTGATTGAAGGGTCTCCCCAGCCTGATTCAGGGGCGGAAAAAGCCTGGTGCAGCTCACATATCAGAAGTTTGGGAAGCCCCTCGTATTTTGAGGACTTTGCATAGTTGATTTCAATATTCTCCGCAAGAATCCTGGAATCAAACCCAGCTGGATCTTCCTGGCTCTTACCCCCCTGAAGGTGGTGGCCTTGAGATGGTGCTGCACCAAGAAGAGGGGGGCCTTGGCAGGGGAAGAGCCAGCCATCAGGCACCTGCGGTTTTATGAATGGAGCCTGTTCTGCGGATCACCATAGCAACAGACCTGATTTTTCTCCCAATATTTCTTAAGGACAAGCAACTGACAAGAATTTGCGAAGTGCCTCCCTTCTTTTTCCCCTTCTTTGGTCAGAGATGAATTCTGCCTTCCCCCACCCGCAACTCTGCAACAATTTTTGCTTGGTCCTGTGCTTTAAAAATACCGAAGGCTTGAATCCTTGCAGTTTGGTCTAGTGGTCTGGCTGGGCTAGAAACCAGGAGACTGTGAGTTCGAGTCCCACCTTAGGCATGAAAGCCGGCTGGGTGACCTCGGGCCAGTTCCTCTCTCTCAGCCCAACCCACCTCACAGGGTGGTTGTTGTGGGGAAAATAGGAAGAGGAAGGAGTACTAGGTATGTTTGCCGCCTTGAGTTATTTATAAAAATAATAAAGGCGGGATATAAAATAAATAAAAATAAATAAAAATATATTCTGACATGCACTTTTTGAAGCAACTGGACCACCTTACCTGTCTCCTGAGAAACCTGTATGTGGGTCAGGAAGCAACAGTTTGAACCGGACATGGAACAACCGATTGGTTCAAAATTGGGAAAGGAGTACAAGGTTGTATATTGTCACCCTGCTTATTTAATATATGCAGAGTACATTATGAGAAGTGCCGGGCTGGATGAATCACAAGCCGGAAGTAAGATTGCCGGGAGAAATACCAACAACCTCAGATATGCGGACGATACCACCCCAATGGCAGAAAGTGAAGAGGAACTAAAGAGCCTCTTGATGAAGGTGAAAGAGGAGAGTGCAAAAGCTGGCTTGAAAAAAAACTAAGATCGTGGCATCTGGTCCCATCTCTTCCTGGCAAATAGAAGGGGAAGAAATGGAAGCAGTGACAGATTTTATTTTCTTGGGCTCCAAGATCACCACAGACGGTGACTGCAGCCATGAAATTAAAAGACGCTTGCTCCTTGGGAGGAAAGCTATGGCAAACCTAGACATTATATTAAAAAGCAGAGACATCACCTTGCCGATAAAGGTCCGTATAATCAAAGCTATGGTGTTCCCAGTAGTGATGTATGGCTGTGAGAGTTGGACCATAAGGAAGGCTGAGCGCCGAAGAATGGATGCTTTCAAACTGTGGTGCTGGAGAAGACTCTTAAGAGTCCCTTGGACCGCAAGGAGGTCAAATCAGTCGATCCTACAGGGAATCAGCCCTGACTGCTCACTGGAAGGACAGATACTGAAGCTGAAGCTCAAATACTTTGGCCACCTAATGCGAAGAGAGGTCTCACTGGAAAAGACCCTGATGCTGGGAATGACTGAAGGCAAAAGGAGAAGGGGGCGGCAGAGGGTGAGATGGTTAGGCAGCATCACCAATGCAGTGAGCATGAATCTGAGTAAACTCCAGGAGACAGTGGGGGACAGGAAGGCCTGGCGTGCTGTGGTCCCTGGGGTCATGAAGGGTCGGACACGAGTTAACGACTGAACAACAACATCAACCGACTGACCGATTCATTGGCTGCCCTTCGGTCCCAACAGAGCCTCCTCCTCACAGTTTCCCGCCGTCCTAGTAACTGAGGAGTAGCGCTGCTTGCCAGCTCGGGGCCTGAACCCCCGCGCGACGCCACTTGCGCTAAAGCAGATCCTGAGAATGGGAGGCAGGTCCAGACGGGTCTCTCAAACTTCCTCAGCCCCTGTTCTGGAAGGGTGCTTAAGTTAGGGGGATCCGCGTACGCCTCTCTTTTTCCTTGCTTAGTGCGTTGACTTCGCTGCGAGAGCGGGGGGTGATAAACCCGAAGTGGAACCCGCGCACGGGAAATAAAGAACCGTCGCAAGAGCGGCCAAGCCGGACCTCGAGGCGCAAAAGCGCAGCGCGACGCAGCTGGCCGACTCTCCCCCCACCCGCGAAGCAGCCGCCGCCCCGCCCCGCCCCGCCCCGCGTCCAATCGCCGTCCGCTCCGCCTGCTTCATTTGCATAGTCAAAAAGACCTCATTAATATTACACAGCGGAGCGGCTGGCGGTTAATTACGGACCACGATTCCCCGCGTAACGTACACGCCGTTTATCAGACGCCTTCCCGGCTAAGCCGGCACGTGGCGGGTGTAATTAAGTGCTAGCTAATGAATTTTGGCAATTAAGCCGGTTGTTCGAGGGCGACGCTAAAAAGAGCGGAAGGGGTGGGGGAGGGGAGCTGGAAAAATCTTTGGAAGATCTCCTGGTTTGGGGGTGGGGAGGAGGGGGCAAGGTGGCTTTTCTTCGGGAGGAGAGCAGATAAATTGAATCATCTTGGGTTATTCCTAGGTTGTTCTTCAACCAAAATGCGGCCCGGAGTGACTGATGTTAAGCCACCTGAAAAGCCGGGAAGCCCGAGGAAAGGGATTGAGAAGAGGGGAAAATTAGGATGAAGAGGGCGGTTAATCCGGCTGCCCAGATAGGCGGTTGCATAGGCCGTAGGCTCTTAGCTTTCCCTTTGCGCCCGTTTGCTGCCTGGTCGGGCTTGCTGCTGCTCCTCTCTTCCCCTTTGCCTTCCTCGCTATCAGGATTAACTAACCTGATTCTTCTCCTCCCTCATTAGAAGCTTCTCAGGTGGTAGCTGAGACTGGGGACTTTCCCAACTAGACCCTCTCTGGATATGCCAGGACTGCAGCTCCCAGAATTCCTAGCCAACCTGACTGTGCTGGGTGGGGAATGCTGGGAGCTGCAATCCCAGCACATCCGGAGGGCTCCAGGTTGGGGAAAGACCACTGCCACCTGGCTTCTCCGTCAGGTAAACGTTCTGAAAGGAGTCCGGCTATCGCAGCACTTTGCTCGGGCTCTGTTCATAGTAGCTGCATGGCTTGCCTCGAGGGGCGCGCCAGGGTTCCTGTGGGGACAGTGCCAGCAGGTTGTGCCTGTCTCTGTGGGGGGAAGGAAGGAAGCCGATTCCAACCTCGCTGCAGTTTCCGGGGACAGAAACAGGCTTCCCCCAGAGTTTTGTACTATCTGCAGTGAGGCCAACGGTCAAGGGCTCCCACCGCTGCTTGCAACAGCTCACCCAGCCAGAAGAAAAGCGGGAGGGGCTCGTGGGCAGCCAGGCTGGAGCTGCCAGGGAAGACTACGGGGCCTTGCCCTCGGAGGAGAGTCGAGCTCGTTCTCTCTGCGGGAAGCTTGCCTGAGGCTTGCAGGAGGAGAGAGTGCAGGGCCAGGCATCAGGAGTGGCGTGAGACCTGTCTGTGTGTGCGCGTGCATGTCGTTGCATCGGAAGACCCCCAGTGTTGCTGTGTGCCTTGGGCACCTTTGCCCTGCAAAGCTGCAGCCCCCCCCCCAGACAAGGCTGTGGAACAGGGGGACACACGCTTGCTGCAGAAGGCAGGGTGGGTTTCATGCTTGCTCTTCTGTTCTAGATTTGACACGTTGGGGAGGCTCGCTCTCTTTCTTGTGGCTGAGCAAGAGTGGCTCTGGGGGGTGCAGTGGGGAATGATTGTGTTTCCTCCCCAATCCCGCGATGCAACTCCTCTTTCTGGAGGGGTGGGAAGGAAATGCAAGCCATGAGTGCGTGTCTGTGCGTGGGTGCATAGCATTTCCTCCCAGCAAGGCTGAAGAAGCCCACACGAGTGGGGACAATAATCCGGTGTCCAGGCTCCCGTCTGGCTAACCCCAGGCCCTGGCTTCTCTCCTGGGACCTCGAAGCAGGACTGCGAAGGGAAGTCCCCGGCCTTTTGCATGAGCAGGAGGGAGTTACATCTGGCTGCCTCTAAAGCAGGCTCCGGTGCTGTGTCCTTATCCTGGGAAAGAGCAGGCTGGTGGGGCTGGCTCAGTCCTCGGGCTCATCGGAGGGAAGCAAGCGACTCCCCCCACCCTGGCCTGAAATGGCACGGATGGGAACCCTTTGTTGTTGGACAAACCAGGGTGGAGCTGAAGAGGGCAGCAAGCACCCTCCCTGAGGGCAGATGGAGAAAATCGCCCCTGGCTCCAGGGTCCCCTTGCTAGGGAGGAAAACTTGGCCACGCCCTTCCCTCCTCACCAGGAGCAGCAGGGGAGGGCTTTTGCTGAGGGACTGAAGGAGGGCCACAGATGGGGGTGAGGAGGATTGGCCACAGCTGGAGTGAAGGGAGAGGCCTCTTTGGAAAATGCCAAACCAACATAAGGGATTCATCTCCAGATGATGTGGGGATGACTGCTAAGCTGAGAAGGCTTCAGGGGAGGATGTGAAAATGCCTGGCAGACAGGCCTTCTCCGAAGTGCGCTTCCCGCGCCCACACTGGGACTCCTTCATCCTTCCCGTTCAGATTTGAACTGAAGGTGAGGCCCTCAATCTCATGTATTGTTGTTTACACATCCTGACCCCACCTTTCTGCGCTCTCCCTGTATCTGGGGAGGGGGTGCTAACAAGTCAATAATAGCAATACCTAGCAGTGACCCAATTCATCCCAACCGCTCACAAAACTGACACGGCACCCATTTCTGCGTGTGAAATCAGCTGGGTATCTTCCTTGCTAAAGAGAAGGTGAAAAACCGATGCAATGAGAAAGAGAAGTTGGGGTGGCGATCCACGGCTCTTTAAATGGGGCCGTCCGCGCTCTCTGAGAGAACAAGCACAGAGCAAGGAGTAAAGGGTGGAAATTAGAAGAGGAGACTCAGATGGAATACGAGGAGGAGTTTGCTCCAGCGCTGGCCCCTCGTCCTCTCCGTGCTGCAGAGCCCCATTGGGGACCCATTTGCAGTCACGAGTGTTTCACATCTGCTGAATGGCTGAAAGTTTGCTGATGACAAAGACAGACTTTGGCTGTTTGCCTCACAAGACCTCCTCCTCCTCCTCCTCAGTGGGGCAGCTCTATGTGCCAGGCTTTCATGCCAACCAGGGGAGTTTTCTCAAGTCTTTGAAATACTGCCTGGCCTGCCTAGGGTGGTTCTGGGCAGAGTGAACACTTGGCCTAGATTTGAAGGTCTTGGGAAACATGTCAGAGTGGCACTCACACAAGACCTTTTGCCTGTTATTGCCTGTTATTGCAATTTTCCCTTCCCTTCCTGGATGTCTTTTTAATTTACTTGCCATTAACATCTTGCCTTTCAAAACATTGTTTACTTCTTCTCAGCCTTTGTTCTGCTAGTCTTGCAAGCACGCTTCTGAGAACTTTTGGGTGGCTGGTTAGGTGATATGATTTATTATTTTTTAAGTTTGTGTGATTGGTGCCCACCTCCCAATGTAAAAGGCAGGCTGGTGCTGGAAGGAGCTTCCTAGCCCAGCCTGAGGATGCACCGCCCGCCTGGCCTGGCAGCTGCCAGCCTGCTCTTCTGGCCTGCTGGAAGGGCATGTCTGCCCACCTCCTGGCCCCAGCAGAGAGCCGCATGCCCCCTTGGCCTGGGCTCCGTCTCCCCTAACTGCCTCCTGCTGGTCTCCCGGCTTAATTAAAAGCAGCTGAATCAAGAACATTCACTACCTGATGCTGAGGTGGATGAAGGTTTATGCTGTCCACTCTGTCCCCGGGGATAATTTAAAGCACATGGAGTTAAATTAAAAAAGAAAATTCTTTTTTTCCATCAGACAACTGATGCACATCAGGGAAGATGGGGAATAGCGGTGTCCGCTGCGTGTGTGTCAAAAATTGCACATTGGAAATCCTGTCCTTTCCACCTAAGAAGACGCAGGGTTTCAAAGTCACAGTCTGTATCTTGCCTTCTGCTTTTGAAAAACCCTTTGCAAAACCTGGAGACATTTCCTGGGAATAAGCGAGTCCACCACGCAGCTCCTGGCCGTCCCCTCAAGCAATGGATCGGGGTTTCCTGTATGCTCACCCACTTAGAGTGCTCAACGTGGGAGATGAAAGCTTTACAGGAAAACCCCCTTTCCCCCCAGTTACACAGGCATCGTTCAGCTGTTCTGTGGGGAGAGTAGCATCCATGCAGGGAGGGCCTGGCTGATCTGGGACTCGAGTGCATCCATCGGGTAGCTCTTCTTCCTAGCAAGGTGCTCCAGCAGGAACACCACCCTGAGTTGCATCTGTGTTGCGGGGGGGCTGCTCTTGCAGGGTGCTTGGATTCAGAAGGGGAGTGTGCTTCTTCCCACAGTTCTGGAGTCGCCCCTGCTGGTACTTTTTCTGAAAAGGAAGCAAAGGGAATGACAGCCATTCCTCCTGTTTAATGTGGTGAGACTAATTGGTTCCCCCGGCCTTGCTCTAGAGGAGTGACGGAGGGGAGGAATTAGCACTGATTAAACCTGCAGCGCGGAGGCTGGGCCAGCATTTAAAGCAGTGTTTCTCAAGCTTGGCCACTTTAAGATGGGTGGACTCCAACTCCCAGAATTCCCCAGCCAGGCTGGCTGGAGAATTCTGGGAGTTGGAGTCCACACGTCTTAAAATGGCCAAGCTTGAGAAACATTGGTCCAAACAGTTGTGTGGTCCATGTTATTTATATTTTATTTTTATTCTAATTTATATAGCTGCCCATCTCATATATATGACTCTGGGCAGCTTACAGACAGAAAACATGTAAAAAACCCCCAAAGCCATAAAAAAATACAAGAGCATATGAAAAAAGTCATAAAATTCACAGCCAAGGTTATTACATCTACCAATCACATTCAATACAGCCACCGAGTCAGCTTGGGAAAGTGGTGTCATGGAAGGCAGGGGACAGTGGTCAAGCCCGCAGTGGCCGTGCTCAGAGACGATGTCACAGCTCTGCTCCATCGAGCCCCAGCACAGCAAAGGAAGCCTTGTCTTGTCTTAAAAAGCTACAATGGGGCTTTAGAAGGGGAAGATGGTCCACAGCAGCATTTGCTGTGTGGGTGGGGGAGAAATGGGGGGCACCTCCGACCCCACCCCCTTTCCTGAGAGGCTCCCGGCAGATGATGATCCAAACCTTGCCTGTCTCTTAGCAGGGAGACTGTATGCCAGAAATTGCCCCCTGCCATTACCTGCACTGCCCCTGACCACCTCCCCCAGCTGGGTGGGACTGGTCCAGTGCCCACACTTGGCTGGCGGCTTCTTGGCCAAGCTGTCATTTTCTTCTTCGCTGCGCCTCTGCTTCCAGGGCTCCACCTGTTCGCCTGGCCTTCCTGGGCCAAGCGAATCGCCCATTGCCAGCTTGACGCGGCCTCTCCATTCATAAGCATCAGTGCCTCCGTGGCACTCCTTTTCCCTCTGGCCCATGCATACGCATGCTTTCTCCCAAAGCCTTTTCAGTCTTCTCAACTCTATGGAGGAAGGGGGAGCCAGGCAAGGCTGCTGGGCAGCCAGAGGGCAGGGCCAGGCAGGGTTTTCAGACTTGTGCAGGGAAGAGACCCAGCTCAGCTCGGTTCCTCCACCATCTGCAGAAGCGAGAGGCTCGCCTAGCCCAGCCCAGCTCGGGGCTCCAGGAAATCACAGGCCTTCTGTGGCACTCCCGGTTTGGTTCTGGATCTAATGTGGCACAACTGTCCTTTGCATTGGAATGGTGACCACAAAGGTTGGTCCTCAGCCCTTCTCTGAGACTGCAGCAGTCAGAAGATCCGGTCTGGAGGCAGTCAGATTCCCCACCAGACCAGGCGGTAGCCGATGCATAAGGGGAATCTGATGCATGTGATGGCCTTGTTCCTGCTGCCTGGGAAGATGGCCCCAGACTGCCCCGTTTCTGCCTAGAGCAGCCTGCGAGCTCAAGGACAGCGTCCCACCCTTTGCTTGCTCCCTGCTCCCCTTCCCTGTGGGAGAAGTGAGGGAAAGGGGGTCTAGCATCAGGGACCCAAAGAGGAGGAGTGCCTGCTTGTCTCTAGGGACTCTCCCCCTGCCAGAGAATCCAGTCCCCCCAGGGGCCAGGCATGGCTCACTCCCTGGGGCCCCAGAGCCCTGAACCACCCTCCACTGTTGGGTCGTTCTCTTGCACGCTACCGGCCCTGGGCAGATTTCCAAGGAAGGCCAGCCTTGCTGCCCCCCCTCTCCAGCCTGGCCCACGTTCTCTCTGCACCCCGGGCAGCAAAGGAGCTGGCAGCTCCGGCCCTGGGGGGGCTCCTGTGCGGCTCCTGCTCGTCAGCCCCGCCCCGCCTGAGCCATTGGCAGCTGGACGCCGGGCCAGAAGGTGGGCTGCCGCGGGGCCTTCCCTTCCGCCCAGGCAGCGGGACCCCAGGCTCGTTAGCAGCAGGCAGCACCCTCGAGGACACAAATGACTGAATCGTCCCCCGGCAGTCCTGCTGCCTTCGCCTTCTCCGGAGAGGCCCGTGAGGAGCTGAGCGGGTCCACCGCCAGAATCTAGGTCAGGGCCTGGCTTCCTGTGTGTGGAGATGCTGTGGGAAGCCACGCATTGCTTCAGTGGGGATAGCTGGCGTCCGCGCACCCCAGAAAGGAAAACACGAGCTCAGAGCAGGCAGGCCGGGGGGGGCCCTCTGAGCCTTGAAGCCCGTGCTGTGGGGAAAGGAAAGGCTGCCTCTGAGCTGGCCCGCAACCAGGGTCTGTGTCACCCAGGGCAAACATGGATTCCGTGCCCATTTTGGTGGCCCACCCCCAGCGCTCATTTTGGCACCCCCTCCAGCACGGTGCCCAGGGCACATGCCCCACTTGCCCCCTCCAGTTGCAGCCCTGCCTCCGAGCACACACAGAGGGCCACTCTGGCTACTGAGGAGCACGTGCAACCTTCTGTATCTGGCAGAGCTCCTGGGGGTAAGACACTTAGGACCCAGCAACCCTGTCTTCGTCTTGGGCGCTCCTGGGTTGTGCCCGCCCAAAAAGGCTCCGGGGGCCCTTCGCTCGTGGCACGTGCAACCTCAGTGCACACGGGAAGCCATCTCGTGTAGGCGTCCTCTCTAGCTCGGAGTTTCACTGGCGTGCTCCTCTTCTACGGCCAAAGTTTCTTTAAGAACGGGAAGGAAAGGATACTTATCCACCCCTCAGTTCCATTCTGATATAACAGAGGACCAACCAGGCTCCATTGTGAACCTCTGAACCTTATCCACACGTTGTACTAAGCTATCATTTCTTTAACTAGGGACTATTGAATAAGTTACAATTTGGCTGGGTTCACCCAACGTGCGAGGCACATAACGTACAGTTTTCTAAATTGCACTGCACAGCCAGCTAAACCGAAGACAAACAGTCACTTTAGATGAGCAAATCTAACCCTGCAGATGCCCTGATGGATCTTGCAAACTTTAGCTCAGATGCCCAACACATCAGTGCACTTCCGGGCACAGTTCAAGGTGCTGGTTGTCACTTTCAAAGCCCTTCATAGGTTGGGACTGGGTTACTTGAGGGACCGCCTCTCCCCGGTCGTTTGTACCCACCCAATCTGGTCAGGCAGGACGGGCACGCTCCAGGTCTCCTTGGCCAAAGAATGCCAGCTGGTGGGGCCCAGGAGATGTGCCTTTTCTGCCATGGCACCCGCCTTGCAGAACATCCTACCTCCAGAGTTCAAGCTGGCCCCAACCCAGCTGGCCTCTCGCCAGGCCCTAAGGGGTATGAGGTATGTTCACTGCCTTGAGTTATATAAAATAATAAAGGCAGGATAGAAAATAAATAAAATAAATAAAGACCTGGCTCTGGGCCTGGGCCCCAAGGGTGTGCAGGACCCACTTCTTGGCTGTCCTCGTGATTTGGGCTGGATGTTTCTCAGCTGCTTGATATTCTAATTTTTGTAATGTTTGTCATCGTTTTTCTTTTATTTTAATTCTGCTTGCTGCCCAGAGTCACTTGTTGATATAAATTGAGTATCGGCCATATAAACTGAATGAACCAACGAACGAATGAATAAGTAAATCTTCCGTAACCGTCCTGATCGTTCAGTTTGGGCTCCAGAGTGCCGGGGCCCAGCCACAGGTGGTCAGGGGTTTGGTAATGTCCGGGTGCCCCTGAGAGCCACTGGCTTCCTGCGTCTGGAGCCGCCCTGGGGTAGTTCCTGCAGCTGTGTTGGGACAGACCTGGCTTCGCAGCTGAGAGGAAGCTGGGGAGGAGAGGGGAGGAGATGGCTTGCTCTGTTATATAGGTGGGGGGTGGGATGTGGCAGGGAGTGAAGGTGAGGGTGCCACGCTCTGGCATCACATTCCAGACAGTTCAGCCTTGGCTGGCAGCCTTGGCTTCGAGCCCCCTGCCTGTGGATTGGCGGAGCTGAAAAAGAGGAGGGACGCCTTCTCTGCCTCCGCATGCAGAGAACAATTCAGCAGACCTTTCACCTCTTCTGTTCAGCTGCCTTTTTCATTGCCCACCACCGGCACAAAACATCAGGCGATTTCAGTGGTTTTGTGCAGGGAAGGCCCCCCTCCCTGCAAGGCCGTGAGTTTGCTTTTGCAAAGACACCCCTCGGATGCATTCAGCGGTCAGAAGAGACAGACGCCTTCTCCCCCGCCCGCATTTCTCACAGCAGGCATGGACCTGCGTGAGGCAGATGGCTCCATTTATTTATGGATGTATTTATTAGATTAATATGCTGCCCATCTCACTCTAAAAGTGACTCTGGGCGGCTTACTGATAAAAGTTGCAAAAACCATTATAAGAATACAAAAAACAATCAATTAGACAAATCCTTTGGCATCTTCTCTTTTTAAAGCTCAGAGAGAGTTCTTCCTTGATAAAAGTTGCTCTCATTTCAAGGTACCGATCATGTTTATTGTAATGTTCCCCCACCCCCACCCCCATTCTTTGGGAGCATACGTGTAAACAGGCAGTCTTATTCATTTCATTTTACTGGTTAGGCGGATTGACCTTATGAATACAGCCAGATAGAATTAAAATATAAGCAAAGCATAACCAAATAATAGGAAGGGATACAGATACATGCTGGCTGGGGAATTCTGGGAGTTGAAGTCCAACCATCTTAAAGTTGCTCAGGTCGAGGAACCCTGCCCTGGAGGCATGCTGGAGCTGGAAGAATTTGCATATGAGGTTGGCTCCTAGGCCAATGCTTGCCCGGTTTGACTTGGGGAACTCAGCTGCTCCTTGCTGGTCACTTGCACATGGAAGGAAACCCAGAGGGGAGAGTTCTTGCTTAGCCCTCCCTGGCTTCTGCTCTTAAACTACAATGAGCCCGGTGCAAAAACAGCTAACATCCATGTCATGTTAAGAAATCCAAGTAATTGAGGGCAGAGAGCAGGGAAATGTTTTCAAGACATCAAGGCCCCAGGAAGAAGCTGTGCATGGTGTTGAGTGAGCGAGCAAGAGAGAGGAGAGAAATTTGCACTCTTGCAATCGTCTCCCACGATCAGTTGAAGCAAAAGGGCCTGATTGACCGTCCCTTCCACTTCTGTTTGTCTCTGGATTACTTTGATTTGGTGTCAAATATGAAATCTCATAAGTGGGCAAAACTGTCAGATGAGATTATTGGCAAACTACAGTTATGTGCCAACTCTCAAATATTATTTGAGACATTAGAGGCACGGCATGGGATTTATTTTTTATTTTTTATTTTTTGTCAACTTCCTGATTCTGTCCTCCAGAAACGCATGTCAACTCTCAAATATTACCAATTAGCCAAATCAAATATTGACATCCAGGATAGCTGGATATTAGACATGGAATATCTGCCAAAGATTTGTATCGGTCGGACATCTGGCAAGACTTCCATGAAAGAATTTGCAGGGAGGGGGTCTGATTTCAGCCTTCCTTTCCAGCCACTTAGATGGCCTGCACAGACAAGCTCCAAGCTTTGTGAGCCACTGCTGAGTGTCCCTGGAGTTCTTTGGGATCCCTCCTTCAGTGGCAGCCCAGAAGCTCGCAGGAAGACCCCCTTCTTGGCTTGTCCACACAGCTCCCCCTCCTACTCTGCTTCCAAGCAGGTATGCTGTGCCCCATTGGCACCTGGACAGAAGCGGGGGTGGGAACTTCCAAGGTATCTGGGTGGTATCTTCCACCCTGTTCTCCTGGCAGAACAATGTTCTTCCCAACCTGGCACCCTCCCTCCCCCCTCCCCCCTCCCCCTGGATTGGGCTCCACTTCTTATAATTGATCATGGTCCAGTCCATCTCGAGGGTGTCAGGGCAGAAAAGGTGGGTCTACCACCCATTTGTGATGGAGTTTTTAAAGGTTAATAAAAGAACTCCAAGCAGCTAACAGCAATCTTGCAGAGCAGAAGTGTGAACCCCCCCCAAAAAGGAACTTGCACATTAAGCTTAATTACGTTCAGAAAACAAACTCAGTCTTCACACTGTAGTTAGATGAAGAAAAATAGAGATAGCTTACTTTTATTCAATAGATGTGGATACAAGTAGATTCACAGTAGAAGGTACTTAATCATCACTGGTTCTTTGTAGACACATTTCTATGTGGAATAGAAAGTCTGTGTGCAGGTGAGATGGTAGAGGGGGAGGGCTGCATTCCTGCAGCACCTCCTGCTTGCAGGTGTGCCAGAAGGGTAATGGAGATTGTTAATCCCCAACCCCAAGAAGGAGGAGGAAGTGGAAATCAGGTGACCCATGTGACATCCCACAAGCACAATAGAGATGTGTTTGCTAGAGAGACCCCCTTATGCTTATGAGACAATGCTGAGTTGACCCCTGATAATTCCAACAATTTGTATCTACCCAAGTTGGCTTTCCCCCAGTCTGCAAATTGCAACCATCTTCCCCAAAACCCTCCTCGCTGCACCCCCGAGAGCAGCGCTAACTTTGCTGCCTGCCAGGACCCCGTTGGTTGGCAGCAGGATCCCAGGGGGAAGGATGGATAAATAAATGCACCAGGCATCCAGCAGGTGGCGCTCTACTGCCTCATCCATCTGGAGCTCTGCTCAAGGGTACCCAACAGCTGGTCTGGTCCTGGGGACACCTTGCAAAACAGACAGCAGCCAGGTGGGGGGCGGGGGGAAGAGAGCAAGGATGGAAGACTCTAGAACAGGGTGTAACCCTGGGGCGGGGGGGGGGAGAAACTGAAGAGGCAAAAGGGGCCAGAGGCAGCTCTTGAGCACTTCCTCTTTAAGGGAAGGAACTGATTTGCAACTGCTGCCAGGTGCTTCTCCCTCCCCCACAAAGACAAACAATAGGCAAATAAAACCTGTGAGCAAGATGACCTTGACTGCTAATTACAGCCCAGAGGCCAGGATGCGACTCTAATTGGCTCTGCTGTCAATGAAGCTCCAGGCAGGGAAAGAGACCTCTCGCAGGCCCTTTGGGACTTGCCCCTCCCGCTAGTCTGCCTTTCTTTCAACTTCCTCTGGGGTTTGGGGGGAAACGGCGGGGGGCATAGATGGACCATTTGGCTACCTCCAGGAGAGAGGGGTGGTGCACCATGGTGAGTGGGCAACTTACTTCAAGCCTGGGCTTCCCGGGGATTCAGCAGAAAGGCAGAAGCTCGTGGCGTCCTCCACAACTACCCACTGATGGGGGACGCAGGGGAGTGAAAGCAGCAGCCACAGGAGGGCTGAGGGGAGAAGTCCAAAGACGTGTGCTTCTGCGGCCAAGCTCTTGTGAAATGACTTGTAGATCCAATCCTCATCTTGCCTTGAGAGTGCAGATCTACAGTGCCACCAGTCTGGATAGCTGTGATTGCTGCCTGTCAGAAGAGATAATGTCAGATTTCCAGCCAGGCAGGGCAATATGTCTGCTCTTTCTGGGCCCTCAAGCCCAATTCAGGAGTGGGATAATTGCGGGAACTTTAAGGCCTCAATAAGGTTAGATAAGAGGCTTTCCTGCAGGCAAGACAGAGGACCTGCCTACTGCACCACACAGGAACCAAGCCGTGGGGGGGGGTGCAGTGTGGCCCAAGCAGAGGATTCCTGCACACTTCCATTTGCTCAAGGAAGCCCCCACCTGGCCTGGGAAGAGGGGCTGCACAAATGGTGCAGCCCTTTCCCTCCAGCACTGGCACCCTCCCTGCACATGAGGCTGGGAACCAGAGCAGCCCTTCTTGGGCTCCATTTCCGCCGCCCCCCCCCCCCCAATTCCACTCTTCCCTTTGCAGGATGAGCTAAAGGGGGTTGGGTCTGTCCAACATGCAAGGCCTCTGGAGCTGCCTGCCCAGATCTAAGCTTTGGGTTCAGGTCCTTCCCCAAACCAGCTGCACTGGAGTATTACAATTATCAAGAGACCCTTGAAATGTAGGGCTGTTGGTGTGTCACAAGTCACCAACTGACCGGTCCCTGCTCCAGAGACCTCCCAATCTAAGAGGCGGTGTCGGCTGGCCGTTTTTTTTCCCCTCGCCCTTAATTCTGCATTCAGACAACAACCTAACACGCAGGTCAGGTTTACTTGCAAAGATATTCTCCGGCCACCTGCAAAAGTATCACACAGGCTGTTAAACCATGGTTTGTTTAACCACCATTTCTTGAGTAAGCTACTATTGGCTGGGTGTGGGCATTGTTTTAAGCCATAAATCATGGCCTAAAATCTCAGCAATCAGGTTCACGCGTTATACACAGAGCCCAAGCAAACAACCCGTGTTATGTGTATAATCAGACCCTGCCTCGGTGGACTTCCTCCCTAGATAGATAGGGTATTTCAGATGACAGCCTAACAGGCTGATTTTAAAACCTCTTTTGCCTTTTTCTTCTTATTTGGCAAAAAAAGATGAGTATATGTATCTGTTTATGCGTGGGTGGGTTTGGTTACCTTTCAATTGGTTATTTTTTTAGTAAAATATTTTCACTTGTCAGATATTTATTGAGTACGAGGAGTGTGCATGCAAACTGTTCCTTTATAATCTAATATTTTAAGTTAATAGCAAATCTGATTAATAATTATTACCATTTCATAGGCCTCCATAAATAGGCAGGGATCAGTATAAAATAAATGATGTTTTTTTTTTACCCTTTCAAGTTTGGAAAATACGGTTTCTAATGAAAAATGTTTATTCCAACATGTCAAGAATAAAAACTACTGAGATTTTTTTTCCTTCATAGCTATTGCTGTTGTTTTTCTTTATTTTTGCAACTTAAAAAAAATCCTTTTCTTGTCAATATTTTTCCTTATCCCAATAGTTGTAATTTTATTTTATTTTATTTATTTTGTTTTATTGGCACCATGTAAACCTGCGCTGCACCTTCCCCGTATCTGATTTGTGACGCCTGCTATCAGAACTGTGGTCCCTTGGGTTATGGTGTTTCTCGCCTATGCTAATACCTGATACGGAGTGGAGGGGTGGGCCTGGGTAATAAAGCAGATGACTCCTTTTTGCTGGTTTTCATTCCCGAAGATGGCACATAAATCTGCAAGTTTTTCATCCTAAAGAGAAAACTCTGCTATTTATCTGGGGGAGTTAATTTTGAAACATTCTGCAGATTGATAACCGATTGATCAAAGAAATTGCGGCGACAGCGTTGAAGGATGGAGAAATAAAATCCAACCCCAGTTTCACAGGGAGGAGAAAGGGAGCGTGCGTCCCATTAGCTCAGTGGAAACCGGAGGAATTGCTGTGTTAATGTTGATAGTAACAAGGTGTCTTACCGAGTTTGCAGAGTTAAACAGGTTAGAACTGATGTGACTGCGCAGCTGGATTTGCACAACCCGCGTGGCTGGGCTGAGGGGCGGTTGGGCTGCAGGAGCTCAGCGTGACCGGGGGGGGGGGGGTGGCTTGCCTGTGCTTCCCTGGCGAAGAACCAGCTATCCCGTTCAGCTGCACCGGGGGCTGCGTGGTTGGGGGGGCATGTGATGTGGACACAACAATTGAGTTTTCACGCTAGGATGAGGGCTTCGTGTGTTGAGCAGTCCCAGCCTAGAAGCACACACTTTGCTGGTCTACTGCACCACGCTAAAATGGTAACTTGACTCTTGGAAGAGTTGGGGAGCAAATCAGCGGTAGCTCTTCTTATTCTCCTTGCCAGACGGCTACCAGATTAAACAGAGAGAATGAGCACTAGGATATGCCTCCCCCCCTTGGCCCCCCACCTCCCCCCCTTGGCCCCCCACCTCCCCCCCTTGTCCTCCTGAACGGCCTTTGGCCAAACTGACCCATATTGCAGGCCCCCAAGGCTCAAGGCATGGTCACCCCCGCTGCCCAGGAGCCCCTGACCTGGCCACGCCATCAAGGTCTGCAAGTGGCCGTGGGGTCTTTCCTCGGTCCATCCAGGCCCCCAGCTTGTGGGAGGGGCTTGTCTTGTCTGGTGGGCCAATTTTTGTGGCAGCCACTCCGGGTCTGGCCTTAGCTGGTGGGCCCAGGGCTGCGAGAGCTCCAGGACCATGGCTCTGGTTCCACAGGAGGCGTCCCGTGGGCTATTCCACCCACCTCTCTGCTCCCCACAGCTGGGAGTCTGCCTTGGAGCCTTCATCCCCTGGGGAAAAGAGAGGGCCAAAGAGTGGTCCTCCTCCTCCCCGGGGATGACGTGCAGCTGCAAGGCTACAGAAGGAGTTAGAAGTGTCTGAATGAAGCCTCTTAGAAGAATTTTTTCAAAAGCAGTCTAGCCCAGCCAGAAATCTGATTTAAATCAATGGAACAGCTGCATCAATATTATTAATAACAGGATGTCTTACAGAGTTTAAACAGCCTGTAACCTGTTGGTGAAGGAGCAAGAAAGATGGGCACTTCACCGAGTGGGGTGTCCACAGAGTATGGTCAGGAGGGTGATGCCATCCAAGCTCCGCCCATTTCTGGCAGCCCTGGTCCTAAATTCCACTGCTTGGGAGCGGGAGTCAGGAGACCCGCTCTGGAAGCCTGGGTGAGGGCCCTGAGTGCTTGGCAGGGAGCCCTTGGTTTCTGGACTGGGGCCTCTCAAGTCCCCAGGAGGGACCCCGCTGGTCACCCAGCCTAGTCTGAGGCCCTCCTTCGCTGAGCGATGGGCCCTCCTTGCTGCTGCCCTGCTCCAAGGGAACCCCACGAAGTATCTCAGAAATATCTCCACCTTGAACTTGGAGGCTCTGCCAGGACTTCAGTTCCTGGAATGCCTAAGCCAGTGTGGGAATGAGAGCCACACTGCTGGAGATATGCCAGCTGGGCATTCCAGGATCCTAATGCATCTGGAAGAGGCCTGTTGGGGAAAGAAGATGCCCCATCCAGGGCCATCTGGGGGCTGCTCCGGGAAGAGGAGGCCCTGATCCAAGCTTGCAGGCAGGGACTTCCCCAACTGTGGCCCTCCAGGCTTGTTGAACTTGGGCACCCATCATCCCCAGCCAACATGGCCTTAATCTACAATGATTGGAGGAGGCTGTTCTGAGGCTAAAGGTACCACGGTGAATCCTTCCTTGCTCACCTGTTGCGTTTGATTGCAACCAGCTTTTCAGACTGACTTAACGTACCATTACCGACCAAGTCTTTTGGACAGAAGGGGCGTAAAAGCAATCGAGCCATGCCTGGGATGGTGGCCGGAGCGAGGGCAGCCCCATGTGGGGCCCTGCTGTTGACATGGGGCGGAGGAGGAGGAGGAGGAGGAGGAGGATCATCCAGAGCATTTCTGAGCCTTCGTTCTGAGGAGCTCAGCTCCTGCTCTAAAGCCATAAAACAGATTTTCATGGGCACCAGAGGGGCTGAAGAAACAGCTTTTAAAACAGAAGTGCCAGCCACACAGCCTCACAAATCAGACACTAATGGCCGGGGGAGGGAGGGAGGAAGGGGGGACGCTGCTTCCGACTTGCCTGCGTTGCAAAGGCTTCTGCATCATTCATCAATCCCCCGTATTAACAAGGCCCTCTGCCAGAGCCTGCATTCGCCTTTTCCAGCAGCAGCACAGCAGCAACGCTGCCTGGGTGTTGCATTTGGGCCTCCAGAGCGAGTCCTGGATGAGGAACCCTGCCCATGGGCAGCCCTGCCCCACCAGGGGCACCGACTGTGCAGATAAACAGCCCTGCGGTCTGGTCGTGGAAGAGGTGCTGATGCAGCCCACGCCTGGCTGCACGTTCATCAAGGAGCACGTATTTATTTATTTATTGTCATCATATTTATAGGGCCGCCCATCTCACAAACAGGTGACTCTGGGCTGTGTACAACAAAGCAAAAAACAATAAACATAGACAAACGGTGATTCATATTATGATGATGATTTTAAAAAACTTTGAAATTATAAAAGGCAGAAAAATAAAAAATACTAGGCAAAGAGCAGGTGTTAATTTCACGGGAGCCATCTCAATATTTTGCAATTCCCCCGGGGTCCCCGAGCATGATGGCACAACCAGGCCTTGAGGGACTCCTGGAAAGTTAGAAGGGATGAAGCCAGCTTCACTTGGGGGGGGGGGGAAGGATGTTCTATAAAGCGGGGACCACCGCAGAAAAGGCCTGTCGCCTAGGACCCGCCAAGTGTAGCTCCTAGCCAACGGGACTGGCAGCATGCCCTCTCTGCTGGATCTGGTCGCATCCTGATTTACTACTGTGGGCAGACCTGCCTTTAAAGGAGCATCCTTTATTGCGGGCAGAAATACATGAGCCATCAAACTTAGAATGGAGGAAGAACCGGGGGCAGGGAAGGAGGGAAGTAGACCTTCCATTGAGACATGCAGCTTCCTGTGCTCAGGGCATAGCTGGATCAGGCCCAAGGCCTGCTTTGTTCAGTAACAGTTTTGCACATAAAAGAGAAAAAAAAAGATTCCTAAATTGTTTTGCAGGGACAAGCTGTCATTGGGATCAGCCAACATGGCACAAAAAGAGGTATGCAAACTGTTGTGTTCTCCAGAGCTCTCCATTAGATAGTGGAAGGTGCAGAAAAGGTTTTTTTAAAAAAGACAGAATCGTTATGGCAATTATAGGCCAAATGTAGGGCTGGATTTCACTTTGCCTCTGGGAGGCTCAAAATCTCAGAACAGTTAACTCTGCTCACTTGCCTGCCAGCAAATTATTTTATTCACTTGCTTATTTATTTGAATCAGTGTTTTTCAAACTCAGCCACTTTCAGGTGTGTGGACTTCAACTCCCGACTCCCCATGGCTGGCTGGGGAATTCTGGGAGTCGAAGTCCACACACCTGAAAGTGGCCAAGTTTGAAAAACACTGATCTAAAACATTTATATACTACCTCACTGCGACTTAGCAATCAAATGTAAAAAGGAATAAAACAGCAACTGGTTAAAAAATATTGCCTCTTAATATGTGGGCTCCACAGATTGGTCTCTTCTTCTTGGTGCTTTTTCCTTCTGCCCTTAAAGCTGCCTAAACCAGCAACTGTAACATCAGAAACGCTGGAGACCCTGGGAACAGCAGCCGGACCCTCCCTCGTTTCTGTTGGAAGTCCTGGCAAATCCAGCATGCCTCATTAGCATGTGAATTAGCATGTAAATTGAGTTGTCCCACAATGCAACTCTGAGGAAGCTGTTTGTTGCCACTTCCACTTCCTCTTTCTCTCTCCTTCCACCCAGGGAGAAGCAAGCATGCTGCTCTGCTCTCCATTCATCAGGGCTATGTGCTCAGGCCTTGATGAAGGATTTGCCACTTTCTTCCACACAATCCTTGGCAGCAAAATAGGGCTGAGCGTTTAGGGCAAACTAAGTATTTAGAAAGAAAAGACGAACAAAGGAACGTCATCTTTTCCACCAAGATGGATGTAACAGAATCAACAATAAAGTCAGTAAGAATTCTTTTACTTATCCTAACCTAATCTGTCTAAGCATGTGATTCTTTATGCTTGGGAGGGCTGAATGTGTAAGATCAATAACCTGTGTTTCTCTGATGTGCTCATTGAAGCTATCTAAGATAATATTCTTTTTCTGTGCCAGCTTCTCAGCTGTGTTATAAGCTCTGCTCCATTTCAGTGGTTCTAGCAGGCCACTAAAGTGGCTTCAGTTTCAGTGGAGCAGCCTCAGGCTCCGGTTTAACTTTCTATGCAGCAGCCTGGCGTTTGGGTGCTCTGGGACTCGAGACGCGCTCGGCCAAGTCCTGGGTCCGTGGTTGATCTCTGACGCCAGGTTCAGCCTTCTCCTTTGGCTCCCATCTCTTCATGCCCCCAATCTCGGCAGACCGCCCCACATCTGCAGCAGTAAACTCTGAAAAGAATTGTATGTGGGCAAAATACTTCCCCCGTGTTCTGCATCTGCTGGAATAACCTCTGCATGAGTTCTTTCAATAGAAAAGAGGGAGGCAATCTCTCCCCCTCCCTGCCTTCTCATGACTGACTATCTCTTCTTCCCGCCTTTCTTCCACTGTGGCACCCAAGTTGGCATCTTAAGGATGTTCAGGATCTCATCCAGGTTCTGCCCAGGCAAATGCTTCCTCCCATCGCTGCTGTCTCTTCGCCTCCTCCCCACCTGGCCCTGGGTTGGATTTGTTATGAAGCACAAATAGTGACCACGAGGGACTGGGTGTGCATGTGTGTTCCTATCACAGCCTTCCAGATGTGTTGGACTCCAATGCCCCAAATTCCTAGCCAGCCTGATCGCTGGCCTGCCAGACCAGAGCCAGCCGATAAGAGTCTAAGTGTAACTTGCCAGCAGTTGAAAAAAGAGCAAAGGACAAGATAGGGAAGCAGCTGTAGGTGCTGGGGCTTTTATCAGGATCAGCAGCTTCTCCAAAAATCTCTGAAGAACAGGAGGGCTGGCTATGAAACCCTCATGCCCACTGGCACTCACGGGAATCCATGCCAAGCATCCCCCGCAGACAGTTGTCCAGCTTCTGCTCGAGCACTTCCAGCCACGGGGAGCCAGCCCACCAGCCCAAGAAATACACACCCGTTTTGGGAGTGCTGAAGACCTCTGCCTCCTCTGCGTCTGAGCCCTGGGGACGAAGGTCCAAAGGCACAGTCCAGCTTTGTGGCAGGAGAACAATGGGTCCTGGGATGCTCGTTTGCGGAGGAACAGAGAGCTTGTCAGGCCACAGGAGCCCTCGTACACAATGGAAACACACAGATGAAATACTGACGGGCCATTATTCATGGCCACTGAGCACATCACCGGGTTTTAAGGCAAACAGTTTGCTCTTGGTAGTGAGTCACCAGGAGAGGCCGGAACGGATCGGGAGGGAGGGCCGCTGGCCGCAGTTGAGGTGGCTTTGTCTCCTCAACCGTAGGCTTGCCTGGGGAGGGCCTTCTCTCAGCCCACCTCACAGCAAGAACATCCTGGCTTCGTTGGCCAGACCTTGGCCAGGCGCCTCTCCAAATGGTTGATTCCCTGTCGTTCAGAGGTAGGCTGCACTTGCCCCTGGAGGTTCCCTTCAGTGCTTCTAACCAAACATCCATCAAACATCACTTTCAGTGTTCTTTAGCGCCAGTGGGGATCCATCCTGCCAAAGGGAGAGGACTAGAAATGGGAAAGGGTGATCTTCCCTTACGCTGGAATGCACTGGCTGCAACTGGTGGAAGTAACACATGCATGTGCGTGCGCGCACACACACACACACACACACACACACTAATCCTTGCAATTTCCTGTTCTCGCTTCCAGCACGCCTGCTTCTCTCTCCCCAGCAGTGTGTTCAATCCCTTCCTCGGATCAAATTTCCGCTCCAAGGGAGGGCAGCTTTGGCTCCAACGCTCCCTTCAAAGGGCTGCTTCCGAAGGGCCTCTCTTCTCTGAGCTCCACATGGGCCCTCCACATGGACTTGCAGCTGCGGAGGACCCGAGGCTTTGGAGAGCTCACTTTCACCACGTCTCTTCTGAGCTGGCGTCTCAGCACACCTGCCAGTCCCCTTTGCTCGCTTGCTGGGTGCTGCCCCTTGGCCTGGCGGGCGGCTGGGGGATGCCTTCTGCCTGTGCTCCATCCCACGGCGTGGGCATTCCCTGGGCACAGGTGGGGAGGGCAGTTCAGGGGAAAGGCAGAAGCAGGGCGATCGCTAAGCATTCTCTCCTCACTGCTCCAGGACCAGGGCAGCTCAAGGGCAGATCTGCCTGGGATACCTTCAACCCTTGTCCAGATGCTGCCTTTGACTCTTGCATTTCGCATCTCATCTAGCCCAAAGAGGCTTCTGGGCATCACAGACGAGACCTCGCCAACTTTTCTCTCCAGATAGTTTGGGCTCCAACTCCCATTGCTGCAACCCGGGGGCATCCAAGAAGTCATGATAGCAGCTGGGACCACTTGATTAAATCCTGCCCCTTCTGTTACCTTCACGCAACATGCACATAAAAGGGGCGGGACTCCATTCATGTGACCATGGCTGCCATTGTGATAGTTTTCTCCCCCCTGCAGATACCCCTATTAACGCTGGCATACTTTATTCCTACACCCCAGAAAGAGTCATAAGATTCGGTACTCTTGCACATCTCCAGATGTTGCAAGCATGCCTGCTGGAGGACACATCCAGGGGTGCAACAAGCAGCCCCTCGCTGGCTGCTACTTTCCCTTCTCTGCCTGGCCCATCCTGCTTTTAGAGGGGTCTATGCAAAGCTTCACCTTGAAACCCCACCAGTTTACAGCTAAGCTCTGACAGTAACCCTCAACTCTTACAGATTCTTAACTGCCTGCTTCCAGAGTGGAACTGGCAGGAAACTGGCATGCATTTGGCAAGCAGGCCCCAGAACCCTGAAATGCTAAAGGCAAAGATGTGGTGGGAGGTTGCAACCCTGAGATCACTTAGGCCAAGGTCACCCTTTCTCCCCAGCAAAAGAGAATCCAGATGGGAAGGTGATCCAGTGACAGAGAACAAGCACGTGAGCTGCGGGTTCTGCATACATTGCGAGAGGCAGCCGGTGTGGGAAAGTCTTTGGCCTGAGTCTCTGAGCAATGGGGGTGAGAAGCCGTGGTCAGACTAAGGGCCGCAGAAGAGCCTGCTGGATCCTAGGGGAGACCCAGCCTTTCAGACAGCCAACCGGGTGCCCCAGCGAGAACGCACCGAGTTCCCTGCCCTGCCTATTCCCAGCACCACCTTCGGGCCCTGCAACCAACATGGAGCCCTACTAGCTCCTGAGAGCCTTTGATGGCTCCAGGTCATCCTGCCCCATCCAGGCCCCTCAAATAACCTGAATGTGGTCAAATTTCCCATTTAACACTGACCTGGGAAAGGGAGTTTCTTGCATTTTCCACCCTTCACATCCACGGCATGACTGAGGAGCGCAGATGGTCAGTGAGAGGGGGAAAGCCTTCTCAATGCTTCCTCTCAGCCTGCCATGCAGAGCCCACTGCTCTCACCCCCTCCCTATTTCTCCCAGCCAGCACCACCCATGTTCCTCACAGCCCCACGGTCCTTGGGCTGCCATTTCTGGCATCCTTTTCCATGCATGGTGACCCAGAACTGGATACAGTAAATGCAGACCTACCAAGGATTTGGGTAAAGAGTTGGAGCCTCTGCAGGGTATGGTCAAAAAAGTCAGGGTGGCTTCAGCTGTTTTTTACGATGTACCTAAAAAGCTGGCAGAGCTTTGAACATACCATCACGGCCATCTTGATGTTTTTGCCCAACAGACATCCCTAAGCATTAGTTACGGAAAAGAGCCCCTTAGCAGGATGATCTGATCCTCTGTGAGCCCAAATCTTGTGTGTGTGTTTGGGAGAAAGCAGGAGAGCACCAAGAATAAATGCAATTGTGGCCATCCTTTGTGCTTCGTCCTGGCTCATGCAACGGCTGACATGCGGAGTGCAAATTCTCGGGGGTGGAATTGCCATTTGCCACCCCTTATAAAGCCCCCTTCTCTGGGCCAGCCCCTTGGACCACCAGCTATCCAGAAGCCCCTTGCGGGATGATAATGCGAGGACCCAGCACAGCGCCCCCTGGCAGCCCACAGGAGATGGCCCCGCATCCTTGACCTGTGCCCCTCCTGCACGAAGAGCACTGAGCACTGAGCATGCGTCTCTCCCGGGGGAGAAGCCTAAAAGCAGAACTGGCGGCTGATCGCACGTGTACCAGGGACCAGGAACAGGTCGGAGCTCTGAAGAGGAAGCTTCCCACACTGCTGAAACTCCCCCCCCCACTTGCCTGGGGAGGGTGGCCACCCCCAAAAGCAAGCCAGAGAACAGCGCTGACGGGCGAGGCTGCTGCATAATTGCTTGCAACTGCTTTCCTATGCCATTGCATTAATCCCAATTATTCATTTGCTATTTTGGCGGGTTTATCAATGGGGCCGCCTGGCACCGCTCTTCAGGCACCGGGGTAGAAAGGGGCCCACCAGGTCTGGGGTGCTTTTGCAATGGGTGCCTTTGCGCACACACGCACACACACCCCGCAGATCAGGCAGGTAGCTTTTGCGTTATGCAGAATGCCTCCCCACCGATGGAGCAGCCGCCTGCTCCCCTCGGTGGAATTCCTCCAACACCAGCTTCAATCCACCCCAGCCAGCCAGCCAGAGGGAGTTCCCCCAACCAGGCACCTTCGGGTCTGCCCTGAATTTATGGCCAGTCCAGAATTCAAGTATTGATCTTCATCCTCTGTCAGCTGCGATGCATCATTTTGCAACCTCCTTCCATATTTCTGCCCCTATCTTGCTTTGCATGTTACAGTCCCCCCCGGGCTACTCGTGATGACAGGACCCTTTTGGGTGGCACCCACTCCACAGGCCCCGCTCCTGGCATGGTCCTGGCAGGTCTGCCTCGCCAGGCCTTTGGGAGATTGATGGCACTGGGGCTGGCTGGGGAAATCTCGGCCAGCGATCTGGAGAAGCATCGTGATTCTTCCTCGGATGCTCGGTCGCTCCCTTGCAGCCTTTCGCTTCCGCTGCTCGGCTCTTCTCAAGCGGCTTCACAGCGCCGCGGGTCTCCGACTTCCAGAGGATCGTTTTCAGGCTGACTGTCGCACCGAGGAAGCCTCGTGTGGCTTCTGGAGGGCCCTCTGGGCGCAGAAGGAGCGCGGGACGCCGGGCACGGTGTGCTGAGCATCGCCGCTGGCCCACTCGAAGGCAGAGCGACCCCCACCTCTCCCACATCAGACACGCTCTGGGGAAGGTCGTGGGCTGGGGGGGAAGCAGGCCAGGCTGGGGGTCTCCAGCCCCACCCGGCCCCCGGTCCTCTTTCCCAGGCTTCTGCCCGCCCAACTTCCTCCCCTTGGCCGCCGGAGAGTTCCCGGGAAGGCGGCTCGCTGGGCCTGGCTGGAAGGATCACTCCGGAATCTCAGGCGCTCCCCGCCGGCCCCTCCGCCTATTGCCCTCCCCCTCCCCCGGCCCGTTCCCCGCTCGCTCCTCCCCCCCGTTCGGTGCAGCAGCCGCAGCGCTACAGCCTTTCCAGGGTGAGCGACCTGTCTCCGCCTCCCGCTTGTTGCCCCGCCCCTTCGCCATCTGCAGAAAAGGGGCCGCCCCGCCCCGCCCGGCGCCCCCGCCGCCCCGAGCCGAAAGGGACGGGCCCAGGGCGGGGCGCTCCTCCAGCCGGGCGCCCCCGCCGCCGCCGCCGCCGCGTCCGGCCCGGCCCGGCCGCGCCAGCCCGCCCCGGGGCGGCGCTTCCGCGCGCTCCGCCTCTCCTCCCGCCGGCCGGCCGGCCCAGCCCAGCCCAGCCCAGCCCAGCCCGGGTTCCGCAGGGCTGGGAGACGGCGAGCGGCGGCAGCGGCGGCAGCGGCGGCGGCGGCGGCGGCGGCCCTTCTGCGCCCGAGCGCCGCGGCCCAGCCCGGCTGAGGGGCGCCCCCGGCCTCTTCGCGGGCCGCCGCCCGCCTCGCCTTTGTCTGCGGATCGCCGGATGGAGCCCGCGGGGGGCCGGCCCGGAGGCCCCAGGATGCCGCCGCCGCTCGGCTGAGAGAAGGCTGCTCCCGGGTGAGTGCCCGGCCGGCGGCGCTGCGGGGGGCCGCGGGGGGCGGGCGGGCGGGCGGCGAGGGGTCGCCGCGCGTGCGGGAGCCGGCTTCTCCGCGGCGGCGGCGGCGGCGGCGGGGGGGCGGCGCGGGGGGGGCAGGGCGAAGGGGCGGCCGCCGCCTGCCGGGGGGGCGGCGCGGGGGGCTTCCCGGCGCAGCGGGAGGGGCGGGAGACGCCTGAGCGGCGCGCGGAGCCGGGCGAGTTCGGATGCGCAAAGGCGGCGCAGCGCGGCGTGGCTGGCGGAGCGCCCGGCCCGGCGCCGGCCTCTCCCGCTTCGCCGGCCCGAGGGACTGCTCCGCGCCTGCTTTCGCCCACCCCGGCCGCTGCCGGGGCAGAAGCGCCTCGCGGAGCTCCCGGCGGCGGCGGCGGCTCCTTCTCCTCCTCCTGAGCGGGCAGCGGGCAGAGAGGACGGAGCCCCTCCGCCTGCACGACCCCCGGTGGAGCCGAGGGGCGCCGGGAAAGGCGCCGCGGCTCTGCGGGGCGGGCTCGGCTTCTCCCCGCCGCTCCCTGGAAGCAGCCGCCGGCGCGCCGGAGTCCTCCCGGCCGGGCGCTCGGAGGGAGGGGGCGGTTTGCCCGGGCAAGGAGACCCCGCTGGGGAAACGGGTGGCGGGGAGGAGGGGGTCGGCTTCGCTTCGCTTCGCTTCGGTCGCCCCCGATGCGCGTCCCTGCAGCCCCCGAGCAGAATGGCGGGGCGGGCTGGTCCTCCCCCATCCTCCCTGGCTGGTCCCCTCCTGCCCTCGGGCTGACGCCGGAGGCCTCGCAGAACGGGGCGGAGGGTGGGCGCCTGGCTGGGAGAGGGCCCAGGGGGGCTGCGGTCTTCTCCCCAAGAGCTGACCCCCCCCCCCCCGCCTCCTCCGGAAAGCCCCTGGAGCCCTGCTGGGATTGGCACCGCACGTCTGCAGCGTCCTTGCTTTCCTCGCTGCCCCCCGTCCCCCCCCCCCTCGCCAGGGAGAAAAACACATGCTCAGCTGCTTAACCCGCAGCCACGCACTTCAGCAGTAAAATATGCACGCGGTTAACACACCCACAGGCGTTTCAGGATGTGCCCAGAGCCCGGCCGGCCTTTGCTGCTCATTATTGTGGGTCCTGGTACTGGTGGCCTGTGGTAGAATAACATGAGCTAGAAGGGGAGAAAAATGAGGCATTGTGCACTCTGGGGAGGAGGGGGAGGGAGGCAGGTGGCACTGAGACCCCCTTTCCGTGGCAGGGTGGCCTCTCCATGTGTTGAGACAGCAACTCCCAGAATTCCCAGCAGAGCTAAAGGAATTCTGGGAGCCACAACTCAATGCATCTGGAAGGGGGCAGGGCATTATAACTGCTGGGTCAGTTTGGATGCCCCAAAGGGTTCCATGCAGGCCTCGAGACCCACCCAAACCCAGGCATTGCCGGTGGCAGAGTTGCGCAGGGCTGGCATGTCTAAGCTGAGGCTTGACAACCCAGCCTTCCTGTGTTGTTTCTGCACGTGGGCACCTGGATGTCTGCTCCTGTCTGTTTACATGGCCGAGCGCACTGGCCCTGCACTGATCCTTTCTGTTTAAATTGGCCCCTCCCTAAATAAAGGGATGATGGTCTCTCTCGCACGGACCTGGCTGCACCCTTTTTCATGCAGGGACCCTCTGGATCCTGTTTACTCACATGGAAACCCCGCTAGATGCATACAGTTTTCTCTTTCCAAACTGTAACTCTCCAGACCAATCTTCCATCGGGAAGATTTGTGGGGATGAAGTCCCAGTCGTTTGGAGGGACCCTGACCTACTGTAGCTATGTTCAGATGTAATAGTAAACCAGGGTTTTAAACAATCTTCTGTGGACAAGCCACAGTAGTCTGGTACATGCATAACACCAGACTCAAACCAATTGCAATATGTACTTAATATAAAAGATGCAGCTTTCCTTTCTATTTCCTTCTTGATTTGTATGTATACTATTCAGGGTAGCTAATGACAACGAAAACCACTACAAAGTTAGTATAATTTAAAAGACTCAGCTATTTCATCCAAACCAGTAGAAGAGAAGCCTACCCATTTGCAAACACATGTCTAATAAAAGAAGGCAGCTGACATTCAAGTAGCTTTGCATGTCTGGGGAAAGGCCTTCCTAAAGAGCAGATTCTTCTCCTGGTGGCAAAAGAGCACCAGCCTGGTCTCCTGAGGCAGGGAGTTCCATAGTTGAGACATGGCCCCCGCAAAGGCCTTTGCTTGTCTCTCCGCCCCACCCCCTGCCCGCCTTGTGCTTCTGCCAGGTTGGGGCAACAGAACAGGCAGGCTGGTAGGACAGACCGGGCCTTCCTGAACCCTGGGCTGGGCCTCATCTTGATTCTGGGTCCTGTCCCGGGGAGGGGAAGGCGCCCCTCCTTCTCTTCCGTCGCCCCTCCTGCTTCTCCTCAGGCAGCAGGTTGGTGTTGCACACTTGATTAGTGGCACAGCGTGTGCGGTCTTGCTGGGTTTGGGGCTGTTGTGCCCCCTTGTCGATGCTCTCCTTGTGCAAATGCCAGGCTTCGTGGGTGTCACCTGTGGGCATCGTGCCAAAAGCAGAAAGAACAGAATCTGAAGGGACTTTCCACACTGTCGCCCTGGTGGGTTTGCTCAAAACCAAAGGGCATCTTACTAACGTGCCCCGTGGCCAGGACGACCCTTGCCTTTCTTCCTGGGCTCCGGCAAAAAGGAGGCAGCCCGGGACAGTCCTTCTAGTGGCCTAACAGGTGCCTTGTGGGCTGTTTGCCTCCTCCGACCTCCAGATGGGCTGGACTACAAATCCCACAATCCTCGGGCGGAGAGGAGGGCCCCACGACTTGCAAAGCTGCCTATATGCCTGCTTTGGAAGAGGATGTCGCCAGTGTGCCCGTGTGCCTGTCTCTAAGAGAAGGGGGTCCCTGCAGTGAATGCCACAGTCCACTGGATCACTTGCTCGGGAGCAAAGCTCTGCAAGCAGAGGGGGAGAGGGAGGCTGCCAAAACCGGGGCAGGATGGTCTTCCTTGTGGGTGGGCGGAGGCGCAAGGGCTACAGCCCAGCTCTTGCTGACCAAGAAGCATCTGACTGTTGAAGGCTTGCAGAACCGGAGGAGCGTGGCCGCAGCAGAAAGGCCCCTTCCTCCATTACCTCCTTTCCACGGCTATTGGTGCCCCCCCAGGCAGCCGCTCCAGATGGTTCCGTAGGGAATTCTCTGCCAGCGTTTGACAGACAGCCTTGACTTCCCCTCCGCTTGGGCCCCCAATTCCCTCCGCTGTCAAAGCGCCAAGGAGCAGCAGTCAGTAAACCTGCGGGGTTTACTCTGGGGAGAGACAGGGCAGGCTCCCGGTTCGAGACCCAGAGATCTACATGGTCAAATGGCATCTTCTTTGCACATTCCTGTCGGAGGCTGTGGTGAGATGAGCAGGGGGTCTGCCTCATCTCCTTACTGAAATGGGTGTTCGTATTTACATTTCTAGGCTGGTTTTGAGGATAGCCTTCTCCCAAGCTGGTTTACAGCACATCTGACGCATAAGATCAAAATCTCAACAGTGCACTTTAGAATCGCCAAGTACACAGCTTGAGCTCTGAGGCTGGAATGCACGTTCCATCTTCCTGCTTGCAGGAAATCCCCATTTTGGTTGACTCCCGTTCTGCAAAATGACCGCCAAGCTGTAGAGCAGGGTCCCTCAACCTTGGCAACTCTAAGCTGTGAGGACTTCAACTCCCAGGAGCTGGCTGGGGAATTCTGGGAGTTGAAGTCCTCACAGCTTAGAGCTGCCAAGGTTGAGGGACCCTGCTGTAGAGGACTGGATGTGCTTCTGGGATGCCAGAGAAACCCTGCTCAAAACTTAATGTGTGTTCTAGTATTTAACCAGCAGCAGAAGGCTCTGGGTGAAACCAGGATCGGCAGAAGGTTATGAAAGCCCCCAGACCTCAGTTTGGATTTGCCCAGCCCTTAAGTCCTCAGGCTGGACTGACAAAACATGCTGCTTGCTTTGATATGTGCTGTTACCTGCCCAAACAAGATGTGATGGCCTGGCCCACCAATTGGGCCACCCCGTTTTAGCCTTGTTTGGTGTTTAAACTGGGTACTGAATGAATCCGTTCCTTGGCTTCACACAGTAGTCTCATCCAGTGACCTGCATTCACACGGCACGTCAGGCCACAAACAAAAGCTTACCAGGGTTGAAGCCAGCCAAGTTGAGTGTGTTGTGTGAGTGTAGCGGCTGGGCTTGCAAGCTGCACGGGTCAATGTCTGCTGTAACTCGGCCCCAGAATCCTTGAGTTCTTCTCTTTCCAGATAAGCAAATCTATTCAGCTGCACAATTTGGAGCACAGTGTTCCGAATGTCTTGGCTTTTTATGATTTTACAAATATCTATACCTTTTGAAACTAAGCTTATGCATCTGTGAGACTCCAGATATGCAGGAAAAAGGCTCAGTGATAGAGAATTTCTGTACAAACGAGGTCCTCCCCATCTTAACCCACCAGCTCTCTTTATTGTAGATCACCTGTTAAAAAGCAAATTGGCTAGCAGAGGAATGAGGCTTACAGGAAGTCCTCGCTTAATGACCATAACGGAGGGTCCAGATTACAGGAAGTCCTCGCTTAATGACCATAATTGTCATGAGTACTGATGGTGAGCAGGAGGGGGCCCCTATCCAGGGGGGAAAACGCATGCGTAGTTCAGAGGCTTTGAACTATCCTTCAAAAAAACTCAGAGCTGACCCGCCTTGAGTTTTGGGTTTATCTGTGTGGGTTTCCCACACTGTGGGAAGGATCAGTCTGGCAGGATTTTCTATCTACTAGAGCAGTTCAATGAACACTAGAGACCAACTCACTGTCCGGCATGGCTCTTCGCTCTAAGTTGGGACAATAATTGATGGAATGACCAGATTCCATCTCTTGTGGCCTTCTGAAAACAACTAAAAACCTGGTTCTGCCACCTGGAGATGGTTAGCACCCTAAATGGCTTCTTAGACATATGTGAATGATTTCCCAACTAGCATCGTCATCTGGATTTTATACTGTATTTATTTTTAATATTATATTTGTATTTATATTAGGGTATTTTAATGTTTTATCCTGGTTGTAAACTGCCCAGAGTCCTCCTTTGGGGGGAGATGGATGGTGGCAAAATTTGATAAATAAATAAAATAAATAATTGGGACCGGAATTTCAGTTGCTAAGTGAAGCAGTCATTAAACCCAATTTTATGACCTTTTTGCGGCGGGCATTAAGTGAATCACCTCGGGTGTAAAGCGAACCACAAAGTAGTTCACCAAATCACATGGTCCCCCATTGATTTTGCTTGTCAGAAGCCGGCCATGAAGGTTGAAAATGGTGATCACGTGACCATGGGACACTGCAATGGTCATAAATGTGAACCAGTTGCCAAGCGCCCAAATCATGATCGCGTGACTGTGGGGGAGTGCTGCGACGGGGTTAAGTGCAAGGACCAGTTGCAAGTTGGGTTTTTTCAGCACTGTTGTAAGTCTGAACCATCACTAAACGAATGGTTGTTAAGCGAGGACTACCTGTATTTGCCAAATCACATTGTAAAGTAGCCATCACACAGGGTGGCATCTCAGCCTCTCTGGAAAGTCAGCATTTCCCCCTTTCCTCCCAAAGCTGGCTGTTCTAAACTGTGTGCAATACACCCAGAGCTGCCAGGAACTCTTGCGTTGACTCACGGACTGTTGATCTGGATGAAAGGCAGAACCGGTCACCTGGGCGGCCCACTTCTCCTTGGACAGGTGGAAGGAGTGAGAGCCTTCCATGACAGTGTAGGCAAGGCTGCCAGAAGCAGGAAAGGCAGGCCACGGTAATTCGCCGTGTCCTGCGTGCAGGTGTTTTGTACATGTAAGGAATAACTTGTGTTCTGCTCTTCAGGGAGAAAAATCTGAAGCACGTGAGGGTGGGATTAAAATAGACTGGAGTTGCTATTCCTGATATCCCAGTGCATATTCTGACCCTCGCAATGCAGGAGCACCTTGCCTGCGCCAGGTGCAGCCAGTGTTCTGCCTTCTGCACCTCCGAGAGGGACAGTTGATGCTGGCGGTGGGAGGCCAGGTCTTCTGCCAAGTGGCCGCCCTTCAGGTCAGTTAGGAAGGCAGGAGGGGGATGTGGGGAGGAGCTGAGAACAGGTAGGAGGGCAGGATTGGCTGGTTCCCCCCTTTCTTCTCCCCATCCAAAAGGGAGGCCAGGTTGGAAAAAGCACACATCAGATGACAGACTTCTTGCTGTCTGCCTAGAACAGCTTTTATCTTTTTTTTTTATCTGGCCCAACAGTGGCACCAAAGCCCCCAGCCCCTCCCTTTGAGAAATTTGTCCAGCTTCTTTCAAATCCAGGGGTGAAATTTGCCCGTTACTGCTTGCTTTGCTCCCGGCCCTCTCCTCCTCTTCCATGGGCACCATCATCTGGTTGCTGCCCGGTGTGTTGGGGGGGGGCTCTTCCCCCCAGCCTAGGCTGCTTATGTGCTGGTTCTCTCATATTCTCCCTGACTTTATTTGCTCAGGGCTGGTTTTCCTCTACTTTCCGGATTCCAAATTTAAACCATTCCGCTTGGTGAGGGCACCGTCTCCTTATAAATCTGAGCAAACAAACGAATTTTGCACATGGGGTAAAACCCAGCCCGTTGCAGCAGAGGGGAGCTGGGCCCACGGGGTTTGGCACCCAGCTTGTGGTCTTCCTGGGAAATGCCCCTCTGGGAACTAATTCTGGGCCAGCTGGGACTTTTCCCTGCTCCATCAAGGCTCTTCTTGCATTCCTCCCACAGCAGGCGTGTCCCCAGGGTGGGGTCCAAAAAGTCAAGATGGTGGCTGTGGCAGCGTGGTCGAAGCTCTACCTGTGCAGGCAAGAAGCAGAACTTCTGCAACTGCCATCGTGACTGTTTTGGACCCCATCCCGGTCCCACGGCCTGCCTCCTGGGTGTTCCTGCCAAGCCAGAGAGGCGGGCATGGGCAGCTGTGTCCAGGAGCTTAGGCAAAGAGTCTGTGGGGGTGGTGGGGCCTGGGGCACCAGAGCAAGCAGAAGGGGAATGGACTCTCCCCAGCCCTGCTGCTGCCCCTTCTGGCCACACCGCCCTTGCAGAGCCAGGTTCCCGGGTGCGGACTGAGGATGGGACCTGGCTTAGCGTGGCCCTCTCCCCCCCACTTCCCAGGTTCTGCCCCGGAGACAGGAGAGGGACGGAAGCTGAGCTGAGGCCTCTGGAGCCGGGCGGGGGGGTGAGAAGGGCTTCCACTCCATGGTGTTCGGGGACAGCCCGGCCGATAGTCGTGGGCTTTTCACATGCACAGCCGGTCGGGCTCTCTAGTCTTTTAGCCTCAAGGTTGGGAGAAACCAGACTTGGTTCTCCGGGCTTCGGGAGCGGGAGGCTTTGCGGGGTTAAAAAGTAGGTCAAGTTTGCTTCCCACCATCTACCACGAAGAGGATCGGTTAGCCTTTTTTGAAAGAGATCTTTGAGTTTCCAGACGCAGGCCTTGTTTGCTGCTGTCAAATGTGACTTGAGATCCCCGGGGATGACAGCCACAGTCCAGCCTGCCTGACCTCCTGGGCTGGGAAGGTCCCTCCGTTCCTTCCCTCCCTCCTTCTCTTTCTTTTCCTTCCTGCCTGCCTTCTCTCTCTCCTATCCTCCCCACCCCCCCATCATTATTCCCCGCTTAATGCTTCCCCTTTTAAGGGAGGGGAAACGCTCCAGTGCGGCTGCTCCAGCCCTCCCCTGCCTCTGCGCGGGTCCCAGCTCCCAATTTAGTGGATTCAGAGGCCCTGGGCTCGGAGGCAGAGGGTCCTGCCCCCCAATGGCCCTGGGAAGGGCCACTGGGGGCTGCCTCCGTGGGCCCCTCCTCTGAAGACCGCAGCAGCTCTTGTTGGGGCCTCCCCTTCCAAGCCCGCTTGCATTTCAAGCCGCCACCGCTGTTTTCTGTGGCCTGCGTGAGGTGGCTTCCGGGGGAACGTGTGAGGCGTGCAAGTTAATTAAGAGCCTGCCAATGCTGTTTAATGGCTGCTCCTCCCGGGCCCCTCGGAGTGTTGGGTCTGCCGTTGCACGTTCTCCTTCCTGCGTCTTCCGGTTCTGTCGGCTGCCCTGCTGGGACGGTGAGCACGACCACCGGAAAGCCCCAGGTGGGGCGGGGGCTGCAGTGCCAAAGGGTTATGGCGGCTGCCCCTGTTTTCCTCCCACGTGCATGCCGTCCCCGTCTCCAGCTGCTGGTAGCAAACATCAGTGGCTGGCAGGGGCTTCCAAAGCAAGGCAAGGCCTTGGGATCGATGGTGCAGGAGCGCCAGCAGAGCCCGGCGGGGAAACAAATCAGGCCTCAAGACAAACTCACGGCAAAGGTTGGCCTTGCTCTCGGCTGTCCTCCGGGCCTCCCTTAGCTCCGCTCTAATCTTGGCGAGGCAGCCAGGCAGGGGGGTACGTGCATGCGTGTGCCCATGAGGATAAGTGCAGATGTTACGTAAAGGCCCAGATGTGAGTCCAGCTACTCTGTAACCCCAGGGCTGGGGCAATGAGGTGCAGGAAACTTCACATGGTAAGCAATCTGGACCACTCAGACCGCCAGGGTGGGACTCTTGTTTCCCAATCCTGCGCTACTTTCACAGAGAAGAACGGGGGCAAACTCCTGCAGGTAAATACGGTGCATTCTCTCTGGCCTAGCATCCGTGTTTCTGGAGTGCCTGGCAGGGATGATCTACAGCGAGAGGTTCCCTTGCCATCCAGCCCACCCTGATCTTTGCAGAGGTTGAGCACGTGCGGTCCTGCAGAGGGAAGTTGGGCCTAATGTGGGGGGGTGGATTTGCATGGCCAAAGGAATCAGGGCAAGCCAGAGCAGGCCTTACAAATCTGTGGCAGGCAATGGATATCACAGTGCCCAGAGGAGAGGAGCTGAAGAGCCCTCGATCCTGTGTCCGGGGATCTGGAAGCAAGCTTTGGTATGGCAAGCGACCGTCTACCCAGTCCTACCAGCCTGGCCAACATCTGGAGGACCATGGTTTCCTGTTCCCCCAAGACAGATATAGCTTCAGATCCTATTCACTTTCTGTGGAGCATTGCAGACAGGCCTACAATTAATTCAGAATCTACAATGGCCTTTATCAGGGCTGCCAAGTCAAATTCTTCACCCAATGAGATCGTGGAAAAACCAGGGGGAAGCAAGGAAGTTAGGCCAGATGTTTGGGCCACAATCATCCTGCAGCTAGAAGGCAGTCTGGAGAGGGAAGAAAGAAATTGGGCACATCTGCAGCAGCTGGAATGAGATTAGAGGAGAGCCCTGGCATGGGCTGTTCAGACAGGTAGAAATCATGATTATTGGGACTTTTTCTGCTGATAACTGGCACCTGGGTTATAGAGTGGCTGAGTCCATACAATGCCAGGAGACGAAAAAAACGTTGTGTTCGCATGATAGGCTGTGCCCAAGGAACTAAACCATGGTACATCCTAAGACAAGGGCTGGGCTCCCCGGCACGCTGAAGCCAAGCCCCCTATGTGAACCTGGCATACCTATCCTGGGAGGGAGGCAGGGAATTGCTAGCAAAAAATCTTGGCAGCAAAGCACCTTTTCCAGGCAGTTTAGAGAACTGGCATCGCCTTGCCACCTTCCTCTACATCTCCGTGAGAGCAGAACGACAGCTAGGCACTCTTGTTTGCAGGATGGCCTCAAAAGCCACCCAGGGCCTTCGGCCCAAAATATAGCAAATAAACTACGGCTTGATATGGATTGCTCACAAACAAGCAAAAAGCCAATTCAGAGGCAGGTTTTGTTTTGTTTTGGAAAAAAAAAAAACATAAAAAGAGAGCCAGTTTGGTCTAGTGGTTAAGGCGCCAGGCTAGAAAGCAGGAGGCGGTGAGTTCTAGTCCCGCCTTAGGCAAGAAAGCCGGCTGGGTGACCTTGGGCAGTCCCTCCCTCTCAGCCCAACCCGCCTCACAGTGATGTTGTTGTAGTGGGGAAAAGAGGAGGAGGAAGGAGGACTAGGTATGTTCCCTGCCTTTATAAAAAAAAAAATAAAGGCGGGACAGAAAATAAATAAATAAATGCATCGCTGTAATGTGCCTTGGCAAATCTAGTATTTTCTGTGGCTTTCCAATGAATCAGTCTGAGGGATCAGTGCCTGTTTGAATTTTGCTTTCAAGTGTTACTGTAAACCGCCAAGAGGCCTCTGTAGTCATAAGCGAAAGAAAGAGTTGGTATGGTACAGGACCGTCTACCCCAGGGTTTTTCAACCTCGGCAACTTGAAGAGGTGTGGGCTTCAACTCCCAGAATTCCACAGCCACCTGGGGAATTCTGGGAGTTGAAGTCCACATGTTGAAAAGGGTCCCCCTTTTCGAGGGAGATGGGGCAGTGTAAATAAATAAATAAACCTTCAAGTTGCCAGGGTTGAGAAACACTGGTCTACCCAGTTCTCTCAGCCTAGCCAACAACATCTGGAAGACCATGGTTTCCCGTAGGAATTGTGTCTGAAGAATCCCGTCTGTCTTCTCAGGTGAACTTTCCCATTTCCTGAGGTCTCCAAAAGGCCGTGGTTGTGGTCTCTGAGGACCGACCGTGGAGCGAGTGCTGGGTGAGGACCAGGGCCCTCAGGGCTGGCTGTGGTACCCTCTCTGTTCCTCAGAGTTCACCCAGGGCCTTTAGCTGAGGGGTCGCTGCTGATCCCCTGTGCTGAAATGTTACTGCGTCAATATTTTAAAGAGAGCTTGGGAATTCTGCTTTTTGTTAGATTTCTGCTTTATGCATGCTAGGCGCCTTTTGGAGGTTTCCCGCATCAGGCCTGGAGGACCCTGCAGCAAAAGTTTGAGACACACCCCCTCCCCCCATTCTTCACTGCTGTGTTTCATCTGCAAGGCTCCCAACATGCTCACTGGCCTTATCTACCAAGCCTGGCAGTCTCAAGTGTGTTGGGAATCTAGTCCAAAATTTCCAGGATGGGCAAGTTCCCAGCTAGCTGGCATGCTGTAGTGCCTCCCCCCAACAAATATCTGGAGGGCATCAGGTTGGGAAACATCCGCTGATTTAACCAGGAAGGTCATGAAAAAAAGAGGCTGAGTCCAGGGTGTCTTGAGTTTAAATCGAATCTCCGTTGCCACCTATCTATCAATTCCTTCCTAAAGAATTTCATTTGATTTTCTCCTTAGTAGGTTTTAACAGTCAGTTAAGACGTTAAAAAAAAAAAGCCCTGAGCTTTTGATCTTTGACACTCCAGTCTCTGCAGATGTTATTCCCTGCTCAGTTTTCCGGCATTTTAGCAAGATTTTGAGCTGCTTAAAAAGTCTTTTCTAGGGTAAGAAAGTGGCATATTAATGGATAAAGCTATATTAGTAAGTGTATAAATAAATATATTGCTAAATGTCAAGTAGCTGCTTAGCTGTATTTTAAAGAACACAGTCACACACACACCCCTCATCATTTATATATGATGCACAAAAGCTGCTTTTGTTATTATTGTCATCAGTCAAATGTGTGGTTACTATTTATCAATGCGTTGTACTCCCTCAATGAACAATAAAATGTTACTAGTTTCACACTTTTGTTTTCCTTTCTTGTTCTGCAATTTAGCAATAATTGCACATGAGTTCTCTTCAGTCTGTGATTTGTTTATGCTCTGTACATTTGCTAATTCCTGGGCTTTCTCTGTATATTCCGGCAGCACTAAGTGAAAAATCGCAAAAAGCTTTTGCTAAAATTGGGTTTTATGTTTTGTGAGAGGGCTACTGGGTCTTCCCGCAGGGCAGCCCGTGGGCTGAACTTCAGGAAGCGCCGAGACCCAGCTGCCCCCGCCCCATCCGAGGCTGACCATCCCAGCCTTCCTCATAGGGTTGCCCTGAAGGTAGCTAGGAAGCCCTTTGATTGCTCCATAAGTCTCAGCATGATCCTCATCAGTGTCCTATCAAATGTTGATGTTCCCCATTCCCTCTTTGGCATGTTGTATTTATGAACACAAGCTGACTGGATTTCTTCGTTCTGCTCAGGCGCCAGTTTGAATCCTTTTTAAAATGGGATTTCTGCCTGATTCTGACCGTTAGTCTACTCTCCCCCCCGCCCTGCAAAGATGGCAAGAATAATTAGTGGATTATGAGGATAGTGGGATTGCCTTAATGATGCTTCTTCCCTCCAGCTTCTTTGGAACAGGAATCCAAGGAGAGGGATTGGCGCTCTCTGCTGGAATCCGAAGGTGGGAGTTTGCATCGGCCCCGCAACCTGGAGGCTTGGCGAAACCCACCTGCCCAAGACCCCTGAGCCGCAGCCACCCAGGGGTCCTCCCTCTCGCTGCCCAGCTCTCCTCTGGGCCCACTGTCTTGGGGTGGCAAGGCAACGGCTGGATTTGTCCAGGCTGCTGTGCGTGAGCCTGCAGATGGCCAAGGCCAAGGCAAACTCTACCGAGTTGGGTGGAGGAAGGAGAGAAGCAGGCTGGCACATGTGTGAAACACAGCTGCCGGGACCTTTTGCAAAATAGTGTTGTTAATTGATGTCTGTCTACCCTGCTTGTCCATAGTAAACTTAACAAATAACGGTTCAGTGCAGAAATCACTGAAAAAGAAAATGAGGTGTTAGGAGCAGCCATTAAAATCTTACCAGTAGATTCCCAATCTAAATGTAGAATGAGATAAATATTTAGAAGGCAAGCAAAGAGCCTGAAAATGGGGGCCATCCCAGAATAGGCGCCATCACAGATGTTTCCAGGGTTGGGTGGCTCCTGGTACTACTAGGCTGCCGGTCTCCGACCTCTGACCTTTAGTAAGAGCAGTCAGAACTAGCTAGTTGAAGGTGAGAAGCATTCTGATGCTGGCACCGTGAGTTCATCATGGTTAGCCCCAAATCCCAGAGAAGTGGGATTTTGGAGAACCGCAGAAGTTGCCAGGAATTAGAATGAGAACAGAGGTGACTTGGTCATAAAGTGTGGTGACCATTAGCAGAACAACCCAGGGAGGCAGGAGGGCTGTGAGAGAAACTTGAGACTGCCCACTCGGCTCTCTCTGGCACCAGAGGGAGGGGAGGGAAGCGCTGCCAGGCCTGCCCGATTCTGCTCTGCCAGCCAAGATCCGAGAGGGAGAGTGCCAGTGTGGCTCTGGGGCCGGTTTCCTGACGCCGTCACCCTCCCCCTTGGGAATATTATTTGTTAGAAAGTGGGTGCTATCTGGGAAGTGCTGGGAATGCCACGTGGGGTCACAGATAACAGCCCCCACTTCCCTTTCCCCCAACATAGCTCTTTGGGATGGGCCTGAGGATTCCAGAAGGACCCTCTAGGCCAGTGTTCCTCAACCGTGGCAACTTTAAGATGGGTGGACTTCAACTCCCAGAATTCTCCTGCCCCCATGATCTGAGCAGGGCACCAACAGCACACACACATATGTTCGCCTCCTCTCCCAGCAAGACCCCCAGGTTGTACATGCTTTGCAGCCCAGTGATCTGGGCTCATTGAGACCTGCCCCGAAGGAGCCCTTAGACATGGGTGGGCAATCGGCCCATATCGCCATCCCCTTCCCTCCTCCATTCCCTAGGCAGGTGGAGGGCAGAGGGGCAGAGCTGGGAAGGGCAAGCCTCTGTGCATCAGAGAGATGCACGTCTTGGTGTGGGTGTTTCCTCTTGCCCTGAGATGCGGTGTTGGGAGCTCTAATAGGATTAATCCAGCACTCAATCAGTTCATTAATCACAGGTCAAAGGATGTGGTTTTAAAAGAGTGACTTTAAAAAGAAACTCCGCTGCTGGCTGTGTGGAGTGTGTCATGTTTGGGTACCGGTGGCTGAAAATTATTAGGGGCAAGTTGCAATATCATGAAATAAAAATTAAATTGTTATTAAAGGCAATCAGTCCAGTAGTGGAGGATGGATCTGCGTAAATTAGGAGAATTCAGCGGCCTCTGTTTTTTGTCTTCTTGCCCCCCCCCCCCAATCTGTGCTGCAGACCCCGAATCCAGCAGCCAGGAAAATCCTCTTCTCCAAGGCCTGAAATCCTGGTGGGAGGGAGCCAAGGTCGTTTTGCATCTGTTTGCTGCATCATTTATTTGACTCACGCTTGACAAAGCACCCAGCTCCCTCCCACCAACTCTGAGAACATGCACTAAATGTGTGCGGTTCCTTCCTGAGGCTGCCCAGTTGTGTTATTGTCAACAAGACGCAAAGGGGAGGTTTCCAGGGGCTGGTGTGTCTCTGGCAGGGCAGGGCCCGAGTCCCTTTGTGCCTGTGAGCCGAGGCAAGAAAGTAGGGTGGTCTTGGGAACGTAGATTGGGCACTGCTTTGGGTTTTGCAGATTTGCCGATGATGGGTCTTGCAAGGAGGCTCACTTGGGCTGCCGTCTTCTCCCTCGCAGTGGCTTGGATGGTTTTTCTGGTCAGTCTTTGGGGCAGGGTTGGGGTGTGACTGGGGTGGGGCTGCTTTTGTTCTGGCGCGAGACATGCATCACGGCCTGGATCTGGGAAACAGGTCTGCTCAGGACGATGTTCTGCAGCGGGTCGAGAGTCCAACTTCCACACACACACACACACACACACACACAAACACACACCCGTGGCAGATTTCCATTTCTCTCCACCCCACACACACACTTTTCTTGTGTCTGTTGTTAATCGGAAGGAGGTTCTGAGAAGAGGTTGCAAGCCCAGTGCAGGGGGAAGGCAGTGCTGTAATTACCTCTAACAGGAAAATAACTGGTATCGGCACTCATGTCAGCCCTCCGCCGGTTGTTCGCGAAGATTGCCAGAAGGGATCGTGCTTAGTCGCGGCAGAGGGCCAGGAGGGTGGCGGGGTCCTTGGCGCCCTTTGCTTCAGCCAGGGCCCCCAAGCAGCCCCCTGCCCATTCTCTGACCAGCTCATCCCCCAGCAAGTTCAGCTCTGCCTTTTCTGACCAGACCTGAAGGCAAAATCAATAGGCTTCTCTTGGCTTAACTGATGTTTAGAAGCTGCTTGTAACCAACGGGCACGTAGCTTATTTTTTATTCTCTGTTTTCCCCCGTTGGTGGTCTTTGCCGGGAGGGTACATACTTTTATTCATACTTTTCACCTAAGACTGATGTGTCGGAGAGACACACGGGGCCCGGTAAAGCTCTGGGATACAATCCCTGCCCAGCTCTGGCGTTCTTGGTAGTGGTCCCAATGCGGGTTCTTTCCCGTTGATGAAGTGGGAGTCTGGGGTCCTTCCATCTGGTTGCGTGGCCTCCCTGCTCCCCATCCCGAGGCCGACAGATGAGGGCCTCCGACCCATTTTCCAAAGCAGAGTTTGTCTGCGGTCTGTTGCACCCACAGGGAATGTTCTGCATGTTCAGTCCTGGCTTCCTTGAACAATCGTAAAGATTACCTTCCTGTCTTCTGGCTGCTGCTTCGAAATTCAGCCTGTTTTTCCTGGTCACGTATTAAAAGAAGGAAACCCTTTAAACATTCTTCTGGAGGAGGTTTCTCCCCCCACAACTGCAGAAAGGAGTGGCAGGTAACAGCCAGAAACCCTCCCTCCCTCCCTTGGCAGAGGCCGAATCAGCAAGCGGAGCGTCCCAAAAGGGACCTCCTCTGGGACTGGCCAGTCCCACAACTGGAGTAGTTTTTTTGAAAATCTGGCCCTTGCCTCTGAGCATGGGCAGACACCTTTCCTCAGACAGGAAAGAATGCATTTCTTAAAACTGGAGGAAAGTGCCCAGGTGAGTGTGCACATCTACTCCAAGGCAACTGCTGTTGAAGAGGGAGGGGAAGTTGAGCTGCACACGCGCCTGAGTGGTGCAGAGGCCTAAGGCGAAGGTCTGAAAAGGGGCTTAGGTGTGTTCAGCCCAAGGTATCTTTAGATCTGTCGGTTTCACCCCCAGAGCCTTCTCTGGGCAGCAACTTCCATTCTTGGGGGGGTGGGGGGGCATGGGGGGTGCCTTCCAACCCTTCCTCCTGCCCCCGACTGGCCTTAATTGCCCTGCTTTGCTCCCTGGCACTTGACTGCCTCCGCTTTGCTTCTGTATTTGCCCTCATGGTTAAGACTGCTGCCATATTGCCCAGTTTGCCCAGGGGGTGCCCACATGCCCTGTCACCTGGCTCAGATTCCCAAGGTAACCCTCTAGTCCTGCTGCAACCAGAGACACCAAGCAAAGTGCACAAACAATGATTTTGCCCATCTCTTTTGTGAAAAATGGGTGTGATTTTAATGCGGGCCACGGCACTGGCGGCATGGAGGGGGAGGTTGGGGGTCCTGCTTTGTTTCGGAAGTACAGCAGAGGAGCATGGTCCTCATATGTAGTTTCTGAGGAAGAGTTTTTCTTTTCATGCATTTTGGCCTTTTCGAGAGGGTTGACTTTGGCTTTCTTTGGTGGAAAGATGTGAAACGTTTGCCGCTGCCAAGAAATAATTGAGAAGTGCAAAATGCTGGTCAGACTGTCCCTTCTGCTATCAGCTGGGCACATGTGCATACACAACCTCGCTTCCTTGGACAAAACCCCCGGGCCACTTGTCTGGGCCGGGAGACGGCGCCTTCAGACCTGCATGGAAGCCGCAGTGATCCAGCCTTCCTCCAATTCCTCCTCCTCTTTTCCAAACACCTTGGGGGACTGGCAAAGGGTCACTGGGGCCGAGAGGCCGTTCCCCCCAGCCCCAGGGCCCTCCCAGCCAAGATCTCCGGCCCAGGGGTCAAAGCTGACCTCTGACCTTGGCCACGAGGTTCACCAAGCTTCTTCCGCAGAGCCTCCACGAGCTGCTTTCTGAGGCTGACGGGGAGGCAGCAGCTTATTCTGTGGAGAAAGAAAGGCTGGGTGGGCCCAACCTGGCCAGCTCCCCAGACAGGAGGGACTTGTTTGCGGCTCGCAGTGGCATACAAGCCCAGCCAGGGTGATTAATTTATGGCCAGGGTCTCATGCCAACCAACCGACTGGGTTAATTAAGTCAAGTCTGGTGCAAGGAGCCGGGGTTTAGCGTGTGGCACAAACCTAGCCATTGCAAAGGTCCTGCAGACTGGCCAAGCTGGTGCTGACTGTCCAATTTCCTCCCCCCCATCCAGAAGGCCAGCTCGTGATGGCAAGGGGGGCCTGCTCCCAAGAAGCTGTGTAGGATAATGGCAACTCTGGGGCCACATGGGGAGGTGCAAGAGAATCTGCAGCTCCCAGAAGGAAGGTGATTGAAAACCACCCTCAGCCAGCAGACTCACCGGGCTCAGCCTGACCAACCCCACAGGGTTGTTGTGGGGAGGGAAGTGAGCAGGGAAGACGCAGGCCATTTGTGCCAATTGCCTTGCTGCTGAAAGGAAAGCCAGTGCCCAGAGAGGCTGGATGTAATAAGCGTAAACCGAGAAAGTTGCCGACTCTGCATCTTGGGAATGGTGTGCGGAGAATCAACAAGGCTAGAAGTCTTGGTTATAAGAGGCTTGCAAAGTACTTTTAATGTTCTGGCTTTCCATTATCCTGTTCGGGGAGCCGGGTGAAACAAGGAACATAAGAATCTAATGAGCACACTCCTCTGCTGGCTGGCTTGCAAACCAAGCTAATGTTGGTGTGCGAATGATTCCTGAGATAGGGAGATTGTCTTATCGACACAGTCCCCAAATGCCAAAATCTGCCAGATGGTGGGTGCAGCATTGCAATCCAAGTCCTGCCCCATATTGTTTAAGCTCTACATGCAGCTGCTGGGATGGGGGTCGGGGGGGGGGAGCATCGTCAGCATAGCCAGTTCTCTCTCTCTGCTTGGGAGGAACTGACTAAGGCCCCCTCCCGACCAGGCAGACCGACTGCCATCTTAAGCTCTGGGTGGGGATTGAGGACACCCACCCTTGGGGGTTCTCCTCAGGATGCAGGGGGAGGCTGTGGCCAGGGGAGCTGCTGCAACTGCGCTCGCCATTCTTGGAGCATCACGTGCTGCCCGCAGCCATTCGTGACTCTGTTGCCTGGTGCTTGGACTACTGCAATTTGCTCTGTGTGGGGCTAGCCTTGGAGACACTGCAGCTGCTGTGAAATAGAGCTGCCTGCTTGCTAACGGCGGAGAGCCAATACGGGCGAGCGGCGCTTGCCGGTCCTTACCTGCCAAGCCCCACGAGGGTTGGGGCCTTGTAGTGTCTGCCCCTCTGAGATGAACCTGCACAGCACAGGTCTCACCCTTGGGGAGGGTTGGAGACCGAAACCAGGCCTTCACCCCCTGGAATACTCGCCCCTCCCGCCAAGTTACAGTGGTTCCCTCCCTGTTAATGTTCAGGAGGGTGGTTAAAAGGCTGTTCCTCCTCAGGTCCTTTGGGAATGAACGCTGGTATGATTTCTGAGCTACAAGTCTGATATCCGGCCTGGTTTTATGTGCTTGTGTTAATTGTTACAGTACTTTTTTCTCTGCTATTGATTAGCGATCTGTTGATTTGATGATTATTGGTTGTCATTTTGTTCTGTCTGTTTTACAGTATTAGTTGGAAAGTGCTTGGCGTCTTTGATCAAAGTGCATGCAAATGTTGCAAATTAGGAGAAGCGAATAAATGGGCTTGGCACAACAGAGCTGCTTTCCATTTGTCTTTCTCCCCCGTCCCATAACCTCCTTTTCCAGTTTGATTTTGAGCTGATTTGAGTTGGTGCAGGAAGCCTGGGCAGGTGACCCCTTGCAAGGCTTCTCTGCTTCGGCATCAGGACCTGCTGAGCTTGTCTGGGGAGGCTGTGCATTGAGCTGAACACTCCACGACAGAAAATCTATAGCTTTCCTTCAGTCATTCCCAGAAGAGCCGATGGCAAGAAGTTCCTGTGAATTCCCTCCTTGCAGAGCAGGATGGGCAGCTGTTCTCTTTCAGAGATGGTCTTGTTTTCCTAAATTAGCCGGCTGGGGACCCGGATGGGCCGGGCGGAGAGGCTGATCCGGCCTTAGAGGCCTTGTTTCATTGCAGTTCTTGGTAGAGAACTCAGATCCACCAAACTAGGAAGCAGGGGGTGGGCGGGCACCCCAGAGTGCCCTTGCCAGAAGGGGAGAGCCTCCCCCATCAAGAGCAGTGGTGGATGGGCAGAAGTGGGGCAGGGCGGCTGGCAGGCTGGAGCAGACCCACTCCACCTGTGCCCCGTTGGTAGAGTGTTGGGCAACTAGCATCCTGCTCTTGGCCTGGGAAGGTCGAAGGAGGAAGGCAGGGCGGAAGGCAACCTTAATATGTCCCAGGCATAGGGCAGTTGGTGGGGCCAGGGGGGTCTTCGGGCATCTTGACTCGGGCAGCCTTTGCAGCGACCAGGAGGGAGGGGCCTTAGAGTGGAGTGGGTCTGCTCCAGCCTGCCAGCTGCCCTGCCCCATTTCTGCCAAGGCCAGGGGAGGGGAGCCAGGAAAGGGGGCTGTTGTTGGGGGAGGTCTCTAGTAGCATTAAGTAACTGGGGCAATTGGAGAAAGGAGGTGGCTGCCGGGGCATTAATCCAAGGCAGTGCAATTAGGAGAGGTGCATAGGAAGGGACTTGTCCTCCTCTTCTATTTTTTGCTAAAACTACTCTCTAGGGCTCCAATTGCAATCCTTTTCCCAGTTTAATTTTGTAATGTATTGTTGCTCCATCAAGGAGTTTTGTAGAACTTAGCTGGGAAGAGGAGGGGAGCACTGATGTTTTTGGACAAATCCAGCTGTAAACTGGCCTTGCCTCAATTGCCTTGATTCCCATTTTGTGCTGCTCCTGTTAAATCTTCTCACCTTGGGGTCCCTGCCTCCCTGGCAATCCATCCCGTCACGCTGGAGCTTAAGCCTCGGAGACATTATGTCCCGTTATTGGATTATGATCAGGGCCTAATGCAAAGCTTGCTGGCGGAGGCCTTAATAAAGAAGTGCTGAGGAACTATCCAGAAAAGCTGAACAGCTAGATAGCTTGGATCTAATATCTCACGAGGTGATCTTTTCTTGTGTGTGAGCCTTAAAGCTGAGCTCCCAGACAATTTACCAAAGCCGGCAATGATGCTGGTGGGGAGCCCAAATCAAAGGGAAAATTAAGAGACCTTTCTGGGCTCAGGAGGGAAAATGATCTATATTGTAACCGAGCTGCTCTCGCCCAGATCCAAAGCTTTTCTGCCTCCTGAAAAGGAGAATCCAGGAAAGTCTGAGGGGAAGGAAAGAAGAGAGAATGCTTTTGACTCATGGGGGTAGCTTGGGAGCTGGGAGATGAAAAGTTGGTCAAGGACAGGAAGTGCCTGGTGAAACAGGTGGAAATGCCAGGCTCATATTCTTTGGGGTTAGGGCAGGTTTTTGGTGATGAAGGGGTGAAGCGAAAGCCTGAAGGAGACCCCAGTTCTTCAGAATGTGGATGGCTTGGAGCCTGGGTGGTGACACTCAAGAAAGGCATTAATTATTGTGGAATTAAAATTGGATCTGGGGTCAATCCAAATTCTGCTCCAAGGAACACTTTTTTGTCTATTTTGTGCACACATGCTTATCTCTCACACTTCCTGGCCATCATAATTTCTTTGGACTCGGAAGAAGGAGTCCAAGGGTGTCCGGAGGGGGTTGGTCAAAAAGATGGCAGACATAACTTGGTTTTTATGTGGTGGTGTTGTGTTGCCTTCCTGATTTTTCTGGACCACATCTTGCAGAGACCCTTGAAGGGGTTGTTCAAGATACGGAAGGACCATGACAGCAGGCCTTCTTCAACCATCTCTTACCTTCTGGAGGGTCTCCTAATGGCATTGCCTGCATATGTGCAAGGATAGGCTTTGTAGCAAAGAAAAACTAGACGCATTTTTCAAGCAGAATTTTCTTGTGCTACATGCTGATGCTGAATCTAGGGTCCTCCAGTCGGTCAGTCTGTTGTAGCCAGCAGGAATGTGAGTCCAGAAACCAAGGGGAGGTGTCAGCCTGCCCATGCCCTGGATTCACCTTCCCTTCTGGGCCAGTGGGAAGGAAGACAGCCTTCTATAGATCACTGTATTTCAGACTTGGCAACTTGAAGATGGCTGGCTGGGGAATTCTGGGAGTTGAAGTCCACACATCTTCAAGTTGCCAAGTTTGAAAAACACTGTATTAGGTGTTTCAGGAGGTGTGTCCAGGGACCGGGAATGATCCTGAGTGAGGGCTGGGCTACACAACATCCCTTGTTTGGATTTAGGGCACTGCATGTCTGAAAAGAGGCATGGTGAGTCAGGGAGGTAGGATGGCTTTCATTGCTTGTTTGTAACTATGGGCCGCATCAACATTTCACTAAAGGAGAGGAAGGGAAGGAAAAGGTTCCTTGATGCCAGCTGGTTAAGAGGGAGGGAGGGGAAGATTCTCCCTCCCTTACTCTTGCACAGCCAAAGGGTATTGCCAGGCAGCCCAAGCAGAGGGAGGGCAAGGCTTTCTGCCCTTCCAGTTACGTCACATGGTTTCGTACAGCTGTGATCTAGCCAGCTTTGAGCACCTACCCAGAATAATTACAGAATGAAACCCACAAAAGGACAAAAGGGTTGCCCCCTTGTTTGGGCCGCCAATGGAGGGCGGAGCCCCAGTGGGAAGCAGAGGCTGTCCCAGTGCAGTTGGTGGATGCTTTGTGCTTGCTCCAAGGGCCACACCAAGGGCCCTCTCTCTGCAGCCGGAAATGAGTCAGCCAAGTTAGAGAGGTCCCTCTGGGCCCCTGCGAAGGGACCAGGGCCATTTTTGGCCTTCAGCAGCAGGATGCTGTGGATAAATCTCCCCTTGAGCGTGACATGGCGGAGGGCTCTGAGTTTCCCTGATAAGCCCAGCACAGAAGGACGTGTCCTCTATCAGCTTCTCAGGGCTGGCATGGAAGTGGTCGTCCCTGGCCAGAAACGCGGGCAGCGAGATAGCCTCCCTTCGCCCGGGTGTAGCTGAAGGGCAGGAGATGGAGCTGTAGAGCAGAGCATAAATCTCAGCAGCAGGTGGCTGAGATAAGGCCATGCAAGGAGAGAACAGCCTGGCCAGAGGTTGCCCACCCCACCCCAGCAGCATGACGGGCCAAAGATCGTGACTTGCAGTTGGGACATGGATGGAAGGCAAGCCATGGAAGATGCTTGACGGGAAGACTTCCTGAAAAAGAAACGATAAAATGAAGATGGAAGGGACAAGGTAGCAAGAGAGACACCCCTGCAGATTTGGGGGTAGACGCACGCAGCATTCAGGAGCGGCCGGCTGCGTCTTTGTCGGGATGGGCGACAGCAGGGCCACGCTTTCCCAGCGGTCGGGTTTGGGCGAGCCAAAAAGGGCAGCGCAGGGCTTGGAGCTACACAGAACCCTTCCTCAGTTTGAGGCGTTTAGACCTTTGGCTTTCAGCCTCTGAGATCCACCCGGGGAAGCTGGCTGGGAGGGTCGATCAGGTTTGCCCCTGGACAAGAGGAGGAGCTGAGTCCAGGTTGCCTTTTGGGGAGAGGTGTTTGTGTGGCGCTTGTACTTTGACGCCGCTGCGGGTGCCCGAAAGGGAATCGGATGAAGCCCAGCCCATTCTTGGAAGACGGTGCCGTGCAATGGCCATAGCAGCACCCGGGTGGCGTGCGTGGCTGCCCCAGAGACCGCCTGGCTCAGGGCAGCCAGGAAAGGGAGTCGGGGGCACCCGCCTGGAGGAGACTGCCTTGGGACCTGAGGGCGCAGCTGGGTTCGGGCCTCGTTGTCCGGTGGCACGGACTGCTTTGGAGCAGTTCCAGAACCCAGTCTCTGGATAAAGAGAGCCTCTGCTGGCAAGTCCAGCGCACCGTCCTGCTGGTGCCAGGCTCAGGAGGGCCCTGGGGGGCGTGGGCTGTTCCCTTCTGTGCTGGGAACCACCTCCCTTTCCAAGGATGGGCCCCGAGCCGGGCTCCAGCCCTCCGGGTCCCCCAAATGCCTCTGGATGCCAAACCGCCCACACAAATCCAATGCTGGCTGTGCACTTGGCATCACTGGACACGGGAACCCATCCCTGGGCCTTCGATAGCATTCAGTGATCTGTCGGCATCCGGCGGTCGATCCTGCACAGCACGTGACCGCCAGCTGGGCATCCGGAGGCCCAGGAGACGCTGCTGCTGGCTCTGACATTTTGCACCTGTGCATTGACTCCGGGGGGCCTCAGCGGCTTGAGCCGTTCCAGCTTGCGAGCGGTTGCTCTTCTGCCGCTCTGTGCGGGGTCTCTGCCCGGGTGGGCCTTTCCCCTCTCTCCCCGCCACTTCCCCGGCCTCTCCCTCTCCGCAGTTGCTCTGCCCAGACGGCTCGCTATGTGCCGGATGGGTACGCCAGACACCCGCATTATCACGGCGTGTTCGTTGGCTCCACGCCTGCAGCAGCAGCAGCAGCAGCAGCCACCGCCGCTGTCTTCCCAGCCGCAAGCAGAGCTGCGGATGGATGGTGCACGCTTCCCTGAGAGAGCTGCCATCCAGGCGGGCAGGCGGGCAAAAGGGGCTGGCAGGCTGCTCCTTGCTGGGGGGCAGCAAGGAAGCCTGGGCCGCCTCCTGCACCGGGGATGGTGGGGGATGAACTGGGGCCCGAGGGGAATCCAGGGGCGGGGGGGACAGCTGACTCTGGTCATCCCCTACCATAGGAGTACCAGCTGCGGTAACGTGAGAGTGATTCAGGAAGCAGGCGGCCTCTGCAAAGTGTCTCTTACCTGTGGAATTACAACAGCCAGCCTTTCAGGACTGGGGGAAACGTGTGGTAAGAGGGGGGAAATCTACGGCCCTCCTGAAATGCTCGGACTCCGATAGCAGAGAAAAGGCTGTCTTGTCAGGGATGGTGGGAGTTGCAGTTGGGCAATACTCAGAGGGCCACAGATTCCCCATCCTTTGGGGCCGCACATTTCTTCACTTTTAGTCAGTAGTCGTTTATTTGATTGCCTACGGCGACCCAAGTCCACTTCCAAGAGACCAGACTCCAGAGCGTTGAAAAACAGAGGTTTCCGCCACTGCCGCCACCTTCCTGGAACGGCTGATGTGCCGCAAGCATACGGAGGCCAGTTGGCAAGGAAACACTTGTTTGGATTTGCAGCATCCGTCGGTCCCGCCTCTGGAAGTCCCCCCTCTCCTGCTGCATCCCGGTTTGCTCTTTACAGCTTCCTTGACTTTACGCCTGCCTTGTTGTTTTTACGCCTTGTATACCTGCTTGTAGTCTGTTTTGTTGACATAACTTCTTAAAGGCAGGATGTGTACTGATACAATACGGTTTGCAGTCTACGCTGGTAAAGCAAACACAGATGAAATTAACGGTACAGCAAATGCAGGGCAAAGGACCTCAGAGGAGCGTACGGCCCCTCCGGAGAAGAGCCGTTTCCTTTGAACCCGCCTAACCCAGAGGTCAGTCACAAAGGTGGCTGAATGATAAAAGTCTGAAAAGATTGATCCCAGCAGAGAGAGAGGGAAACAGCAGAACAGGTAGATGCACGTCTTGCCTTGGGGTTAACTCTGCCGAATTTGGACAGATACCTGTACCTTAACTCGCTTTTTCTTTTCTTTTTTCTTTTTTCTTTTGTGATTATCACTGGGATCCGAATCCTGAAGGCTGTTACTAAAACCAGCTTAACAATGGGTAAATACTTAAAATATAGCCAAGGAAAGAGGGGACAGTTTAGGACCTTCCTTTCAAGTCAGAGAACTGGAAAGCATTGTCAAAATTAGATTCTTCAGACTTAAAGAAAAAACCCTGAAATAATTTGGCTGCTGCAAGGAAGAGTCTGCTTCGCTCCTTTTCCGACGTTCTTGGGGGATGTCATTTGGCCTGGAGACCAGAATGCCTTTGGCATCTCTATCAAGTCGAGGGCTGAAGACGTGAGGACCTCGATGGGAAGGAGGTCAGCGTCGCTCTCCTTTCCCGATAGTGGGCCAGTCAGATAATAAGCAGTTGACAGTTTATGGGGACTGTAGCACAAAGGATGCTTAAAGTGGATGTACAAAGCAATCCAAGAAGCTGTAATTATCAAGGATAATGTAGTACATTATTCAGTTCAGTGAGAGAAAGGCATGGAGTTAAGAGATTGGCAGAGGACATGGGAGAAGTTTTCAAGAAGTGATTGATTCACTTTATCCATTGTGCAGCTCAGAGGCTCTTGCTGTGGAAAGCCAGAATTTTGCAAGTTTTCCGCCAAAGCAAACAGGGAGCGAAATGCAGCGTTCACAGAGAGAGACATGCACATGTGCTAAGGGGGAGCACCTTTTGCACAGGAACCATTTCATTTGGCAGTGGAGAAATGAATACAGAAATGTTTCCAGCTGGCAGACCAAAAGTGGGGGGGGGGGTGTACCTTTTTTCTGCAGCTTCTGCACAAATGTTCTGATCCTCAGCCGGGCTGCTTCGGGACCCAGAGGCTGGGTTTCCAAAGCCTAGGAAGGCAGTCGGCTGGAAGTAGATTGGACCAGCCCTGCAAGGCCCAAGAGCCTCCCTGGGGCTGCAGTTCAGGTCCAACTCAGTGGACACCCCAGAGAGGACGCCGCCTCCATGAGGTCACCCTGGCTGGGCTCTGCAAGGGGGCTGAAAGACGTTTCTCTCTGGGTGGGAAAAGCAAAAGTTTCCGCTAGTATTGCTACTCCAGGTCATCGGACCTAGAAAAAATGAGGGGCAGTGGCCCCAGGCTCGGAGCAAGGCCGTCCCGCTCGCGCGATGGAAGCGTGTCTTGGGTTAGCGTGAACCAAGCGTCTGGGTGCTGATTTGAGTGCAGCGAAAGGGACACCTGAAGCCTTTGGGTGAGTGTGGCACGACCGACCGAGTCGGCCGCTTCCCTGGCAACTGACTCACCCCCTGCACAAGCAGGGCAGGATCGGGGCTGATGCGGGGGGGCTGTTCTGGAAGCCCTCCCAGCTGCCTTGCCTGAAAGGAGTCTGAGGGGCTCTCAAATCTGGATTGCCCCCTCCCAGCCTTGGCACAACAACAAAATAGAAACAACTGCAGTAGCCCGGTGGAAAGAAATGCCACTGCACAGCCACTCTGGTGACTTCCTCCTCGCCTCTCCATGGCATCGTCCTGAAGTGACTGGAAGTCCACACCTTCCGGGTGGCTAGGTTGCTACTGCCGTCTCATCCAGCCTTGGGGCCGTCAAGGATGATGGGCGTTGGAACTTGGCAGGTTCGCTGCCCCCAGGGCGCTGCTCTGAAGCTCAGGATCCCAGAAGAGCAGGGCAGGGAAGACTTTGGGCATGTGGGGAGTTTTGAAAAGCGCGGATGGGCCCCGTCCCCAAAGGGCTGCTGCAGTGACAGACGCAGCCGGTCCAAAGCCCTTGCTGGCTGGACGGTAAACCGGCAGACCCCCAAGATACTCCCCCCCACTGTCTTCCCTTGGCCCTACTCTTCCGGGTGGGCAACCTTCCAGACAGGGCCAAGCCTTGCAGCTCCCCCTTGCCCCCCACCAATCATTTTTATCTTCTAAGGAAAATAAATTTTGCAGCAAGCAAGCAAGCGTTTCATTTCATCTCTTGGTTCTTCCTAAACGACTCTAAAATGAATTCGCCCAAGTCGAGTGGGACAAGGCAAGAGAAGTGTCCATGGGGCCTCTCGAGCTGGCTGGCCCTTCGGTGGGTTGGGCCCCCTCTCCCTTGTCTTTCTCCCCCTCCCGGGAGCCTGATCTCATTTTCCTAGAGGCTCCTTTTCCAGGCAGCCACCTTCCCTTCTTGCAAGTCTACGAGGAGAAAAGTTATATTTAGAGATCTTTAGCAGCTCTTTTGGGTGTGTGATTTATTTATTTGCTGAAGGGAGGGGCAAAAAACGGTGCTGCATTTCTGGGGTGTGTGTGTTGCCTTGAAGGAGCATGGCTGCTGCCTGGCATTCCTGAGCACAGGAACATCCTCACTCCTTGATCCTTGGAAGTGGCATTCTCCCTGCGGGGTGAGTGCCCACAGCTCACTGAGCAATCTGGCCACTGTAGTTTGTGAGCCAGGGTTAATGGCCCAGGGATGTTGCAGTTGGGGTGAGTCAGATGAAAACCACCGCTTCGGCCTGACGCCTGACACGTGAACCATGTCACTCCACTGGCCGCAGCATGGCGTACAGCGGCTCTTGGTCTCCCTCTTCTGGGGGTCCTGGGAAGTAGATATAGGATGAGGGCAAATTGCTGAGACAGAGGAGGGACGCAGCAGGACCTTGCGCACCACTTTTGTTTTTTTTGTAGCGTGGGGGGGACGGGCTGGCTGACATCCAGGGCAATCTGGAGGGTTTCTGGCAGCCTCTGAAAAATAGAAGGGATTTTGGTTTGATGTAGAGTAAGGGATTGACTATGGAAATTGCTGTATATTCTTGCTGTTGAAAGTCGGAAGTCACCTTTGTATGTAATCTCTCAAATTCTTTTTTCTGTGTTCTACGCTTTTTATTTTTATTTTTTCTTTCTTTTTGTAGTTTTTTTTTTTTTTTTTTTTGCTTTTTTGTAGTTTTTATCTTTGTTTCAAATTCAATAAAATTCTTATAAAAAAATGAAAGATAGAAGGGCCTGGCAGGAAATGGCATTTCCGAACATTTTCAGAAGTGTCAAGTCCTCTTCTGCTACAGGCCGGCAAGGAGACCAACCATCTGGCCCCACCCGCTGCATTTGTAAGGGAGCTGGGCCTCCCAAGAGCATGCGTTTTGGCACCTGTTTCTGCTTTCCTTGCTGGGGAGGGAGAGTCGAAAATACCACCTATTGCCTATATTCCTTGGGGATATTTGCAGCGCTTTGCCATCCTTGCAAATCCTTGAAACGGGTAGCAAAGAGGAAGTACGGGGGGGGGGGCATTGGGATGGTGCAGCAAAGCCAAGATGGTGCCCATGATTGTGGGACAGAAGCCCCACCCCTTTTTGTGTGTGTCACAAAGCTGGCATAACTGAACCTTTCGAAGAACAAGCTCCACAAGCGAAGGATCAGCACGGCTTGTGCAAATTGTGGCCTGGCCTGCCTGCCTTCTTCAGGCTGCCCGTGAGCACGTGGGCATGCTGAATGGTGGCCTCTTCCAGTCTTCTCCACATGGAGGCCCTGCCTGGCATTTACTCTGAGACTGTTTTGAGACCAGACTAAACTCACTTGGGGGGGGCGGGATCCATAGCTTTTTAAGGGGTTTTGGTTGTTTGATCTTTGCACTGTCTCTGGGCTGCTTTAATCTCTTTTAATGGATATATTTTTAGCTTGTCCTGCTTCTTTTGTTATAAATTACCCAGAGAACCTGGAGGCGTAAAAATATTTGAAGTAGACAGATAATATAATGTGAAAACAATGTGTGCCTGTTGGATCTTGGTGGGTACAAAGCTGATTACCTCTTGGGGGGTAATTGATCCTGCTGGCAAGATGTTTCTGGGCCCTCCCAACGTGCAGCACATCTGGCCCCTGCCTGGGAGCTGTCCGTAGGTGCCAGGGCCCCAGGAAATCTCCGTGATGTCAGCAGCAGCCGGTCTGCTCCAATGCTACAGGCAGATGCTGCAGCTGAAAAGAGCTGCAGAAAAGGGGGGTGGGGGGAGCACAGTGCTAGGACAGGTGCATGGAAAGAGGCTGAGCCCAGAGAAAAGCCAAGCCAGGAGCAGAGAACCTGGGGGGAGACCCCACAAGAAGCAGGAAGGGAGGTGGCCAGGAACATTCAGGCATTTCGGCAGTGTGATCTCCCCCTCTTGATTTGGGAATGGGTCAGAAGCTGGCCGGGGGCTGAGCCTTCCATTATGGAGTTCATGGCCACTATGTCAGCTGGCCTGGCCTGGGTGCTCCAGAAGCATAGGTTGAGAGCTCCCATCATCCACAGCCAGCAGGACCACTGGGATTTGATCCAGCTGGAGGACCTGCTGCCATCGCTTGACGTCCCCTTGGCGGGCTCGGGTGTCCCTTGCTTGGAGCATTCCTTTGAGAGCCCCTCAGCCCTTGCAGAGGGGAGCTCCGCGGAGCGTTCCACCCCCAAAGCGGCCACAGGTGTCAGGCCCAGCCTAAGAACGACCGAGAACCAGTCCAGCCAAACTCCAGTTCTTTATTTGCCACACTGACAGAATCTTGCCAGACTCAGCAACTCTGCCTAACCAGAGGGGGAATAACCTGGGAAGCTCCAGGGTGGGGCTCACCTGAACCTCTTGGTTTTCCCACCACTGCTTCCACCTTCTGGGAATGTGCTCCCTCCTTCCTGAGAACCAGCGGCACTGCCGAAATCCACCGCAGCAAGTGAGCCGAGAGGGTGCCTGCTCTGTTACTGCTAAGCCATTCCAGTGAGATGCCTGCTCTTGGGAAGGGCACGGTGGGATAAGCTGAGGTGCAAGAAAATTCCGGCAGCCTCCGCACCTGTCTCAGTCTCCATCCCCTTCATAACGTGTGGAATGCTACAAATCTGCAGTTTAATGGCAACTAGGGGGGAGGGATACAGGTGTGGCTAAAGGGGGGGGGAGCCATGCAGGTTGCCCCTCCCCATCTCAGCAAGAGCGGGGGCTCCCTCGTCCTCCCTTTGCTCAGCTGAACCAGCTTCTCTGGTTGGAGAGGGTTGGCCCCCCAGCTCTGCCGCTGGTTCCTGGAGAGTCTGGACGAGGCTCTGGATTTCTCCTGAGCACCTTCCGGGCCAGGCGGCCGAAGAGGGAACGCTGTTGCTTGGGTGTGGGAGAAAGGCGGGGGGCCTCTATGCAGAAAGGGTGTCTAAATGCATGTGAAAGGGGGGGCGAATAGGAGAGAGGCCAGGACTGGGGTGCGCCCGGATTTTTCTTTCTTGAGCGGTATCACGAATGGCATCTCAGTCACAAGTAATTTTGTCAAAATGAGAGGAAGCATCCAAGTTGGAGCCAAGATTGGTTCCCCCTCTTGGAGAAAATGAAGGCGGCCAAATAGCTGACCTCCACAGCTCTTGCTACACCCTCAAATCGAGCTGAATTTCTGCACGGCACTGAGATGGAAAAGGAGAGGTGACCGCTTGGTATTGCAGCCACCGTATGTGGGGAAAAGGGCCAGGGCACAGCATCTTTCTGAGCCAGCGAGGCTCGGAGATGCTTAGATTTCCTTCCCCATCTGAAAATGGAAAGCCCAGTTTGGGTTCACAGCTGAACCAAAGAGCCTCCAGCCCCAGGAGGGGGTCAGCTGGCTGCAGAAGGGATGATGAGGGTGGCTCCCTTCAGCTTGGGCTGTGCAGTAAACCCTCAATTTCATAGACCCACCGGGGGACTTCAGATGCAGCACACAAAATCTGTCTGTACCCAGTATGTTTCTCCGTATATGCAAAATCCTGTCTGCCACCTTACCCATGAGGAAAATGCATAAAATACCCATGTATAACATCCCATTCAGATTTAACAGACATTTGGTTTTAACACACCCCCTTTCCCCACTATTAGTCTGTTAAATCAAAAGGTTACTGTAATTCTTGGGATGCTGATTTTTGTTCTTTCCAGAATTGTGCAGTGAATTTGCCTGCTCCTTCTGGGATCTGAACCCTCATTGGAGGCCAGTGTTTTCCTCCTCCCAGCTCCTTTTCCCTGAATCCAGCACAAGCAAATTAAACCCGCCCCTCCCCCTCCCCCTCCCCCTCCCCCCCCAGTCTCGTTGCTGGTGCCAGGCATCTGGGCAGCCTCCCTGCCTCTGCTTTGCCTGTCAGCCCCTTCCATTCAAGCCCAAGGCCTGGAGCCCAACCCTGACCTTTCTCCCTTCCAACTCCGCCACTGTGCTGCCTCTCCCCCTTTCCAGTTGCTGGGCAGACTTAAACCTGAAAGCGTTTTGCATCTCTTTCTCCAAAGAGTCGGTGCCTGAGCCTCTCTCTCGCCCCCCCACGCCGCCTTCCCTTTAAGCAGATAGAGATGGTTCGGAGACAAGGAGAGAGAAATCGTGTTCAATTGCAAGGCATGGAAATGATGCCGAGAGCACTCAGACACGCGGCAGACGTGGTGGGGCGAAGAGGATGTGAGATGCTCAGAAGAGCTGCTGGCCAAGGACCCAACAGTTGAAGAGTAAACTGGGGATGAACGCGGGACCCCTCTGAAGAAGCTGCCGGATGAGGCTTCATTTGGGGAGCCAAGAACAGGGGGCGAAGCCACGCAGGCGCTCCCCCATGCAGGTATCCTTAGAGACCTCTCAGGCGTCTCTGAATGGCTGACTTCCATCTCAGAAATAAGCCACGGTCTGGTCCATTAACTCCTCAGGGAGCGCCCCGGGGGGGCTTTTGCTCTGTGGCCCAGGAGGGCATCAACCCGGCTCCGAGGCCTGGGGGTGCGTGGGCAGTTTGTGTGCTTCGCGCACCTTCTTTCCCTCCTCCAGCTGGTCCTGTCTCTATGACCAACCGCTGGCCAGGGGTGAGAAGAGCCCCAGGGGGTGGGTGAGGGCCCTCATCTCAAGGCCTTAAGTGAACTGGGATTTCATTAGAACAGTTCGGCACCTGAAGGCTGCTGGTGGGTGATGCAGCTGGAATTCAGCGCGTCTGGCAGGCAGAAGGCGGCTGAAGTTCTCCTGGTCCCCTTCCCGATTCCTTGCCTCAGCTTTGTCCCCCCACCTGCTGAGCCACCTAACCACAACATCTTCACTTTAGTACGAGAAAGTCAGGATGGAGGCCTGAAAACCTGATTTCCAGGGTGGGGTGTGAGCGTGTGTGTTGCAGAGCTGGGAGCACGTGCAATAATGGTTGTAGTGTCGTGACAGCCTTTTGGGGGATTCTGGCCTTGGGAGGTCTTCATGTCACCTGAAATTCTGTTTCTCCCTCTGATGGGTTCTGTTCCTGAGGTTCTGTTTGGGGGGCGGGGGGAAAAAAAGAAGGCCTTAAGACGTCCGAACCGGCAAACAGGACGTACGATTTCTCTGTGAGCCGAGATTGAAAATCGGGAGTCACTCTCTCATGCCAAACCACGGTTTGACATGGCTTGCTGCCTTTATGAGGCTGCCATCAGGAAGACTGAGCAGAGGTCCTCGAGGCTCTTAAGAATGAATATTCCGTCTAAATAAAGCTTGGAGTGCTAATTATTACCGGTTGAAAGCTTGGAGGGCACACCAGATCGCCTAGCCCCGTCTGGCACCCTCTCGGCATTGTTCACGCCATCGGTGCTTGTGACTCCTCCCTGCCTTCCTTCAGCATCTGGGCCCATCTGGGAACCAGCAGCTGTGGCAGCTGCGTGAGGTGCTGGTTTGAAAGATTCTGGGCCTGTTGCTCCTGTCAGCATCTTCGGCAGCCACAACAGGCTGGGCTTGAGCCCCCTGGAGCCCCCCTGCTTCCTGATCGGATGTTTTATTTTTGCTGACTGATGGGAAAGAATCACCAGAATGAGCGGACTTTTCCTCATTTGCCCCGTCCTTTGCTGCAGAGAGGCAGGCAGCCTTGTCTCAGCTTCCCCCCCAATCAGTCCTTCAAGCTTTCAGCCATTGATTGATTATCTGCCTGAAATCACCAGGAACTTAAAAAAAAAAAAATTAAAACCTCTGACTTCCAGTGGGGACATGGCAGACTGAACAGCTGTGCCGGCAGGCTCAGCAGGCAGAACTGACAGTGCGGCAGTCTTTTTGGGCTCAGGCAGGTTTTTCCTGAAGCCCGGGAGTGTTTTTCCAGAAAAAGGAAAACACCTGGAATCACCCCATCTGTCCTCCGGATGGCTGCTTGCATCCAGAAGATCACAAACAGCATTCACACTCAACTAGTAAGAGCAGCTGGGAGGCTGGGACATCACCATTTTCCAAGCCACACTGTGGCCTTAAAGGGACACTAAGACTGGCCACCCCATTTCTGAATCACCCAATTTATATTTCTTTTAAGTAATCATACCCTAAGAGAGGCTTTCTACAGCAAGGAGAAGCGGGTTCTCTTAGTGCTTATCGTTATTTTTGGGATCAATTTTTTTTTAAAAAAAATCTTTTTAAGTTTTGGACTTTTTTTCCATCCAAATATTAAGGAGGATTGAGAGTAAATAATTCTCTCCCTGTTACTATTTTTGTACTAAATTTGAAGATACTAGCATTTTCTACACGTTGAATCAGCTTTTTTGAACTTTCGGTTTTCTGCTTCTACTTTCCCTGGGGAATTATCTCACTTTCACTTGTGTAAACACATTCCGGAATTCTTTCATATCTTCGACTTTCGCTGGTTAAGCTCCTGGGGGTGCCATAAGCTACTGCATGAGACATGGAGGATTTTAAACAGACTTTCTCTGACTTCCACCAAGATTTTAAACAGATTCTGACTCCTACCAAGTTTTTATGCAAGGCATTCAGGACATTGTGGAAAATATGAGGTCTAAAATGTGTCATCCGGTTGGGGATGTCATGGATGAAACTAAGGAATTTAACAGTGACGGAAATGTCTCTTCTAAGAGTGAGATCGGGACTTCTGTTGAAATGCTGTATGAAGATCGGATAGTCAAGTTGAAGAAATTAGAGGGAGAGATCAAGTTGCATGCCATAAGTGAAATTGATCTTCTGATGGAATGCTGTGGAAAAGGGGTCATTGTGTATGGGAGGTCTCCTGAAGAGAAGTCCGAGTTTTTGAGGGCGGCAGTTGGGCTGTTCGATTTTTTAAAGAAAAAAGCTCTGTGCACATTGTGGGGATATGAAAATGCTCTGGTTTATTTTGACACTTCAAAATAATAAGGTTAAGGGTTTAAGAATATCTGGATTGCTTTTAGGGTTCATCTGATTTCATCTATCTTTAACTATTTGTATTAAGATTATTAAGATTATTAAGGTATAATAAAAAATAATAAATGTCTGGTTTGGGGGTTAATATGATTAAGATTATTAAAATTGTTGTATTAAGTACAATGGCAGGCAATTTATATTTTTTAGTTTGATCTTTATTATAGTAGCCAGGAATGTATAGAATAGTAGGAAAGAAATCATTAAATAAATATTATCTTTGGGGGGAAGTTGATTAGGAGGTGCATGTGTGTGTGTGTATTCTTTTAATATAAGGGGAGGGAGCAACTGTATTTAGGTGATTTTTATCATGTGCCAGTGGATTGATTTATAGAAATAACGTGATTTTGGTTTAATATAGAGTAAGGGATTGATTATGGAAAATTGTTGTATATCCTTGCTGTTAAAAATCAGAAATCACCTCTTTTTGTAATTTTGAAAATTTTTCTCTTGTGTTTCTACATTTTTTAAAAAAAATTTCTTTGTAGTTTTTTGTTTTTCTGTAGCTTTTATCTTTGCTTGAAACTTAATAAAATTCTTATTTAAAAAAATGTTAAAAACCCCTGAAGTTAGGGATGACGATGAATCCCTGAGTAGGGAATTTTCTGAAGCCGTCATAGGTTTGCAAAGAGATGTTCTTGTTGTTTATTCGTTGAGTCGCTTCTGACCCTTCGTGACTTCATGGACCAGCCCACGCCAGAGCTTCCTGTTGGTTGTCAACACCCCCAGCTCCCCCAGGGACGAGTCCGTCACCCCTAGAATGTCATCTGTCCACCTTGCCCTTGGTCGGCCCCTCTTCCTTTTGCCCTCCACTCTCCCCAGCATCAGCACCTTCTCCAGGATGACCTGTCTTCTCATTACGTGGCCAAAGTATTTCAGTTTTGCCTTTAATATCACTCCCTCAAGGGAGCAGTCTGGCTTGATTTCCTGGAGGATGGACTGGTTGGATCTCCTTGCAGTCCAAGGCGCGCTCAGGATTTTCCTCCAACATGATGCTCTTCCAAAATCAAGCCTTTCCAGGGGCACCACAAATGATGTGCAAATCTCCTTGCTCATTCTCTCCCCCCACCATCCTTAACCATTAGGAACAGTTTTTTCCCTCCTGATTACCAGCTCCCTCAATCAACTGAGGGGCCTCCTTTAGAAGGTTGTCATTCCCCCAGTTAATCAGCACTCCTAAACCTTTTCTTTTTTTGAAGTTTTTATTCCCTTCACTTATAGGAAGAAAAGAATAGAGCTGGGCGGCAACTCGCACGCCAGTCACCCAGTGGGCGCCCAGGCGCCCATCGGTCCTTCAAGGCTGCAGTCAAAAGGCAGATCCTGCATGGCGAGGGAGGTGGGACCGGCACTCTGCTTGACGCGCACGACGGATATTCAAGGAGGCTGAGGGTTATCCCAGAATCGTTCTGCCTTCCCAGAAAATCAGCCTGTCCTTATGGAAGGAGTTTGGGGCAGCGCTGTGGTGCTTGGCACAGTGCAGGGGCCCAGGCTCAGTCCTCCGAGTCTGGCAGGGCTGTTCCCCCGGGCACCGAGTCTCCCCCAGGCTGGCCGGCCTGCTCATTCCACAGCCGTGCTGCCCGTTCCCACCTGGGCATTTCCAACGGATTTGTCCAGCGGAGTTACTCTTGCATGCCGGAAAGGCTGGACCTGCGGGCATTGATGCCAGTGCGGGTTCAGGGCCAGCTGGCTCCCTACTGGGGAAAGCGAACGCTGTGCCAGGAAGCCCGCCTGGGGTCGGCTCCCTTCCCTGGCCCCGATGCCCCTTGGAGACCGGCTGGCCACCAACCCTCAGCACTCCCGGGTGCCTAGAAAGGGTCCCCAGGAAGTTGCGCTCTCACTAAGTAGCTTGTGGTGCCCACTTGCTTCCTTTTCCCCTGCTGCTTCCTGTGGGTTTTTTAAATGATTATTGTTGTTATTTTCTCCTCGGCTTCTGCCCAGTAATTGCTGTCGCTCAGTCAACCCACCGCTGCTAACGAGGGGCTGTTAAGTGAGCGAAACTCTAACAAGCCTTTCTTAGCAGGAGCTGAGCTTGATCCCATTTCTTGGAAGCCTGCCCAGTTAGGAACGTTCCAGGGCTGGGGCGGGGGGGGGTGTCCTTGCAGTCAAGATGGCCCCTCCCAGGTCCCCACCCCCACCCCCAGCAGAACCTCGTGCGCCACCAGGCCTTTTCAGTGTGGCTGCCCCCTGCTGTGGAATTGTCCCCTCCCTGCTGATGTGCAAACCCGGGTTTTTCAACAGGCCTCGTGGGGGGATGTGGGGGCCGTCTCCCACCTGGAGCCCAAGGAATGCAGAGTCGTATATCCTGGGTGCTGCGTTTTCTACTGTACTGTTATCCCTGCGTTAGGCTTTGCGCTTTTTACCTCCATTTACGCAAGCAGCGTGTGTAAGCTGCTCGGAGTCCGTCTTGACTGCAGCAGCACAGAAGCCATGCGAATAAATCCAACGGGTAAAAATGTGGCCTCCCGAACGGCCTTTTGAGGGGGGGCTTGTATCAGTTCCGTAATTCTCAGCCCGTGGCGGGCAGGCTGAGGCGCAGCCCAGCTTGCGGGGAGAGTGGTTTCCTGTGAACTGCAGAGTGCAAAGTTTTATTTCTTTGTTTATTATTTAGGCAGTTCACCCAACACTTCAAATCCTCATGGGTTTGGGGCCATTCTGCCAGCTTCACTGAATAGAGGCATCCGCAGAGAGGGTCAAAAAAGTCAAAATGGCAGCCTCAACAATGCAATCAAAGTTCCCCCCTTCTTCCATGGATTCTAGGGTTTTGATTGGGCATTTGTGGTTCTGGCTGCCACCCTGTTTTGGTTTGTTTTTTACCCACTCACCCACCCACCCAAGGATGCCCCAGACACTGAACTTTCTGCCAACTCAGCTTCTCGTGTAAATAGTTCAACCCCCCACTCAAGAGCACTCCGGATATGCCAGTGTTTCTCAACCTCAGCAACTTTAAGATGGGTGGACTTCAAGGCTGGTCCGATTGCAGTGGGGCTTATAATTAATTGATCACAGTCAGTTACAGACGGGCGGACTTCAACTCCCAGAATTCCCCAGCCAGCATCCACCCATCTTTAAGTTGCTGAGGCTGAGAAACACTGGCATATAAGAATCCAAGTGTTGCTGGACCAGAAAAACTGTACAATTGAACTTTCTGCCTTTTCCACCCAATTATCCTCCCTCTGGACCTCCAATTAGGAAGGTTGTGAACAGACAGGCTGCCAAGCCTCTTTTTGATGGAAGACCCCCATGCGCACACGCCCCGTGCATTGCTTCCTCTGATATAAAGAGAAGATAGAGGGGGGAACGTAATGAGTAGGAAGGGATATGTCAACTTTCAGCATAATCAGGACTAGAATCGTGCTGAGATTAAAAAGGCCACCGTGTGCAAGAGAAGCCACCTTCCTCGCCATCCTCTCTCCACCCGATTATTTTCCCAGTCCACTTGGGGTCAAAACAACACCCCCCTCGGGAGTGAAAGATGGGCCAGACCCACCTGCTTCTTTCCAGATTTCTCAGATCCTGTTGGGCATGTCAAGAGCCAAATTCTTGGCTCCAGAAGGTTCCAGACAGAGCACGCTGGAAACCATCCAAGGGGTGCCCCCAATGCACCCCTCGTGTGGCTCTCAGCAGCCCACCCCACCTCCCACCTGCTGGTGGTGGTGGGAGCCCCTGAAAGAGCGCTCCCTGCTTCCCCGAGGCAGGGTCCCTGGAGAGCAGAGTCAGCCGCTGCAGCCGGACGTCCACAGAGCAATTCACGGTGAAGGTCAGCAGACAGAGGACCCAGCTGGGCTCTGCAGCAGAGACGCGGAGGAGGGCAGTGCTGCCTCTTTCTGGTGCTCAGCTCCCTGCCTGCTCTAGCCAAAAAATTCAGCAAGGAGGCGGGAGAAATCCCTTACAGAAGAGGAAGCATAACTCTGTCATCTTCTTTCACGTTGTACAAAATTATATCCAGATCTTGCAGATGGAGACTGCACGGGGTTTTCCAGCTGAATGGCCATCTGGTCCAAAAGGAAGGCAGGATCGGCCAGAGCTACTGTGGGCTGAGCGCAGCTCCGATTCCAGTTACATCGATCAGCCTACCTGGCAGGTCCAGGCTGGGGAAGGGACGATGTTTTGGAAACCTTCCCCAGGTCCCTTCCCCAACCTGGACCCCCCTGCCAGGTGCGAGGTGAGCTGAGAGGGGCCGTCTTGCAGACCAGAGGTGCCTCGGTCCCCTGAAAGGCCGCCTTCTCCACATGCTCGCCTGCAAGGAGGACTGCGGGCAAACGAACCCCTCTTGTGCAAATCCTTGCAAAAGTTGCGACTTTCCAGGTAACTGATTATGTTTAACGATCCTGCTACAGTGGGCAAGAAAATTGCCATCCCGTCTTCTCGTCTCCTGGGCCAATCTAATTTCAGGGAGACCTCGTTCCTCAGAAGGGTTTTCCAGCTCCACTCCTCTGAGCAGAAGCAGGAGAGGGAAAAGGCCTTGCTTCGTTTGGCTCCCTGGAATGAGGGAAAGGGAGCCGATGCCATCGCCCCGCCACTCCCCCGGAGTCCTGCTGTCCTAGGCAGCCGCCCACGCCCTGCGCTGCAGCCGACTGCTTAGCGGGTCTTCCCCTGTGGAAAAGCTCTGTGTCATGTTGCCAGGCTGGGAAGCTGCCTTCCTGTATAAAGCAGCTTGCCTGGAGCAAGTTCCTGGAAAATGTGCCATGGAGTGATTCCGCAGTTACCCCCATTTAGTCCTTGGGTGCAGCTGAAAAAAATAGGGCTTTCTTTGAGATTAGCAGGCAAGGTTGCAATGCATTCTGGCATGCACCTCTTTAGCAACACCATTACACACACACACACACACACCACTCTGGTTGCAGGAGGCTCATCGGGACATCTCTTTGCAGCCTGCCATTTGCTTCTGCATCATCCCTTTGCAAAGCATCTGTGAAGTGCCTCCTTGCAAGAAAAGACCTTGAGAGGGGTGTGAAATTGGTGTTCTTTGAGGCAGCCCGGCTTCTCTGAACCAAGGAGGAGGCGGCAGGCAGGCAGGAGACAATGGCAGAGTGAATGGGAGGGAGCGGGCTGCAAGGCCTTCCTCAACCTGTGCACAGATGCATATAGAGAGCCCCCCCACCCCGACTCAGTGACAAAATATCCAGAGTTATCTGTTTGCTGCATGCAAAAAAGCGCACCGCCTGCCGACATTTCTTGCTTTCTTGATCTTCTGAGAATGTTCCATGACATCAGCAGGAGCTCAGCCGGCAAATTTGTGGGAACTGCGTGTTCTGCAGACCTCGCTCAGCCTCTCTAGAAAGAGTGGTCCTTTGGGGGTTAGTAGCCCTGAAGCATTCCTTGCTTCCCCACCCCCGATGAATATCAAGCCAGGCTACCATTCCTTCCAGCCTGGGCTTAGCTGTGCCTCTGAGGTGAGCATCTGTTCACAGCCAACCTCGAAGAAGCAGTTCGGTCTGATTTGGGACCCAACAGAAGTGAAGCTAGGCATCCTTCTCATTGCTCTGGAACTAATCTGGATCTTCTAAAGCCATGGTCCTCAAGTTTGGCAGCTTGAAGATGGGTGGACTTCCAGAATTCCCCCACCAGGGAAGCCTCCTCCATGCCCACCTGATGCCCTGAGCTTCAGGCCCCCGTAATTTCCTTGCTGGCTGGGGAATTCTGGGAGTGGAAGTCACCCATCTTCAGGCTGCCAAGGCTGAGAGACACTGCTCTAAAGCCTCTGTAGCAAATTGGTGTTCTGGAAGATGTGCTGATGATGCATCTCCAAAAATGCACCAGTCAGAAGAGCAGAGAGGTTCCTAGCAATAATGGGGGAAACTCAGGTGGTCCTGAACACGGTTGACCTTCTTAGAACAGTGCTTGATTGAGCTGGGGCCTGGGGCACGTGTGTGTGTGTGAAAACACCAAGACGGCAGCTGCAGCTGCACAGAGCTCTTCCCCCTTTTAAAACGCGTGCCGTGTGTTCAGAGGGGCAGATCTTCCCTTGTGCAGTTTGTGCCTTTAAAACCGATGATCGCCCCTGTCTTTGCAACCTTTCAAATAGGTTTGAAAAGGTACTTATTCTCAGGAGCACTCTCCTGAAGATTTTGCAGGCCCAGTGAAAAGCATGTGTTTTTGACTTACAAGTTTGGCTTGATTTAGGCATACTTTTATTCGTTATTAAGTTGTCAATAGCACTCTTGCTTCATTATTGATACTGTATGAACGCGATAAGCTATCTTGAGAGGGCTTTTTTATCCTCTAAGCGTTGTTAAATAAACATAATAATTACCCTCACTTTGTTTTTTTCTTTCCATCATCAACTTTGAAAACACCTTGTGCAAGAGTCCCTGGATCTGTTCTTCTAAAACGGTGCAAGTTTCTTCATGAGCAGCACGTGGGGAGTTTAGAAAAATCAGCCCCCCAAAACAGAGAAGCAGCAAGTCCTTTTTAAAGCCCATAAAATGCTGTTGCATAAAATCCCTGCTGCCAAAATGCCTGATATTTAGCACCTTCATCCATCACTGCTGCAAAGGCGACTATTTTTGAAATTATCGCTTGATTGTGTCAGATTTTTCTTTTTCAAAAAAATAGCCATTGGTTGATTCCTCATGATAATCAACAGGAAGGCACAAAGAAAGCATCAGCTTTCCTGAAGCTAACTCCAGATACAGATCCCAGTCAGATTGCCTCTCACACGTCGCGTCTGTATCAGCGGCTTCTTGGTTGGGGGTGTTCTTGGGGATGGACGTCTGGATGTCGCTCGATTCAAGGCAGGGTTCAGCTAAAGCTACAGTGGAGCTGGCGGTTGGTGGGAGGCCTGCCGTCACCCGAACACGTGCTGTGGCATAGGCCAGGATACAAAGCCGTAATGTGGTCTGTGTGTGAGGGCAAAGCTGGCCTGCTAACCAGAGTTCAGAGCATTGTGTGAACTCTGTAGCCCATCTGGATAGAGGGGCTGGCTGTCGGGAGCCCCTTTCCTCTGCTCCATCAACATTAGGTGAGCACCCAGCCTGGAGAGGCCCACCTGCACAGGCTCCAGACAGAGGGAATGTGAAGCCCCCCAGGTTCCTCCAGAACCCTAACCCTTCATGTTGGGGGCTTGACTTGCTTAAGAAGGTGCCCCTTCCCCAACCTCCACTGCCACTCCCTTCTCAAGTCCCCGGTGCTTTCAGCCCCTTTCTCCAGCTGAACCTCATTTCTTGGGGGTGGGGGCAAAGGCTGTTGAGGAAGCCCAGAAAGCTTTTGTTGGAAAGGCATCGTGTTCTGAACCGAGCCCCCTGGTTGGATAATAAGCACCGCCATCTTAATAATCACCATGCTAGGAAGCAAAAAGGGTCTTCCGTGTCGGGGTTCCTTGACCCCCTTGTCCATCGCCATGGCCCTTGGGCTTCTGAGACCCTCTCGAGCAAGCAGATAAAACCACGTGTGAATAAGCACAGAATGGCCCTTGCAAAGGTGGTTTTGCTTTACCGTAGCCCAGGGCTGGGAAGGAAGACCTTCTCCACAACCCTAACCCTTTGCTAGTTGCCTGGGACTGCAGACTCAGCATCATGCGGAGAAGGTCTTTCTGGAGAGGCAATGCTGGAGGACACCACCTGGCCTCAAGGGCCTGTTCTCCAGGTGAATTGGACTTTTGATCCCATAATTCCCACCCAGCATGGCCCATGACCTCGCTTAGCACCTTGGGTCCCACTGTGGTCAAACACACGCACAAGCTTGGAAGAAGAGGAATGGCCACCTCCCACTGTTGCTCTGAGGGTTCAGAGATGCATGGCCTTTTTCAGAAAGCCACAGAGATTTCCCCTTAAAGGCTTCTGGTGCTCTTGAGTTCTCATGGGCAGCAGTGAATTCCCTACAATTAGGGCTGAGGACAGCTAGCACTCATTTTATGCCAAATCATTTGGATTTAGGACAGTTCTGAGAAGCTTGGTGAGAGCAAGGGGGAGAGATGCTGTCAAACCACATTTTTGACCTTTTGCTGCTTAATTTTGTCCCCAGGGCCTCCCTAGCTACGGAGTGCGCCAGTATCATGGAAAAGCTTTTCTTGCCTCTTCTGATGCTTGGCACCATGGCAAAAGCTCAGCACTGCCCTGGCCGCTGCATCTGCCAGAACATCTCCCCAACGTTGACCATGCTGTGTGCCAAGACGGGCCTCCTGTTCGTGCCACCAACCATTGACCGGCGCACGGTGGAGCTGCGCCTGACGGACAACTTCATCACCGTCATCCGCCGGAAGGACTTCTCCAACATGACCAACTTGGTGCACCTCACCCTCTCCCGGAACACCATCAGCCAGATCCTGCCCTACGCCTTCGCCGACCTGCGTGCCTTACGGGCTTTGCACATGAACAGCAATCGTTTGGCAGTCCTGAAGAATGAGCACTTCCGAGGACTGGGCAACCTCCGGCACCTCATCCTGGGGAACAATCAGATCAGCCTCATTGAGTCTTCGTGTTTTGATGAGTTCCTCTCCACCGTGGAAGACCTGGACCTCTCCTATAACAACTTGGAGGCCTTGCCATGGGAGGCCATTGGCCAGATGGTGAGTCTCAACACTCTTACTCTGGACCACAACCTCATTGACCATATTGCTGAGGGCACTTTCTCCCAGCTCCAGAAGCTGGTACGGTTGGACATGACATCTAACCGGCTGCAGAAGCTGCCCCCGGACAACCTCTTCTTGAGGGCTCAAGTGTTGGCCAATGTCCATGGGACACACCCTTCCACCCTGACCATCAGCTTTGGGGGCAACCCACTGCACTGCAACTGTGAGCTTCTCTGGCTGCGGAGACTCACGCGGGAGGATGACCTGGAGACCTGTGCCTCCCCAGAACATTTGATGGATAAGTATTTTTGGTCGATCCCCGAAGAGGAGTTCATCTGTGAACCTCCACTCATCACCCGCCAATATTCCAGCAAGGCGTTCATCATGGAAGGCCAAGGCGTGAGCCTCAAATGCAAAGCAGTGGGTGACCCAGAACCTTCCATCCACTGGATTGCGCCTGACGGCAAGCTAATCCACAACACCACCCGCGCAACCATCTACGACAACGGCACGCTGGACATCCTCATTACTACCTTAAAGGACAACGGGGTCTTCACCTGCATCGCCTCCAATGCGGCAGGAGAGGCCACCGCCCCTGTCGAAATCTGTATTGTACCTCTGCCCTTGCTGGTTAACCATACTGGCCACGTGAAGGAGCCTGACCCTGGCTCATCCGACATCACCACCTCTGCCAAATCGGGCGCCAACGAAACCAAGAATCACCAGGACAGGAAGATTATAGCCACTGACCTGACATCTACTTCGGTGGTCATCCACTGGCCCTCGGAACGGCACATCCCTGGCATTCGTATGTACCAGATCCAGTATAACAGCTCCTTGGATGACTCTCTGGTCTACAGGTGAGTGGGAAGATCCAGCCTTGCGGTAATTAGGTCATTTGGCTCTGCATGCAGCTCTCGGATTGCAGCCCGCGAGGCCCCCTGGTTTAATGCCTCACAGCCCCTGAAGCGTGACGGCACCCGTGTCAGGGCGGGAGCCAAACACCCCTACCTGTTTGGATACACAGTTTTGCATGTCTTCTAGGTAAATATCAGCCCTGCTGTCTGGATCGCAAAGAGGAGAAATTAGTTTCTGTGGGAGATAAAGAGTCATGGGAAGAGGGGTCAAGACATGGGAGGGAGGGAGGGAGGGAGGGAGGGAGTGTGGTTGCACACGTAGAACGATTGAGTGTGAATTAGTGCAAGAGCAAGGCAGAGTAGTGTGTGTATGTGAGAAGAGGCAGGGTTATGAAGAGGAAGAAGGGCAAGTGGAGAAATCCAGAAGTTTCCAGCTTCAGGGACCCTTCAAGAAAGAGTCTTGCGGATTAGAAGAGGGAACGATGATTCAAAAAAGTGGCCAACAATCAATTTGGTTCTTGGATGATCAGTGTAACACTCAGGGAATCTCTTCCTTTTAAAAAGTCAAGGCACGCACCTTCAAGTTTACCTGCAAGGTGGAGACCTGGCTCTGGTATGAGGAATATGAATGCAACAGTGATGTGCTGAGCGTTCAGAATGAGTCAGGTGCAGATGGACTCCTAGCAGAGGGCAGTGCATGGACATAGGCTGTATGTGTGGCTTTCCCCCCGTCGGCTGTGCATTTTCTGCTTCCCGCTTCGTGTCCGTGTGAGTTGCCCTCCTCTTGTGACAGCTGCACCCTCCTGCCTCTCAACTCTGAGGCAAGAGGGAACAGGCTGCCCACCCACTGCCCGCTGCCTCTCCTCACAGCAAAGGTCAGTTGGAGAAACGGGTGTGTTGCTGAAGGAGAGGAACCTGGAGGAGAAGGGAAAATGGGGAGGTAGCCAAGCGACCAGAAAGGCCGTGTCTCATTCCAAGCATTGGGGGAGACCCAGGATGCTGTGCAGGCTTGATCTGGAGCAAGAAGGAGGGGTAGAGAGCCTCCAGGACCAAGAACATCCTCCTGAGAGGCCAGTCTGCTGGCCTGTTGGAACCCAGTTCTTGTAATTCCCAGCCGGCGTTACTGGCACTCCACCGACTGTTGCAGGTTGAAGTCATGGTCCATCCCGAGGGCCCGGGGTCGGAAAAGGCTGGTTGCCTGGAGTGTGGGATTCCAGTAGTTCCCTGCAACCTCAGCAGGGCTTCTCTGCTGCTCTCCCCACTGCCTGGGTTAGGTCGCCGGCATGTGGAGAACGGATCTTCCACCTTTCCCACTGCGGAAGCCTTCTAGCTCTGAAACGTACAGTAAGCAAGATGGTGCCATTCCCATCTGAAGGAAAGGGGGAGGACGTGCTCTGGGGAGGGGTTCTAAAGGGCTGCTTGTTAGTCTCTCTCCCCACTTCCCAGATAAAAAAACTTCAGGCTGTAGGTTTCCCAGAATGAGATCTTGTACCTGGGCAACTGTTTGAAGCGGGTTCCGAGCTGAGCCCCATCTGCGCTCCAGCCTCTGCTTTGAAGTCCTGGGGTGATAATCTTTCAAGGCCCAAAAGGTTGCACACTCCTTAACGGGAGCTGGCACCCTGCACATGCTCCTAGTTTGGACCTTGTCTTCCCTACAATCGGACACGGCCCCGCTTGCGCAGGGGGAACCGAGTGGAGACTTCCCAAGCACCAGGCGCAGCCGGGTGGGTGAGCAGCAGGCCCTGTTGAGAAAAAGACAGCAGGTGGGATCACTGGATGGTCCTTTGCCTCTGAACGACAGCCGGGACGCAGGCATTTGGGTGCCACAGCACAAACACATCTCCATGAGCAGGGACAGTCTATCTCTGAGTTCCAGATGTTGGGGGGTTCCAGATGTTGCCCTTCCAGGGGCACCTGGTCAGTGACTTTGGAAGGGTTCTGGACACAGCAGCTATGCTGGATGAACGCAGCAGGGCTGCTCTAAGATCTCAGATTTCACCTTTCTCTCCTTCCACCTCAATTTCTGCCCTTGAAAACAACACTCCTACTCAGTCTCTGCAAGCTCCAAAGTAGACGCGGCACTCATTTTTGCACAAGGTGTCTGGAAGCACAGGGGGGCCAGGAAAAGACCGTCCGCCCCGTACCCACTGCTGGTGTGCAGGCGAAGCCCCTTGAGCTGCTGAGGTGCCCTGGTTCAAGATAACTCAGACTGGCTGGGAAGTGCCCTGCTCTCACAGCGGTGATGGTGGCGGGGCTTGGATGCGGGTCTCTGAGGGCGAGGAGGAAAGTGGCGTGTTTTCTCTAGGTGATTGATCTGCTGGTTCCAAGCCGGGGTTGCTCCAGCAGCAGAAAATGAGTGCTGGGTCCTGGTGAGACCTCAGTGGGATCTTCCTTCTTTCCCAGTCAGCTGTGGCTGGCCATTCTTGCTGCCAGCACGACAGTTCCAGCGCTTGCCAAGATCAGATCAATTTGTCTTCCCTCTGTGTCGATGGTGCCCACGTGATCTGCCCCCAGGCCAAGTTGTTCTGTCTTCCCCATCCCACCCCCGGAAAATTGCAGCTGCCGGTTACACGGTCCTGTGATTCTTGGCTAGCTGCCGCCTGCTCTTCTGCCTCTCCACCCCCTGCCTGCTAATTGACTACTCGGCAGAAGTGCCATCCTCTTGTGCCATGGACCACTCACCCAGTCCCTGCTCCTGGCCGAGTCTTTTCCTGGATCACGAGCGTCTTGGCCTGTGGAGGTGCTGGGTGTTTCTGCCAAGACTGGCTCTGAGGCAGAACAGGAGAAGGGTCTTCCAGGTAGGCGGGTGGGAAAATAGTTTGCAGCAGAAATGGCCCTCATTGGAGAAAGCCCTCTTCTGGGGTCCATCGCTGTGCCCCAAAGCATGTGACTTCATATGGCAAAAAAAAAAAAAAATCAGACACCAGAAGCACCGAGACACCATCAGAAACAGGTTGCTAATCCTTGTGAAGAGCTGTCTACTCTCTAGTCCTAGGGCCAGAAGGAAGGAGGGCCATCTGCAAAGGACCGAGTGCCCAGAAGCAGCTGAGACCCTCCCCATTCCTGTCATCTAAATCCAGGTGTCCTCCAACAGGGTTGGGGAAGATGGGAACTGTATGCCCAGGCACGTCTGTAGAAAACAGCTGGGGGGAGGCAGATGTAGATTAGGACTGGCACGAGATGCCAATGGAAGCAACAGAGGGAGACCCAACGCACGTGGCTTCCTTCCCCCGTGATTTAGAGAGGAGCAGCTGAGGACTAGAGCGTGGGGTTGCTTTTAAGCTGCGGTGGTCTCACTCCCATTCTCTGGCCCCGCAGGATGATTCCCTCGTCCAGCAAGACCTTCTTGGTGAACGACTTGGCAGCAGGCCGGGAGTATGACCTGTGTGTCTTGGCAGTGTATGACGATGGCGTGACGTCCCTCACAGCGACCCGGGTGGTGGGTTGCGTGCAATTCACCACTGAGGGGGAGGGCGCCCAGTGCCACTCGCTCCACACCCAGTTCCTGGGGGGCACCATGATCATCATCATCGGGGGCATCATCGTGGCCTCGGTGCTGGTCTTCATCATCATCCTCATGATCCGATACAAGGTGTACAGCGGCCAGGAGGAGCAGAAGAAAGCCAAGGTCAGCAACGTCTACTCCCAGACCAACGGGGGCCATCCGCCCACCGCGACCGCGTTGCCCCCCTCGGCCTTCAAAGCCGGGGAGGACAGGTATGAAACTCTCCAAGAGATCACTTCCAAGGGCCCCAGGCCCAGTGGGGAAACCAAGTTCGACGCCCCCCACGGGCAAGACATCCCCTTGACTGAGCCGGATAAAAGGGCAACTCGGATGTCCACTGACCTCCAAACAGTGGCTGTCTTGACTTCTGACGAAGGGCAGACGGAGGTCAGGAGGGCCGGCTCGTTGGTCTCCCTGTGCCTCCTCGAGGACCCTGGGGGGACCCCCCAGCTCCGGGCCAAGTCAGGCAGCAGCGAGTCGGGGGCTTTCCCTCGTGAACTGTCCAGGACTCACCACCACCGCCATTCCTTCGACGGGGATTACTCGCTCTTCCAGAGTTACAGCTATCCCCGCCGCACACGGACAAAAAGGCACATGTCCAGTTCCCAGTTGAACTCGGAGGAGCATCCCTTGAGCCACAGACGGGTCACTTTTAACAGCACGGAGTGGATGCTTGAAAGCACAGTCTGAGGGGGTGGAACAGGGGCTGCCAGACGCACAAGTTTGGGGCACAGCAACCAGGAAGGAGCGGGGAAAGGAGAGAAGTGGGAGAGTAGGCTGAGAGGCTTGTGGGGGGGATCTGGCGCATCCCCGTCTCTTCCCCAAACCACCGCTGGTTTGCAGAGTTTCGGCAGGGGTGCCTTAGCCCAGCCCCTCCCAGAAGGAAGAGAAAGCAAGGAGGGGGGCGGGGCGGGGTGGGGCTGCAGTGCCCAGTGGCACTGGAAGAGGGGAGGGGCTGGGGTGGGGAAGCCAAGGAGAGGCGCATATGCACAGAAGATGTGAAATTAAGCGAAGATTTCTCTTTATGCATTAATCACTGCTCCAACTAAAAAAGGAGGCGAGTATAAACCTACATCAGGAGAGGAACAAGCAAAAACCACGGGGCATTCAGGTGGCCGGAGGTAAAGGAGGGGGCTCTTCCCGTTCACCCGGCGCCCTGCCCAGGATCCGGTGAGACTCTTCAGTTACTATATTTATTGTATCTGGCTGGTCTAGATAAAAAAAAAATATATGTGTTCGACGTGTTCATTATCAGAAAAGTCATTTGAACCCTTGGACGCCCCCCCCTCATTTCCTCTTGTGGTGCCCCCTCCCCTTTTTCCTAAACTCTGTTCTCCCAGAACTGCAGGTGTCGTTTCAGTCCCCACTTGAAACGCAGATGACGTTGGTCCCGCCGGTCCCCTCCGTCACTCCTTTGAAATGCACCTTCTCTCCTCCCCGATGCGTCCCGAATACCCAGAGCGTTTCCTAGCACAAGAAGACCCCCTTCCCTTCTTCTGTCTCCAACTTCCAATTCCCTTTGACCCCTGAAAGACACCCAGTTTTGCCCCATCATCCCTGGCTTCCCATACAAAATCCTGAGGTTTTTAAAGGTCATCCCAGAAGTTCAAGTATTGAACGCTTTTCATTCACAACCCGTACCAGTGTCTCTGCCCACCCCGTTTCCCTCCCCTTGCCCCCTCCCCCAGTTATCCCCAGCACCACCCCCTTCCCACTTCCTCCATCACAGGGTGCGGCTGCTTTTTGGAGGTGATTAAATCTTTTGTGTGTGAACTGCAGCCCGTCTGATCATGTTTTTCCGGAGGGGGGGGATTCTAGTGGGGAATTAAGACCCAGTGGGCCTGGAGGGGAACGGGCAGCTTGGAGGCAGAGGGGGCGACCACATGAGAGATGCCAAAGTGGGCGTGGAAAAGGCTGGAAAATGTGTTGATTTTAATGTAGCAAAATGATAAAGTGTGTTTTTGCATTGCCTAAGCCAGTGTTTCTCAACCTTGGCCACTTTAAGATGTGTGGACTTCAACTCCCACAATTCCCAGTCTGGGGAATTCTGGGAGTTGAAGTCCACCCATTTTCAAGTCGCCAAGGTTGAGAAACACTGGCTTAAGCACTCCAATTAATGTAGCCAACAGATTTTGGATGCGTGGAAGACATGTATCTACCCACCGCAGATACATCTCATAGATCGGGTGGTTCTATGGAGGGGCTATCCGTCAATGTTCAGGAGCGTGGTTGCCCTGATGCCTTGATCCAACTCAGTTTGCTGGCCCCCTGACGTGGCTGTCTCGCGGGTTTCTCGTTCCAGTGCTCCTTAGGCACCCTGATTTCTTACAGATCTTATGGATTTCTTAGAGTGCAACATAGATGCAGCCCTGCCGATTAAGACTATATTTCCCAGTTATCAAAACCAGAAGAGTTTTAGTCAGCCAGTCTGCTGGTTAAATCCTCTGACCCCCTTTGTAACCCTTGATTTAAAAATCCCAACCAGTTACAGGGTGCAGGGATGCTCAGAGCAGCCGTTTACTATGCAATAGACAATAAATACGGCCTCTGCACAGAGGAGCTGAGCCCTGTTCTGCACACTTACCAGCAAAGCTGGCCACCTGGGGCATTAAATGTTTGCACTTGCACAATTTGTTTAACTCGGTTCCACTGAACATAAACTGACCCAACCAGCTGAGTTTGTACCACAGGTTCAGCCACACACAGGCAAAAAGCATCCAAACAAAGGTGTTTGCCAGGTTTTTACCTGAATGAGTTAAGGGCGCTGCGTGAACACAGCCAAGAATGCTGGAAGGGTCCGATCTTTATGCATTCTGGTACTGAACGACTTGATCCCTTCTTCTGCGACTAAAAGGCTGGCCAGAACCTAGCCGTCCTTCAATTTTTGCATGACTGAAATATATATTCAAGTACATTTTTAAAATGCCCCTTTGGGGTCAGATCTATAGCTTCTTTAAAAATGCAGATTTGTTGGTAGCCTGAGCAGTCTGTGTTTGCAAGGATGCAGAAAGATGCTCAGCTGGGCAAAGCTCAGGGACACTTTTTAAACTCTTCTGCTCGCCCCCTCGCTTAAAAGCGTCTTCAGCATTGTTTTCCTTAAGGGAAAGGAGCATGAATCATGGTGGTGTATTGCTTGCTTCATAGTCCCGGCCAGCTAGGTCAAACTGCCAGCATGAAGATGTCAGGGCATTTCATAGCTAAGCGGGACTAGCCCTCTGGTAACATTATGAAGCCAATTCGGAGCAAGGGCTGTGAGAAGAAAATACCCAGGATGAACCGTTTGCTAAGAGCACCTCTTCAAGGAGAAGAGGAGAAGTCCACCTTTCCTTTGCCAAATAGGTCTTTATGAGACCTCGGCAACATTAAGGTGGGTGGACTTCCACTCCCAGAATTCCCCAGCCAGCTGTGCTGGCTGGGGAATTCTGGGAGTGGAAGTCCACCCATCTTAAAGTTGCTGAGGTTGAGGAACACTGCTGCACAGGCTTGTGGCTTTTGTCGTCCTTGCTCTACATCCAACAGCTTCTGGCTTCCCCGCATTGCTGGCCTCTGTTTGTCAGGGGAGCTGCTAATGACTCTCTTGAAATTGCCATTTTCATGCTGGCTCTGCAGCTTCTGTGAAATGCGTTTTCCCATTATCAGAGGGGCCAGCCGGAGAGGCACTGCAGAACTTACTCATCCTTAGAAAAGAGGGCTGCCATCAGCTTGGTTTGCAGCTGACCAGAGGCAGAAGGGGCCGGAGTCTGTTTGGTCTTTCTAAGAGGTCCCCTGGCTGCGGGTATTCAGAGCTGAAGCGAAGGCACAAGCCAGAACCAGTCCGGGGATTCCCAGGCATTTGCTGCCTCGCTCCTAGAGGATGCGCCACAGAAGTAGGTACGTTCCTCATTTTCGCTTTTGTCCTTTTCTCACCAGGCCAGCTGTGGCTAGCGGGGGTCGTCTTTTCAAGAGCCTTGCAAGCTCAGCACAAAGGAGATGGGGAGACGTAGAAAGTCGCTGTGCCCATCCCGCAGGGAAGCCTTTAGGATTCAGAGCGGGCTCTGCCAAGCCCCTTGTGGGGAAAGGGGAAGTGTTTCCAGGGACTCCTGCGTCAGTCGTCCCCCCACCACAGCCAAGGGGTCCTTTCCCCCTTTGGCAGGCCTGGCTCGGCCAAGAGGTCAGTTCGGAACCCCTCAGGCTGCCTGACCCTCAGACCTTTCAGCCTGGTCTTGCTTCTGCTCAGGCTAGCAAAGACTCTGTGTGTGTGTGTGTGTGTGTGAGGACAGCTCATTCACATCCTTTGTAAAGAGACATGCTAGGGCTTGAATGAGAAGGTGCTGACAGGGACCCTCTCCAGGCAGGGCCCGCATTCTGCCCTGTGCTGAGCTCCCTCTCAAGCATGCAGTAGGTGCCAAGCCAGTGGCTCATCTTGCCAGCTTTCCTGATGCTGGTGGGCAGCGCCCAGTAAAGCTCCGTTTCAGCCTTCTTCATCCAGGGCCTCTTGGGAAAGGTCGGGAAACGCCCGCTCTCATGAAGGGCGTCTCGCTGGGACTCTGGTGCAGGAGTGGAGCAGGCTGTGTACAGAAGATGCTCGGAAGGGAAAGGAGCATTGGGGGAAGCACACGAGGCAGTGACCAAGGCATCAAAGGCTGAGAGAGGCACTGTGCCTGGTTTGGGTCCTGTTTTATCTGTTCCTGTGTGCCAGGGAGAGAAGGCAGGAAGCATCCAGAGATGCATTGTTCCCAGCTTGGCACACTTGAGCTTGGCGAATCTTTGTGTTCATACTGAAGCGGAGAGGCACAAATACTGCTTATTGCCTATATTTTTGCCCATGAAAGGCTGAAGATATGCAGGGGACCTGAGATTCAGGTTCTCAGCCTGATGTTTAAAGCCTCTAATCCTGTCTGTCTGTCTGTCTGTCTGAATTGCCCTTGGCCCCAGGAGTAAAATCAGTAAAATCTCATTCCTGTCCAAGGTTGAATGCTATGGCATATTACCACATACATCTTTTGTGTGTGAACTGCAGCGGTGGGAGTCAAATACTAAAATCAGCATCAGAAGGCAGAGATCTCAAATACCACAAGATGGAGTTTTCTGGGCGTTACTGATAGTAAGGATTGCAGGAGGAAACTACAAAGCGCAATCATTTCAGCTTCAGCTGGGGAATTCTGGGAGTTGAAGTCCACGCATCTTAAAGTTGCTCAGATGGATAAACATGATCTCCAGGGCCAGCTCGGTCAGGCATGTGTCTCCTGTCTCAAGAACAGGAATGACAGAGCTTAAGAGACAAAACGAAATGGCTGGAAGGCCAAGCCTGTCACACTGTCACACGCCGAGCCAACCTGCCTTGGCTGCCGACCCTCTCCGAAGACCCCATAGAGCGAGGCTTCTGCTGTGCCCATCAGGCATAGAATCAGAGACCTTGGCACCTGAGAGTGGCACATTTGCACAGTTGTGCAAGCAGGGGCTGTCGCTCAGCACAATCCCGATTCCTTCCTGTGGTGCTGCTGGCAGTGCAGGAAGGCTGCTGCTCCCTGGAGAAAGCGCGAGGCCCATCCTCGCTCAGTGCCAGAGGCAACCCATGGTCTATGTGCAAAGGAGGATGTGACTTTTCCTGCCAAAACTCAGGCAGGTGAGATCCAGGAAGACCAAAGGCCCATGAAAGTGCTCCAGCTTGGCCCAAAGGAAAGATGGGCATAGGAGTGTCTCCCAACCCTGCATCTGGCCCTTGTCTTGGGGAGGGATCCCGCACATACCTGTCCCCTTGCAGAAGGCAAGGCGAAACACTTCCGCAGCCATACGCCTCCTGCTGCCTGTCCCAAAGGAATTCCAGAGTCCTGGGGCAGGAGGACTGGGAAGGGGTGTCTGATCCTAGCCAGGCATTTGGGTAGGAAGAAGGGGCCAAAATGCAAGGACTCTAGGAAGTCTTGAAGCCCTGGCACATCTGCAGGTGCCAGCTGGGGAAGGCTGCCCGAGTTACTGCCCGCCTGGCTTTATCTTCTCCCAGGACTGTTCTGTGTTGCATATTCTGGCTCCGGGAGGGCCAAAGACTTGCCATTCCTCGGGATTCCCTGAGCTGCTCTCTTAAGGAGAATAACAGGAGCCCCGGGCTGCGCTTTGCAAAGCGAGCTGCTGTTTGCTTGTTTTTTTTTTTCTTGGGCTTCCCAAAAGTTAAATCTCCATGGTGACAAAGAGCAGGGTTGGTCCTCCAATCTGGCACCAGCCCCAAAGAGCAGCTCCCTTTCGGGGAAGGCCTCGGCGGCACCCTCCGTGACAAAGCTCCAGGCTGTGAATGGCCAAGATGGTGAGGGGGGGTGCACCATTTCCCAAGCCTCATTTGTGGGCCAGGGAAGAACTGGGCACTCTGAGGGGCAGCTGGCTTCCTCCCTGTTTCAGAAGGGGGTCCCTGAAGCCAAGGGCTTTCCAAGGGTCTGCGGGGGGGGGTGATCCCTGGAAACCAGGCTTGTCCTTTAGGAAAAAGGCTTCCCAGCTGTATACAAGTCAGGTGCAGCAAGACAGGCGGGCAGGGCAGGTGGGCGAGTGATCCGGGTACATTGGCCTCAGGGGCCCACAAAAACCTGCCAGGAGGGCCAGCCGGAGGGAGCCCCAGCCACCCCCAAGAGCCACTTCCACTAGGGTTAATCATTGCCTCTCCTCTGGGCTGGCTTCAGCAGAGGCCCACTGGTTCTCCAGGGGCTCCGAGGATATGGCACCAGCTTTCTCAAGAAAAATTAAAGATTGGGATGAGACAGCAGCAAGGATCCACTTGCACTTCGGCATTCAAATGAGCTAATTGGTATGCTAATGAGGCCTCATAATGAGCTCATGGTGGTGGCAATTTGCTTATTGTTATGCTGATAAGCAGGCAAAAGGAGTCCCTTGTTATAGTAGTTAGCTTGTTACAGCAAAAGGCTCGTTATTATGCTAATGACACCATGCGGTAATTAACTTATGCTAGCAAGTATGTTGTTATAATTACTATGACGTTGTTGTTGTTGTTGCTTTAGTATGCCACTTTTTGACCATGTTTGTACAAATGTAAATTCATCAGGGTTGAGTGTTGGGATAAAGGCCAGTAGCAGCCAGGGTCTCAAAACATGTGCAAAGTGCCGTCCTTGCTGCAACCAGAGTCACACCTCAGTAGTAGACATTTAAAATCTGGTGTCACTCAGTTCCTTGAAAAACCTGCAGCTTTTAGTGCATTAGGGTGCATAATTCTGCAACCCATGTATGCATATCCCCAGAGCTGGTGTCTGTGTCTTCTTGCATCTTTTAAAGGACTCCAAACTGGTGAAAATTCAACCAGTAGATTTCTGTCTGCCCCATCACTGCATCTCCATGGTGGGTCCCATCTGCATCAGTTGGGGCAGAGGGGAGGGGGGCTCACCTTGCCCCATGGCTGTTTTTCCTGTTGCCCTTGGGAACCCTATAGCTTTTGCTGGGGGGTGAGGGGCGTTTGGTTCCCCCTGCTTGGGGAAGCCAGATCTCACCTAGGGAAGGCCCCAGGCAGGTGTGGAAATCTGTGCTGCCCCTTGTCCTGCAGGGGCAGTTAGGAGAGGGCTGGGCTTGCGCTGGCAAGACATGGGTCGAGTTGGTCTGCCACCATGGAAGCTTTGGGTCAGTCTGAGACCAACCTTCCTCTGGAGGTGCCTGCAGAGTTTGGAGACCCCATATTATCCTTTATTGGGAGTTGACTGAACCAGCAAGGAGGACACCCAGGAAGAGCAGAGTGAGGTAGGGGGAGGTTCAGGGTACCTGGAAAGACCAGATCTCATCCGTCTTGGGTACCATTGTCCAGAGTTCTGTCCAGCGGAAGTCAAAGTCATAGGCTCAGCAGGAGAGGAAGGGCCCAGGAGAGCAAGTTGGCAACGTTGAGGCAGCCCGGCTCCCCTTCCTGGGTCTGCTAGCAGGGCCCTCAACCTTCAGCAAGGCTCCCTCCTAAAGGTCCCTCTGGGGTGGGATGCTTCATGTGCTGATGCCTTCCAATGAGTCTCAGTCTTGTGGGGAGTGTGGCAATTGTGATGGAGCAGGTAAGGACCACCTCTGGAGATGGGATCCTCAGAGCTCCGTGGTGTCTCCTGGATGGTTTATGAAGGCCACCCTGCTCAGGGGCTCCTTCGGAGCAGGAGGTCTTCTCGAATTCCATCTTGAGCTGGCAGCCAGAAGAACATCCCACTGGATCTGCCTCTCCTGCTTACGGGCCAGCGGTTAGGCTGCAGAAGGTCTCCAGGGAGGCCCTGCCTGGGCTCAGAGACCATTCAGATGCAAAGCTCACCCTTCCCCACCACCACCTCCTCTCCAAACCTTCCAGAAGTCAGGATTTATTGCAAATTATCCCCGGCTTGAACAGCTTTCAATTTGGACTCAGCTGATGGTGTCATGAATGAGGAAGAAAAACAAGAAAGCAGGGGCGGGGGGGAGGAGAAGTGACACTTAAAAGAACAAAGTCAATCAATTTGCAGCCAATGCGCAACATGTGCAGTCTGTCTCCAGGAGCTGGGAAAAGCAGGCAGCTAAAATGCAGAGTTGGAGGGCGAGGGGTGGGGAGCTTACTGAAATCCTGAGCAGCTTGTCAGGTGCAGAAAAACACAGGACGTCTCACTTGGCGTTGGTAGTTCCATGAACACTGAATCTCCTCCTCTTCCTCTTCCTCTTCCTCTGCAGCTGCATCATGCGCAGCTTGAGATCAACTGCAACTCAGAGCTGCTTTTGATTTATTTTCCCAACCTGGGAATTTATATGTCTGCATCTAATCTGTGCTGTGTATATTCAGGGTGCCTCGCATTTGTCCCTGTTGAACTTCTCTGCATAAATGTTGGCCCAGTTTTCCCGTTTGGATTCTATTCCTGTCTTCTGAGGTGACAATTATCATTTCTAATTAAGTTTTCTCTTCTCCTTTGGTTCTGCCAACCCCACCCTCCTTGGTGCTTTCCAGATGTCACATCCAGATTACAGTTCCCATCAGCCATAGCCAGGATGATTAAGCCCAACTCCTCTGGGGAACACTGGGGCGGCAAGGAGAGATGTGGGGAGCCCTGGGCCTTGCTTTGCTCCCTCTGAGCCTCTGTCCCCTTCCAGGAGACGTCCTTGGGGAGCCCTCATTTTCCACCCCGCTGTGCCCCCCGCCCCCGATGGTTCTGTTGCTAGCCAAAGCTTCCAGCCACGTCTGTCCCACCTTGGCTGAAATCAAGGTAATTCCACCCAGGGGCCGTGACGTTGGCACCAAACCAAAAGGGAGACCAAACTCTTTGGGCCAGATTTCTGCCCCTGCCTGGCAGCTGTTGCCAGACTGACCTGGTCTAGAATCTCTCTCCCATTCAGTTCCTGGTTCCTCTTTTTCCCCGTTTTGCAGGTGGGAGTATTTGGGAGACCCCACGCATCCTCTACGTTTTCTCAGCCCTGGAGATAGGAAGCACGTCTAATGTGGGGAGCTAAGCCACAAAAGCATCCCATGCCGGGGGGGGGGGAGGGGGGCATTGCATGGGACGCTTTTGTGGCAAAGCCCACCATTCACATCTTTAGCTCACGCCAGGAGCCATTTCCAGAGCGAGGGTGACCAAAAACCAACCTGCTCCAAAAGTGCTCAGCAACCCGGATTCCGCTCGGATTTCCCCCACCTCCAACATTTCTTGGCCTTCTAGATGAAACCTCGCAACCCTGGAGTTTCCCAAGAAATGGGTCATTTTAGGACGATCTCTCATCTCAGGAGGAGGGAGCAGCAAAGACGTCTTGAGCAGTGCGGGGGGAGCAGGATTCTGGTGCCCCCTCCCACCGGCAACCTGGTTCCAGCCACGCCAGAGTCTCCCTGTGCTCAGGCAGGCCAGGCGGACGGGGCCGTCCCTCCTGGGAGGACGCAGTGGTCGCCACCAGCCGTCCAAAGCCATCGAGCAAGCGGCTTTCTTCCGTCATCCTTTGATACCTTGGAACCGCACCCCAACGACCCCTTCGCCTTTTCAAAGTGTACCCTTTCATACTCTGCCTGCCAGAGGCTTTCTTAAATCTTGAACCTCGGAAGAAAGATGCTTGCGACACCCCCTGATTCTCTTTCAGGGAAAAATGCTAGAAGAACAATCAAGGATTGAAAGGCAAAACCATTTATTTATCTCATCCTACCCCAGTTCTCAGGGTCTTAATTTGTTTCCTGTTTGCCCACCATCCCTGCAGGCTTATTTAATAAAAATCTTCATGCTGGGTGGGGAGAGGAGAGGAGAGGAGGGAGAGGCACTCAAAAGAGGCCCCCTTAAAATCCGAACAAGAGGACCTTTCTCATGAGATCAATTTCTTCGGCTTCTTGAATCATCTTTGAGGGCATGTTTGAAAATAGATTTCCAGAACTATTGAGGAAAGCGGGGGGGGGGGAGATGAGTGGGGAGGAGAGGGGGGGGACCCATCCTTACTCTGAATTTCCTTCTAATGAAAAGGGCAATCACCCTCCTCCACCAAGGGGCAACCTGGACTTCTTCCAGAACACACGGGCAGGAAACAGCAATGAAAATCCAAGCCGACCATATGGATTAAGTTTTCTGGTGACGGATAGACCCTTTCAGCCCAGTGCTACAGAAGGCTACTAAAAAAGATCAATTATTCCAATTGAGGGGCTGGAAAAAATTCAAGGTGTTAGCTGCATATCACCTTCTTCAGCGAGAGGGGCCAACCCACAGAAGAGAAAAGCTCCAGGCTGGAGTTGGGGGGAAAGGATGGGGCTGTGCTCCTCCCCATTTCTCCCAGAGGCTGGAGGCCAGGCCAGGCGGGGGAAGCACAGCCACTGGTGAGGGCTGCTGTTCTCCTCCTCCTCAAGTGAGCAAGGCAGCAGCCTCCTCACTGGGAGGAGCAGGGTGTGTTGTGTGTGTTTTTGTGTGGCAAGGATAACACGTGGGGCAGAAGGGGGAAGAGGCCCCGCTGCCAGCACTAACAGGCCAGCAGCCCCACTGCAAAGCTTAGGCACGTTCAGCCCTCCTTCCGAATGCCTCCCATGGTGGGGAGGGGGGCCGTCGTTCTACCTGCCACCGCACCTTCAAGATCTGCCCCTCTTCCGTGGCTAGATCCTCCCCAGGCAGAGGGGCAGCGTGGGGGATCTGGTGCCCTTCTCAGCTCTGGCAAGTGGGTCCAGAGTCTTGGAGCAGAGGAGGAGCATCTTCAGCAGGACTTGCTGGCTCCTCCTGATCCCGTCTGGGTTTGGGGGACGATTAAACCGAGTTGGAGGTGTAACCTGGTTGCTCTCAGCTGTCCTCTTGCACAGACTGAAATCAGAGTCACTCCTGTTCAGATAAGAGCCAGAAGGAGGGAGAGAACATCTGGGCTAAATGAACTGAGCCCTCAACGGACGCCCACCAGTTCTGGGAAAGGCTGCTGGCAGCATGGGAACCCCTCTCGCTTCCCTCATGGCAGCATCCACAGATCACTTGGGGAGCTGAGGGGGTCCCTGAGCTTCTGCTGGGAAGCCCCAAAGCAGCCCCCCCTCCAGCAGAGGAGATACCACCACCTTAGATGGCTTGAAAGTGGGGACAGGCTGACCTGGAGCAAAGGAGATCTAAGGATGCCAGCCTCTCCGGATGGTTCAGCCAGAAACCGCATGTACCTGAAAAGGCTTGCCTGTCAGCAGACAAATGCAGAGAAGGGCTCTCTCATTCATCCTCTTTGTGGGTCTTCTGGAAACACTGGCTGGCGACAGCAGAAAAGCAGACGGCCTTCAACAACCCTGTTCTGGTGTTCCTACAAAGGGGAGGCCTTGCTATCTTCAGGGACAAGGCCTCTTTGGGGCCCTCAGCAGGTTGGGATCCCATCGTGACAGTTACATGTGGGATCCGCAAGACACAAAATGATGTCTCAAAGCTGCATGGCGCCCCGCCCAGACTGGGACTGCAGTGCCCAGCGAGCGCCAACAATTGCTACCCAACTCTTTATGAGATGGCAGGGAAAGCAGTAAAATACATGACTGGGGAGCCATCGTGTTCATAAGGTTTAATTAAATGTCAGTGCAAAGGAAAAAATCAAATTTAGGTCTCATCCTGGCCCCATCGACAACTTTGGGGGTCCCAGGAAGCCTCTGCAAAGCACGTGCAGCCACAGCCCAGGAGAAGCTGCGGCTTCTGCAGGAAACCCGCCCCCCTTTTCGAAAGCCAACGGTTCTCAGAGGAAGCAGCGCAGCTGCGGCTGATGCGCCCACTCACTCCCCTGCAATCCAGGTCCGACCCCTGACAGGTATGCCGAGTCATGATATTTCTGCAAAAAAGAGGGAAAAAACTAAATCTCAGGAGCTTTTTCTAGCACAAACCCTGAAACCCTGTAATTTAAAAATTATCACAGCTCATTTTCTTGTCTCGATGAGGCCCCGCACTTAGTGTCAGGTTTTCTCTCTAAGTACAGCTATTAGCCAGGTCAGGTGAAAATGAGAATCCTCTTTTTTCTCCCCCAGCTGAGGAGATCAGCAGAGTGGGGAGGGGGTGGCATCCTGTTCGTGGCTTCCTTGCGAGGACCTGAAGTGCAGAAATCCAGGAGCTGCTGGGAGTGCCAATCTGCCCTACAAAGGATCAGCATCCTCTTTATTTTTAAAGTAAAATGGATTGCTATGGTAACCTTGGGCAGGCAGCAAGAGGCAGAGCCCAGGCGTTTTCACAGCCTGGCAGGGCGGAGAGGAGACGGGCAGAGGTTGAAGCCAACTGGCACCTCCCGGCAGTGGCAAGGGGTGAAAAGGGGCCATGCCAGCAGCAGACACAAAAGCCTTCCATTTCTTGGATGCTCAGCCTGCTCTACCTGCGCTGGCTCAGTCGGTCATGCCTGCAGGGTGTCTGCCTGTGCCCCTTTGCTCTGCTTTTCAGTCCTGCAAAGCGACCCTGAGAAGGCTCCAGAGGCCGTTAAAACGTTGCCCGCTTGGAAGGTGAGAAGGTGGGGGAAAGACTCACCCCCAAGCTGTGAGGGGGGGGGCTGCTGCCTTGGCCCCGGAGGGATGTAAGAGCCACGTTCCCCCTTTTTGTTCATTCTCTTGCTCCTTGGCCAGCTTCCCCTGGAACCGATAAGAGGGCACCGGCAGGGTCCCAGTTTAACGTGGCCTCTTGTAAGCAGGTCCTCCTCCCAAGCAGTTTGAAACTTGCCAGGTGGATTTCTGGAAGGACGAAGGCAGCGCCCCTGAGGTTGGGGGCCTGCTGGCATGGAAGCCCGGGAGGTGTTCGTGGCTCCCACAAGCAAGCGCAGCACAGAAAGGAGATTAGGAGAATGAAATAGCAAGGAAAGTGGCTGCGACCTTAAAGACTGACTACATAAATGACAGAGGGGCACTGATGTCAGTGGAGACTGGCATGGGGGCAAGCGATGCCAAAGGAGCTGAGCCAGGGAAGAAAAGGCCTCTCAGTGTGTGGGTGGTGTGGGGGCAGGGGCAAGCCTGCCTGGCAACACCTTGAACAGTTTTCTCAACCTGGGCAACTTTAAGATGTGTGGACTTCAACTCCCAGAATTCCCCAGCCAGCATTCCCCAGAATTCTGGGAGTTGAAGCCCACACGTCTTAAAGTTGCCCAGGATGAGAAACACTGGCCTTGAAGGCCCCCATCTAAGCCAAGAAGGGAAGAAGAGCCTGCCCGGGAGCAGAGACCAGCTGCCACTGCTGGGAGGGGTTCTGCCGGCAGAATGGCCATGCCAGCAAAGTGCGCCCCCGCACAAGCCAGCCTGTGGCTGGGAAGGGGCTGGTGGGAATCTCCAAAATGCCCTCCAGGAACCTTTGGGGAGGTAGTGATGTTCAGGGTGGATTCGGCCCATGTGGATTTAGTGCCAAAACCGTTACAGCACTGTTTTTTTTTAATTATTGCTTTTTAAATTGTATTTATTTTAAAACATTTAAAGAATAAAATAAATTTGTACATCAAGGAAGAAAGTGAGAAAGGACATAGTGGATGGAAAATAAAATATCAGTTAATAAACAGAATTGATCATTGTCATGACATTTAAAATTCACGTCTTTGTGCCAAAACTATTTTGCTCTGCTGGTATCAGCCCTTCGAGGCGGGCCAGGCCAGGACACTGGCCCCAGAGCCGCACCGGCACTCCCCCTCTCGGATCTTGGCCAGCAGAGCAGAATCGGGCAGGCCTGGCAGCACTTCCCTCCCCTCCCTCTGGTGCCAGAGAGGGCCAAGCGGGGGCCTTGAGTTCTCTCACGGCCCCCCTGCCTCCCTGGGCTGAGAGGTCGTCTCTGGGGGTCTCTGCAACTGGGACCGCCTTGGGAAAGGAGCGCCCAGCATGCTGGGCACAACAGGCCCTGTTCCTTGAAGAGCCAGGCTGGGGTAGGAGGTGCATCCCCCCTGCAGTCCACCTGCCATAAATGGGGGGGGGGGCAGTAATTGCTGGACCTTCGAGGGGGACCCCCTCCCTTTCACGGTGCAAGACCAGGGAGGCTTCTCCTCTGTGGAGAAGAGGCCATCTTGACGCCAGGAGCTCCTGACCCACCAGGGCAATGGAAGCCGACTCACGGCAACCCCCAAATGCTCAGCCAATGGCGATTTCCCCCCGTCTGCTACTTTCTGCTTGCTCTGCTTGCAGGTGCGTTCAGACAACTACCTGGTCCCAGGCTCTTCCTCTTCCTGCACTGCAGGGGTGTCAGGGCAGGTGGAGAGAAACAGCCGCCGGGAGTCCTGGGGATGCACTTTTGGAGTGGGAAAGGACCTTCGGGCCTAGGTGGCTGCGTTTCCGGGCTGAGGAGGGGAGAATCGTTCTGTGTCCCGTGCCTGACAGAAGCCTTTCCGCCTGCCCAGGTGTCATGAGGTTTGGAAGAATCGGGGTCCCTGAGGGCCCCCCCTCCTGCCAGCAAAGCTCCTCACCTTGTGCGAAAGGAGAAGGGGCTGTCAAGCTTTAAAAAGGAGAGAGGCTTCTGCACAATGTCTCCCCTGCCCTTTCCGAAGTAATACATCTGTTTTATGAATGCCTCCTCAACGTTCGATGGGGAGCAAGTGGTCTCTGGGTCGGCGCTCCTGGCCTGCAAAGAGGGGAGCCGCTCTGGGTCAGAAACTTCAGGGAGGGCTTCCGGGTTCCCTCCCCAGGAGGGTGTCCAGGCTGCATGCAGGGCAGCTCCTAGATGGTCTTCGGAGTCCCGGTGGCAAAGGGCTTCCTATCCACATCACTTGCTTTTGCTGGGCCAAACTGGGTCCCCGTGAGAGCTGTGAGGTTCCCAGAGGTGGAAGCCGGATTTGGGTCCCCGACCCCCCCCCCCCATCTGCCCCCCTCTCAAAGTCATTCCGAATTCTGGGAGTTGAAGTCCACGCATCTTCAAGTTGCCAAGGTTGAAAAACACTGGTATGCTGTCCCTGGTGCTGGAGGTTCCATGCCACCATCAGAATGAATGGCCATCAATCGACCTCCTCTGCCAACTTGGCCTCGTTTGTGGCTGCAAGAGGATGGTGCCTGTCTGGGGCCTTGTTTCCCTTCAGCCTTGTCCTATGACCGGCTTGGGCTCCAATATGAGGAGGGAGGGAGGGAACCGGACATCCTGATTTCTTGCCGCTGCTCAGCCATGCATAAATTACCCCAGAACCAGAGAGGGCACCCAGGAAAGGGTCTCAGCGAAAAGGCCGTTTAGACAGCGTTGGGCTCCGGCCCCAGTGGGCCAAAGCTGCAACTGACCAGCAGGCCCTGGGCTTCCTGCTTTTCAGAGACTTTGTGGCTTCGTGATGGAGGGGTGGGGGTAGGGCATAATGAGGAAATGGAGGGCAGAATTTAGAAGGGGGGAGTCAATGGCCACTCGGCTGGCTTGGCTGGCAACGGGCCGATCCTTGGGATATAGCTCCTCCCTGGTGCCTTAAGCACAGCCGTCATTCTAGCCATGAAAAACATGCCCATTCTCCATCCTGCTCTGCTGGAACAGCCTCTCTCGGATGCTTCAAAGGACCCTTTGGAGTGAGAAGATTCTGCAGCCACTAAATGTCACATGGATTTCCATGTGCCAAGCACTGTACAAAGTCCAAGAGGAAGGCCCTTGCCCCAAATCGGGGCATTAAAAAAAACAAAGGACCGCGTACTCCAAGAATGGAAGAAGAACCTGGTGGGTCAAAGCATCATGGAGCAACATGCATTTATTTCCACACTTCTCCTGTCTCGGGTTGCAGGAAGATCAAAGGTTCGGAGACGCCCTCTGCTTCCTGCCACCATCATAAAATCAAATTATTCTTGGTAGAGCTTCTGTCCACCAAGAAAGCCCCTGGGAGAATCGATCTCACACTTGAATGAGTCCAGCTGTACTCCGGTCTAATCAGACTTGACAGTCCTCGACCCAGGAGACCCCCGGTGCCTCCCCACTTGGACTGGGCTCTTTGAGGGTCTGGCTCTGGCTCAACTTAACATGATTTAATCAGGTTGCCTGACTAGAGACCGCCCGGGCAGTCTCCCTGCCCCCGAAGAGGTCGAAAGCTGCCTCGGAAGTCACTGGAGAAGAGGAGCTGTCCAGTTGGATCAGGAGCACATTGATAGGGCTCAGACCTGAACGGAGAAGGGGCGGGGGCGGGGGCGGGGGGGGGGGGAGAACAGAGCCTGCAGACCCACTGAGGCCGCACAGGCCGAGGCAGCGGACCACGTCCCCTGGCACTGGGTCAACATTCTGGGCCATGCAAGATGTTGCCTTTTTTCCTCTTTTTAAAAAATGCCCTGTCTCCTCCTCTTAAAAAAAAAAGAGGCCGGCTTGGTAGAGTTGCCAAAGCTAATCAATCATGCAAGGAAAGTTCCATGAGGCTTCCATAGTGGGAAGGCAGGAGAACTTGCCATTAGGGATGACACTCAGTGCCAGCTTTGCCCTCCTCCTCAGCAGGCGCCTGAAAAGAGCTGGTGGGTGGGAAGAAGCAGGTGCCCCTGAATTGTGGGCACTGGGGGTAGACAGCCAGAGGTCCGGGGGGTGGGGGGGTCCCTTTTGGCTGACATGGGGTCCTCCTGGGCTCCCGGAGGCCAGAGACACTGGAGACGGGAGCCCTTGGCCCAGCCTCTTCTATTCTGAACCCCGATCCAAGGGGAAGTGAACCGAGGCCTGACGTTGGCTCAGGGTGGCCCTTGGGGCCAGGTTCGCCAAGGGCAGGGACAGGGTCCACACGTCCACCGCGTGCCGCCCGTCTGGATCGGTGGGAGCTGGGTTTCACCCCAGGCCTGGCTGGATCAAGGCCGCTTGGCTGAAGCCTGCATAAGGAGGCAGGATCTGAGGACTCGACCTCGGCTTTGGGGGCGTCTGGATTTGGGGGACCCTGAAATTTGGGGACGGTGCAGCCAGAAACTGGTGGAGCAGCTTCCTACCCTGCCGAAGATACATAAATTGGAGCCTAAGCCCTGAGCAGCGGTTGTGAACGAGGAGAGCGGTGGGAAGTAAAGGGAGGCTCTCCAAGCGCGTGTGCGCGTGTTTGCATTCGTGTCGTCAGCTTAAATTCCGATGAAGAGCAGCAACCTTCCCCGCCAGTCGGAGGAGAGATTTCTGGGAGCGCTGGGATCTCTGGGGCCTGCCACTCTCCCTCCATCCGACTCGCTTCCCCTCTTTCTTCCCTCATTAATTCCAAACACCTTCCCAGCGCAACCTCCAGGGATGCCTGATCCACTCGGTGTCTCTTAACACTCCATTTAAAAATTACTCCACTGTCAACACAATCCAAACCCCCCAAAATTCCCAGGGTTGCGGAACTGCAGCGAGGGGTGGGGAAGGCCGGGGCCAAACGAATGGGGGCCAGAAGCCGAGCCGTGTGTGCATGTCTGTGTCCATGTCCATGTGTGTGTGGTGTCTCACGGCCATGCTTTTGCCCCTCCCGGGAGGGACTCGGGCTGCTCTTGAGCATGATCGGCTCCTCCATTATTGCCCCACCTGGGAAATTAGTCTGGTGGCTAATAATGCTGACAGATGACTTGCCTGGCTGGAAATCGGCAAGGCAGGAGAAAAGCAAATATTCATTTGGAGGTAACCTTTGCAGAAACAGCCAGCGTGGAGTTGAAGCTCTTGAGGGTCAGCCCAGGGGCTGCCAGCCTTCCAAACACTCCCTGACCTGGGCAGGAAATGCCAGGCCCTGCTGGAGGCCGGTGTCCCGGGGGCTGGAAAGCCCGAGGCTGCTTGCTCCTCACCCGCCTGCCTTTGCTTCATCCACAAAACCAGCTTTAATATTTCAGAGCAAAATAGCATGCCTGTCACGGTCCCTGTGGAGACCTCAAGTTGTGGGACTTCAGGCTTTTTTCTTCCAGGCAGTAAGCTTAGTTGCCCCTTTGGGCAGCTTGCATAAGCAAGCCCAGTGACACGTGCAAAGGTCCCTGGCTGAGTCGTTCTGCCCTGCACCTGGGGGGGTGGTCAGCAGCATTGCCACCGGCTTCATCTCTCCCTCCCGGAACAACCTTTGAAGGGCCAAAAGCATCTTGGCCTGAAGCTCCTGGGACCCACGCTGGTTGGCACAGGGAGGGAGTCCTACCTGCCCCCTTTCCAGGCAACAGCAGGGGCACCCTGGCAGCCTCTGACTTGCCTGTTCTGGCTTGCAGTGATGGGAGTGAAAATCCAGGACTGCTGAAAGTTGACCAAGTTCTCCTTTAAGGGGGGGGGCAGCCAAGGGGCTTTTGGGGGACCCCTCATCCAGGCCCCATAATATTGGGATCAGGGATGCAGGAAGCATCCAAGTTATGCAGGCTGGCACAGCTTCAGGGGGCAGCCAGAGGGCCCCCCAGGCCCAGGGAATGGGGCGGTGGGTTCGTGCTGGCAACAACCCTGCCTGCTTTGCTCATAGCTGCTCTCCTCTGCAGTGCCCTCTGCACATGCTCGGTTTCTGCACCAACAGCTTTACTGCTCCTTTGTTTCAATTACCCACCTGGCTGGTCGGACGGGGAGGCGGTTAACGCGGGTGAGCAGGGCCTCAAACCTCAGGGAGACCTCGGGGCATCAGCCTTTGGGGTGGCGTGCAGAATGACCACAGCCAAAGGCCAAGCAAGAGGGACAGACCCCACGCACCGCTACCCCAGGAAGGCCGGGATGCAGAGCCCTTTGAGGAAGGGCAGGAAAGCCAGCTCCGAACCGACAGCGTCCCGTCTGGCCCCGCTCCTTCCTTTCCATGGTTGCCATTGGAAGATGCCTGGAGGCCCAGGAATAAGGGGTGCAGCAGCAGCCCTCTTACCTCCAGGGCGACTAGGAGGTACGCTGCCCCCGTACGTGAAGGCTCCACTAACCATCGTGCTCTTCGACAGAACCCTCTTCCTCCTCTTCCTCTCTCATCTAGAGGTTTGCAAATCCCAAGTGATGATTCGTATGTTTCAGATGAACGTGAGAATCGCCCAGATGGCGCCGCCTAAAGTGAGGCATCTGGGCAACCCCAAAAAGGGGGTGAGAAGGCCGCCACTCCCCCCGGCTGTTGTTCTCCGGGCAAGATATTCTGCCCCTGAACATGGAGGCTTGGCCAATACAACTAGCAGCCACTGAGCCATTCTCTGAGCTTCTTTCAAGGAACGTTTTTCAAACATGGCCACTTTAAGATGTGCGGACTTCAACTCCCAGAGTTCCTCATCAGCAGAGTTGAAGTCCACACTCCTTAAAGTGCCCGAGTTTGAAAAACACTGTTTTAGAGTCATCCAAGTTATAGAGAAAGTTCTGGTTTGTGCAGGTTCCTCTGGTGGACTTCCTTGATGCTTCCCTGTGGCACCACCCTTTGAGGGGCCTGCTGGCACCTTGGCTTGCCATGTCTTTGTGGCTGAAGCAAAGTTAGGGCAGAACCAGTGGCAAAACCAGAGAGGGTTTGAGCATATGCAGAGTGCCACCAGAGGGCTCTTCCTGAGACCCAAGGGAAAAGTCTTGGCGGGATCGGCCCTTCTTCTTGCAGGCCAAGCAGCTAGAAATGCAAGAGGAACCCCAAGGCACAATTGCCAGATCCCCAATTTTTTAAATAATTGCCAGAAAAGCCACACTCAGGGGATTCGGAGTGTAAGAGCTGATCCCAGAGGAGGCGGGTGAGAGTCAAGGCACCTTCCCCAACCCGATACCCTTCAAATGCTCTTTGCAACAGAGAACTGAAGGAGGGCCCCACGCATCTGGGGAGCCCTAAAGGAGGGGAAGTGGCAGGGTGGGCATCGCGAACATGGGGAGCCCACCCAGCCCGGCTCCCCCTGGGACTGGGGGCTTCAACCTGCCAAGGATGGGGCTTCTGCCCAGCCTTTCCATTCTGCGATGGGGCTGGGCATCCGGGGCATCTGTCCTGCGTCCCCAGTGGCGATCTCTGCCCCAATTTGCTTGGATGTACGTAGGTCTACCTCAACTGGCACTGGGGCATCCCTGGGGGGAGGGGGCAGTAAAAAAAAGCAAGGTGGAAGCCCCAGGCATGTGATCAAAGCGCTGTCCCTTTTTATGTGTTTCTCATGACTTTGATCGCATGGTCGTGGTCACCATCTTGGCACCAGATGCCCCTGCCAATGGCCATGTCCTCCCCTCACTGAGGATCATACACCAGGGATTTGGGGGTCCCCAACTCTTGGACACTCCCCCGCTGGACTCCAGAGCCTCTTGGGGAGAAGGGGGTCGACGATGAACAGCATCGCCACCTCATCCTGTGTTCAGAGCCTCAGCGGCTTCCAGGACACAAAGTAAATCATTGAAAAAGCGAAGGCCGAGTTTGAATTTTAATTAATCGGTGACTGTCACAGCCAAGCTTTCTGCAGCCGATGCCACAAATTTTGAGCGTCCCCCCCGCAACCAAGTGCCCACCTGGCCATTCATCCCCAGCCTGGGCTAATTAATTATTGATTTGTTCCAGCTAAAATAGCTGGCCGATCAATGGAGAAAAAAGCAGGGAAATAAAAGACTTTTAACTTCCTTTCCTTTCCTCCTCCTTTTTTTTTCCTAACCACAAAAGATTTCCAAAATGGCCACAAAAGCAGGACTGCCACCATCCGTCTTTGCTAAGGACCCAGGTTAGTCCCCATCTCGAGGTTCGGTGGGTCTGAGTTCCCGGGGGGCCACACATCCCAGCCGCAGCCTTTCCAGACTGGATTCGGCCCCCTGAACCCCACGACAAATAAGGGGTTTCTCTGAGCCTTTCTCTCCTGCTCCAGATGTGGATGAAGCCCACCAACGGCCCAGCTGAGGAGTGGCCCTCCTTACACGCACGGGCTAGACGGGGCTGACACGCTCAGGTGTGTGCTTTTTAGAAGGGGTTCTGACTGAATGTGGAAATCCTTTTCTGAAATGAAAAGCGACTGAAACTGAGATGGGGTGGACACCTGCACTTAATCTGCACACCTGCACTAAGTAGGGGTGGGACTGGATGGCCTCAAGGGCCCCTCCCAGCTAGTTTTGGATTCCAAGCAGGCATTCCGGTCACCGCTCATCTCACGGCTGTCTTGTCTGGAGCTGCTGTCTGCAGCCTGCTGCGATCTGGAAGGAGATTTTCTAAACTTTTCTCCAACCTGCTGCCTGCTAAGAGCAGCAGATGATACCACCACCCCACTCGCCCAAAGGAACTGAGAGGAGCCTAAAAGGTCAGGCGTTCCACCGATCAGGAGTTGGTGTGTGACGTTGTTCTGTGGAAATCTGCCAATAAAAAAATGCAAACTGGGAGAGGAATCCAGCCGGGGGGGGGGGGCGTCTCCTCTGCAGGTGGATCCTGCTCCAGAGCCAGGTCACACAAGCCTCTGGGCCACAAAAGCAGCGCCTGGACTGGAGGTGGCTGGGCCCTGGCTGCTCGCATGTCCTCTGGGGTCAGATTGCCAAGCCCAAAGAGGAAAACATTCAGAAACAGAATGCTTGAATGGTGCCAATTTTGCAAAATCGGAGATTTAAGACAACATTTGCTTTCAGCTTAAGGCACCCCAAAATCTGCCTTGGTGCCAGAATGCATAATACTGAAATCAATTCCAAAACCATGCTCCGTTTTTTTTAAAAATGTATCCCCTTTCCTGAACCAAGGCAAGGTCTCAGGGAACCTTCCTTCAGCTCTTCTCCCCACCCCACTGTAACCACTAGACTTCACTCTCTTCCCAGAACTGAGGACTTCCTGGGGAAACGCTAATTTCTCCTCAGCTTCAAGGGTGAAATCCAGTTCCTCCCGCCCTTGTGAATCTTCTAACTACCCTTCCTTGCATACTTACTCAACACACACACACACATACACACACGGTTCCTGGAAAGGCTCCAAGTCCTGCCCAGAAAAGCCAGCTCTCTCCAAGATACTCACCATCGAGAGGGCCAACGTCCAGAGAAACTGGAGCTTCTGACTTAAAACTTACCATTTAAATTTGCTTTTAAAAAATTCATTAAAGCCTGACATTAATGGAGTGAAAAACCACCTGGGACAGGATTTAAAACAGACTTTAGCACTGTTGAAGGAAAAAAGAAAATGAGAGCTGGGCAACTCCTACGTTACCCACTTCAGAAAAAGCTAATCTCTGCAGAAGGAGGCAGAGGGTCTAGACGGAGCCTGTTCCCACTTCGAGGGCGCAGAGTTACAACCGGGGCATGGAGCCCACGCCCCAGGCAGGGAACACAGACAGAGATCAGCAGCTGGGTGGGAAGAGGCATTCAGGGCCCGGCTCTGTTCTCTCGGAAAGCGCTTTATGTGACAGGGAGAGAGGTTTTTAAAATCATTAAGTATTTGCTTAACAAACTGCCCATTCAGATCAGTGGGCACCCCAGCATTTAGATGGAGGGAACGGAGGGGATGTTTTAGCATCCTCTCGCCCTGAGCCCTGCGGGACTCCCAGCCTGGCACTGGTGGCCACCCGCACCATTAAGCATCCAGTCGATGGGCGGTTGAGATGCCTTGGCCCACAGCGCCCTCTAGTGACGAGCCCTGGGAAATGGTTGGGACTGAAAAGCTGTCCCGGATTTGGGGGTGGGGAACAAAAGGAGCCCAGCTTTCAAATGTGTTTTTACATAATTTGTATCGATTTGCCCAATTGTATCTTGTGGTTATTTGTTTTATTTTTTGCTTTTAAGGCATTTTTTATGGATTTGCTTTTAAGGCATTTTCAGATATGGATCTTGGTCAATTTCAGAGGCCATTGTGCTATATTAGGGGCTTTTCAAGATAAAATCTCTAAGGCAGCCACGAGGGGCTTCAAAAGGTATCGCTCACATTCCTTGAAAGACTTTTGCTTATCCAGCGGCTTCGACATTCGGTGTCTTGCTGTAACCTTTAAAGCAGCGTTTTTCGAACTTGGCAACTTTAAGCTTGATGGCTGGGGAATTCTGGGTGTTGAAGCCCACACATCTTAAAGTTGCCAAGTTTGAAAAAACACTGTTTTAAGAAAAGTCGTAACATAGGCTTAGGCAGAACCACAAACTGAAAACTCAGCATTAGGAATGTTGTTCTTTTGCACTATTTTGTTTTTAGTGTTTCAAACATTCATTTTCATAAAACGTAAAAGCTCCCTTTTTGTCAATCCTCAGTCCCTGCGCTGCACTCTGGAAAGCCTTTGCTCTGCCCAGCTGCTCAATTTCCAAAGGCCGAGCAGCATCCCATGCCACCAATCCAACCCCGTTGGGCAGTGTTTTCATTTTTGTCCCCTTCCCAGGTGCTTTTGTAGGGAGAAAAAGGGAAATTGGAGAGGCATCCTCGGAAAACGTCCATGAACGAGGCAGGCGACAAAACTCTTGTGAGAAAAGCCTTCTCTAGATGCCCCAGGAGCCAAGAGCTAATTCTGGTTAATTTATTTGTGCTGCTTTCAAATGAGACTTTAATGGTGCTTCTGCCCTGCCTCCTACATGCCACTCAGAGAGAGGTCCAGCTGGCAGCATCCTCCCTGTCTCAGCCTCCCAGATTCCAGGGCCCGCCTCCCGCCTTTGTTTTCTTTCCCCAAAACTAATTTACAGCACAGTGAAGGAATGGCATAGTGCTTCAGCATAGCTGCATTACCTGGCCATCAGCAGCAGGTTTAGAAGCGTAGGCCAGCACGTGTCTGCTGACACAAGTCAGTTCCATCATTTCAAAAGTGGCTCGTTTCTTGCTACATGGGTGTGGATTTCGAGATGGAAAATATCCTGCTCAGTGGGGGTGGAGACCGAGGTGCCACTGTCAACTTTTGTGTGAAACCTAAAAAAGTTAAATAACAATACTAGGATTTGACCGTTAGATAAGTAATAGACAGAAGAAATAATGGAAAATATTTGGTAAATTTAGAGTAAGCGCTTGGTGTAAATGTATACCTATATCTGTAACAAAGAAGGGCAGGAGTCAATTCTTTTCCTCATGTTTCTGTTTCTAGCTTTTCTATCTTCTTTTCTTTCTTGCATCTTTGATGCTTTCACTTTTTGTTTACTTTGTTCTTCTGCTCTATTTACTTTAATCTTAGTTTGTTTTTACGTTTGTATTCTAAAAAATTTAATAAAGTTTGTTTTTTAAAAAAGATCAAGATGCAACTGGCTGACTGCAGCTCACTGGACAGAAGGAAACAATTTCACTGCCTTTTTATTTGCAAAGCCCCATCAAGCTCTATCTTAATCAGCACCATCCTGTCCTTGCCTCTTGCACAAGAGGAGATGGTCATCTGGGAAGGGATTTGCCCAGAAATAAGTCTGAAAGAATTCGGCAGAATAGGCTTGTATACATATTTAGAGTTGCCATTTGCTGTTTTTGGACGGGGGGGATGGATTTGCCATATTCCAGAGAGGCTTTCAAGTACATGGTCTATGCCTAGAAAAAACGTGTAACCTAAAAATGTGTATTTCCCACTGCCCCCCACCGCCCTTCCAATACAGAGAAGCAGAAGAAGAATCATGTAATCTGCCAGAAGGGCAGAGAAGAGACAGAGAGAAGAAAAGGAAGGAAGGAAGGAAGGAAGGAAGGAAGGAAGGAAGGAAGGAAGGAAGGAAGGAAGGAAAGTCAAACCAGGTACATTTGCCTTTACATACTTTTGTCTGCAATGTAAAGATTTCACTTTTTATGCTCAAACATGGACGCAATGGAGAAAAGTTTGTGTGGGGTGTGTGTGTGTGTTCTTAGCTGTAAGCCATTCAGAGATGTCTGGGAGTCAGGCAGCCTTTAAATTCGGGGGGAGATGGGCGGTAGTATAAATTTGAGAAATAAATAAATAAATAAATACGATCAATCAATCAATCAACAATGTCCCCGCTTCCTATCCATTATGCTGGATGGGTGGCCAGGGGAGAACGGTGGCACTCTGTGGCTTTGCCTCCGCAACTAACTCTTGAGCCCGCCCAGCTGGAAAAAGCGGGTGAGAAGAGGGCCGGCGGCGGGCATGCCAACGCCCCCCTCCCGGCCCTCCCTTGGGGATGCTCCCTGCCCAGGGCCCGGCCTGCCCAAAGGTTCTTCTGCACGCCCCGGGTGCTTGTCTGCCGTCTCGCACTGAACCGCTAGAGGGCTCCCCTGCACCAGGCTCTGTTTCCATGGAGGCCTGAGGAGAAAATCGGACTGCTTGTTTTGCAAAACCTGAGCTGGAAGTTTGTTGCTGTTCAGGACAGGAAGGGACGTATTGGAAAGGGAGATTCCAGATTGGCCCGTGGCTCTGTTGCGGATGAAGTCTATGCATGGATTTAACCGGTGCTCATCACACAGCCAAGAGGAGGAGGAGGTCTTAGGGATGCCGGCAAAGAGGCGGCCCCTCCCCATTAAGTACTGACCACCCTCCTGCAGGCCAGAAGCACAGGATGCGCATGCCAATGGGACTGGACCTCAGGGAGAGTCCAAGTCTTGCTGGCTGGGAATGATGTGTGTTGTAGGTTCATGAGTCTTCCCAGTCATAGTTTAAAATATAACCAACATTACCCAACATTTTAGGCATAGGCTGTTCCCAATCTGTCCACCACCCTCCTCCCGTGGCCCCCTTTGTCATCTTTAACAAAAGGAACGGCCCACCCCTCCTTTCCAAAGGGGAGACTGGCACCAGAGAAGGATGTGTGCCGGGAATCCCGGAATCCCATGAAGGCAATGCGCAGGTGGGCTCCATTCGCTGCCGAATCAAAATCAGAAGAGACAGGCTGGAGGCCTCCGGGACACGGAGTTTCTGACAGCCGCCAATCAATCAAGAGAGCGGCGTGAAAATCCTTGCTGTGCAGCTGCTCCATTCCTTCTCGAATCAATGACCCCCTAATTAAGATACCGTATCATCCATCTTCATCGCCCCAGCCAGCTGACACGCCAACACAGGTACCTCCATGAACAGCTTTTGGCCATCAGGACTTAATTTGCAAGAAGCGATGGCCAGGCCTGGACTCTGCTGAAGCCGTCCATCGCCTCTCCTATTCCTTTCCTTCCCGTGGCAGAGATTGGAAGGGAAATGCCCAGCTCTGGAGCCCTTCCCTTCATCCCAGATCACCCTGGCACTGCCAGGGTTTCAAGTGCTCCCAACTCCTCACTGGAAGAGGGCAAGCTGAGGCCCACCAGCCCAAGCCAGCATGCCAACAGCAAGGGAAATGCCAGGAAATTTTGTTCCAACTATCCACAGCAGTGTTTCTCAACCTTGGTAATTTTAAGATGTGTGGACCAACACCCAGAATTCCCCAGCCAGAGGAATTCTGGGAGTTGAAGTCCACACATTTTAAAAGTTGCCAAGGTTGAGAAACACTGATCCAGAGAGTCTGTTTTCCCCACTGCAGCCTTTTATAAACAACTACTTTATAACTGCTGGCCTTGACTGATCTCAAAAAGCCAGGCAGGCTCAGACATGATTGGTATCGGGATGGGAAGCCACCAGGAAATCCCAAGACTACTTAAAGTCATCCATTTTACTACTGTTGCCAAGAAAACTATGTGGGTGCGTCCATGAAGTCACCAGACTTGATGTATATGTATGTGTATGTGTATATGTATATGTTTAATCAGTGAAACTAGATATTTTAGATGTGCTTTATATCTCAAACCTGAACCCTAGCCAATTGTCAGTGCTGGAGCCTTTTTTAAAAAAAAATTCTATGCTTCAAACAGCTTCACTGGAAGATTCAATTCCTATGGATCAGACAGGGAAACCCCAGCTGGTCAGTTAATAACTACCCCCTCCCCGGCCCCTGTACGAAGAGTCCTCTTTACCAAATCCCTCTTCCAAATCCCTCAGCGTCTCCTGTCCACTTCTGCATGAGGTATGCTGTGGCTGTGCTGATTTAAAAAGCCAGGAGACACTGTCTTACCTGGGCTAAAGTTAAGTCTTGAATAATCATTGTTGTTCCACAACCCACTAGCAGCCATCCCAACACTGCTCCTGCAGGAGGAATGACCAGCCGAGCAAATGCTGCACAAAACCTTGGAGCACGTGCCCAGCCTCAAAAGGAGGGGTCATCTGCAGAGAGGGGTCTGCAGGGTGTGGTCAAAAAAGTCAAGATGCCAGCTGCAATCGAAGCTCCAGGTGTTTGTTATGGGCATCACCTTGACATTTTTCACCATATCCTGCGGTGGGCCCTGCATCTGCCCACCTCCTGATTCAAGTACAACCCTCAATCCAGGGGAGGAATCGCCTTGCAGGAAGGACCCAGGCTAGCACCTGGCTCCCAGATCAGTGGCATCCCTTTAAATGTCTGGCGACTTGGTATTTCCAGGAAGCTTGCTTGCTTGCTTGCTTGCTTCCTTCCTTCCTTCTGAACCAGACAGAGGTGTCAAAATGACCGCCTGCCCCACCAGCCAGAGCCGATTCCAGCCCTCCCTCCCCACCATCCTGGAGGAGGGCCAGCCAGTCCTCAGGGCCAGGGAAGGCCCTGTTGCATTTGCAGCCATTGGATTTCCTCCTGGCATCCATGGTGGGCTTCCACCCAATCTGCCATGCGCTCACTGTTCCCGAAAGGGTGCCATGGCAACACTCCCCTTTGCACAAAGAAGAAGAAGAAGGAAGGTTAATCCAGCCCCGGCCAGGCGCCCTGCTTAGCCTGCTGGGCTTTGCAGGGAAGGAAAGGGAGCCTGTGGGCACCTGAAGGGCGCCTGCTTCCAAATCTGGGAGCCCACTTCACACTGGAAATGTATGACCAGGTGCTGCGCCATTCAGAGGGTGCCAATAAGGCCATTACCCATAAGAGACAAGAGGTGCTCAAGCTGGGGGGGGGACTGTTTTCCTGACAAGGAGTTGGTGCCTTTTTGACAGGCAGCACCTCAACCGGTGCAGCCTTCCTAGCTGGGAAAAGCCAAGGGAGCTGTGCCAATTGCATCGCTGCCTCACTCCCTGCCCACAGGTGCCCTTTCTGAATTAATGATAGCAGCCTGGCGAGGGACACCCAAAAGGCTGGGGCTTCCCTGCTTTTCCTAAATCCATGTCATCCCAAAAGAAAACCCTTCCGGTTGCCTTGGCCCAGAGCGCTCTGGCAAAAGGAAAGAGGACAGGGATGCCCAGAGATCCTCCGTTGCTAGGCAACAGCCCTGCTCTCTCTCCATGGGTCCAGGAAGCCATGGAGAGACCACGGGGCAGCCTTAGGGGCCGATAAGGAGCCCCCCTGCCCACCCAGAAGGCCAGCCTTGGGGGTCTCCATCCCTGCTGTGGCCAGGTCTCCTTGAGGATGAGGACCCTGCGCCAACCTGGCAAACAAAGGGACTTCCAAAGTGGCCCCCACGGGCAGAGGTGGTGGAGATGCTCCCGGCCAGGGAGGGGCAGAGGGGACGTGGGGAGGGCAGGCCCTTCAAGTATGTGGCACTCCTGGGGAGGAGAAGCCCCCAGACCAAGCCGAGCTGTGGAAAAAAGGCAGAGGACGTTCCTTTACAAGCGGGCATCTAAGAACGGGCTAGCATTTGAGGCAAGGGAATGCTTTGGAGCATGTGCAGAGGGTGTTTATGCTCGCTACCCTGGGGCTGGAAGGCCAGCTTGCCTCCCTTTCATCCGGCATCCCCCTCCCAACCTTCAGCTGTGCCAAGGGCCACCATCTTCTCTGCCGGGTGGAGCAGCTCGGGGGCCTGCAAAGAGGGTGCACTGCCCAGCAAAGGGCTTGCTGCTGCCTGGCAGCTGGGGTTCCTCGCCCTCCTAGGCCCCAAGCCTGTCAGCCGCCTCCACAGATATTTTTGTCAGGGTCTCCATGGTAACCGCACCGCATCTTCCACAGCTCTGCGGCTTCTCCTCCTCCCTCCCTCCCTCCCTCTTGTGGGAAGCCGGGCGGGGGGGGGGGGAGAAGGGGGCGGCAGGAGGGGCACTTAGGCAGACCCTGGAATTCAGGGGTCCCTTTGGAGCCCATTTGAAGCCACAGGCTTTCTGGCACGCACTGGATGTCTGCCACCATTGTTGCCTTAAAAACTCAAAACTTTAAAACACCATCATGATCTAGTGCCCAAAGTTCAAATCCTGAAATTGATTGGGCTGCCCATCTTCCTCCTTTCCATGTCCGTTTTCTAAATCAGGCTAAAGTGACCCAATTCATTTGCAAGAATAAGGAGGAAGGAATGCAAAACTTCCTAAGGGCAGTTTATTCTAAAAGCAGTGTTTCTCAACCTTGGCCACTTTAAGATACATGGACTTCAACTCCCAGAGCTCCCCAGCCAGCCATGCTGGCTGAGGAATTCTGGGAGTTGAAGTCCACGTCTTAAAGTGGCCAAGGTTGAGAAACACTGTTCTGAAGGAAGCCACTGCCTTGGAATGGAGATTTGCATTTGAATCTGCTTAGTGTAGACTAGCCTACCTCACAGGGTTGTTGTGAGTGAACTGGATTGTATTCTCTTTAAAGTACGCCAGCTAGCAATTATACCTTCCTCCCCAAGGCAACTGAGCCCCTGTAGCAGCAATCTCTGGCTGCAAAAAATGCAGAGTTGCATCACCAGGATAATAGTTGGTGCTTGCAAGGGACTTAAAAGTCTGGCAGGCGAGTCCAATATAACCAAAGGAAGGATAAAATGGCTGCCTCTCTTTTCAGGGGAGGGAAAATCTTTGCACCAGTTCCAAGATCTGGAGGGGGGCATTCACAACCTGGAAGAGATTCAAACTCTCCCCCACAAATCTCTTTTGTGTCTCTCCAGTATGGAAATTGACAGTGGACATAAACTGGAGGGGGTGGGATTCTATCATTGGAGCTTGCCCCCTCCCTCTCCCCTTCTGAAGACCCTCTTTGCCCCAGATGCTCAGAAAACAGGTGAAGGGGGCCTCAGTAGCTTGACCGTTATCCTTCCTTTCTGCCATCCATTCCCCAAGAGAGTTCGTCCCGCCTAATGGTAGGACCGGCCTACAGCTGCAAATCCCCACGAGAGGTTGTGCTGCTCATGGGCCCGCAGAGGCCCCTGGTTTGGCCCAATCCAAGAACTTTTCTTCCATTCACTTGGAAGAAATGAATCTCAAAGGCGCCATCAAGAGAACTGCAGAATTGAGGCACTGAGGAACGTGTGTGTGTGTGTGTACACACATGTAACACACACACACCCCTTTCTACATGAGGATCTGCAAAGACACTTCAAGTCAGCATAGGGTGATGGGATGCAATCACTTTGGGGCAGCAAGTCCGGCATTAATGCAGCTGCTGGGAGGGTCCCTTCCCGCCCTGGCCCCTTCTATTGTTCTGAGCCCCTCTTGCCTTCTGAGCGGCTTTCAAGTCAGAGGGGAACCATAGGGCAGCCTGAATAATTACAGCAGCGGCTCACTAAGCAGCTTTTTCTCTTCTGGAAAATGCATCCCGCGGTGGAGAGAGGCCCCGAGGCCCTGAGCAGCTTTGCCAACTGCACACAGCTCCTTGCTTCGACTTTGAACTTGCTGGCTTCCCTACCAAAACACAGAGACCCCCCCTCCAGCTGTCTGCTGTCAAACACTCACCTCCTCCACCCTCAATTCCTCCAAGAGGGCTGATGTTTTATTTAAATGTGTATCAATTTTGCAAAGGATGCACTCACACGAATCCTGCGGCTCAGCTAAACAAACACACATCGATGTGCAAGGAAGCAACTTACTCTCTCGCCATGAGTTCTCCATCCTGTTTGCTTCTCCTGCAATAAACTGGTGCAAGCTCCTTTGGGGCCTGGACAGATTCCCTTGTGAATCCCAGATCTACACCAGCCCCTCAAAGCCCCTTGGGTGCTCTATGGGCTGTAGGGGGACGAAGGAGGAAGCTGGCCTGGTCTGGCTTCCTTTGGGCCTGTGTTCTGTTCCTATCCTAGAATCAGTTCCAGAGCAAGAGGGGAGCATTTGTACAGTATCCAGCAGTGCCATCTGTTTAAGGCAGTGTTCCTCAACCTTGGCCACTTTAAGATGTGTGGACTTCAACTCCCAGAATTCCCCAGCCAGCATGCTGGCTGGGGAATTCTGGGAGTTGAAGTCCACACGTCTTAGCAATTTTGAGGTTGAGAAACACTGATTCAAGGTATCTGGTTTTCCTTTTTATGTTTTCACTGCAACTGTTGTAATGATAAAACACTGCAAAAAACCAAAATGGTCCTGATTCACAATCACACTTTGCAAACTTTTTTGTTCTGCGTGTCCAAGCACTCTCAGCTGAAACCTCTGCCAAAAACAAAAAACAAACCCACTTTATACCTTATAACAATAACCTCAACTCTGTGTTTTGAAAAACAGCACAAAACGGTATACAAGTTCCAAGATCTTCCTTGTTCCTTTGTTTTCCCGAAGTGGTCTCCCTGGGCTCCATAACCCAGGGAGTTATGGGGGGTGGGTTGGGTTTTTATATTGTGGATTTTAATTTTGTAAGCCGCCCGGAGTCAGCATATGTGAGTTGGGTGGCCAAATAAGTTTATTAAATAAATAACCCCACTTCCCACCCATCCAAAATTGCCCTTCTGAGGCTTGATCAAGCAAACGGTTTGACGGACTCTGCACCGGTCTCGTCGCGCACGTGAGGCCCTCGCCCGGAAGGAAACTACTGGGCAGAAGCTGCATTTCTGAGGGCTGGAAATCTGTGGCACGGTCGCTGAGGGAGGAGCCCTACCACCAGGCACCACAGGAAGATAGAGATGCCCCCCAGCATCAGGCTTGGCTCTAGAGCCCAACAGTGGACTTGCTCTCCCACCCACCCCCCAGCCCTTGCGGGGGGGCTGAGCTTTAACGGGCAAGAGGGCAGCAGAACAAGGGTCCCTCAGGATGTTCAGGCGGGGTCAAAGTAGAGCAGGTGAGAAATACAGGCCTCGAGGACTGGAGGGCAGGAGTGCCAAGCGGTCATCCAGACAAGGTCCCCCAAGGAGATGAGCTTCAGCACATTCCAGAAGCAGGAGCAAATCTACTATTCGATTACTCAGCCAAATCTCGCTATTCACTAATAGCCAAAAATACAAAAGTACAAACCAAAAATCGTATGACAACTAGAACGGATTATCCATCTTTCCAGTGGCGAAATGGAACCTCCATTTGCTGAAGCAGTATAAAATTTCCTGGCTGAAGCCTTGGGATTATTTAGATGTTCAACAGAAGGGGAAAAAAACAACCTTGCAGTGTGGATGCCAGTGCCAAGGCCTGGCATAGGAACAGAGGAGTCAAAAAAGCTTCCGAGCATGTGCAGTTTTCTCTTGCATCACTGAGCAACCAGGCCAGTACCTAACCGAGGGGGGAGCTCACCCAGCTGGAGACCCCCACTGCCAGTGCCATCATTTTCTTTGGGTGCCACCTCCTTCCTGCTGACCTACCTGCCCCTTTGGTGTTCTTCACACCCTCTAGCCATCTACGGCCCGCCAGGGACCAAAGATCACTAAATGCTAATATTTAGCCACTGCTGGTCTTCCTGGGGAGAGACCCTGGCTGCTGCCTACTGTGCCGCTGTTACTCTTCCGCGCAAATGTGCCACAACCGTTGCAGGTCATACACTGCCACCCGCAGCCACTGCTGCCCTGTCCCGGGAGACACTGATTTATGGGTGGCATCGCTCACCGTATCACCACACAGTCCATGGAGATATGTCGCATTTTCCACATGCTGCTGCGATGGACACCCTGTGAGCACGGCTGCTCATTGTCCACAGCTCCTTATTCAGTAACGCTTGCATCACAGCTAACCGTTGCATCGAGCGGTGGTCATTCCGCCCTCCACAACCCACGGGCACGCCCAGCAGCCAAGCTCTGCTCGGATCTGGCATCTTACATTCCAGGAAAGAAGCCCCTCCCGCCTTCTCCCCCCAGATGGGACCTGAGGCTGCTGAACTCCAGATGCCATTTCCAAAAGCAGGTCAGCGGCCCTCCCAGCCAGATGCCTGCCGTCTGCGCCAGCTGCCAAACGGTGACCTGAATTTCAACGGCCGATGCTGGGCCGAGAGCAGCCAGATGAATGGCGACAAGCAACGGTTAGCAGAAGCGGTGCTGTGGCTTATGAACCCGAATCCCAGCTCAGGCAGGTCCAGCATCTCGACCAGACGGGGATGCGGACAACGGGGAAGAAGGGGCTGGGCCCTGCACAGCCACCCGGGAAGCTGGCAGAGACGGAGGGTTCTCAGGATCCAGAGAAGGGTTGCTGTTGGGATCTGGAAAATGCATCTTCCACCATCTTTGCTCCCCTTGAGGGCTGTAGGATTTGCTACCTGGGGTTGCCCTCGAAGGCCGTTTGAGCACTCTGGGCTTTGCAAAAGACAGCGGCCTCATCTTACACATAAACCTTGCTGAAAATACCAGAACCTTTCATCTCTGAAGTCACTGTTAAAGCATGACCTTTGTTTTCCTGAAAAAAATAGAAGTATCAACACAGAGGGTAATATTCATAAAGCTAGAAAACCAATCACACTCAGCAAACACAGCTCTGAGCAGAAAAAGCAATAACCGGCCAGCAGGGCAACGTTTTACAGCTTCCAAATCCGAGCAGAGCTCTGCCCTGGCAGGGCTGTTTTTGTTGGCCAGTTGTAAGCTCCCCCACACACACTTCCAACCTTTGGGGAAAACTCAGTCTGCGGCTGGGTAATTTTAGCCTATGAATTTCATGTTTCCAGAGGGGGTTGTAAGGCCAGAAGCAGCTCTAAGTGCCAGTCCTACTCGGAAGGTCGGAAGGTCCTTGCTGCTGCATGGAGTCAGGGAATTTTGGACTCTGGATTCAATTAAGAGGGGGAGATCCCTGATTTACTTCCAGCTTGGAGACGGGCGTTCTGCCCCGCGGGCACCAGCACCAAGCAATGCTGTGGGCGCTGTGGCTCCCACTGACTCCCAGGAGTCACTAAAGCTAGGCAGGGGCATCCGGGAGGGGGGTGTCAACAAGGAGAAGACAGCAGCTGGGGTGGTGTGATCAAAGCCCCGCCCCTCCTCACCGTGGCCCCGTGACCGCCCCCCCGCTCCCCCCAGCCAACGCCGCAAGAGAGCTCTGCTGCGCAAAGCAAACTCGCACCTGCCCTTCCCTGGAAAATGTGGATTATCGATGGCCTCCCTCTTCTGCCACGTTGGACTATGAAGCACGTGCTGGGTTGCTTTGGTGTTCCTGGCCACAGCCCTTGACTCAGTGAAGGAAGCAAGCCACGGGAACCTTGCATGCTTTTCAGAGGACTTCCCCGCAGCACCGCCTTTGTATCTGTGGGAAAGAAACAATGCACCCGCACGCCTTCTCTGGGAGGAAATGGGGCTGCCGCCCCCGTCCCCAATTTTCAGCTCCCTTTATTAGAAAATTCCAGATGTGGTTTAGAAAAACAAAAGGACATCGTAGAAAACAGGCCCACAAGCGAGTCCAGTAGAAAGACGCCAGAAAGGCAGAAGCGTGGCCCCCAAGGCATCTCCACCCGGGAAGGATGGAAGTGAGTCCAGGGGCGGCCTGCGTCTCCTGCCGGGGGCAGCGGCTCCAGCGTGGCGGGAAAGCAGCGGAGTGGCGCGAAGTCCAGATTCGGCCTGAAAGAGAGACCAGAGGTTCGGTTTCCTGCCGTTCCCGAATTCAAGCTCCGCGTGCCAGGAGCAGAAACACAGACTGGGCTCACATAGCACACAACACTGTGGCTCAATGGTGGTTTATGGAATAAACTGCAATTGTTAGCTGAGTTCACGCAACACGCTACTCCAAACCCAACAAACCAGCTGGAGTGGGAATCCAGCTAGGATGTTTAGGGATGGGGTGAGATTCAGGGCCAACCTCACTTTCCGGCAGATGGAGACCTTTCCCACGGAGCCCCACGGAAGCAGCAGCTGAGAAAACCCCTGCAGGAAGCCAGAGCAGTGATGGGGAAGTGGGGACCTGCCTTTGGTGGTCCCCCAAATCTTGGAACGATCCGGTATTTAAAGTTACAGGAGTTTTTCCCATCAAGGCTACAGGGCCAGAGGCGTCCGTGGAGGTGTCCACACCTATGTAAAAAGGGCACAGCTTCAATTGCACCTCACAGCCCCCATCTTCACTTTTTTCCCCTCCACGTGGCTTCACCGGCCACACGGCTGCACAAGCTCGCCATGAAATGAGGGGCCATCGCGTTGCAGAAGGAGCTGCAAAGACAGTCCCGAGGGGTGGATTCAGCCCCCAGCACCAAAAGCCACCGTTTGCTCTGCCGAGAAGGGTGCCTGCGCTCATCTCCGGCCTGTTCCCAGCCCCGGCCCCAGCCCCTGCCCCGCTGCAGTGGGGGGCTGGGAGAGCCAGGGGGCGGGAGGGGCTTGTCCAGCCCCCAGCAAGTGCCCCCGCCAGAGGAGGAAAAGAGAGAGGCCCTTTACCTTGCTTTCCTTTGAAACACGGGGCCCCGTGCTTGCCCAGGAGATGAGTCTCTGACTCCAACCGGGTAAAACCAGCCCAGGCAACGTGGGGCATTGCTTTCGATCGGTGCCAAGCAGAGGCTACCAGCTCCAGCCGCTGGAGGGCACCCACTGCTCGCCTGCTTTTGTGCCTGAACAACAATGGGGCTTGGAGGGTTAGGGGTCTGCCTGGTCTCTGCAGGTGGAGGTTGGATGGCAGAGGAGGCACAGGGCCAGCAATGCAGTTCCTGGGGACAGCCACCCGCCCCTGGCCGGCGGGCCGGGTTGCAGCCTCGTCAAGGCAAGCTTCTGCACTGAGCCCACTGACATACCCTGCACCGTTCAGCGATGGAGCCAGGAGCATGACTGCAACCCTCAGCTGCATTTGCTACGTTTGTTTTGTGTTTTCTGGCCACAGAGCCACAGAGGCACTCTTTCCCTCCTGGTATGAAGACATGAGCTGGAAAGTTTCCACTGCTCTGCAACATTCTATTTAAGCCAACTAGAAAGCCTTGGTCTTGGGGCTTAAAATTCAATAGAGGTGAACAACTGCCCCCAAACACAACCCGCAGCTCCAAACTGGTCTCAGCAGCCACGTGCTCCACGTTGCAGTGCATTCGCAAAGCTTTTCTGCACAGTGGCCAAGACTAAACACAGCCAGTTCCTACTCAGAGCCTGCCTTTTAGGCATCCGGAGGAGGAACCGTCTCTCCAAAGTGCTCAAGTGTTTGAGTGTGCTCATTTTCCCTTTAAAGCTATTGGAGGACCCATGTCAGGCGTGTACCTAAAGCAGCTTGTCATGGCAGCTTCCCCAAAGGCAAAGGAGGAGTGTTGGGGCACTGGTGAAATGTCCCCCAGGCACAGGAGAACCCAGCCGCCACACTTCCGCACATCTGGCTGGTGTGCAAGGAGCAGCAGAGAAGAGGCCCAGCTGCATTCTTCAAGGGTGCTCCCCTTCTGCTCTGGCCCAGTGTTCTCTGCAAAGGGGAGGTGGGGGACGGAGGGAGCTCCTACCTCGGGGGTCCAGTCCGGCTGTGCCTCGTTCGCTGGCAGTCATTCAGGGCTCAGATCTTGACGCCAGCCCAGTCGTTGCCGTTCCTCCTCTCCTCAGCCGGGAGCACTGACTGGGGGTCTGTGCAAAGCAAGGGAAGAGGGCAAGAGGCAGAGAGAGGGGCTCGACAGGATGCTCGGCTGCAGCAAAGAAGGGAATCCCCCTGCCTCATTGCAGCATCCGAGAAGAGGCCCTTCAAGGTTGGAACCAGGAAACGGGGCAGCCCGCACAGAGCCCTTTTGGTCAACTCCACTTTCCATTGTGAGGGCATCACCCACCGCCACTCCAGAAGCAACACCGCGTTCCTTTGGCCCTTTGGACCCCAAGGGGAGACCCCCAAAGCTGGTCCTCCTTTCCAGCTGCCCAGGAACAGGGAGGGGCACTTGGAAAGATCAAATGCAGGGACGCAAAATATCAATGGGCTTGGACTGCGGGGCCACTCCTGGTTATTTTGGCTTTTACGGGCCTCAGGGAAGATCTTCTGGAACTCAGGATATTCAGAATATCAGGCCCATATCCTTTCCCTTGCGAGTTAAACACTACTGGACCTCAGAGAAAGAAAATATCACTGGGTGGCATCGGATTGTGCATGTGTGCGCGCATGCCTTCCAGTCAGTGTCGATGCCTAATCCCTGCAGTTTTCCCGGCAGGATTTCAGAAGGGGTGTGGCAATGCCATCTTGCTAGGGCAGAGAGGGAGTGACTGGCCCAAGGTCACCCAGCCGGCTTTGTGCCTGTCTCCCAGTTTCTAGTCTGGCGCCTTAACTGCTGTGCCAAATTGGCTCTGTGATGCTAGGAGAATATTCTCCCTCCATACTAGCTCCTCTTCAGCAGCTGGAATGCTCTCCGGGCAAAAAGATGAGGCATAAACTAGAACGGCAATAGTAGTAGTAGTAATTATTTGCAAGGCTGGCTGGGGGATTCTGGGAGTTGAAGTCCACCCAGCTTAAAGTTGCTGAGGCTGAGCAGCACCACTCTGGAGAGACCCCTACCCCTTTCTCACTTGCTCATTCACCTAGCACTTGAGATATTTTTGTCTTGGGATCCCTGAACGGAAGCCAACAAGATTTGGGCAGAGGCTGCTGGTTGCTGACTTACAGGCTACAGGCATACCATCGGGTGGAACCATTCTACCGCTTAGTGATGAATGCAGCTAAGTACAAATTACTACAAGAATGTTGCTGGGCTCGTCCTACCCTTGGCAACACCACCACACGGCATATCTTTCCTGTGCTGCAGGGTGTTTCTGCCTCCCTTTACCTGGTTCTTCTTCTCTGGAGGCCTCGGGTCCAAGTCCAGAGCAACCATGGTGGTGGTCAACATTAGTCCGCGACCACCTCCTTCTCCGGTGGGATGACACCTCCTCCTCCACCCCCTTGTCGGAAGCACCGGCCCGTGAGCCTTTTTCGCAGTCCTTGCTAAGCACCACAACGCTGCAGTCCCTCCTGGTCCTGGCCGCCACTGAGCCATCCAACTCCCACCCCTCGTGTCTGGAGGCTGAGCAGGGCGGCCCGGCAAGGGGTGGTGGTTGGCCCCCGTTGGTTTGGGAGTAGACATTGCTGACCTTGGCTTTCTTCTGCTCCTCCTGGCCGCTGTACACCTTGTATCGGATCATGACGATGATGATGAAGACCAGCACCGAGGCCACGATGATGCCCCCGATGATGATGATCATGGTGCCCCCCAGGAACTGGGCATGGAGTGAGTGGCACTGCAGGCCACCCTGTGGGGTGCTGAACTGGAGGCAGCCAAGGCTCCGGGTGACCGTCAGGGCTGTCACCCCATCGTTGTAGATGGCCAAGACACAGAGGCGGTAGTCCCGCCCGGCGGCCAGGTCCTTCACCAAGAAGCCCTTGCTGGATGGAGGAATCATCCTGAGGAGAAACAAGGAGGTGGTGAGCTCTGCACACCGCAAGGCAGACCGACGGCCACCAGGCCTGGAGAACAGCAGCCTGAACACCCGTCCATGTGGCCAGTCTGGGGAAGGTCTGAGCAGACCTTGGTTTCCTAATGGGGGGAACGGGCTTGGGCATCTTCAGGGCAGGTGCCACCTTGCCATGCAGGGCAAGAGCCCACCTTGGCACTCAAGCCCCCTCCTCTCCCCTAAGGCCAGGTCAAAGCATCCACGCAGCTGCACCCTAGAGGCTGAGGCTCTGCCCTGGCCCCCTCCCAGATGCACTCCTTAGGCCATCTTTTTGAGCCTCCTGAGCCCTCTACCATCCAGCTGATCCAGGAGAAGAGCCAGCCGCTCTATTCTGCATAAACCTCCAACTGGGGGTGTCCTGTGGCTGTGACATGATTCCCCACCATTTGGACTTCAGAGACAGGAGGAAACTGTGCTAAGAGGCTTTCAGGCTGATCATATGCTGAGCAACTTAAATTTTCAACCAATTCCCGGGGGGTTCTGGCAAATGACGTGGCCCCTTATGTTCCACAAAGGAGAACTCTCCAGCCCTGCAAGGCAGGTTAGGCCCTGCAGCTAGACATTGTCTTCCCAGTCCTCATTAAACCTGGAGAGGTGTTTCTAAAGCAGTGTAAGTGAGGGGGTGAAAGACCCAACTCCCAGGAAAGATGCAGATTCACTGGCGGAATGACAAAGAACCTGAGGCCAAACCTGTAATTGGCCACATGTTTTCCACCGGCCTGAAAAACGGCCAGGGTCCCGGGCACTCCACAGGGGTCTTCTGCAGAGGGACAGAACCCTTCAGCAAAGCTTACTCCCTCTTGCAACTGAGGAGAGGGGCTGGGCCAGCCCAACAGGAGCAGGTGGGAACTTGGGGCCCTGTGAGGCAATCCAGCCTAGCAGTACGATTTCTGAGCCAGAGGAGCGCGCTGCTCCAGCCCTGCCTGGTGCTTCTGCTTCTGCTGTGGGCGATGCTGTCCTTGAGCCCAGGAGTTCTTGAGCAGGCAGAAGCTTCCACCCGGCTCTGCTCCCAACTCGGTGGGCCAAGCAGCTGCTGCTTCCTGGAGCAAGGAAGCCCAAGAGGCTTGTAAAATCCTCCTTGCATCTGTTCCTTCCCCAATTTCCAAATGGGGCGCCCAACCAAAGTCACGGAGACTTTAAAGAACTACCTGACCTGCATGAGAGGTGTTTGGCACTGGTTCTCACAACCTTACATTCAGGCAAGTGGGAAATGAATGTTAAAATCCCACTTTGTCCTTGATTCCAGCCCGTGCTCTTCGTTCAGAGCCACGCGGCGCCACTGCAGATGTGGCTTGCAGCCACCCCAGGCACCCAAGAGACCCACACCCCAGGATCCCCGCAGACCTCGGGCCAGTTCTCTTGCCAGCCCTTCAGCTATTTCGGGAGCACCCCACAGCCGCTGTGACATTTGAAGCGAGTCCCAATTGGCCGCATCCTCCCGACCGACCGGTGCAGCTCTCCATGGAAAGCAAACTCTTTTCGGTCAACAGACTGAGCTCAGTCCCTTTCTCCGCATGCTGGCTTCCCGGGCTCTCCTGCCTGCAGGGCCAGCCTCTTCCCACCCGCCCCCACCCCCAGCTGAATCACAACAGGCAGCAGAGAGTTTGCCCTCGCCAGCCCAGCTCTCTCTCTCACGCACACACACGCACACCTCTGCTGAAATCCAATTCCACATCATAAGTAGGTCACTTAACATGAGTTCCTTTCTGGCCAGGCAGGCGGTGGGTTCTGGGCCAGCTGCCAGAGGGCATGAGGGTCCCAGAAGGCCCTCCAGAGCGCTTCCCCGCATCTTTGCAAAGAAGGAGAGCAATGCAGCAGTTGGAGCAGGGGGGGGGGGGGCAAAGCCGCAGAAGAAAAGCCCATGGAGAGGGTAAAGCCACAGCCCTCTTCTCAGATCTTGGATCGCTCCCAGCCCTGCCTCCCACTGCTTCCTCCTGCAGTGCCACCCCCGAGCAGGGCCCCCACAGCCCCCTGCCCATGGAGCCCAGGGGCTCATTCCCTGCTCCGGGGGATCTCACCTGCCCCTCCTCAGAATGGGCCTAAGGGGCAGGTGGCACCGAACACGTGGAAGCAAAGAGAAGCAGAGCGGGCAGATGATGGAGACCCGGAATGGAACGGTGGAGAGGGGCCTGGCAGCAGCCAGCATCACCCCACCACCTCCTGGCCCACAGAACAGTAACAGGCACAGGGCACTGCTCATTCCCACAACCCTGACCCACGTCACCCCCAGTTCTGATGTGCAGCTTGCCCACGCCAGCTCCAACAGGCAGAGCCCCCCCTTCCCTCGCCCTGCTCTGTTGGCTCCGTCTCCCCCGCCAGAGAGGCAGAAGACGCCACCGACCCTTCCTCGGCTGGATCCGCCCCAAACTTCAGCCCTGACTAGCCGTCTTGCGCTGACTCCCCCGTGACTAATGACAGAAGACCCCACCCCAGATTGGCCTGGAGGAGATGGGAGCCGTAGTCCAGTACACTTGGGGGCACCAGGGCAGGGAAAGTGGGTTACTAGCAATGCACAGGGTTCTGGGATGGAAATACTGTGGGGAGCGCCAGAGTGCCCCGTCGTCCCTCGAGCCCAGGGTCCTAGACACGAATCTTCCAAACAGAAGCAAAGTGCAGGTATTCCCAGAAGGGGACGGTTCGGCTCAGAGAGGCTGGGAACCAATAACCATCTGTGGGAATTTGACTCTATCCCTGAAATCCATCAGGAAGGGTTTAAGTTCTCCAGAAAGGAGAAAAGGGAGGAATCACAGCAGCCATTTGTAATACAGTAGGTAGAATCTGACGGGGCTGTTTGGGGAACAGTGGGGCGTCTGCAGTCTGGGACTAGCTCTCAAAAATGCTGGATTCCTGGGAATGTTTACTCAGCACCCTAGAAAGAAAAGGAAGTAACATTCTGCACCATGTTACCCCCCCTGCCCCAAACACGGGAAGCTAGTACCACAGTCTAGATTTAAAAAATCATGCAAATCAATTCCCTGTTTCGCATTAATTATCTTGCCTTTTGCAAAAAAAACCCCACCAGTTTGCATGCTTGGATTTGCTTCTCAAGTAGAGGGCCAGAGGAAAGCAGCAGAGGCACTGTTCCACCGTCAAATCTGCATTTCTAAGCAGGCAGGTAGAAATCTGACCTTCAGGAAGGAAAGACAGTTGGAGGCCCTCGAGAAACTGAACCACGCCTCCAGAGTAAGGTTTCGCCCTTTCCTGGCCTGGGATCAAGCTGCTCTGCAGCGCCTCACGTCCTCCAGATCAGCCCCTGCAACCTGGCATCTCCAGACCCATGGGCGGGAATGATGGGAAATGTAGTCCAGCCCATCTGGGCATGAAGATGCTTCTGAGATGAAAAGGCTCCCCAACCCCAAATTCCCACCCATCAAAAATCCTCCAATCCGGCATTTTAGAAAGCAGTGTTTTTCCAGCTTGGCCACTTTAAGATGGGTGGACTTCAACTCCCAGAATTCCCCAGCCAGCATAGCTGAAGTCCACCCATCTTAAAGTGGCCAAGCTGAAAAAAACTGTTATAAACAATGCTCCTTCGGTCTGGAGAGGGGAGGGTCTCAGAAGGCAAAGCAGCTCCTTAATCTGAGCTTCCTCCAAAACTGGAAGGTGATGGGAAGTCGCCCCTCGTTCTCCAGGAGAAGCCGCAGACAAAGGGGAAGGAGGGGGCTTCTCAAGGACACGACCCCAAACACACCAGCCCCAGAGCAGGACCCGGCCTTTACCAAGCACAGAATGGGGGGGCGGGGGGGGCCTTGAGCTCCTATGCTGCAGGCAACCACAAACCTCAGCTTCAGCCTCTCCAATATTTCCAGAGAAAGAGGAAATCTGTCTCTCCTTCCCAGCTGCAGGAAGAAACCAACGTCCTTGATCCCGCCCCCAAGTGTGTGACCCTCCAGCCCCCCACCCTCCATCACTGTCCCCTCCCTAAAACCCTTCACCCTCCTAAACTTGAGTCGCCGGCTCTGCCACAGCCACTCACTATCAGAGACAAACTGCCCGATATCCAGAGTTTTCATTTACCCGTTGCGATCAGCAGCCCCTTCCTCCGTGCTGGGTGTTAAGGCCCAGCACAGAAGGGGGCAAGGTGGCTGTGTTGCCATTCCTTGAGAGCTGCAGTGCTACCCTCCTGCTGTTCTAGGTCAGGGGCAGCTCATTTGATATTCGTTGCAAAAGAGACTTTAGGCAGCCTGAGTTGGAGGGCAGGGAAACGAGAAAAACCGAGTCAGCTACCGGGGCCTTTCGCTCCAGCCCTGAGCAAACCTCTTGGAGACATTGGGCAGGGCAACGTGGGAGGGAGGGAGGGAGGGAGGGAGGGAGGGAGGGAGGGAGGGAGGAAGGAAGGAAGGAAGGAAGGAAGGAAGGAAGGAAGGAAGGAAGGAAGGAAGGAAGGAGCAAACCCCCGGTTATCTTTGGGTTGGCAAAGCCAGGACTGATTACAGATGGCACCAAGATCAAGAGCCAGTAGGAGAAACCCCACGGCCCCTTTCCGTCTCTTGTCCACAGCACTTCCAGCAGGGGGCAGCACCAAGCCAAACCTGGCCAAGCTTGGGAAAGCTCAGCAGGGTTAGACCTGATTACTACTTGGACAGGAGACCACTTGGAGATCCCCAGGGCCACAGCTTCGTTTGGGAAGATGACAGCCACCCTGGAAGAAGGCAGCGGCAAGGCCTTCCCATGTCATTGCCCGTCCAGTCACTAGGAGCTGACCTTGCTGTTCCTACCACTGATCTGAGCGTGAAGGTCACTCCCAGCCTTGAAAGGGCTTCCCAGCACTCGCTGACCCCTGGCAGCGTGGCCCTATGCCCACAGGACTCCCGACCACACTCACCTGTACACCAAGTTGTCATCAGAGGAGCTGTTGTATTGGATCTGGTACATGCGAATGCCAGGGATGTGCCACTGGGGGTGCCAGTGGATCAGGACCGAAGAGGACGAGATTTCCGAAGCTACCACGCCCCTGTCCTGGGAGGCCCCCGTGTCATTGGCCCCAAGAGGAAGGGTGGCCATGGCGGAGGTCAGGATGTCGGAGGGCCCCACGGCCCCGGGCACCTTGGGGGTGGTGCTGTTGGGGAGGAGGGGCAGCAGGTGGACCATCAGCTCGACGGAGGTGGTGGCTTCTCCAGCGGCATTGGAGGCAATGCAGGTGAAGACCCCGGCATCCTGGGCGGCGGTGATCAGGATCTCCAGGGTGCCATTGTCGTAGGAGTGGGTCCGCGAGGTGTTGGCCACCACTTTGCCTTCCGGGGAGACCCAGTGGATGGAGGGCTCCGGGTCCCCCACCCCACGGCAACGAAGGACCGCCCCCTCGCCCTCCGTGACCGCCAGGTGGCCTGTGTGGCGGGTGATGACTGGGGGCTCGCACACGAACTCCTCCTCGGCGATGGTCCAGAAGTACTTGCCCAGCAGGTCCGGCGGGGAGGCACAGGCCTCCAGGTCATCCTCCCTGGCCAGCCGCCGCAGCCAGAGCAGCTCACAGTTGCAGTGCAGTGGGTTGCCGCCCAGGCGCAGCACCAGGGAGGAGGGCGGGGAGCCCTTGGGCTTGGCGTAGACCGGGATGCGCAGGAAGAGCGGGTCCGGGGGGATCTTCTTCAGCTTGTTGGAGGTCATGTCCAGGCGGGCCAGCTTGAGGAGGTTGGCGAAGACCCCCTCAGGGATGAAGTCGATCAGGTTGTGGTCCAGGCTGAGGGAGTTGACGTTGTGCAGGCGGCGGATGGCTTCCCAGGGGACCTGCGCCAGGTTGTTGTACGAGAGGTCCAGGTCCTCCAGGGTGCCGGCAAAATCGTCGAAGGCCCCTGGGGAGACGCCCTGCAGCTGGTTGTTGCTGAGGATGAGGTGGCGCAGGTTGGGCAGGCCCCGCAGCTGCTCCGCCCCGATCAGGAGAAGGCGGTTGTTGTCCAGGTGCAGAGCCCGCAGGCTGCGCAGGTCGGTGAAGGCGTAGGGCAGGATCTGGCTGATGGTGTTCCGGGAGAGGGTGAGGTGCACCAGGCCGGTCATGTTGGAGAAGTCCTTCCGGCGGATGATGGTGATGAAGTTGTCCGTCAGGCGCAGCTCCACCGTGCGCCGGTCGATCACAGTGGGCACGAAGAGGAGACCGGTCTTGGTGCACAGGATGGCCAGCGAAGGCGAAAGGTTCTGGCATGTGCAGCGCTTGGGGCACACCTGGGCTCGAGCCAGGGGGCCAAGGACCACCAGGATGCACAGCAGGAGGCCCTCCATGGTGCTGGTCAGGGAGGGGCACTGCAAGGCAAAAGGATGGCGAGACATTAGGAGACAGCCTGGCCCACGGGCACCTCCAGCCGGGACCGGAAAGCTGGGGAAGCGACCCCTGCTGGCTGAAGCCCAGGTCTCGGCCCTGGAAGGCAGGGTGCTGCCTGGTGCTGAGCGGGTGGGCAGGTCCTCTTCCCGGGTCTCCAGGATATTGGCAGGTCCTCCGGGAGGTGCTGCGGGATTAAATCTGGGGTTAGCCAGATGAGGCAGGCAGCGTGTGGGCGGGCGGGCTCCCTCCTGGTTCCCATTTAGCACCTGAGCCTAATTGCCCCATTGTCCTCGTCCCTCTTCCCCGAACTCAGGCAAAGAAAAGCCGCATTGTCAAAACGGGATCCCACAAGGTAATTACGGAAAGAACAGGCTCCTTTCGGTCTGCCTGAACCCGGGGCCGACTCCACCGCAAAGCCGCCCCGTCCAGGGTTACGAGAGGAGGAGGGGGAGATCTTTCTTTCTGGACCAAGTGCAGAGTTAGTTATAAGACTCCACAGTCCCAATGCCTTTTTCTGTCTCTAAACAACCACTGCTGAATCACAAATCAGATTAAGATTCACATTAACCGATGGTGCTCCTCATTGGTTTTCCCCCCCTCCGCCCATCCCAAAAGCTTTGCATGTTTCAACGATGCTGTTCAACAAACAGATACAACCCTTCCTTGACAAGGCAGGAGACACCCATAAGACTGCTTGCGGCCTGCTCCTGTCCTGATCGGCCCCGCCCCTTTCAACCTGGGTGCCATTTTGTCTAAAGGTGGATTAATACTGTAATAAATTTGCAGGGCCCCTCCTTTTCAGCATCCAGGAACTTTTTTTAATTTTAAGCAGCTAGAATGTTCCACAGCAAGCCCAACGGCCAGGGCATACACTTCACCGAGATATCCTTGCCTTTGTGGACTTCCTTGGCGGGGGGAACCGAGGTGGCCACAGCCCCCCGTCCAGACTCAAACCACCTGTGCTCCAAGACAGCGTGCCTTCTGCTCACAGCCTGAACAATCACACCGAAGCAGGAATTCTTGCAGGCAGAACGCTGCCGAGGCTTCTAAAATAGCAGCCTGCTTCTCCCGCAAGTTCATTTTTAAAAATCAGGTTTATCTGATTCAGGGGGCAAACGGCTTACTTTTCCCCCCTGCAAATATACGTGTTCAGTGTTAGCCGGATCCTTCATCTTTCTCCTTCCATAGTAACAATAAAAAATGATCCAAAACTGGTTCTTCCTTCACAAAGGGGCATTAGAAATAGCCCAAGGAGTTGGAAATAATCTCTAACCCCACCCCTCCAATCAGGCATCCCCAAGACAACTGTTTAACGACCAGAAACGATGGGGGATGTAGTCCCAACGTATCTGCAGGGCTTAGCCCACCATACTTCTAAGATAACCCATGGTGGAGAGGCCTTGGTTCAAAAAACCGTTCTTATTTTTTGGGTGCAATATATATTCCCCTTATAAAATCAGATCTTGGTTTCTCTTCTCCTTGCAAATATCCAAAAGAAACAGGTTCTAAAGTTGCCTGAAAGGACCAGGCTGATGCCCCAGGGATCAAAAAGGAAAAAAATTACAGTAAAAACAAAATCCTCCCATTCCACATTGTTGCAATGCCAGCAAACATCAAGCAAGATGAATATTTCATGATCAGATACTTAGTGAGCAAACATGAGACAGGAATGTAGTAAATATCTCTTATCAACTTAATTAATCTTAAATCTCCAAATAAACCAATACTGATTTCCCACCCACCCACCCACGCACCCCCCAAAGTCAGTCAGTCAAATCCATATCCAAAAGACAGTATCAGAAGACCATTTATTCACTTCTTCCACCTGTTACCCCTTTTTTCGCCAGTCCCAGGCATTCAGTTGGAAGTTCTTTGGGGTGGGGGGATGGGAGGAGCAGCCCTCCACAGGACAGCCCCTTGGCGTCTCCTAGATCTCCGCCCGGTGTGTGTTCAGGCCTCCCTTTTATCACCTCTCAGGCCAAAGCAATGGGGGGGGGGTGTTTTCCTAGTGATAGCTAAGAATTTCCTCAGGGTTGCAAAAAATCTGGGCATGGGCAGCAGAGCTAGGAAAACGCCAACCGCAGGTTGCCTTGAAGAGCCCAACAGCTGGCACCCAATTACCTGTTTAGACTTCCACCCGCAAGCCAGGCAATTTATTTGGATGCAATTAATACTTTCTATCATAACCATAAGACAACATTCACTGACAGCAGAAAAGGAGAGGAGGTGGGTCCTTTCAACCATTTCAAAAACGCCCAGAAAAGCAGACAGGGTTTGACCTGGCATCAGAGAGTATGCAATGCTTCCAGACTTCCATGGGTTGCCAAAACCAGCATCGAGGGCTTAATGTAGCTGGGCTCTCACATCCCTGAGCCTTCTCCAGCAGCTAATGCCCTGCAAGTGATAGAATGATTGCAATAAGGATGTTAACTAATCACATCCTTTGTAGTGGCTTACTGTCTATAGATTTCAGCCTATTATTAAATATTTCACATCTGGGCACATCGTCAAACTCAATATGGATCCTAAAGTACGTTTTAACGGAGAGAATAGTATCAATTAAAAATCCTACCAGTAATTGTTAGTTGCAGTGGCCAGCTTTGAAATATGCAGTAACAGAAGAAAAATAGAACTGCCCTTCCACAAATTAAATTAGCAATTAACATCCTCCTTGCTGGAAATGGCAGATTAATCATTTTACATTTCAGCTGGTCAAACTGATGATTAACAGCTGAGCTCAGCTAGCTGTATCAATAAGCAGTTTCCTTAAATGCTCAAACTGCTTTGCATGTGATTAAATAAGTTTTAAAAAGCATCCTGCAAGGTATACATCTCCTGAAATTCCCATTACTGTTTTGTGGGGAGAAAGAGAGTTGCTGAGATGCTCTAAACCACCCAAAGATTTCAAGGAAACATTCAGAACAGGGTGTTTCTCACCACTACCCTGTACTGCCCCTAGAATAATGAAGCCAGGAAGGCCTCTGAGAACGTGCCAAATACTTTTGCCGAAAAAACAGAAATCTGACACCTTTCTGGAATAAGGGAACTCAAAGAGTTTGCAAATTCAGTGATGCTTCACCTGCATTTTCAAGTTCCAGGACTTCACTTCTTTAGGAATTAACTACTTTCAGTTCTTATTTACCCAAAGCTGAGCCCTGGAACCAAGCTCCAATGCTGAGTACGGAATATATCCATTTGTCATGCTAATAAAGAGGGTTATGAGTTTGTCCCGTGGAGCACCCAACAAGCCTTAAACGGAAGAATTGATTTTGGAATGTTTGTTGAGTATTTTATTTTTCTGGCTTATTAAACTAAACTAGGCAAAACAGTAACACTTCCTTGGAGTCAAGCTCAGAACCTTGTAACTTCATGGGCACATCCAGCGGGATGTTCTGGTTTGCTTTTGCCTCCTTCCAGAGTGTTGTTCAACCTTCCAGTCTAGCCAACAGCCCTGGACTTCCCTGGTGGTCTCCAGTCCAAGGACTACCCCAGACCAACCTGCTTTGCAGCCAGGATCAGCCAAGGTTGGACACTTGCTTGACATCAACTCAACTCAGTCTCCCCGAGGGCTTAATCCCCTTATTCCATTAATTTCTTGGCGGGAAATTGGTGGGAAACCCGTTCCCAAATTGCAACTGCATCTTGCCAAGCAGCGGTGGGGGCTGAGAGCTGGGCTGGGCTGCTGGGCTTGGATGGTCTCTGCCATTCTGCCCAGTTGGCCAAAGTGACCCGAAAAAAGTGGGGAAGCAGAGAAAGCACAGGTCCAGGAGGGCAGGCTTACCTGGGCCGAATCTCAGCTGAGCCCCCAAGGCAGGGAAGGGTGCTCCCAGGATGGGAAATTCACTTCCGCATAGCGTGCTGCAATTAAGAACAGCGGGAAAAGGGGGAAAATTCCGGGGGGGGAGAAGCAACAGCCAGCATCACTCACTGATCCACGGAGGAGGACAGCCATCAAGCCCTGTTCTGCTCTCACTGGACACGGTGCCCCAGGGGCCTCCCAAAAGTGGTTGGTCCGTTTATGCCCGTGTTTCTCACCCTCAGCAACTTTAAAACGTGTGGACTTCAACTCCCAGAATTCCCCAGGGTTGAAGTCCACACATCTTAAAAGTTGCTGAGGGTGAGAAACACTGGTTCATGCCATGGCAACCCTGGGAGTGGAGGTAGAATTACAGGTAGTCCTCACTCAACAACCACAATTGAGACCAGAATTTTGGTTGCTAAGCAAAGCGGTCATTAAGCAAATCCGACCCAATTCTACAACCTTTTTTGCAGCAATCATTAAGCGAATCACCACAGTTGTTAAGCAAACTGTATGGTCATTAAGTGAATCACATGCTTCCCCATTGATTTTGCTTGCAAGAAGCCATCCCATCGCTAAGCGAGGTGGTTGTTAAGTGAGTCACACCCAATTTTACAACCCTTTTTGCCACAGTCGTTAAGCAAATCATTGTGGCTGTTAAGTGAATCCAGCTCCCCCCACTGACTTTGCTTGTCAGAAGGCAGGTGGGAAGGTAACAAAATGGCGATCATGTGGCCCCAGGACATTGCAACCATCGTAAACACATGCCGGTTGCCAAGCGCCTGAAGTTCAATCATGCAATCACGGGGATGCTGTAACTGCCCTAAGTGAAAGGACCAGTCGCAAGCCACTTCTTTCAGCACCACTGTAACTTCGAATAGTCGTTAAATGAATGGTTGTAAGTCAAGGACTACCTGTATTTCTTTAAGAAGCTATGCTCAGGGACAAGGTTCCCACCAGGTTCTTCAAAAGGGGCTGGATTTCAGCTCTGTAATCAGGACCAGGGTCACCATCAGGTTCCTGGGCCGGGAACTTTGCATAGGGGAGTGGTTGGGAGGAGAGGCAGAGATGCTCTGAGGCTTGAGAGCGTGGCACGAGAATCCACGAGGGCATGGGTATCTGGGCGGGCCATGAGGATGCCATGTGCATAATGACATCAGCCCATAAAAGATGTGGGCTGTGTAATTTGCACAAATATAGTAACAATAACAACAACAACATGATGCGCATGATGCCATGGGAGCCCCCTTGCCCCAGCCCCCTCAGGTGCCCATGGACCAGCATCCAAGGCTTGAGAGCACCCTTCCCCAGCCAGAAGCCACCCAGATGTGCTGCAATGTCAGCTCCCCAAATTTCTGAGCAGTGCTGCGAATCCCCAGCATATCTGGCAGGTACCAAGTTGGGAAAGGTTCTCTTACAGGTTCAGTCCTCCGTATTACAAAAGATTCTGAATAAAAAGAAAGAAAACAAATCAAAAACAACTGCAACCTCGTAAACACTGATAAAAGCACCTCTCACAGCAAAATGCCCTGTTCAGAACACCATGCCCCCCCACCCCCCAAGTAACCAGATACCCTGACCTCCCCGCAAGGCTTGGAAGACATGGAGGCCCAGGAATTCCTCCAGCGCAGCACAGGGGTCCCTCCGTTTGTTCTAATGAGGCAGCTTTTTTCCGACTGAATAAAGTTCAGATTTGCAGGGCCCCAATTAATGCATGCAATCTGTCACTAATTTACATAGTTTGCATGATGCATTAGTATTGCAAAGCTCTAGGCTTGTTTGTTGTTATGGAATTTATTCAGGAGGCTCAGCCAAGCAAAACAAGGCCAGGCCGGGAGGGTGGGGGGCGCGTACGGGCAGGAATGGGGAGACCCCAGAGTCCTGCGCCACGACTAGGGGAGCAAACCAAGCAAAAGACCTTCTGAGCCCCCGCTCCATCAAGTCAGCTCCGTCTAAAGAATATTTTTGGACCCCCTGCAGCCAGACCACCTCCTCCCTCCCTCTCTTGCTCAGTGTCTTCCATTCCCAGGTCTTTACCAAAACTCTCAGATCCCCACACCCACATTTGCAAATGGAGGCTGCTCCAGGGTAGAACTCTGGAGCAGACCCAGGACCTTCATCCACACACCATCTGACACCCTGACAGACAGACAGAGACATGCTGGATTTGGCAGATTTTCTTTGTCCTCCTGGGCAGGAACTCCGGCGGGCCAGCCAGGCTTCCAGCTGCTGCCTTTCTCTTGCTGCAGCCCCCACCTTGGGGGTCCTGCTCAGCTGGTGCCACAATGCCAGCCAGGGCAGCAGCGTGCCAGGCCAGGGCAGCCGCCACTCACCCAGCACACCTGGAGCAGGCCAAGGAGTCCTGTGGGGTCTGATGCGAGGAAGGAGATGATCTCCAGGCTTGCTGTCCCTCAAAGGCCCTGAGATCCCCCCGGGGGCCCAAGAGGTGATGGAGCAGTTGCTGGCATCGCAGTCGCTTCCTTTACCAAGGCAACACTTGCTGCTAAAACCTTCGCGCTGCAGATGAGAGATTAACACTCCACCACCAGCCACGGAGGAATAATATTAATACTGTATCAGCAATGATCTGTCTGTCCCCACAGCACGTGACATTCCCCCATTCCCTCCTCCCCAAAGAACCGCGGGGGGGGGGGATAAAGAGAGGCGGATCCAGAGCGGGGGGGGGGGGTCAAAGGAGGAGGCTGCTCCTCTGTGACCCTTCCTGCCCTCCGGGGTGACATCGGACCCCTGAAGCCCGGCTCTCTGGTTGCTCCAGCTGCACCAGGGCCAGAGCCCAGACCGGAGCCTGCCCAACCCGGCGGCGCCCAAGGGCTTGGAGCCGTGGCTCCTCCGCAGCAATGGACAGGCGCTCTGCCTATGCTCAGAGGCACGCCCCGCCTCTGAAACGCGCGTCTTGCACGGAAGCATCAACGGAGGTTCAGTATTTCCAACCAACAGAGGCTACCTATACAGGACAAACATTCTGTACATGCTCGGAAGCCCCGGCCCCTCACCTTTCCCTTTCTGCCCAAGCCTCCGTCTTCCCCTCGACCCGACCTACAAGCCGCCCCCGAAGCTCCCGGCGTCCCGGGGCGCGCCACGTTCCCCAAAGCCGCCGCTGCGCCCCCCCCCCCCGCGCCGGGCCACCAGCCAGCCCGGACGTCCCCGGCCCCGCAGCCGCCTACCTGGCTCCGCAGCCCCGCGCGGGGGTCCTCACGCCCGCCACCGCCGCCCAGCCGCCCTCCGGGCAGGTCCCGGCGGGGAACCGCCGCCGCCGCCGCCGCCGCCGCCGCCCGGCGCCCGCAGCCCGCTGGCCGGGGCGGAGAGAGCGGCGCGGCCATCGGCCATCGGCGCCCGGCGAGGCGCGGCGGATCCCGCCGGGCAGCGGCGGAGCGAGCGGCCCCAGCACCTGCAGCGGGCTGGCAGCAAGGGGAGCGGCCGGGCAGCGCCGGGCTCCGCGCGGGGGAAGGCGCCGCGCTCGGCCGGCGGGCGGGCGGGCCGCGCAGGCGGAACAAAGAGCCCCGCCGCAGCCGAGGCGAGCCTGGCCCGCGGGCGCGGCGGCGGCGGCGGCGGCGGCGAGAGGCGACCGCGGTAGCTGCAGCAGCCGCCCGCCCCGAGCAGGGCGGCGGGAGAGCCCGAGCTGGCCGGCGGACCGAGCCTCCCCCGCGCGAGCCTCCCCGCAACCGAGCCGGCCCCTCCCCTGCCGCCGGGCCCCCCGGGAGGCGGGGCTGCCGGGCGATTGGCAGCCCCGCGCCCCCCGCGGAAGGCGGCCCCGAGGGCGGAGCTGCCCGGCAGCCTCGGGCGCGCGTCGCCCGGCCGGGGAGGGAGGCGGGGGCCGCGGGGCTCCGCCGGGCTCCGGAGGGCAGGAGGCGGCCGACTGCGCGCCCCGCGCTGCAAGGCCCGCCCCTGCCCCCGCCCCCGCCCCCTAGCAACGCGCGGCGGCACCCACCCAGCGCCGGCTGCGCCGTCCCCGCTCGCTGCGGCGGCAAAGTTTGCCCGCGAAGTGGCGGTCGCGCTCCCGGGAGCGACAAGGCGGTGGCCGCCCGCCCGGTGCGGCTCGCTCTGCCGGCTCGCTCTGCCCCCGCGCGGCCCCGGCGCCCCGGCTGCGCGGGCTCCGCTTCGGCCAGAGGAGCTCCGGGGCGGCTGGAGGGGCCGCGGCCCCGAGGCGACCCTCCGGACCCTGCTGGCCCTGGGGGGGCAGACGCGCCCCCCCACGACCCCCCCCCGCGTCGCCCACCCTCCCCGGCAGCTGCCACCCAATGAGACGGAGGGCGATGCGGGGAAGCTGCGGCGGGCGCCCCCACCCCAAAGCCGGAGAGGGCAGCTGCGGCGGGAGCGGGGCGCGACTTTTCCGGTGGCAGGTAGCCTATTTCCAAGCGGCGCGTGGCCAGATCGTCCGCCGGATCCAGCAGCAGCATTCTCTGGGCATGTGCAAAGCACGGCAAACATGGAGCGCCTTGTTAGTTCTGGCTCCTGCTGGGTATGGGGCTGCCTCCTCCCCTCTGACCCCCTTTCTCCCTAGCGCCGGCTGCCCCGTGGATGTAATCTGGTTTGGGATGAGGTCGGGGGAGGCAATGGCTCGGCTTTGCCAGCCGGCGGGGAAAAAAGCAAAGGAAGTACCGGGTTTTCTCATTTCGTGGCCTAGAAAGGGGAGAGTGGAGGAAGAGTTCTGTGTAACCTAGAAACTTCCTACCATAACACAAAATGCAGCCTTCTGAAACATCCATGTCTGGATCTTAGAAAGCATGGATCAGGGGGAGGGGTGTCAGGGTGGCGACTGGGGGGGTGCCACGCTGGTGGGGTTGCCAAAATGGGTGCGGAATCCATGTTTGCCCCCGGGTGACACAGACCCTGGTTGTGGGCTGGGGGGCATGATAGCTTACTCTACCCCACAGCTTTGGCCAGAGAGTACCTGGATCTGCAGGAGAAAAGACTTCTCCAGAGTAGAAAGTTTCAAGGCGGCAAGTCCGGATCCTGAGAAACGATATGCAGACTTATTTAGTGTCACACAAATGTCTCTGGGCCAGCAGGCAAGCATATGCTAATTTTTGTTCAATGGAACAAATCAAAATAGGAATTATTTTTCTGTGCCATCCTGTTGTCCTGTGTTTTATGAGAACTGTCACCCATCCCCAATAGCATTGTATTCCTTTATAAATTAAGTGCATGTGAGAGAGGTGTACACTCACATGCAAATGTGTGAATTGGAGATTAGACAAATAAATACAAAAATGCTTTCAAAATGCAGATTTAACACCAGGATTACCCTGCACATGACTCAGATTTAAAAGGGACATTTTTACACTCTCACACTCTCTCTTTCACACACATATTCCCAAGCAGTTGGCTTGGCTCTCAAAAGCACCGAATTCCCTAGAAATCATATCTGGGCTAGTACGTCGTCATTTTTCCACAGCTACCCTTAATCTATAATAATGTGTCATTACCCACATTGGCTTGCAGCTAAACCTCAAAAAACCCAAGATTATGGCAACCAGCTTGATTGATAACTGGCAAATAGAGGGAGAAAATGTAGAAGCAGTGAAAGACTTTGTATTTCTAGGTGCGAAGATTACTGCAGATGCTGACTGCAGCCAGGAAATCAGAAGACGCTTAATCCTTGGAAGAAGAGCAATGACAAATCTCGATAAAATAGTGAAGAGCAGAGACATCACACTGACAACAAAGGCCCGCATAGTTAAAGCAATGGTGTTCCCCGGAGTAACATATGGCTGCGAGAGCTGGACCATAAGGAAGGCTGAGAGAAGGAGGATCGATGCTTTTGAACTGTGATGCTGGAGGAAAATCCTGAGAGTGCCTTGGACTGCAAGGAGATCAAACCAGTCCATCCTCCAGGAAATAAAGCCAGACTGCTCACTTGAGGGAACAATATTAAAGGCAAAACTGAAATACTTTGGCCACATAATGAGAAGACAGGACACCCTGGAGAAGGTGCTGATGCTGGGGAGAGTGGAGGGCAAAAGGAAGAGGGGCCGACCAAGGGCAAGGTGGATGGATGATATTCTAGAGGTGACGGACTCGTCCCTGGGGGAGCTGAGGGTGTTAACGACCAACAGGAAGCTCTGGCGTGGGCTGGTCCATGAAGTCACGAAGAGTCGGAAGCGACTGAACGAACAAACAACAAACACCCACATAGTTTATTTATTTTATTTAGTTCTTGGAACAGTGAAAGACAGAAGCCAACGTATTAAAAACAGGCATGTCACAAACCTGGCAATGCTGGGATCCCCCCGCGGAAGTCCTCCTGGGAGCTCCTGAGCCTCCCCTCCTAGTACTAAAATGCTAGTTTGCCAGCCTGATTTCTCAGAAATATGGATCTCAACCCTACGGAAAACTCACACTTCCCCATCTGGAAGACAGACACGCTCCTGTCAGAGTGCAGAGGGAATGTCTGCGGAGATCTGAGAGGAGAGAGAACCTGCATGTGTTCAGGAGCCCTTCCAGGTAGTCCTCACTTAATGACCACAATTGGGACCTGAATTTTGGTTGCTAAGCGGTCATTAAACAAATCTGACCTGATTTTACGACCTTTTTGAGGTGGCCATTAAGTGAATCACCATGGGTGTTAACTGAACCACATGATCATTAAGCGAATCCATGCAGTTCCCCGCTGATTTTGCTTGCCAGAAGCCAGCCGGGAAGGTCTAAAATGGCGATCGCATGACCATAGGATGCTGAGACAGCCATAAATGCCAACCAGTTGCCAAGCACCCAAATTGTGATTACGTGAGTACAAGGACGGGGTGATGATCATGTGAGGAATGATCATAAGTTGTTTTTTCAGCACTGTCGTAACTCCGAACCATCACTAAATGAATGGTTGTTAAGCGAGGATTACCTGTATACCGCACATCAATGTGGGTGCCTCTAAATGTGAAAAAGCTTGGGGTTTTACAACTCTAGGCTCAACTGGAGCATCAGCATGGTACCGTATGAAGGATGGTGTTCTGGGCATGAATCAAGTGCCTTGGCTTTCATTCCCCACTGCCGGTCTGACCTCTGCACAGGTTCCTCCTTGGAATCGCAGCACTTGGGGGGCAACAGAAACCCACCAGCTGAGACACAGTCCCATTTCCTCCAGAACAGTTAACGGCAAGCGGCAGGCAATTGCACCTGTCACTTGCCCTTCCCTAGTCAGACAAGCTCCATACAGGGTTATCTGGGTTGCCCAGAGTCAGCCAGCTTGCCCTCAGCACACACCCCTGGGCACTCATGGACCCTCCACACGCACAGCACATTTCCCAGGCAAACTTCCAGTTGTGATGCTTTGCTCTTGCTGCAGCCAGGATTGTTAACCTCCCTTTCCACCTCCTCTTCTCCCAGATGTGGCTGCTGATATTGAAAGGGGGGCTGGCCGAGGAGGCGGCGGGGGAGGGTCCCCTGGGAGCTTAGCAATTACTCCCCCATCAGAAGGTGGAGAGCAGGGGGGCAGCGGGCAGCATTGCCCCCTAGTAACCAGCTCAGCCTGGCAGTTGCTGGGCGTTCCTTGTTTGCAGAGTTGGGCCAGTGGCAAGAGGAGGTTTCAGGGCCACCTCTGGCTCTCTGTCTGCAACGCTCTCTGCTCCCTGTTTGCTGCAACCGGATTGTTCAGACTGGGGGCACCAAAGGCCCAGCAGCCGAAGGAGAGGGCAGGGTGGGCAGTGGGGGGCCAGGCACCCAGCAAAGAGGAAATGCCCCCTCACCCCCACTGGCTCAGGCCTTGGGCCTTTCACGACCCAAACAATTTGGGCAGCTTTCAATAGGGATGCCGAGCCATGCGCTTTCTCTCTCCACACACCACCCCCCTGCCCCGCTGCCTTGTTTCAGAGGAATGTTTAATTAAACCAGACAAACGGAATGGCCAAGCAAAACAACTCACTTTTGAATGGTGCAACAGTCACAGCAAGCTGATTCCTTTGGATCAGAGTGCATCGGCAGCCGGCAACATTCTTTGTTTAATCATTGCAGGGGCCTCTCCAGGCCATCTTCATCCAAGGAAGGCCTCCCTCCATTCCGGAAGACGCCCGGCCTCCCCCAAAGCACGCCCGCCGAGTTCCAGCCAGGAATTCTCGGCCCAGGTTCAGCTCCATCTCTGCCATTCTGCGCCTTCTCTTGACAAGAGGCAAGATGCTTCCCACAAGAGGCCCCGGACCCCAAGGAGCAGGGGGGAGTCCGGCTGCCCCAGGCCCTCCCCGTCACTCGCTTGCATCCCAACCCTCAGAGAACCAAGCCTGGGGGTCGCTGATCAGACTGACCAGGGGCATCTCTCTGTCCCATTTGGGTACTGTGCACTCCTGGCCGAGCCCGTGCCCAGCAGTTCGTTTCTTAATTGGATGACTTCTTTGTGGATGAATCTGGTACCCCTACATTGTGGAATTTAGTATTCACTAAGATGAGACCTCAAGGACAACCTCCAGGGGTGTCAGCGTGCCCCTAACTTCACCCTCTGGCTTGTTCCACTGAAGAAGGCGAATCTCTGGGTGAAATGGCCATGAGGTGCCAGCCGTGAGGTCCCTCTTTCTGCCATAAAATCAAGACCAGACCAAGCGGGCTCCAGCCTGCACTCCTCACCTTCTGTCTGGTCGGCTGCAAGAGCCAAGAAAGCCTGCAATTTGCAGAGACTGTTGCCTGCTGCTTTGGCTGACAGATCCAAAAGCGCCTGGAGGCATTTTGAAGACAGACCTGACAGGGAAGGGATGCGAGAGATGCCTCCCTGCACCGCTCAAAGAGCAAAAGGGGGGAACCCAGTGCCCTCAACAGCAGCCCAGCCCTAGGGTCTCTCCTCAAGGGGGGCTGCCCTAGAAACCTCCCCCAGCTTCTCTTGCGGGACCTCCCAAAGGGGAGGGGGAACCAGCTTGAAGCCCCCCAGCAGGAACTCACTCCGTGATCCCGAGCGGTTAAGGAAGGGCAGATGAAAGCCTCACTGCTGTTCAGAGCAGGCCCCTTGAGTTCTGGGTCTCCGGCCTTTGACTTGGGGGGACTGGGGCAAAGGGAGGAAGCGCACTGCTGAACCTGCTTCCTCCCCCTGCTTTTTCTTCAAGGTTCGCAGCAGGAGCTTTTAGCCTTGTGCTTCTGGCTGTGTAATTGGATTTTAATAGACTCTGGTAAAGCTGATGAAAATTAAGAGCCAAGCTTCCTCTTTCTTGGAGATACAGCCAAAGGGCACCATTTCAGATTCTGGCAAGGGAGGCCTCGCTTCGCCACCGGATGTGGTGGTCAGAGGGCCTGCTTGCAGGGCACAGCTGCCTGGCCATGGGGGTGTGGGGGGGACTGATGAAGCCGTGCCTGCCCCGCCCCAGGACAGGCAGAGGCTTCTGCTAGAAAAGGGGCCTCGAGCAGCTCCAGAGGACACCCTGGGTGCCAAGAGGTGCAGCTTCCGAGCAGCATTTCCAGTCCCCGCTGCCTGCCTGCCCACCCACCCATGCTGGCTAATGCGGAAAGGAATGCCACTTCGCTCTGCCATCATAAGGGGGGGGACTGCAGCCAACCTAATCTCCCCACCCTACCCCCTTTGAGTGGATACCGTGAAGTCATTCATATTCATTCATCCCATTTCCGTTTTTTAAAAACAGTGCTTAAGGCCAAAAACTACAATGAAAAGCAGATAAATCAATGAAGGTGAAGCTGATGTGCACAATGAAAATAAAAGGAAAGCAGCAAGTTGTTTAAATAAGGATCCCCCCCCCCACTACTCCTCCTCATGCTCAAGTGATTAGCTCCTTTGGCCTCTGAGAAATGGGTTCCCTGAGGGTCCTTGGCAGCTGCGCATCAGGGGTCATGAGAATTTATTTTGAAAGGGGGAGGGAAGTGTCTCCCTGATGGGGGGCAGTCCTCTAAATGCAGTGCTAGTCAGATGCCACTAAAAGAGGCAAACATCAGGATGCCCATGGTGGTTGGTGGAAACAGGCACTGGCAATTCCTGGGCATTTCGAAAGCCCGGCTCACACAACACGCTAACTCTTCCTAGAGTCTCTGCCTTCATGCATTGTGTGAAGCCAGCATGATGAAGTCAGTAAACCACAGTTAGGCAAACCGTAATTTGTTTGAAGACAGCCAATGATTGTGTGGAAGAAGAAACTGCAGCTTCTCTCAGCCCCGCGCAAGAGATCCTCCCAGTTCTGCTGTTTTAGCTCTCGGGATCAAATGAGCTCACTGGCGAGGCCACCCCCACACCAGTCCCTCCCCACCACTGTCTACACGTGTTCTGTCTCTTTATATTCCAGCTGATCCCGTCAGCCCAAAGACCACTAATTCTTTATTTTTTTAATTTTTGGGCAGGTGCATTTGCATATAAATTGAATTCTGTGCCTCCCACTAAGGCAGGCACTTGGCAACAGCAGACAGACACCTCCCCCCCTCCCCGTCAAATCAGAGGGAACAGCCTCGTTAATAGTGGCAACCCCCAAATGAAGAATGTTTGGGGCTTAAAGGCTGGTGAGCCGCACGCTCGCTCGCTCACAGACTCACGCTCACACACACCCAGGAAGCCCAGCCCGCTGACTCCAGGCGCTTCTTTGCAGACCTCGGCAAGGGCAGCGGGGGAGTAGAAGGTGTTTGGGGGCACAGATCCGCCAGCCACCCTCTCCTGTCATGGGCGCAGACAGAGCTACAGACCCCATCTGCCAAAATTTGCGCAAGGGTCTCCCATCCGGTTTAAAATTCCCAGGAGCACTTGTGTGAACTCAACCAGCATAGCAAAGTTTGCCTGCTACTGCCTGATAGCTGGTGGGAGTGTGGCAGCTGTCATCCAAGCCATCTGGAGGGCACCAGGCTGTGGCAGGACACTCTACCAGACAAATCCCCAAAGCATTCTCCAGGACTCCTCATCCCAGAGGTTCCTATCCAGAGCACAGGTGGACCCTGGAGAAAGGCGGGTTTTTCTCCTCTTTCGGAGTGGCCAACCCCCCAGTCGTGGCCAGAGGGCTTGGGTGAAAACCTCACAGCACTTCTGATACAGCCCGACGCACGGCTGAAGTCTTTGCAAGCATTTGGGCAAGGACAGTTATTCCTAAGCACCCTTAAAGCTGGAGATTTTTAACTGTGGTTTGCTGAACAAGTCATGATTGGCAGAGTTCTCCAAGCATACTGAGCTGTAAGCCATGGCTTACAAGGCACACCAGTGAGGTTCACAAAAAATGCCAGCAGTCCACACTCGGGGAAGCACAACCTGCGAACCAAACACAACCAGTGTTTCATTGCCCTCTGCAGGAAGTCAGTTAGGCGGGTTTTCAGCCCAGCTGTCAGTGAGCCGTGGCAGTGCCGAGGTAGCCTTGTGCCCGCCGCCCAGGGAAGGGCCCCCTGCTACCTTGAAAACAGCCTGGCAAGCGCAGGGCTTCCTCTCCGGCTGGGGAGAAGCAGCAGAGACCCGGCCAGTAAGAACAGCCCCGCCCCTCTGCAGGGAGGCTCAGGGGCTGCATCCTGCCCAGTTCCTCCCTCCCTTTGCCCACCGCAACTCAGAACAGGCACCCTTTGCATGTAGAAATGGTACCCCATTCTGAGTTGTGGTGGGCAAAGCTTCAAGGGAGCCCCAGCTCTGCAGAGTTGGTAGCAGACTCTGGCTCGGAGCGGCTGGGCATGGGGAACCTCCAGGCTCCGTCCTTGCACTCCCACACAGCGCTTGGGTGAAGTTAGCCCCCTCAGCCCCATCTAGGCCCGCCAGACCACTGGGGGGACAGAAACGGTCCGGATGGAGTCACAGCCAACCATCGCCAAGGTAGGGTACATCCAGTTGTGCAGGCAGTAGAGCTACTGGTGCCCAGGCAGCTCTTGGGCATGCTATACTTTTTAATGTATTCAGCTCTTTGAAATATTCATCCTTCTTTCCTACACAAGATTATTCGAAGACCCAACACAATTTAAAAATTGAAAGGCATCCATTTGAACAACAACTCATACTCCAGCCAGGTTGGAAAAAAAAAACAGCGCAACAAAAAACCAGAGGAAACCCGAGTTCTCGTCTGGTGCTGGAGAAGCTGCCAGATCCCAGGGGCCCAAAGGGAGCCTTCTCCCACAGGCGCATCTGGGATGCCCAGGGCACACTCTCCAGTGATTACCTAGTAATCCGGCAGGTTGCCTGGGGACACTTCCAAGATCCTTTTGGGAGAAGGCTGCATACACCTTTAGGAGAAGGTGTCAGGTGGAATGGCATGCCTTGGTGCCACTGGGAAATTAGCACAGTTAGGAACAGAGCAGACACCCAAAGATGGGCATCCAGTTGCAGCTCTCTCAATCTCTCTCTCACACACACACACACACAAACACACACAATCTCTTCTCTCTCAAGATCAGAGCCAGACTGTGGTTACTCAAAATGCCATCAGCTGAGTCTCTCTAGAGCCAGTGTTTCTCAACCTTGACAACTTGAAGAGGTATGGACTTCAATTCCCAGAATTCCTCAGCCAGCTGGCTGGGGAATTCTGGGAGTTGAAGTCCACACAGCCTAAAGTGGCCAAGGTTGAGAAACGCGGCTCTGGATCTTGAGCCAACTGTTCTCTTTAGCAAGAAGGAGAAAAGGGGTGAGCATCACACCCTAATGCCACCTGCAGAATCAAAACCTAAAAGATTATAGGGAGGGGGGAACCAGCTATGTACACGTTCACCGGCAATCCTCGTGCCTCATTCCTGGAAAGGTGCAGAATGTCATCCCCTTTGTAGCCTCTTCTGTTTTTCCAGAGATACTTCTGTACTTTTTCTTTCTACAATAAAAAAATCTGCTAAGATGGACTAGCTGGACAATGTCTTGTGACCGGTGGCCCTCTCTTTGCAAACATCCCGGGTGAGCTAAAATTGCAATAAAATGAATTTTTACTTCCCGAGGCCCACCCAGCCTAGAATGCCTTGCAGCAACCCACCCATGCTCAGGGGGTGGGCATTGGCTGGCGCACCTCCACCCATTCTGCAATCTGCATGGGGTGCCAACTGTGGGGGCGAAGGGCCACCTACGGCCTGCGGGCACTTATTCTGTGGGCCCCAAAGCGACTTCACTCTGTTGTATATTGGCAGTTTATTTCTGGGCTGGTTTGCGCTTGTTTTTAATGTGTTTGTTTTAATCTTTTCTGTTGAAAATCATGCTGGCTTTCCTATTTGGTTCATATCAGCTTTTGCTCTGTGGTATTTCCGATGCTCTTTTTCTGTGGCTGTATTCTGCTTCTAAAGAAGTGCCTGACACCTGGACACCTTGCCTTAGCAATGTTTTATAAATGTGAATAATACAGAGCAGCGAGATTAAATTATTATATAGGGGCATTATTCATTACAACTGTTTTTATGTCTTCCTTGATTTCAGGACCCCAGGGCAGTATACCAAAAGTAATTTTAAAAATCCTGACATAACGTGCCAGAAAAAAAAAATCAGGTGCATACAGTACAGCAATAAAATGCAGAGAGGATAAAATGCAGACGGCTGGCATTCCCAGCTTCATGAATAAATAGGATGGATCCTTTCCTCCTGCGCTGTCCTCTTGCCAGTCCCCGCCCCTCCCCCTGGATTATAGACCAGCCTCATCCGTTCCCAACAGACCGACTGGCTGTGAGCCCCTGGCCCAGCCGACTGCCGAGATGCCCTCCGGAGGGGCCTAGAGTAGCCTGGGTGCAGGCAGTTGGCAACTCTTGCCCTTCCCCCTGATGCTGCTGTGCAGTGCCCAGAATCTTGAGAAGGGAGACCAGGCCATGAGTCCCGTGCCTGCACACACACACCCCGCCACTTGTTCCAATTGCTTCTTCATCTCTGTGCCCCTTTTTCCTTTGACAGTCCCTTTACTGTATTTCGATCCATCCCAGGACAACATGTCTCTGCTCTCAAGACCCTGGAGTCACCTCGAGGCCTCGGGCAGGCTGGGGCAGCTGGCATCTCACGCGGGCGGCCTCGGGGCAGCTGTTTCCTCAGAGACCCCAGGGCACCCCCTGCGGGCTCCGGGCTGGAGGTCCTGGACGCTGCCATCCCCAAGGGCCAAGGCAGGCTGATGGAAACCCAGCACCTGCCCTGTGAACGGCATCCTCACCGAGTCGCCCTTTGCCAGCTTGGGCGGCTGCAACAGGCAGGGGAATTTCTCTGGGAAGGGTTGGGGGGGCGGCTTGGGGGAGGCGCAGCACCCCACCTCTCCTGTCCTTCCCGGAGCTGCCCACTTCAACCGTTGGGGGTCTTCTGTCCTGCGGGGAGACAGAAATCCGTTTGAGCCGATCACAAGAGTAAAACATTTGCGAGGAATAGCTGCAGCGCTGCCTCCCCCCCCCGCCGCCGGGCAGCGTGGAGTTCAGGGCCGGTGGCCCTGGGGCGAGGGGCCCCCAGGTTGCACCGTGCAGCGTGTACTTATTTATTACATTTACATCCTGCCGCCGCCAGACTCTCAGCAGCTAAGGCAACATGGGGCGGGGGCGGGCAGCTTAAACATCCACGGCAGGAATAAAATCCCCATAAAACGAAAACACGACCAGAAAATAAGAACTCGAGAATAAAACCACTCAGAAAAGGCCTGATCTGATGAGGACGCCCTCCGGAAGGCTTCTCTCGCCGGCCGGCATTCTCCTGCGTGCCACGGGGGGTGGGGGGGGGCAGCCGGATTTCCACAGAAACGCCTCCGCTCCTTTCGCCCGAAATGACCCCACAGTAGGCGAAGCCGGCGCGGGGGGCGGAACTCCCTGCCCGGAGCGGTTCCAAGGCGGCCGCAACCCGCCCTCCCTCGAAGGCGCTCTTAGAGTCGCCGCGATGCAACCGGAACGGCTGCGGGGGGGGGGGCGAGGGGGCTCCGCCTCCACCCGCTCGCCCGCCGCGGGTCTCCTTCGGGGCTCTTAATCGCACTGTGCAAACGCTCTTCGGGGAACTGGCTCCAGAACCCACAATATAAGAACGTTCAGGGCCTCTTTAAATAGATTGCGCCAAAAAACAGGTTCCTAGTCCTTGTGATTTGTTGGGAGGCTGGAAAATATCTTTCCGAGAGGCCTCGACACCCTGAAAGACCCTGAAAACGTCCCCCGACTCGCCCCCCTGGCGCAGAACAGGTGAGCCATCCCACCGGCAGCTGAGCTCGGCACGGTCCGTTTGGCTTTCCTCGGATGCCAAATTTAGTTCTTCTGTAGCACTTGCTGTGCACAGACCCAACCCAGGGCAGGGAGATACGCACGCATGCACACGCCTCTCCGCCTTTCCCCAGCAGAATCCCACCCTCGCCAGCATCCCTTTGGGCTGCTCTCCGCGAGCAACCTGCGTTTTCTAGGAAGACGATAACAGGCTAAGACCGGGGGCGGGGGGGGGGCGGAGAGAGAAGGGGGGACCATCGGCGGCTCTGCTGCTCCTCACAAGCTTCCTACGCAGGTGGCTATGAATTATCCATGAGCATCTGAGACACTGGGAGCCCTTCAGCTTCCTTGGGCGCCACTGAGCCCCCCTCCCCCTTCAATCCTGCTGCTTGGCTTGCCACTTCGGGGCCCGGAGCCCCACCTTACATTGCCAAGAGAGCCCCCCCCCCCAGTGAAATTCTGTCTGCCCCCCCCCTTCTCTCAGCCTGGCCCATCTGCCAGCTCCCCCACCCCCGGGCAGGATTAATCTACACCACTGGGTCACTAACATCTCATTAGTCATTCATTAGCAGCCCCAGCTGCTGCCGCAGAGAGGCCCTCGGAAATTCGTCTTCCAGAAGGTGCTTGGGAGTTCTGATTAAGCGGCTGCAGGCATGGGAGGGCACCCCCCAGCAGTACCAGTGGGGTGCCTGGAATGGGGGGCAGGATAAGCAGGAGACAGAGCAGGAAGGAGCCCAGGCACACCCTTTCCTGCCTCGCATCTGAGCCTGTCTTTTTCACAGCGAAGGCCCTCGCTACCCTCTTTGCCAGGCTGGATCACGGCTCCTCTGGGGCCTTACGTCTCTTGTAGGCCGCAACCTTTTGGGATCTCTCTTTCTGGGGCCCGGAAAGGCCGCCTTTTCTGGCCGCCAGCTGCCTGGATACCCCAGAACATCTGCCGAGATGCGCTGGCCTTTGCCAAGGTGACGTTTTGCTGAGGTCAGCCACTCCGCCTGGGTGCGCTCAGCAGCCGCTGCCTCCCCTTCGCTGCCTCCCTCCTCCCACAGGCAGGACTTCGGGGCTGGCAGCCGGCCAGAGGAGCCGCATAGCCAAGCAGAGTTTGGTCCAGGGATGTGGCAATTTAGTCTCAGCTCTCTGTGCGAGCTCAGAGACACCAACCCCCCATACAGCAGTGCCGGTTGCTCCTTTGTCCATCGAGCACGTCTCCCTTGCTAGCTCTTATCTGCCAGCGATCCCTCGCAGACCGCTTGTCGAGAGTGAGGCGAAGAGGCCGTGGACAGGTGCTTCAGCCGTCGCAGAGATGTCCTGTGATGCTCCAAAAGTCGATGGCTGCCGGCAAAGAAGCTCCTCCTTGTGGCAGGGGCTTTCTCCAGCTCCTCCTTACAAGAGCCCTGGGACTCCTCGTCTGGGGCACGAGGCTCTTGCTGCCCTTCTGGCTACCCTGTGGCTCCGAAAGGTGCCTGCTTGAGGAAAACAGCCTGGCCAGGCCCAGAGGGGAAGGGGGGCACTGGCAGGGAGGAAGATGGAACAGCACGCCACCCACGTTCTCCCCGGGGGGCAAGGGCTCACAGTCACCTGCTCCCCCCCTCCATGGGCTCGAGGGACAAGTTCGGAGTCCTGCTACTGGCGGGTCCTCCACAACCCCAACTTGTAGCTGGGCTGGGCTGGATTCTCCAAGTCAGGACTGGGGATTGCTCAGGAGTTCGTGGCCTCCATGGCAACCAGGGGCTTGTCCCAGCTGAGAGCAAGGCTGGCTGGGGAATTCTGGGAGTCGAGGTCCACACGTCTTAAAGTGGCCAAGGTTGAGAGACGCTGTTCTGCACACTTTGGCTGAAAGGGGGGTGGGGAGCACAGTGGTCCAGTCAGTGACCGACTGACCCTCCTGCCTGTCCTGAAGAGAGGTTCCGGACAGTTGACTGACATCATGCGATAAAACCCAATGTTTATAATCCTGTTGACCCTCTGCAGATTTTGTGGATGGGCATGTGAAAAACCAAGAGGACCAATCTGGCCCGTGGCAGGTTCCGACAGGTGTTGGGAATGGCACTTGGGTTATTAAAAAGGGGAAATGCAGAGGACACACAAAGCTTGACCAACCTGAAAGTGCCATGTCAGGGTAGAAAGCGACCCTTCTGAGCACATCCAGTGACAGTTTATTTACACAACCAACAATCAGCTGAATGGGCCGTGCCAGAACTGTCGGTTCCCTTACAGAGATGACCAAGGGCAAAATCGTGCCAACGGGAATGGAGCGGAATGGAAGACGCTCCTTCCCAGACCGAGGAGGCTGCACCAAAGGGGGGCACCAAATGACCAAGAGGGAGTGAGAAACAAGACCCTGTGGTCAAAAACCCAACAGCTCATTTTGAGGGATCAAGGTACGGGAGAAGACCAGTATCTCAAGATAATGTTCCAGAAATCAGGAAAAAATGTACATACCAACCACTCCCTTCCAAAAGGGAGTAAAATGCAGTAATGTCCAGACCTGGAGTAACTGGAAATTGCTTGCCAGAGTCTAAGGCATTACTCTGCTGAGTAGAAATAGAGCGAGTTGCCCCACACACACACCCTCAGCTTCTGTTCAGTCCAGCTTAGTTCAGGCCTGTCTGCTTTTTCTCTCTCTCTCTCTCCATGCAAACCCCTTTGGGATTGTTACTGCTTGGGGAATGACAAAACCAGCAGACAGGCTTCTCTGCTTACCTGGGCAAGAAGGCAGGGGTAGTCCGCGGCGGGTACCTCTAAGATGTTTGCCCTGGAATTAGGAAGCGGACCGAGGGGGCAACTGAATGGGGGATGTCCATCGATAAACCTGCAAAATGGTTGCTGAAATGCGCTCCCCTGCCTTCTGGAGTAGGTGGGCCCACTGGGGATGGGGGTCCTAAATTGGCCTACGGTGGGCCAGCCCACAACTGGCACTCGGCCCCAGCCACGCAGGCCTAGCCACCAAAGGCTGTGCCCAAAGATGCCAGCAAATGTGCCCCTGGGGCAGAGAGGAGCCAACCAACGTTTCTGCCTCTCAGACCCAGCCCACCTTGTCCTGCTCTCATTTTTACTTCACCCTTCCCAGTTTGTGTGGAGCAAGCAGAAAGAAAGCAGGCCGCCTGGAGTCCCCATCCCCAGCCACCAGGCCTCCTTCCAAAGATGCCCCAGCCTGCCCACAAAGACAGAAAGTGGGGAGGGGGAAGGGGGGAAGGGGGGAAGGAAGAGTGGGGAGGGATCCCACCCACCCCTGCACAGGAATCGCTTCGGAGCCCTTCCTCCTGGCTCCCATCCAGGTGCTGCCTCGTCGCATTAAGTATTGCCGATTGCTTTTCTCTCTCCACGGCTGCGCACACGTTCTCTCCATGGCTCCCTTGCTTTAAAAAAAGTGTCCCTGAAGATTTGATTCCTTTCTTCATTAACCTCCCACAGACCCATGTTTCTACCATCTGGAGGGCTCCAGCAGTGGGCCAGTGCCAGCAGTACCCATTTCTCGGATGCTCTGTGTGCGTCAGGAAGGACAGAAGCCAGAAAGATTCTTCATGATGATCCCATCCAAGCCACCTCCTGGGTGAGTGCAAAAGCCACCACCCAGACGGGTGGCTGTCCATTCTTGGCTCCAAACACCTCCAACAGCCCAGAATTCACTAATTCCACGGCCGAAGAGTCACGCCCTCCCTCCCTCCTTCGTGGAGCACCTGAGAAGCCCGCCTGGTCTTCCCAACAGGTGAGGCAGGTTGGACACCTGGTGCTTGCTTTGGCTGCCCTGCCATTTGTGACCCCGAAGGGCCTGTCCAATTGATGCCACTTGGCCTATCGTGGGAACTGGAGAAGGAGGAAGGCGGGATTTCTCTGGTGGAGACCCATCAACCCTCCCAGTTATTTCCAGTGGTTCCTTGGAAGGAAGGGGCAAACGGGAAATAAACTCTATGGAGTAGATACATCCAGAGGGAGGGTCTCTGAGCACAAGCAGGAGGCTGCAGGCAGTTCCCTCCCACGGGTGCGGGGGCAGGTCCCGGCAGACTCAGATTCCAGGACCCTCAGCCAGTAATCGCTCATCTCTACATGGCAGGCCAGGCCCACGCAGGCTCCATCGCTCCTCTGACCTTGAAGCACCAGACTTTGTAAGGAAACGATCCCCGAGGTACGCTTCTACCTGCAACAGATGGGGGGGATGTGGGAAGAAGTGGAGGCCGGCCGGCCAAAGCGCTGAGGAAATGTGAAATCCTTGCCACTTGCCCACTGGCAGACAAGGCAAAGTAGCTCTGGGCATATCTGTTCCCTACACCATTTTTTCCCCCAAAGTAGCCTTCCATCAAACAGTTGGTGCTTGCATCACAAGGATCCTCGATGGCTTGTTGAACCGACCCAAAGTATCCGAGACGGTGTCATTTAGCGGTAATGTACAAGCTGGGTTCCAGTTCCACCCGCTGACAACTCATGTAGCAGAAGATTTGAACAGACGCAGTACCGACAGTGAGGATAACACGCATAGTTGGCCAGCTGCCCCCGCGTTATCCTGAATGCAGTGAATAACAAAGACAATCTGACCTCCGAATAACCAGAGGAGCAAGGATTCCCAATGTCCTGAGTGCTGATGGTGAGCAGGAGGGGGCCCCTATCCAGGGGGGGAAACGCATGCGTAGCACTGAGGAGTTGAGCAGCCATTCAAAGAGACCCAGATCAGACCCGCCTTGACTTTTGGGGTTTATCTGTCTGGGTTTTTCCCACGCTTCTCCAGTTTGTCAGGATTTTCTGTCTAATGTAGCAGTAATAAAACACTAGAGACCTACTCCTCGTCTCAGCGTGGTTCCTGGCTGTTAGGACACCCAAGCTCTAGAACAGCCGGTCTGAGCTGCGCAAAACACCGCTTAACGGTGGGCTCCTATTTTATGGGTGAGAAACGGGACCCTGGAGAAAAGCCATCCACGCAAGGCCAACCGTGTGGGGGGGGGGAATGCATACAGGCACCCCCCAAGTCGTACCACCAGCAGCCTTCGAGGTGCCCCAAATATTTGAAGGGCAGAAGGTCCCCAGGAGAAGATCTGCTTGCTTTCTTGATGCCCCCCCCATGACAGAAACATCTCCCCAGGGAAGCATAGCCGGGGCCAGCCGTGTCTCTTTCCCCGGCCACGTTAAGCCCTTTGGTTGCGGTCTGCCCTCCGGAAGTGGAACCTTTGCTATCTTGATCCCTCTGGCGCTTCAGCGCTTGACTTGGCTCCCAGCTCCTCTCAGTTCCTCATCTTATTTTCATGGTGCTGTTTTTTACCCTACTGGCTTCTTTATGGGTGTCCTTTCAGATTTCCAAATTTTTATTCTCTTATTTTATTTAAAATAACTGCAATCCCTGCAGCAGGAAATGTATTCCTAAAATCTTAAAAATACTACTACTACTACTACTACTACTACTACTAATAATAATAATAATAATGCATCTGTAATATTTATCCAAGGCTTAGAAACGGAGATGAGCACTGCCCCCTAGAGTCGGATTCGACTGGACTTTACGTCAAGGGAAACCTTTACCTTTACTAATATTTATCACATTGCTAATGTCAGCGGGAAAACCTCCCAAAAGAATTCCAATCCACAAGGTTTGATGATACAGAGAAAAGAGTTTATTTGTAACGCATTTGCAAAGGCGGGTTCCCTCCATGCAGGTGCAGGAAAGAACCAAGAACAAAGCTAGCTCAAAACCTTTATACCCTAACTCTCCTCCCCCTCCTGCGAGGGCTCAGCTCACAATCTTCCTGTTTCCCAAGCATTCTTGAGTTAGTTACTAGGTTTATGTGTTTATGTGTCCGGGATGATTCTGCCATCCTTATCTCTTCCTCCTTTCAAAGGCTAATCCCACTCAAACACCTCTTTGTAGACGCCAGCTACTCCACACAATCAGCTATAAATTCCTAACCTAAACGGCTCTATCTGACACGCATATCCTCAGCCCCACAGGTTCAGGGTCCGGTCACCCACCTGTGGCTAACTCCCTTTTTCTTCTCTCATGAGTATGAGGCACCTTCAGGGGATGCTCTTCACCCCCCCCTCACACTGATGATGAACCTGGGCCTCCGGGCCACATCATCAGGCATTCAGTCATCCAGCCACCTCCCCAGATTGGGGGAGGCCGCTCCGGAAGCTGGCCCCTCGAGCAGGAGGGACAGGCCCGCTTGCAACCTTACACCCGGAGGCAGAGCACGCTGGTTGCCGCTTCACAGTGCTCAAGGAAGAGGGTGAACTGCTAATACCATGCAACAAAATTCCCCCCTCCCCGTTATATGAATATTTTCTTCCTGAAAACAATCACTGGAGAGCAGGAAAAGACAAAGCAGGCAGAGAGGGAAGAGCTTCAGGGAGGGGTGAGAGGGGAAAAGGGGCACCCCAAGCCAGCGGCCCTCTTTCCAACCTGTGAGAGACCGGAGGGTGTGGGAAGGCCAGAGGACATCCAACCTAACCCCCAAATGGGAGGTGTGGGAGCAGCTGGGCCGCTTCTTCCCAAGCCCCCTGCAAGCCACCAACGGCCCCCCGCTTTCTCCTGAGGGCGCTGGGTCTTTAAAGGCACTGCCCCCCACCCCAAACTGCCAGGACCCGCTCCTGCTTCTGTCTCCCCCAGGGCCAGCAGCTGAGCCCCAAGCCTGGCCTGGAGGGCGGGCAGGCAAGGAGCCCCCGCTGGGCCAAGGGCAGTCGCTCCCCTCACTGGCCATAAACCAGCCCTGCTCTAACTGGCCCAGCCCGGGAGTTCCAAATTCTTGCAAAGAGAGTCGGCTTCGGGGTGGGCACTGCCAGAAAGGGCGGAATGCGAGGGCCTTGCATACCTGGCACACACCCCGCCCCCGGCTCCGCCTCGTGTCTGCAGAGAGGGCTTCCTCCAGCTATGACCTCATCGCTCCAACCTGGGAATCCTCCCCAGGCTGTGGCACCTGGATCGCTTTCACTTTCTCTCATCTGCTTTCCAAACGTCACCGGCAGGACTCGCTTATTTTCAGTATTGAACTGAAAACTGAAAAGGCATGGGCGCTATAAAAAGAGGAGGCATGGAGGGTCCAGGACAGACGCAGGTACCCGCAGCCAGGTATTTGCTCAGCAAGGATCCCAGACGAGAGCGCGATGGACCCCAGGCGGAAAGGCTCATCTTTAGCGGGAGGTGAGTACCGCGGCTGCTCATTCTTGGGAGGTTGTGGAAAAGGCTGACGTGGACCTAAGGGAAGACGTGGATGTCAGATCTCTGGGGTCTACCCATGAGCAGGGTGCAAGGTGTTTCAAGGAGGGCACGTGCGGGGCTTGGCGGGCTCCAGAGCCTGGATCTTATTAGGCCTGCTGGTCTGCGCTTGGAGCAGGCTAAGAAAGGCAGGGGCCTCACGCAACTGGACGAAACACTCCAGCGCACAGGTAGGGCCAGCCACAAAAACGGCAGGAGATCATTCTCTTTCATTCTGCAGCAGAGAGTGTGTGTTGCCTAACAGCTGGAAATGATAGAAATCTGAAAGTTGGGAGGGGCTGGTGCTTAATAAAGTTATATTTACAAGTTGTTAAGAAGAACCACCTTTTGTCTCGAATGAGACATCCCCTATTGCGGCCTTTCTCAAGCCGGTGTCTTCCAGATGTGTCCAACTACAACTCCCATAAGCCTGCACAAGGAGAAAGTGGAGATGACGGGGGGCTGAGGCTTGACACCTCAAAAGGATACCAGGCTGGGGAAAGCAGCCGCAAGGGGTGTCCGCAGGGCGGGGTCTAAAAGTGAAGGTGATGGCCATAATTGTGCGACTGAACCTGGCAGATGGTTCATTCGCAGAACTGTGGCCATCCACTTGATGTTTTGGTTAAGACCCTGCAGACACCCCTCACGGCAGCTGTGCATACAGTATAAGGTAACAATCATTTCTCTCCTTCATAATAAATAAATAAAATTATGCAGACAATCCTCTGGAGGAATATTCAAAGAGCAGGAAGATTTAGTAGCAGCAGGGGCAGATGCTCCAATCCTGCTGTGTCCCCAGGGACCGTCCCCCCCTCCACATCCCTTTGGGCCTCGCATTCTAATTGGCCAATTACTCAACTTCCCAATGCAAATGTACTTACAGAGAAATAATTGAAGCCCTAAGCAGGGACAAATGGTTTTGGTGAGCCCAGGCTAGGGAGTCAAGGCAATTGCCTTTCAGTAGAAGAGATAGATGTATAATCTGTAGCTCAGGGTTGAACTGTGGAGCCCCTGGTGCGCTCTGGGCCTAGCTGTTGGCTTGCAGGCATTGCGTTACCCACCTAGGTTGCATCATCAGTGCTGGGGAGGGTGGGGTTTGCCCCCTGTTCATACACAGTCGCCTGCCCGGCCAGTGCTGGTGGGGGCGTTGTTCTCTCCTTGGTAGTTCCCTGACTGGGGCATTGTTTCCTGCCGGGCTGCTTGCCTGGTGCTAATCCCTGCTTCTCTGGGCGCTGGCTGCTGGCGAGGATGCGTTCTGGTCCTTTGGTTTCCTTCTCAGCTTTTCTATTGTCTCTCTTGAATGGTGTATCAATGTGGCCTATCTCTGTGTGACTGTTGATGGCTGGTGTGTCCGAGTGCCAGGCTTCCAGGAATTCCCTGGCGCTTTTGGATTTGGCTCAGTCCAGGATGCTCACAGTTTCCCAGCTGAACCTGTGGTTGAGTCTGTCCCTGTGTTGTGCGATTACAACTCATGGACAGACCCCAGGGAGCAAACCCCACACTCCCCAGCACTGATGAAGTTACCTAGTCAGGTAGTGAAAGGTCTGCAAGCCAACAGCCGGGCCCAGAGAGCGCCAAGGACTCCGCAGCTCGACCCTGAGCTGCAGAGATACTCTCCGACTGGTACCTCTGTGTGTCTCTTGATGGCTGATGTGTCCGAGTGCCAGGCTTCCAGGAATTCCCTGGAGCTTTTGGATTCGGCTCGGTCCAGGATGCTCACAGTTTCCCAGCTGAAACTGGTTGAGTCTGTCCCTGTGTTGTGCGATTGAGGAGTTTTCATCCTGTCTCCTGACCACCAGTTGGTGTTCGTGGGTGCACTCGGCTCGCCTTCTGCCTGCCTGTCCTCCATAGTGGCTGTGACAGTCCCTGCACTGCGTGTTGTAGGGGACTCCTGTTTCTTCTTCTTGGGCTCCTGATCTTTTGGTGTACTTAGGATGTTTTGGAGGGCCTGAGTTGGTTTCTGTGCTACGGTGATGCCGTGCAGCTGTAATAGCCTGTTGTTTGTTTCTGAGATGCCTTTGACGTACAGTGGTGTCATCCCTTCCATAGCTCGTGTTAGTTGTGCTGTGATGGGTCGAGCGGTCAGGCACCTTTTGATAGTGCCCATGCAACTTTACCAAGAGGGCTGAATCGGAATTGAACTGAAAGGGAGTAGGAACATTATTTGCATATAAAATCTCTCTTCGTGACTGAAACGGACACTATACGGTCACCTTCCAGAGCCCAGCGCTCTCCAGATGTGCTGGTAGACTCCCAGCATCCTCTGCTCCTGCCAATGCAGTGCTTTGTGGAGATGCAGCCAGAGGGATCCTGGGACTTGAGTACCGGAAATATTTGGAGAAAGCGAGCTTGGGAAGACGACTGTCCATGGATCAGGAGTATACTCCTGTAGGTCTAGCAATCTCCTAAGAACTGGAGCAGTGACAGTAGAACTGAGGACCCCAGGAGGCTCTGGACTCCCCCTTCACTGGGGAGGGTTCCAGCAGAAGCAGGAGAACCATCTATCAGGGACTCCTTAGTTTCGGCTCCTGAACTGAGTGGGGGGTGGAACTGGATAGCCTCAAGGGCCCCTTCCCACTCCAGGATCCTGTAAACCTAACTTCTGGCGCAACACATTCCTGGTTATTTCAGCTCCCTTAACAGCTAGAGAACAAAAAAGACAATTATTTTTCACTATAGGACTGTTTGCACCAAAACGACAAACAAACCAAGCAGCCAAGATGGGGAGGGGGCCATGATCTGCCTGGGCCATCAGCCTCCCCTCTGCAGAACTAAAACAGAACACCAGCAGCATGACAAGGTGCTTTTCAAAATGGCCAAGCCCCTGGGACTTGGATGCGCTGCTGCAACAGCAGCGTTCTCTTCGAGGTGCGCGGTTGCACATTGCCACTCCTGCATGGCATTTCACAGCTGCTCCTTCTTACACGTTTTAAGGAAGCGGAAGATAAATCGGAAACTGGCCAGAGGAAGGAAAGCAGCGGCTGATTTGATTCAGTTTCACGGGAGGCAGATGAAGCCCTGAGGCTTCTTAACGATCCTTTTCAAAAAAAGCTGTCACAGAAGAAAAATGCAAAGCTCTTACCCTTTATCTCACAGAAGGGTCTATGCCAGGAAGGGGAGTGAGGCGCAGGAGCTGTTAAAAGGACAGAGAGGGAGTAGATGGTTTTGCACGGGAAAGACAGTTGTGCAAGCTGAACAGGGTGGGTAATGCACACACTTGTAAATTCACCAACAATGGTAAAAATAGAACATGTGCTTTCTGTGGAGAGACTTGGAGGTGGTGCTCAGCCCACACACCAAGCTGCAGTTTGCTTAACCGTGGATCCCTGAGTAAACACAGCTGGCCAGGCTCACACCTCCCTCCCCAGGAGCCCCTAGCAAGGAAGCCCCCAGGAAAGGCTTGCTATCTGACAGCATTCAAGTGGGTCGTGCTCAGAGCCTCCTTCCAAGGGGATCTCCCAGCCAGGATCCCCCCACCCCGTCCAGAGCCCCTCTGCCCCACAGGCGGCCTGGCCCTGCTCAGAGCAGGGATTCCCCACAAAACACCTCCCTCCCTCCTTCCCCCCACCAAAACGTCTGCCAAGCTCCATTAAAGCCAGCAACAATGCAAGACACGGGGCCAATTTCATTAGCACGCCGAAGGGGAGCAAAGCCCTCCACTCCCTCGATATTAATTAGCCAAGATGAGGATTTTGTCTCTGCCGCAATTTGCAAACTAACTCTGCACTGTGACTTGACCCAAACACCCCCCTCCTTTCTTTGTGCCTGCACCACTGAGATGTGCAAGGCCCCCCACCGGGGGCGTTCTCAGTCCTGCCCTTGGCACCCAGACAAAGCCACGCTGCCCGGCTTAGCACAGAGGAGTGGCAGGGTGCTGTTCCAGGAAGACCCAGCACGCTCAGCCTTTCAGGAACTTCAAAGCCTGAGAGGGATGGAGGGATGGCATGGCCTGGCCTGGCTGGCCCTGCCTGCCTTCAGTGAGGCAGCATGTGGCTCCCGGCTCAGCTGGAGGTCGCTATAGCACACGAGCGCAAAGTGCTCCCCTCTCTGCCTCCCAGTTCCGGCTCATCACAGACGGCAACGTCTGGGCTGCACCCTCTGCTTAAAGACTGCCACAGAGGGCGAGGAGGGTGCCAGTGGGGCACAAGGATTTGGCCATCAGGGTCGGACAAAATCCTCTGACACATCTTTTTCGTTTTTCATAGCCAGCCTCACAAACAACTGGGGAGGGGGGGCTTCCCCACTTGCCTGTCCTTGTAGGGTTAGTACTAAAGGTAGACTACTGATGAACATGGAGGCTTCATTTGGGTGTTAGAACTAATTTCCAGGTTGCAGCAGTTAAGTGTTTATTGCAATCAGTGATCACCCGGTGGAATTACGTCTGTGTCACATAACCCTTGAACAACGCAAGGAATCACTGCAGCATTTCAAAGCAGGCCTAGCCATGGAAAAGAATGTGCCTGAGCATTGGTGACTTCTACGTGCTGGCCTGATAGGAGGCAAACCACCTGAAGGTTTCCTGCCCTTCCCTCCCCATTCATTAAAAAAAAAAACAACACACTGCAATCCTTCTAAAACGGGCAGCGTGCAGATGCAGGTCCCATCGACTCCCTTTCGCTGTCCAGGACAACCCACTGCTTCACCTTCCCAGTTTGGGGGCCTCCAGATGTGATGGTCTTTGAGCCCCACCGGGCCTGGGAGAGGATGGGCAACGTACACATCTGGAGGACCACAGGGTAGGGAAGGTGCCCTCCCAACCCAGCGACTGATGGCCAGGGATGATGGGTCCGTGGTCTAGCACGCTGGGGCTGTATCCTGCTAGCAAAGCCGTGCTAGAACAACACAGGCTCAGCTCAGCAGCCTCCCAACAATTTAGAGAACACGCCTTGCTACAGAGAAGTCAGCTCCCTCTCCTCTGCGACCCCCTTAGGTTCGGCTCCCGGGAAGTGGCTCCTGTCTCCTCTCGCCGCTGCGATTCTGCTGGGAGCCTTCCAGGTTTGCAGCCTGCCGGTCAGGCCCTGCCACCTCCCACAAATACCTGACCACTGGAACGCCTTTAGGAAACTCAGGAACCAATACGTAAGTGATCCGAATCTGGGGCCGTGGTCTAGGTCCACCTCCCAGTGCCCCTGCCATGGCTGGGGACAATGGGGGATTTAATTGGGGGGGTCTGGGTTGAGAAAGCACGGCCCTCTGGAAGATCCTGGGGGCTCTTTTGCAGACAGAGTGGTGGGGCGGAAGGGCCTTGGGGGTGGCAGCCCTTTTGGGCTGCCGCCAAGGCAAGCTTGCCGAGTTTCCTGAAGAGGGGATGAGGCTGATCGCTGGAGGAGACCCTCACAGACCTGACAGTTTGCAATTGATCCCTGAGGATCGTTTGAAAGCCTGGGCAGAGGTTCTGTGAATGCAGTCATCGGGACTGGTCCGTTTAGCGCCCCAAAGCCCAGAGCCTGTCCTCTGCGCTGGCCTCAGGAGCACTCCTGGAGCCCAGGAGCAGCCACACCGGCTGGGCGGCCCCAGGACAGGACAGGGCAGGTCAGCCGGGGTCAGCAGAGGTGCCCTACCAGCCACAACTCCCCCAGACTGCGAGGCTGGAAGCTTCTAGGGCAGCCGCAGCATCAGCGGCCCTTCCCCCCAGCGCTTTGCTCTCACGCTGCCTCCCTCCGCCTTTTCCAATCCAGGAGGATGAAAGGGTCAGGGGGGCCCAGCCCTGGAGAAACTGCTCCCGCCTCCACCTCCAGTTCCCCCGAGCGAAGATGCACCGCTCGACAAGTGTAAGTGTCTCCTGGTCGCCCGAGGAAAGAGGGCAGCCCTGGGCACAGGGGCAGAAAAGCAAGCCCTTAGCATCAGCTGGCACAGTCCAACCCCAGCCCAGGATTGTGGGGGGGGGGGGTCTGGGAAGCCTTTGTGGACCTCTTCGATCCCTGTGCCAGAGTAAAAATTAAGAGGACCTTTTTGCCTCCCAAGGACTTTTAATTTTATTATTCTGCGTGTGATAGCCTGCTGTTCTGCCCAGAGAACACACAAGGCGACTAACGTTAAAATAGTAAACATTTAAAAACTAGCTGGAAAAATGCACCACCGTTGCATTACCGACTTCAACCTAGAAAGGCAGTGACTCCCTCCCCAGGGCAGAGCGAGTGGGCAGCGCTGAGCAGGGCTCCCCAAGGAGAGCACAGCTTGGCACGGAAGGCCAATGGGGGGAGGGACAGCCGGAGGGGGGCTGGGGCTGGGGCTGGGCACCACGGCTCATCTGCGCAGGGCTGCCCCCTGGGAGAGGGTCTGGCCAGCAGTCGGCGCCAGGCACGCCGGTCTGGAACCCCAGGCCCAGGAAGCAGAGGCTGGCCCTCAGGCCAAGCGGGGGCGAGGGCTGAAACCAAGGAGCCGCAGCTGCATCTGTGCACCAGCAAGACGTCCCCCAAGGCCAGGGTTCCAGGGGCAGTGAGCTCGCAGGAGCCACAAAGCCGCGATGGCACAAGAGGAAGGTGGCAGCATTAGCTGGGATGCCCCATTTGAGGGGAGTCATGCCAGCCCCCTTCAGAGCTCTTGGCCAGCCTGCCAACGCAATATTCAGGCCACCCTTCCCTGCCCACCAACCTTTGGTGGGTGTGAGAAGCAAATTGTGAAAAGGGGAGGTGCCCGCCCAGGCTGACTCGGGAGGTTTCTGTGCCCGCTCCTGCTTTGCCCCCCCCAAAACTCCAGTCGGAATATTCCAAGATAATAAAGTGACGTATTTTTTGACAGAAATGGGAGAAGTTGGAAGCGGTGGAGGCGGAGCTGGCCCTGGCCATACCTGTTCTGCAGAGCATCAGTGAGCCTGCTTTCTCCAAACAAGCTTCCCGGATTCTGGAATTCTTCATCCCGTTCAGGGATGAGCTGGCCATGTGTGTAAGTGCAGCCCTGCAGAGACAGACTTCTTCCTTCCGCCCCACCCCTGGGATCCGGAGAGAAAGGCACCTTGTTGACCGACCCCTTTCCTCCCTTGCCAGATCCGGCACAGCCCTTCAGGCCGCCAGAAGTCCGGCCTCCTCCAGCTGTTCAAGGAAGAGATCCAGAGATTCAATGCCAGCAGCGTCCAGGTGAGAGAAGCGGGCGCCCAGACACCGGTCCGAACATCGCTGCTCAGGCAGGGGGCTCCAGAAGTGAGCTCACTGCACAGATATTACAGACCAGCTTAAAAAAACAAAATCCTCTGACAATCCACGTGTGGGCTAGCTACCAGCTTCCTGGGCTTGGGGGTGAATGTGCGTGTTGATGTATTTGTGGGGGCCCTGTTGTGTTTATTGTTTAGGCTGTTTTAGTCCAGGCTGCCTGCCTAATTGGGTTTCATTGTTTTTATTGTTTTCTGGATTTTGTAAAGCCTCCCAGTCTTTTGTAAAGACTGCATTACAGTCTTTTCCAACTTGGCCGCTTTAAGATGTGTGGACTTCAACTCCCAGAGTTCCCCAGCCAGCTATGCTGGATCCCCTATGCTGGCTGGGGAACTCTGGGAGTTGAAGTCCACACATCTTAAAGCGGCCAAGTTGGAAAAACAGTGGGCCAATGGAATGGGTGGCTATAACAAATTTCATCAAATTAACTGTTGAAGAGGGTTGGACGCATTTATAGATTTGCTACTCGTAGACCCTCCACGCTTGAAGGCAGTTTACCTAAAATGACCAGGAGTTGGGAACAAACACCACAGGGTTCTTTGTCCTACTCCACTTCCTGGTGGGCCCCTCAGGTCTGTTGGCTGCTAGAGACGGCGCACCTGATCAGAAACCGCACTCGGGTCCACGAGGCTTACATCTGCTCCTTTCCTCCCCCCAGCAATCGCCGAAGTGTCTGGAGGCAGCAGTCGGCCTCAGCGTTGTGCGTCTTCTGGAGGAGGACATTGGCCAGCTAAGGCATCACTTCCACCACCGCCACCCCCATCCCAACCATGCCTCCCACTGATTCTGCGGACGCTGCTACCCACCGGCTGTGCCAGGCAAAGGCTCCCCTTTCCTCTGACTCCCCAGATCGGAAGAGCAGCACCCAACTGCCTTCAGGAGCACCGGGGGTGGGAACTGCAGACCGTCCTGCATTCCGTACGCTTTCCTCCACAGGGTGACCTCTAGATGCCCTGGAATTGTGGCAGCCAGAGTCCGCCGCATCTGAAGGCCACCAGTTTAGAGGAAGCTTTAGCCTCAAAATGGTCCTGAGCAGAGCTCTGGATCCCCAGGCAGGCCTTCCCGGCCCCACACGCCTTACCTGCGTCCCCCTGCTCTGAGGAGCTCCTTAAGCTAGATGCCCTGTCTTGGCAAGCGCTCGAGGCTGGCATCCCCGTGCAGAATGTTTGCCTGGAACCTTCCATGCCGGAAGCCCGCTGCGCCGTGTTCACCATTCTCCGCTGGCTGGAGATGCAGTTGCTCAAGGGCCCCGTGAAAAATGGTGCGCTTGCAAAATTGTGACGGCACACTATTACAAAAGGGCTGCTACGTTTCTGTAATTTATTTTAACCTCCTTGGATCTGAAATTAACACATTCAGGAGGGAGGGAAGCAGGGGGAGGCCCATTATTTAAAGTGGATGGTATTCATAAAAATGTTATTTATTCATGCCTGTCTGCTCAGAATGGTTATAATTTCAAAAGGGAATTGTAAGTGAGCTAACTCTCTCCAAACGAACAAACAAGGCTGACCTCTGTCGGAAGCACCCGGCCATGTGAACAGAATTATTTATTTTGGAGAAATCGGCAGCTCATTTGGGTCTGGACTCAGGAGCAAAGCATTCCGAAACAGCTGCTCCGAGGATCAGGCAAAGGAAGAGCTTTGGCTGAGAGGCCCACTTAGAAGAGAACTGCCCTTGAGAAATAGAATGGGGGGCCGCGGCCAGTGCTGAGCATTTGGTACGAGACAGGAGCCTCCGGAAAGAGAACGCTTTCCACCATAGTACCAAAAATATTAAAAATATTACAATACTGTACTCTTAACTTACTTTCACAAGACAAGGCATCATTCCTAACAAAACACAGTGTAGTAAATATTCAGCTGTTAGTCCAAAGAATATGACTGTATGTTATGATCCAAATGATAATTTATTTGTTATTTAATTTTTATAACCAGAGATTTCAATACTATTTATTAAATTTTATACTGTGCCAACACCTGCGCTGTTGTTCTTTCATGGCGTCCTAAAAGCATAACCTCACGAAGGAAGGAAGGAAGGAAGGAAGGAAGGAAGGAAGGAAGGAAGGAAGGAAGGAAGGAAGGAAGGAAGGAAGGGCCCTCAGCCCTTGTCTCTGGGGAGGTGGCTGGACGGCTCAGAATCCCAACCGGCTTGGCCTCCCCCCACCTCCGGCAGCAGGACCAGCCTGATCCCTCGGCCCCTCCGGACAGCGCATGAGAACTCTGGTTGCTTAATGGGCCTCAACCAGCTGGGCTCACAGACTGTGCCAAAGCAGAGGGCTACGTTTTGTAACCGCAGCCCGCTAAGCCGAAAGCAAACCCTGTTTGGGCTGTGTCCAGTGTGCAAACCAGGTGTAGGGTTCACAAGGTCAGGCCGTACCCCCAAGCCCCTCCCCAATCCTAACTCTTGCGGGCAAGGCCAGCCAAGCCCATGCCCCCCCCAAGATCCGAGCATGCCTTCCTGTCCGCCACGAAAGACTGGTTCCAGAGCAGCCTCCCTCCTTCTGCTGCCTTGGCCTGGTTAGTGCTAAGCTCCCATCAGCCCCAGCCTAGCAGGTGGAGGGAAGAGATGAATAGCAGTCCCCTCCGGAAGGCCCAAGGTCCGGTCAGAGTTTGGCTTGGCGGGCAGGGCTCATATCTAGCGGGCGGGGTCATGCCAGGCTAAAGCACACTGGGGCGACTTGCCTACCGGCAAGGGGTCCCTCAGCAGCAGGCTGGGAGCAGGACTCCCCAGGCTGGGAGCAGGTTCAGATGACTGCGGTCCCTAGGACTGGCAGAAGATGCACAATTACAGTGCTACACAACCCATCTCTAACTGACAGGCCTGAGCATTATAAGAGGGCACGACTTGACCTACAATTTGGTCACAGGCTGCTGCTTGTCCCGAGGATGCTTATGGGAGAGGACCAAGGGACTAACCCGCCCCATCCAGCATTCAAGATGCTATTTCTGGGTACCCAACCTCCCCTTGCAGGAGGTCTGGCCACTGGGCTAGTCAAGGGCTGCATCCTAAGACTTTGCTCCATGCCTGTGGGGTGTGGTCAAAAAGGTCATGATGGCAGACATGATGGTGCAATGGAAGCTCTGCCTTTTTATGTGCCACACACAAAAAAGCCCAGGCAGAGCTTACACTGGCATAGCCACCATCTTGACTCTTTTGACCACCCTTCCAGACACCTCTCCTTCCTCCTGCAGCACCTTCATTGCTCACTTTCAGCCCTGCCTGTGGCATTGCTGGTTTTCAGCTTCCCATCCCCCTAGGAATCTCTTGGCAAAGGGCCCCCCTTCTGCCCAACAGGCCAAGAGATCCCGCCAGGGACACGGCATTAATTACCTAGTTTCATTTCTGTCCAAACAGCTGCAAATCCTGCCTGTGCATAAAGGCTGCCGAGAATTATTTCAACTTAATGTCAGCATTAATCACCCAGGAGCTAACGATGCATTGATGGGATTAGTAATTTCACTCCCCCCACACACATATGTAATTCAATTAAACACCTTCACTTTTTTTCCCCTTTCTTCTTTTAAATAAATTAAGTCTTTCCCATCTGCTGCCAAAAGACTATGGGTTAGGCCAAGAGGAGAGAAAGGAAAAATAAAGCTGAAGGCAGGTGAGCTTCTGCAGCCCCTCCTGGGCATGGGGGACACGTGTCTTGGCACTGGGAAACCAACCCGGACAGCATCAGACCTGCCCAAAGAAATGCAGAATAGGACTGATGGTGATTAAGAGACCCCAGCAAACCCTTTGCAAAGCAAAGCACAGACGAAGAATGGATCTGGAGCAGACAACAGAGAAGTTCCCCTGAGCACCGGCGATGGACAGGACAGGTTGCCCTTCATTCACAGGAACATTTGGGTGGCCAACCCGAGCCAGGGACTCCTGGCTGTGCCTTGGTCCTCAGCAGAAAGAGCTATCTCTAACTACGCATACAGAGAGCAATACGCCAGTTGCTGGTCGAAAAAGTCCAAGGCTCTAACAGTGAACTTGAAAGCATATAGATTTACACCTGGGAGATACAGCCTTTCAATATACCCTGTCCTCCAGCTGAGTTTAACCTCCAGCTTTCCGTCTCCCAAGAAATTGCCCGTTCTGCTCTAGATTTGGAGAGTAGCTCAAGGAAGGGCGAGTCCTGTGTTTCCTGTGTTCAGAACGGTGCGAATGTCACAGGTTCGTTTGATACCCAAGAGTTGTCTACTCAGACTCACCAAGCCGCTCCCAAATGAGGCACTGCACATGAAGACCTTTTGTTCACCCCTTTTATGTTGGGGGGTTCTCTTATAAAACCACTAGTTACAGTATAAACGTGCTTTTCTCCTACCTAGGTGACCAACTAACACAATTCTTTCCAACTAAACTTTAAGATGTGTGGACTTCTATCACTATTACTACTCTAACTACGTCTATCCTAACTAGTACATGTAGGTCACTAAGCTATTCTATCACTATACTATTTCTATTACTAACACTACTAACAATACTACTGTCTTTCGAACCCAGTTCTCCTTTAAGTGGACAAAGTCTCACTTGCTCCTTCTCTACCTTGGCTATGAGCCTTGACTGCCCCTCTCACCCTCCTTTCCTTCTGTCTTCTGCCTCTCCTACACACCCCCACCACACACCCCCAGCTGCTCCAAACCCAGGGCTTTTAACCATCTCCCAGCCCTCCTTACGCTGCATTAGGTTTAAAGGGGAAGGATATGTCATGTTCACTGTTGAAAGCACTTAAAGGGTGCTTACAATTTTAGTACAGTCCGTCCTGCCACAGCAAATCAGCCATTTCTTCCCCCAGGATCCCTGGACTGAACCCCTGCAGAACATCCTGGAAAGGGTCAGGCCCCGGAGGCTGTTCCTGGGCACAAGTGAGCTCACCTGACTACATTCAGCTCCCCATATTCTCAGCAAAAGCGCCATCAAAGCAACTGGGCACTTGGGCAGTGGTGGTCAAAAGCCTGTGTGTTCGATGCCTCCTCTGACTCAGAGGCTTCAAAGGCTGAGGGGCCGATCCAGCTGGTTGTCAACCTCAGCACGCAACCAACCACCTGCAGCAGACCCAGTTGGCCACAGCAGGAGGAGTCAAGGACGAGGGGCAGAGTACCCAGTCCAAGGACGCCCCTGGAGCTTCGGAGAGCTGAGCAGAGCCACTCTGCTCTGCTCCATGAGAAGCACAGGCACAAATGCCTGTAATCAAGCCACCCCTGCATCTGGCCTGAGTAAGAACAGCTGCCAACAGCTGGTTTCCTTTTGGGGACAACTCACCAGCCTCAGATCCATGTTCCCGTGCCCTTGCTTCCTGTCTGCCTTCGGAATCTCAGCTCTGACTCTAACCAGGCCATTAACCTCTTGGGTGGGTGGACTCCCAGGCTGTCACAGATGGTGTCCGCATCTCCAAGCCATGCTCTGTTTGGGCTCTCAGCTGAATTCCAGCTCCTAGGCAGCGCCTTGCTCGCCTGCATGTATTCCCACAATGTTTGTATGCTTGCACAGCCAGGTCCCTGTCTGCTGTGGTGCGTGACTGCTTGCTACTTGCCAGTAAACCATTTGCAAATCAGGACAGTATCCAGTCTGAAATGGGTCATCGAGGGTCCGGTCCCTGCCTCTACAGGGTGCCTTCTGACATCACAAGTATCTCCCGACACCTTTTCTTACAAGAGGTGCCAGCACAGCCTCGCAGCTTCACTGCTAAAGAACAGCCTTGTACAGCCTTGGCACTAAGCCACAACGTGATTTGCTTGATTGGGATCAGCCACTCCTGGAGGGGAAGCAATTAGGACAGGAAGATTCTCAATCCTCCAGCTGGTCTCAGATTTGAAGATCTGTGGCAAGGAAGAGAGGAAGCAGTGCAGGTGTTAAACCCACCCCTTCCTTGGAGACCCCTCTTTGCATTCTTCCCTGGACTTTAAAAACTGACCCTCCTACTTTTCTGCAAACTCTTCGGAAGCAAGCTCCACTGGGCTCCACAGGACTTACTCCTGAGAACAAAAGGGGGTGTCTGTTTCCCGCCCTCCTGTGACCCATCTTGACACATACTTTAAAACATGTTTCCCATGTGGCAGACTGCCTTTTAAAAATAGCATTTCTTTTTTCACATCAGACAAAAATCTGTGTTATGGGCTTTGCACTGAGATTCATTGCCAAAAAATAGCTGAAAGACAAACCAGAGGGACAATTCTGCCTTTCTATGAGGTTTCATGATCTGGTTGCTATGTTGGCTGGGAAATTCTGGGAGCTGAAGTCCCCACATCTCAAAGCGGCCAAGGTTGAGAAATACTGGGTTATCCTATCAGCTCCAAAGGGCACCACCTGCTATTTTCCCGTTGCTCTAATTTTTGTTTAACTCACGGAAGTTGCTATTACAATACTCTCTCTTGCAAGCTGCTCCCAAACTTTGGACTATAGAGCAGGGTGAGGACCCTGTGAGGCACTTCGTAGAGCGCATATCCAACTACAGTTCCTTCTTCCTTTCCCCCCTGCTACAACACTCCTTCTGATGGCTCAAGGTTAAAACCAGTAAAACATCAGGGCACAATTTAACCAGAACAAAAGCAGTAGGGAGGGGTGGACACAATTCTGCATTGTGAGCCAGTCCTTGGGTTGGGGAAAAACATTCTGCAAATTACACAGGGTATCTTTAACAGAACATTAAAAAGGCTTTAAAGCCTTCTCCAGCACTCCTTCAGGCTGTTTCCATTTTTTGCATCCCTAACAAAGCTGTCCCATTTTCCTGCCCTTGGCAGGAAAGGTAATTTGTGCCTCCACCTTTACTTGCACAAGCCAGAAGCCTACTTAGCAGCAGCCACTCTCAACAGAACAACTGAAGCTTGTCGGAAACATAAAACTATTAGGTAGGGAATATGAAACGGGTGCATAAATTACCTTCCTCCAGTTCAGAGGCAGGAGATGAAGCCACCTCCGTAATGTCAAAGCATGGCCAGTCACAGGGGCACCTTTCCTTTGCCCACTGCCCCCCATTGTGCCACCTGAAAGCACATCTGCTGCTCCTTCTATTCCCCTTCCTCCTCACTCTTCAGCCCAGAATGGTGGCTAAAAGCAGCCTGCTGATTAGAGGGGAGAATCAGATGGGGTCAAAACCACAACTGCTAGATGTGCAAGGCTTCCCAAGCAGAATTGCTCTCCATAAATGGGCAGGTGTTCTGCCCAACAACCAGCTGGAGAGCAAAAGGCGTGGCAGTTAGTCGAAGGGCAAGGGAGGGCACGGTGGAGAGACAAACCTGCCCATTTATGGATTATGGGATGGGACAGATCCTTCTTCCAGGCCATCCATTACAAGCCTACAGTCTTGTAGGTAGGTGCCTCAGGAAATGGCAGCTGGGAGACAAAATGCAGGCAGGCCTGCCCTCTTTCCCATGCTCTCCTAATCATCTCTGCTCAGTAATTCCCACTGAGTTCCTTGCCACTTATTCCTAGGTAGGCCACTTGCTTTAATCAGTTAAGGGATTCCGTGAAAAGGCTTCAAAAAACCCAACAAGCCATTTCTCACCATCCTGGAAGGTCAAAAAACCCCATCTTTTTAATTCAAGAGCTGACTGGAATTGCAAGATTCAGCCTTCGCCTCAGAAGAAGCCCTTTCCCTACGCACCCACCATCTCTCACACAGGAGGCGGCACTCCTTCCCGAGGCACCTGAAAGCAAAAATAAAAACGCTCCTCCCTCCAAAGTGTGCAGGGCATATGCCAAGGCCAGCCAAGTCAATCCATGTGCCCGTTAAAAAGTCCTTGTCAAGGATTCTGCCTATGGAGCAAAGAGAGCTGCAAAATGTCCCCGGGGCCTTCCCACCGGAAATGTCATGATCGCTGTTGCGATGTTTGCGACATCGTAACGGCTCGCATGACAAAGCACGGATGCGTGTCAATGGCTGGAGAGGTGCGGGCGATAAACCGGACAAAGAAGGTAATGGGGTTGGGAGATCTACTGAACAAACAAGGTCCCATCGCCCGGTAATCGGCCATTGATGCCCCTGATAAAGAAAGGATCAGGGCGAGGTTCGGAAAGGCGCGTCCGGGCTTTTGAGGAATATCGAGGTCTAATCGCCCGGTAATGGACCATTACCTCGCAGGAAGATAAACAGGGTGATGCCCGGGGCGAATGGGGCTGGACAACCTCTCACCTATCAAGTCTTGATGGCCTGTCACTCCGTGGAACTCGTGGGGCACACCCGGGGAGTGTGGGGGTGGAGCGCTGTTTGGCACGAGACTATTTAATTCAACTTTTGGCGCTTCCTTCACTCTCAGCTTTTTACTGGTGTGCATTCTATTCTAAATAAAAGCCAGAGCTTAAACTTGATTTAGAGTCTGAGTCTTTTATTTGGTCTTAGGCATTCCTTACAGGAAACGGGTCCTGCAAGGAGCAGCTGCACACAGGCAAGGGTGTGAAATGGACCAGCCTGCAAAAAAAAAAAAAGCGGAGGGCAGCTTTGCTAAGGCAAAGCAGCAGATTTGCAGCTGCCCCACGTCTTGGGAGGGGCCCGAGGCTGGCAGCCCTGTCGCAATGCCCATTTCAGGTGAGAACAAGTGCTCGCCCTCCGACCTGCCCTTGGCGCCAGGCAGTCCCACCAGCAGGGCCCCGACCCGCTTGGAGGCTGCCTGCAGCTGCTGCGCCTTCCAGGACTCGGAAAACTACCCTACCGCCGCGGGGGACCCTGCTCTCTCTGCTGCCAGTTAAATGCTGGCAAAGAACGCCAGGATTTGTGGTTCTTGACACTAAGCCAGGGGAGCCAACGCCGCCGTTTCCCACGTGCGAGGCCGAGACCGGTTCCCACCAAGCTAGGGTAAAACAGCTCCAGGAGGTCTCGAGGAGTTTGCCCTCCAGCGTGCGCAGCGGGCATGCCAGAAAACAACAGGTTTTCTCCGCGTAACTAAGAGCAACATAAACGAACCCGCAGCCGCGTCCAGGGTTTTTAGCAGGGCTCCGGTCGAAAATCCTGCCAGAAGCACAACACACCGGAAGTACTTGATCCCCCCTGGGCCAGTAACAAAACGTCTCCTCTATTTTTGGTAACAACGGAAATCAGTCTCCGTAGAGACCGTCAAAAATTGCCATTGCCGACTATATTTCAAGTCGTCAAGGCGGGGTATTGGGAAAAGTTTTCAATTAGCAATAATCGCGCCTCGGATAAACCTCATTGGCTACGATACTGCCACTGCGCAAAGCTGATAGAGAATTCCGCCGGCCCGGGCGCCCTCCTGCCGAACGCTTTCTCACGTGAGAGTGAGCACGCCCGAATACGGGCTGAAAATCACGAATAAGCGCCTCGGCTTCTTTTCACGATGTGTGTCTCCCGCTCGTGAGATGTTTCTGGGAAGTGCCCGCTTTTCACCAGGTATTTTCCCGAAGCCGGTGGCCGCAAAGGATTCTGGGCGCCGCATGTATATTAGACTGGAGCGGGCGGGAGGCTGTGATGAAGGTATGACGCAAGACGAGGCGGAGCAAGCGCCGTTTCAAGTTCGGCGAGAAAGCGAAAGCAAACCAATCACGGGGAGGAGAGGCGTGGCCAGGTGCGAGCCCGGCCCCGCCTTCCCGTCGCTACTGTTCCACCGATTTAGTTGGTCTGGTTTTTCTTTCGGGTTGATTTCGGCTTTTTCTCGCCTTTTTTGCTCTTAGTGGCGAAGAAGCCTCGCTTGTCTTCCCCAGCCGAGCAGTGCTGCTGACGGTCAGGGGTCTGCCCCAAGAGGATGGCTCCCACTCTGGCAGCCTTCTCTTACGGCGCGCTGCTTCGGACTACACCGCCCATCGCCCCCGGTCCCAGCCACATTCGGTGCAGCCCAAAGCCCCGGAGCGGCACCAACTCCCTCCACCGCTCCCGCTGTCGAGGACCACGGGGTTTCGTGGAAATCAAGCCCTGCCCCCGGCCCTTGGTAGGGTCGCCCTACCGCAGTGCCGAGCCTCCTCGCGAGGGGACCCTGGGGGGGGGGGCGTGAGGCAAGCCCAAGGGAAGCACCCCTTCGCCCTGGAGCCTGCCTTCCCCAGGGTGACCCTTTGCTCGGGGGCCTGTTGGGAGGGGCAGAATCGGAGCACAACCGACCGGAGACCTTCCAATGCTTGCTTGCTGAGCCTGCAGATGTGGGAAGTCCAGCCCGCCCCTTTCTCTCCGTCCAACCCAAAGCAACCGAAGCGGTGCTTGGCTTGCTGCAGAAGAAGCCCCCGGGGGAGTTGGGGTGGTTGCAGTCGACAGCTTCCACGCCCAGTGAGCTTCAAAATGTGGTTGGAAAAGATGGGGGCAGGGTGCTGAAGGTGGCAGGGAGCCCAGGCCCTCCATCTGCCAAGGGAAGGTCACAGCTGGGCCCTGGGAGAGGCAGCAGGTGAGAAAGGTGGGGGGGGTTCCAAGTGGGAAAGCTAAGACTGGCACCCTGGAGGGGGAGGTTGATAAAGTTCCCTCCCTTCTGTCAGTGTGGTGGGAAGAGGGGAGCAAGTCACCCTTCAGCGTAATCAAGATCAAAAAAGGAGGAAAGATTCCAGCTGCACAGGGAAGCTGTATGGGAGGCTGTATGTTACTAGATAATCTGTTTTGCCTCGTCAGAAGGGTAGATGAAGGGGTGCAGAGCAGCCCTGCAAAGTTGGCACGAGAGCCCTGGCACCTGGCATATCTCGTGAGCTGCCAAGGCTGCCTTCGAAAAGCACATCCCAGCTGGCCCATTCCCTCCTGCGACCTTGAAGCCCGGCCCATGTTCCATGGGCTGACCTTGCCTCTGCCGTGCCCGGCGGAGGACAGCTCTATAAAGCCACCCTCTCTCTTCCCAGACACTCCAGCTGCTGTCAAGATGAAGGCCTTGCTCGGCCTCCTCTTCCTCCTCCCGCTGCTCTTCGCCACGAGCCAGGCCCAGTGCCCGGCCCCTGCCGACCTCAAGAACCCCAACGGCACCAGGATCTGCTCCCAGATGTACACGGACGACAGCCCCTACTACGACCTGTGCTGCGCTGGGAAGGTTCTGGTGGCACCGGCCGGGGAAGACCAGCCCTACATGCCCACGGCTTTCAACAACAAGGTCTCCTCGCTGGTGGTGGCGCCCCGCTGCGAGCTCACCGTTTGGTACAGGAAGGGTAAAACCGGCAACACCCGAAAATTTAAAACAGGGGCCTATCCGCGGCTGCAGGAATTCAAAAGGGGGCTCTTTGGTGACTGGAACGACGCTATCTCTGCTTACTACTGCAAGTGCACCTGAACTGCCCAGGCTGGCCGGGAGGGAGCCAAGAAGGGAGCTGCCACCGCCCTGCCCATGCTTGCCAAGGTGGCCCCCGGAGCCCCGTGCCTGACGGTCCAACACCACGGCCACTGCAGACGGGTGGGCACCGCCTTCCCAGGGTCTTCCCTTCTGCCCGTGCCTCGTCGCAACAGCAGCAGCGAAACCAAAGCACTCAGGCGAAAGGCAGAACCCCGGAGTCCATCCCGCAGCCGCCAAGGACTGGCTCAGTCCTCCTGTGAACTGGGGCGTCAGGATAAGGCAGAAGAACGAGAACTGGAAAGCAAATTCGTCTCCAGCTCCCCCTGTTAACAGCGCGGCAAATGTATTTGATCAACTGAGGACCTTCCCCCCCACTCTGAGCCCCATCAGGACTGTCGCCTTGCGCGGAAGATTTGCTCCTGCAGACGCCTTAAGGTCTTTCACGCAGCGCTTTGTTCCCCTCTCTTCCAACTTCAAAGGCGTCCCCTCCCCGAGACCCGCTTGGAGCAGATGGCCCTTCTGTCTCAGCCCAGCCTTTCTTGTTGTGCCTTGCCATCGGAAGCATAATTAAAAGCGAAGAAACGTGAATCTCAGAATGGGTCTGGTGTTTTTGCAGCTCAAGGTCAGCAAATGTTGGGGCAGCTTTTAGTTTTACTTCCTGTTGTAAGTAACCATTTAATTGGGAAGGGCTTTCAGCAGCCCATGAGTGCAATTATCCCCACCAAGCAACAGGTTCAATTTCCCTCCTCCCCATTTGGCAGAACTGTGCGGGGTAGGGGGAGAAAAGGCTGTACAGGCCTGAGTGTGGGCGGGACTCCTCAGCCTTGAAGACCCCAGGCAGGCAGACCCTCTCCCCCCCCCCCTTTCCTTTGCTCTGTGACTGCAGCCACCTCAACCAAAGCGGGTCCCACGCTGTCCATCGCAGTGGCTGCAGCTACCCCCTCCTTCAAGACACCGAGCACTGGAATACCCCCCTTGCTTGCTCCATAAAAAGCACTGAATTTGGAGGGGGAAGGAATTCGATTGCAATTCCAAACCCACTTACTAGAAACCAGGTGGACACAGTGGCTGGTTCCAATGATATGCCAAACCTGAGTTAGCAAATTGGCTGCTGTTTTTATACCACATGCTACAGCCAAGCACATCAACCAAGTTACGGCATAAGGAGGTGAGCCTGCTCGCCACCGTAGGCTGAACTGTGAACCGCACAGCCCCACTCAGTCTAACTGAGCAGTTAACGGAGATGCAGCCGGTATAGACCAAGTGGCTGTGCGTGGCATGGAGAGGAAAGGCCTCGGGGGTCCTGCTGCCAGCTGGTGATGCCGGGTCTGCCCAGATGGATCCAATGGAGCCAGTGCGTGCCAACATGCTGGATATCAGATGTCAGTTCAGATGTTTACCCCCAATGTGGCTTAGCTTGAGCCAGGCCTCAGATCCAGGAGGCAGGGTCTGCAGGGCATGGTCAAAAAGGTCAAGATGGCAACCCAGAGGTGCAATTGAAGCTCCAACTGCTTTTTATGTGCCCCAGCTCAGCTCCTATGCTGATGTCTGCTGAGCCTTCAAGCATGAAGCAGCGACAGGGGCAGATGGGGATCCTGGAGTATCGAGGGGCTCTCTCCTGCCAGTGGCCCCCAGCCTGAAACGAGGGAAGGGGAAAAGCTCCCAAGGACCTGCTGGTGAAACTGGGAGGCCACACAATAGCAGGAAGGGTGGGACCATTTCATACTGCATTCCCACTTCTGTGAGAGGAAGCCCCTCTGAATTCAATTGGCGTCGCTTTTGCGTAGACAACTGCCAAGGACGTTCATTCTCAAAGAAAGCAGGATTAGAGCAAGTGCCATTTTCTCCTTGTCCCAGTGGAAATCAGCAAGAAAGCACGCGTTAATTAGTGGTGAAAGGGGAGGCCTATGGGAAATGGAATGACTTTGCAGACATGTAAGGATCATGACTGCAAATTACTTAGGAAAATTAGAATTCCTCCTCCACCCCCAAGCTGACAGGACCAACAAGGGCCGCAATGACAAAGCAACAAAGTGCCTGGACTGGGTCTCCTCACCCTGGGGAAATTGCATCCTGAATTCAGGCACTTTTAGGAAGACTGGGAAATCCCCCTTGCACTGGGAGGTGCCTTTGAACCCTGACTAGCCCAAAGATGCTTAATAAAAGGTATTTAGTTCTGAAGAACTCACACAGAGTATTTTTTTAACCACAGAAAAAGTTGAACCAGATCCAAGACAAATGCAGATCCTCCCTTAAAGTTCAGGAAAGGCATGTTCACAAAGACATAAATACATGCAGATTATATCCACAAAAACCAGTTTATTACAATTGTATTTTTATAGCCAAGGAGGAAGAGATGCCTGGGGGATTTTCCATCTCTTGGGCCAAAGAACTTGGCCATCCCATGGTATTTGATAACTTGGACCTCAAAGAGCAGGGGGGCTGTGGAGGGAATGGCCTTAGCTGCTCTGCTTGGGCAGCCAAGCGTGTGGGGCAAAGCATGTGTGTGTGTGTGTCTCCAGGGTCACAGCAGGGCAGGATGGGCCTCTCCCCCTTCCATCCTTCTTGACATCTTCCCACACTGGACCTCCACCCTCCAGAGAAGATGGGCCTCTACGGTAATGGCTCAGCCTTACATGAAGACAGTAACCTCTGCTTAAAGCAGTGTTTTTCGACCTTGGCAGCTTGAAGATGTGCCGACTTCAACTCCCAGAATTCCCCAGCCAGCAAGGCTGGCTGGGGAATTCTGGGAGATCAAGTCCGCACATCTTCAAGCTGCCAAGGTTGAAAAACACTGGCTTAAAGAAACGTCGGCTTATCAAGATGTTACTCTCTGGATCACGCCGGGCGGAAGGTGATGTCCAAAGCAGAGGGAGGCAGCCGGCTCTCTAAAGTCCTCCCGCAGGGCGTCCAGCATGCAAGCAGGAAAGGCCCAGACAGCTGTCGCGGGGCCACCTCTGGCTCAGCCTCAAGAAAGCAGAAGAGGAAAGAGAGCTGATTTCCCCGGGGCGGGACTGAGGCGACCTGCCTCCCGCCCGGCGGCCAGAAGCTCCGATTAAAGCTTCTGCCCTTGAAGGAAGCTCCCGCCGACCTCTCCGGAGCAGAAAGCCCCGCGGCCGCTACCCGTCCCCGAGGGGAAGCGCGGGGGCGCCCCGGCCGCCAGGAGCCCCGCCGGGGAACGGGGATGACCGCTGGGCCAGGAGCACGGCTAGGCGGACGGGCGGTCGGCCCCAGGGCGGGCAGAGAGCGCGGCGGCCCTCGCCCTCCCTCCGCGCCAGGCCCCGAACCCGAATGCCCGTCGCGCCCGCCTCGGAACCCCCGGTGGGAGCGCGGCCCCGGGCAGCACAGGCAGCGACCAAGCCCCGGGGGCCGCCGGGCGGGTTCCGCTTCCCCGGGACGAGGCAAGCGGCTTCGGGGCAGACCGGGCGCTGAGCGAGTCGCCCTTGAAGCCGCTGTTACGGGAGAGCCACTTGGAAGCCCCCTCGAGGCGATGCTGCACAAGCGCCGGAACGGGGCAACGCCGTCCCCGGGATCGCGAAGCCGCCGCGCCGGCTGCGAGGCGTTCCAGCGGGGCCAACTCCAGGCCGGGCGGGCAGGGGGCGACACCCGCGTCCGAGAGGCACGGAGAAGCGGGGGGCGCCCGGGTTGACCCAGAGCCCTCCGGGGAGGGCGCGAACACGAGGGCCCCCTCAAGGATCCTCGAAGGGCCTCCGCGCCCGCAGGCTCCGAGATCCGACCGGCCCCCTTTCCAATCGGTGGCTCCGCCCTTGCAGGAGGGGCCGCCTCGAAGTCCCTCCCTCCCCGGTCTCCTCCCGTTAGCACCGCTGCAGCCGGGCAGCCCCCGCCGACGCTGCTGGAAAGTCGGGAGCTTCGTCCGGCGCTTGCGGAGGGGGCGCACCCGCCCGCCCGCCGCTTCTCGCCCAGCCTTGCTCTCCCGGCCGGGGGCCGGGGTGGGTGAGGTCCGCGGCCGGACGAGCTGCCGGGTGCCCGCCGCCTCGTCCCGTTGCCAGGGTCCTCTCGGGGCTCCCGCTGAGGCGGATCTGCCCGCAGGTAGCAGCGTCATGGTTACCCCTAACCTGCTGTTGTGGGATCACACAGCAGACTATTACACGAACCTCACGGGTTGGCATCGGGTTCACACCCTATTGTGATTGCAGGGCCTTGTGGCCAGAGAAGGGACACAGCTGGAGCAATTCTGTACCTGGTGCTGGACTCTGCGCTTGGCAAAACTACAGTCCCTAGTTGAACCATGGTTTACTCAAGCCACTTTTCCTGGTTCGGACAATTCCATGGATCATTAGGCAGGTTCAGAGAACACAAACCCCACCAAGCCAGGAAGATTAACAGCTGCCCCCTGCTTGATCGGGTTAGCCAGGCTGACTTAGTGTGCCACCCACAGATGGTCCTTAGATGCTGGCCAGGGAGGCCCACTCAGTTTTATCTTGCAGCTTAACATGGGACCAAGGGGGAGAACCCGGGGCCCTGCTTTGAGAGGAAAGACCGGCTATAAAAGTGGTAAAAATGCCAGGGTTGGGTGCGCACAACACGCTCCCCTGGGCACCGTGCAGTCTCAGAGTATCAGAAGGACCCAGCCCTGGCTGTCTCAGCTTGCGGGGATGTTAAATCAACAGGTGGCAGAGCAGTTTGGGGGGGTCAAGAAGCCCACCCCACCTGAAGATGCCCTCCAGCAAGTTCGCTTCTCATGCTATTCTGTAGATGCAGTTTAAAATCATGGAAGCAATTATCTCTAGGAAGAGCTGAACCAGGAGATTTTGCTTTTTCTGTGGCATATTTCTTGGTGTGCCAGGAACATGAAAAAACAGAATTAAATGTAAAAAAATAGCACCTTGTACTGTTGACCATCTCACCTGAACTCAATGCTGTATTTGAAAAAAACCACACAAAACGGCTCACAACCAGTACTTCGACACAAAATCCAGACTCTTTATACAAGACAAATCATGGCTAAGCTGTTACTAGAATTAATCACAGCAGTTTGTCTGAAGCAATTTTAAAAAATCATCTCAACACAAAATACTGTTGAGTTACCAAAGAAAACAAGAACAGGAAAAAAAAACCCCAATATAAATAACTTCTTTAAAAAAAAAAGTAACAAAACCCCACAAAATGAATCAGTAGTCGTTCTTGCAGAGGGGGGGGAAAACAGCTCTGGACAAGGCCTCCAGTTATAAAATTCTTCAAGCAACCAGGAGGCGGGGAGGGAGGCAGGCTTTTGAGGCCAGGCCCTCCAGGCCTGCAGTTAAAATTCCAGTCATTTCAGAAAACTGGGAAAATGTAGTGTTGGGATAGGGAGGTGGTGTGGAAGCTGTAAGAGGGGGAAGGTTGTCACCCCAGGAACCACACCTCCCTGACTTGGCAGCTTCATCTGAGATTTTAAGTCTTTTTTCCTGCAGGAAAAGTTACATATTCTTGCATACTTGAGGTGCTAGTGTGTTTTTTAAAAAAGTCTGTATATAAAAAACTGATTCCTGAAGTAAAGGCAGCAACCGGCTGTCCGAAATAGGGGAAAGGGAGTGACTGGTGGGCAAGTGGGGTGGCCAATCACCCTCTGGACCGCTGGGCATGTGTGAAATACTGAAAGAGGAAAGACTCAGGAGGCCGGCTCAGGCTGACGCCTCCAAGAATGAATGCTGCGCCCAGAGATGGCGTGGCCCAAGGTGATGGGGCCGGGTCGTCTTTAAGTCAGGAATGCTGGCACCGAAGACCTCCTGCAGTGCCCACGGGCTGATCGGAGCAGCCCTGCAGGAACAGCCTGGCTGCCCCCCCCCCCCCCGGCAGAGGGGGAGAGACCTCATGAAGTCAGCAAAGATCCTGAGGGAGGGAGCCAGGCAGCAAGGTGCTTGCTCGGGCACCCCACCCCAAGGCCGAGGGAACCCCTTCTGAACACACCAGCTGGCTCCAGAGGTACACTGGTTGGAGAAGTGGCACGTGTGCACACACGCATGCACACAGACACACACAACTGGCAATGTCTTTGAGGCAGGCTGCTCCTTTCTTGAGAAGGAAGCATGCAGCAAACGGAGCCCGCTTTGCAAACGGAGTCCCTAAAGATGGCACGAGGGAGGACTGGGAAATGCTGGAGGGCTCTTGTAGGGGCAGGGCGAACGCTGTGCCTGCAGGAAGAAACGCTTGCAATCTGAGCCAAGGGGGGACTTCCCGCCACAGGCTGCTGCTTCCACCCCACCTCGAAGTACTAACACAGCAACGGTGATGTTGTATAATACACGCCCACGAGAATCTAAAGCCAGGCAGGTAGAAAACCCCAGGCGCCGACAGAGAGGTATGACCCTTCCCCTAATATTTTCCGCATGCAGGGAAGTTCACGCTGTACAACATGCAAGCAACAGCTGCGATCAGGGGAGCGGCGGCACCCCTCCCCCCCGAAACACGGCCAGGCAAGCACCCCGGGGCTTCCAGCAAGCCACACTGCTGGTGCTCGGAGGGCCTCTAGAAGCCTTCCCTCCTGTGCCCCGGCGCCCAAGATGGAAGCGTCCCTTCGCTCGGGCAGGCCCAGAGCTGGGGCCTGGGGCACCTTTGACTTCCCTACTGCCAGGCCTCTCTGCCGCTCCTGCCTGAGCCATTCCAGCAGGAAGCACTGCCACCAGCTGAGGGCCAAGGGGATGAGGCCACATTTTGCTGCTGCGCTCCCCAACATTTTTAGGGTTCAGCTCTGGGGTGGCGGGACAGGGCCATCTTCTCCTCCTCTCTGTCCCCAGGGCCTATTTCTGCCAAGGCACGTCTCCTCTCCCAGCAGGGTGAGGAATTCCACCGAGCATCCCATCCCTGGACCCAGCGCACCGGGAGGCTCCCTGCTCGCTCCCCGCCCCTTCCACCTTCCAGCCACACGGCAGAAAGTAGCAGCTGACAGAGCCTTCGCGAAGGAAGGCCACACCTCACCCTTAGATCAAGATTGGAAGGACTCCCACCCCCACCACAAGCTGCTTTTGCAAAATGGGGAGAGGAAAACTACGGAGCACAGGAGCAGACAAGCGAACCCACGCAGGACAGAGCAAGAGGACAGGAAAGACTGCAGGAGGCAGCTGAGGGTGGAGGGAGCCCTCCGGGGTCCTGTAAAGGACGCTGCCAGGTCACGAGAGGCAGCCGACAGCCTGGTTTCTTTGGGGGATGGAAACTGGGCAAAGGGGTAGGATTGAAACCAGCCTTTCGGGGCCCGGAGCATCACTGGCGCAGTCCCTACCCTGCTGGCAATAGGCCCATTTTGTCCTGGAGACGCGGGGCAGAATTCCTGCCTGCCCGGGTTCACGCCCCTGGCGGGGCTTGCTGTGGGACTGTGGTCTCTTCCTCCCCCCACTCCAATGTAAAAGCACGCCTCGCCCTGAGATGGGTTTCCTCAGCAGTAGCAGCGTGGCAGGAATGCCATTCTGCAGCACCAGGTGCCTGCGGTCACACCGCTGGGCCCAAGGAAGCTCTGGGTCTCTGGGACAGGCCTGGCTCTGCAAGCAGCGGCCCCACCGGACAGGGGCCCCATGGTCACCGGCAGTTCAGAGCCCGTAGTAGTCACAGGTTTTCACGCTCAGCCACCGTGGTTCCCTAGAGCGGGTTTTCCCTACTGGAGATTCAGGATCCCCTAAACTACTGTGCTGCCTTCCCTTCGCTGCGGGGAAAAGCCGCCTCGGGAACTGGCGATCCACGCGTGTCCACCTCTAGTCTGGGGAAGGGGCGCCTGCCACGGGGCTCTGCTGCTCCCTCCTACCTGTGGCAGGTGAGAACTCGGGTGCTTTGGCGCTTCTGCCCTCCCCCCAGGCTGCCCCTGGCCAACGCCCTCCTTTTCTGTGCTTGGCTGGGAGAGAAGAAAACATTTCTGCAGTGCCGGACCGCTGCCCATTCCCCAACCAGTCCATCGCTGCCCAGGATTCAGGATGCAAACAAGGAGAGGGCAACAGAAATGTTGCCGCCTTTTTAGCCCCCTGCCCCACCCCCTTCAATTCAGTAGTACGATATGGCGACGCAGAAACGGTCTGCCAGAGATGGGTCCGCAGTGTCCGTTTCGGGGGCCGCGTCATCACTTGACCAAGAGGAGTCCTTAGAGAGGCGTCCCGACCACTTGCCGAACTCCTCCTGCCCACACCGACCGGGGGAACTCCCCCAGGGAGCAGGGCTCGGAGGGGTCCCAAAGCCCCATCCTCACTGGCAGGTCTCCAGCTGCTTCATGGGGCTGGCTGGGGATGATGGACCTTCCCCGTCTCGCGCTCTCCTCAGCAAGGAGTCCAGCTCTTTCATCTCATCCGGTTCTGCCTCATCAGGGGCACGATGCAGGACGGGGGGCCGGCTTTGCCCACAAAGGGATGCTTCAGGAGCTCGCTTGCCGTGGCTCTCTGGGCCGGGTCTCTGACCAGCAGGCGGTCGAGGAAGCCCTTCAAGGAAGGAGAGACCTGCCGAGGAAGGAAGAGCAGAGCGCCTGAGCAGCAGCTGGGAGGGAGGGAGATGGAATCAGCCGGGGGGCGCCCTGGAGAGCAAGACGCAGCCGGAAGGAAGCCCCCCCGACACTGGACTGACCCAGCCTCTCTGCCCATCCTGGGCAAAGGCGCTCGGCCTCATATCAGGTCCTGACCCAGAAACAACCGGCTGGTCAATCTGATGTCCCTTCACCGGCAACACAGACAGGCCCCCTTTTCCTCCCCCCGGCAGAAGGCCACAGCCTGGCCCCAGGATCTGGGAGAGGCAGGTATGGCCAGGCTGAGGAGAAGGGCACCTGTTTCCACCAACAATGGATGGCGATTAAGTCATGGCCACCGGCGTGGTCAGTGGGCAGCAGAAGCTGCCCTTGGGTAACACGCGATGCACCCCAGCAAGGAAAGCTGGACACGGCAATCCTGGGGCAGGGCCTGGAGCCCCCCAAAGCCGCTCAGGCAGCACCCCTGACCTGGCCTTTTGTGCCCGCTCTCCCCCAGCTGGGAGAAGCAGTGTGCAGGAGAGGGGTATCACCTTGTGCACATTTTTGAGTTTGGGGGGCAGGTTGTCTCGAATCATCTTCATTGCCTTCAGAGGGGGCTCGTTGAAATAAGGAGGCTCCCCGTCAACCATCTCTATCACCATCACACCAAGGGACCAGATGTCCACCTGAAACAAAAGGAGGGGGGTCGGGAGGAATGGCTGGAACTGGAGTGCCAGCAGGCCTGGCAGCTGAACCCCTAGGATCTGGCTCCGTTCTCTTTTCGTTGAAGTCATGCTACAGGTGGCATTGTCCAGGCTTGGGAGGGAGGGCTGTCTACTCTCTCCCAAGCAGCCATATTTTTCCTTTTCGGATGGATTTTGCAGTGTGCAGGTTGAGTAACCAAGGCAGAAATAAAAAACATCAGCGAAAGAGAAAGCAAAATTCATGGACCCTCTTATCTGAAAGTCCATTTCAAACCCCACTGCCCAAAGGACTAGATTCTGGCAAAGCTAGAGTGAGGTGGCAGTGGAAGGGAGGGCAGCCGTCAAGAAACACAGTCCCTGCTGCAGAGTCCAAGCCAATTCTTTAGGATTCCAGATAGAAACTTTGTGGTCCCTGGCCATCAAGATTTTCTGGGGGAACCAGGCAGAATCTGGGGCTCCCACCTTCAACCGTGCACTTCATGTAGCTCTTCTGCTGCTTAGCTGCTGTCACCTTTCAGTACTTCTCAAAAGGGCCCCCACTGGCCCCTGCAAAACCCCTCCACAGGGGAGAAGACATGCAAGGACTGCACAGCAAGCCCAGCAAGCCCTGTCCTCCGTCTTACCTCGGGTCCGTAGGGCAGCCGAGAGATGAGTTCTGGGGCCATCCAGTAAGGGGTTCCCACCAGCGACTTGCGCCGTGGCACCTCCTTGTTCACTTGCGCGCAGAATCCAAAGTCAGAGAGCTTGACCTGAAGGAGAAGCAATTGAGGAAAGCAATGATGGCGGGACATGTACAGAGCTGCTGAATGGCCACGTTCCAGAGCTTTGTTCAAGAAAGTCCCCACCACCACCTCAACTCTATTTCTAACACATTTTATAAAAAAAAATTGAGGAGAGGCAAAAAAAGCAAATTACACAATGCTGAATTCCGCCCCACACGGGCCACTCTGGCCTGCTCTCCGGCTAGGGGCAATCTCCAGGGCCGCCTCCTTTCTCTCTGGTGGGAAGGCAGCAAGGCTCTTTTTCAGCCCTGGACAGAACAGAGGGTTTTCCCCAAGAGGAGGTCATACTCTGCAATGAGCGATTCCCCCTCCTTCAGATGTGGCTTAGCCCCTTTGACCCTGCAATGGCTTGCTCTGCTTTATTTTCATTCCTGAGCCTCGGACATCTGCACGTCGTGTAGCCCTGCAAACGGGCTCAGAGGCTTAGGCTTCCCACAACAGACGGTCCATGCGCCAGCCTGATCTGTGTGCAAATGCACAGGCCACATAATTTCCATTTTCACAATGCTGGCGGAAATGCTGTTCTATCCGATTCTGGTTCTCCCCTGGAGAACGCAGAGGGAGGTCTTAACCGTTCCAGAAATTCTACAGAGCTCTCAAGAACTCCCGAGGACTGGCCATCGCTACTGACATGGTGCTGCAGGTGGCGCTAGAGATCCCGGAATTGTCTTTTTAGGATTTGCATGCAACCTTTTAGGGCAGGGTTTCTCCACCCTGGCAACTTTAAGATAGGTGGACTTCCCCTCCCAGAATTCTGGCCGGGGAATTCTGGGAGTTGGGGTCCACCCATCTTAAGGTTGCCACGGTGGAGAAACACTGTTTTAGGGAAGCTGGGCTGCTAAATTGCCAACTGGCCTGGGGAGCAAAAAGCTGGGGAGGTGGGAGTTGGGAGGCCTGACCCTCAACCAGGCTCTCTGGGAAGCAGAGGCCTTGGGCTCGGGGAGTCAGAACCGGCCCCCAGGGCGCCTGCCACTCACCCGGCCGTCGTGGGTGAGCAGAATGGAGTCACTCTTGATGTCCCGGTGGATGACGCCCTGAGCATGGAGTACGGAAAGAGCCTTCAGCACAGAGAGGCAGACAGCGGCGATCTGCTCTTCGTTCATCCTTCAAGCAGAACCAGACACGGCACTTACGCCTCTGACAGAGCAAGAACCCGGTTCCTGGAACGGAGTCAAATGCCTCCCGCCTGCCCGACTCTTACGGTGGCCAGCCGGGGGCCGGCTGAAGGCAGCCAGGTGGCCCACAGAGACGCACAGACCCACCCAGAGTCCCACCAAGCTGGTGTGACTGATTCGCTTCAAGTGGCGCGCCCCGGACCCCCCGCCTCTCCCCGCTCCTCCCGTGGTTTGTTTTGAAAGCCGCCTCAAGCAGCCGCCGCCTCTGGCAGGGAGTTCGCAGAGCTCATTCTGCGTTACGTGAAGCAGGCCCTCCTTTCATCTACTGCGTGGTGAGCAAGGGAGAAGCGGCGGGGTGGGTGAGCGTGTGTGTGTGTGAGAGGGAGAAGTACACACTTGGCTTCCTCTCCTTCTCCCCCCCACAGCAGATGCTGCCATTCCTCGCTTAGGAGGCTTCTGGGCGCGGCATCCACGCACCTTTCCTAGGGCAAAACGAGGGGCCTCGACCTGAGCAGCCTGGTCTGCGCCCCCTTGTGGAAGAAGCCAGCAGCTGAAGCATTGGGGGAGGCGGGTCTGGGTCCCCACCAAGCCATGGAACTCCCTGGTGATTAAGGGTCCGTCACTCTCTCCCAGCCTGGCCTGCCTCGCAGGGCTGTTACCATGAGGATAAAATGAGGGCAGACACTCGGAGTTAAGTGGGGACATACATGCGGGAAATCAGCCAGCCAGGCAGCCTCACACTGGGCTGTACGTTAAACTGACGGTGCCACAGGTTGGCAACCCTCTCCACCTCGGATCAGGAGGAGGGACCGCCTGCTGCAAGAACAAGGTCAGGCCACTGCACTGGGTAGGACCTTCTCTTTCCCTCCTCCCATGTAAATTCTTCCTTTTCCTAAGGTTTTTAGTCCAACACGAGGACATGCCCAACGCCTTTAGGTGGGTGCTAATTCTGCAGATCCTCCTTTCCTCCCACCCTTCAAGGCGGCTGGCATGGAGAAACTCCTGCTCCTGATGCCCTCGCAGGAGAGCGGCCCTCCGTCTTTCCACACCTCTTACCGTGTGTGTGTGACGATGTCAGTCAAAGCGCCGCCCTCCAGGAACTCCATGACAACCCAGAGCTCATCGCCCACCAGGTAGCTGTTGTACATCTCCACCACGTTCTCATGCTGATAGTCCCTCATGATCACAACCTGTGGAGGGAAAAAATCAGGCAGGCAGGCAGGCAGGCAGGCAGGACGGACAGACAAAGTCACTGGATACGTTTGCAGGGGGGCGGGGGAGAGAGAGAAATCCAGTGCCTCACATGAGAGGCTACTGACCTCCCACAGATGAGATGTTTAACCTAAAATCTCCCCGATTTTACACACGCTACACCCTGGAATGGCCATGGCATCTTTGAAGCACAAAGATACTCCTTTCCCGGGACAGAGGCCAGCAGGTTTGGGGCTCTGCATCATTTTGCTCCGGCCCCAGCCCCAGCCCCAGCCCCAGCCCTGGGAAGATGCCAAGCCCCAAGGAGCCTGCTTCCCTTCGCTGCAAGACCAGCTATCAGCCGCCTTGCCCGGCCCCTGCCCGAGTCCCGCTTCCGAAAAGGTCCCAGGTCCTGGCCCAGAAGAGATCCGCCTCCAGGCCCCTTCCGTCCTTCCTTCCTTGCATCCCGGCGTCCCCCCGTCCCCTCTTCCGCCACCGCGTTCTCCTCTCCCACCTCGTTGAAGAGCAGCTCCCGCCGCTGCTGCTTGCGCAGGTCCATCTTCTTGACCGCCACCAGCTTCCCGGAGCTCTTGACGGTGGCGATGCAGACAATGCCCGTGGAGCCTTCCCCGATCTTGATGAAGTTGTCCAGGTAGGTCCTGGGGTCTCCGGGGTCGACCACCATCTGCAAGGCCGCCCGGAACTGTTCGTGGGAGACCCGCTGAGGCTCGCGCTGTGGGGAGCAGGGCTGCTGAGGGGCCGGAGGAACTGGAGGCTGCTGGGGAGGGGGCCGGGGGGGAGGGGGGCCCGGGGGCGACAGCACGTGCGTCAAGTGGGGCTCGGAGGCATGCTGGGAGAGTCCCACATGGGGGGGCTCCGGATTTCTGGATCTCGCCAGGCCTGGAGGGGGGAGCCCGGAAGGGCTGCTGTTTCCGCTCACAGGGCCGTTGGAGGCTGCTTCCGGGGCCTTCCCGGGCCTGTGTTCTGCCTGGAAAGAGAAGGACAGGCGGGTGTTACTGCCAGAAAGAAAGGCAAAGCTCTCGTTGCGGGACTGGACCCACCTTTATTCTAGCGGAGAGAGAGAATCGCTCGAGCCCTTTTTAACCCTCCAAGAGAAGAAAAACAGCTTGCTGCGTACAAGCTTTTTCCTCCTTCCTTCCTTCCTTCCCTCCTAACAGAAGGAACACAGGACTGCCGCACTGATACCCCAAGACCGGAAGTCATCTCTGTGGGTCCTGCTAGTCTGCAAAGCGCAGGTGCTGTCCCTGGGCAGGCGCGTATGCTGGGAGGGGCTCCCCGGAAGACATGGGCCCGGCTGACAGACAGCCTGTCTGTGGACGGCCTTTTCATGGCCATAAAGAGATTTGGGGTAACTCCTGTACAAGGAGCCCCTCGTATTCGCCAGCCTCGGGCTGCTCACTCTGACCAGGGTGGTGGGTTTCCCACCACTTGCCGCCCACATCCACAGCTCGCCTGACACTGCAGTCTCCCTTGCCTCTCCCCCTCAGGGCCAAGCAAGGCCCCCCAAAAGCCCCCTTGTAGAGCATCCTTCTCACTGCAGATATCAGGGAACAGACCTGTGAGTCCCATTTAATCAAGCTGGGGTTGGGCCCTCCCAAAGGAAGAAAAAAGCCACCACATGGGCTGACTCAGGCCCCTGAGCTTCTCTCCCGCCCATTTCCGGCGAGAGGGAGGGAAAAGGAGTGCCCCTTCCTCCTGGATTAGCAGAAAGGGCTGCGACCAAGGCAGATGCAGCATATTCGTTGGGTGGAAAGTGAATGTTATGTATAATTTCTGGTCCTGTAGTCAGAGAAGGAAGAGGAAAGAGCTGGGTGGAAGAGGTGGAAGAAAAAGCTCTGGACGTCTCATGAGGGTTTGATGGGCTTCCACAAGACGAGAAGTTGCTGCACAGCTGCGGAGTCCCTACGAAGGCAGACAGAAAAGTCGCCGTACAGGAGAAGGAAGGAGCAGTGGGCGGTAGGCAGCATACACGGAAGGGGAGACCAAGCGGAGAGCAGATCACAGGGTGGGCAACGCAGGAGGGACTCCGGTTAGTGGGAGCAAGGAGTGCGAGTGCCCAGAAAAGGCCAGGCAGGCAGGCAGGCAGGAAGCCACCCGCTGCAGCTGATGGGAGGCCACCCGGCAAGGGAGACTACTTGACAGAGAAGGATGCAAGAGAACCCGTGAAGGTGCAAAGAGCGGAGCAAAAGGAAGAGGCAGGCTCCGCTCTTGCTACGAGGGGTGGTCATCCTGGCTGCAGAGGTACAAAAGGCACTGCTGTGCCGTTCCAAAGAAGCCCAGGGTTTGACGCACAGCCAGCCACCCAGGCCATGCCGAGAAGGTAGGCAAGCACGGCTTAAGAGGTAAAACGTGGCCTTTTCCACGGCGGACGAGAACGGCCTCTCCGGTGGATCGATCCAGGCTGGCCAGTCCTACGAGGGACCCAACTCTAAGACGCCCTGAGGAACTTTACCTGAGCACCCCGGACAGGATCAGTGTCTGCTCGCGGGTATGTGTTGAAAGGCCGTCCGGTCTGCTGTGCGGTTTTCATCACACCCTCGGAGATGGGGATATTTGGGGTCCGGATATTGGGCCCAGAGAGGGGCCGTTTTTCCCGGGGGGACTGTGGGCTGGCCTCACCAGTGTAGGTGGATTTGGGTCTTTTGTCAGGGCCCTCCGCCCGCTCCCTCTTAACCACGCGCTCAGCGGGGGGCTCCCTCTTCCTGTCCCGCTCGGGCGCTCGGTGACCATGTTCTGAGGAGGGCTTGTGGTGCTCAGGAGGCTGGAGGTGGCTGGACTGCTGGTGAGGCTTGCTGACGGGCTCATGTCCACGGGAGTGCTGAGCAGCAGTCCTGTTGTCCCAGCTCCTTTCCCTGCCCGGATCCACTTCGCTCTTGGGCCCGTGGCGGCCACGTTCCTTGGGGTCTTTGTTCTTGCTGCCCCCACCTTCGTCCTCCATGTGGTGGTGCTGGTGGTGCTGGCGGGGCCTGCCCAGGGCCTCGCTCAGGCCATTCTCCTGGTACAACTGGTCGTGCCGAGGCGGGAAAGGAGGGCTGTCCCTGCGCAGAGAATTGGACCGCGACACCGACATGTTCTCAAACTCATCTAGCAGCCAGGCCAGGGAACCGTCCTTGGCAGCTTTGTTTCCACGCACGATGGTCTTACATATATGGAATGGAAAATGGAGCAGGCAGGTATGGGGGGAAAAGAGGACACACAAACAAAAAAGAAAATAAGGTAAGCAACATAAAAAAAACAGTTAAGGTGCTTGATGGATGCTTGACAATGGCCCGAGACCATTTCAGCTTTTGCACACAGAAGCACATGGTAGCAGCAATGGTGGGGAGAACAAGGGGAAGGAGGACTCGCGTATGGGAGAAGACACGAGAACTTTACAGAGCTGTTCTCTCCACTCGCTTTCTCCTGCAAGTACACACCGTCCATGCCAAACCTCTTTTTTAGACATATAAATGCTGGCAGCGATCAGCAACAAGAATGCTGGATTTTAAAAGCAAGGACTGAAAGACAGCCTTACAGCAGCTTTCCCCAACCAGGTCACACAATGGCCACCAGAATTTTCAGCCAGGAAACCAAGTTACTCAGCTGGGAAGTCCAGACAAATACAACTGGAAGTCGGGAAGGCTGCCTTTGGGCTTCCTGGCCCGTTAGCCAAGTCTTCCGATTACACCAAACGCTACAGTAAGATGCTCGATGTAAAATGGATCACTTAAACCAATGCAGTCTCTAAGGCATTTCAGATGCTTCCAGTTTGCTGGAAGAAAGAATCCACCAAACCGGGCATTTCCCGCTGTCTCTCAATCTCAGACGGGTCGGCTGCAGTCAAAGGCCTCCCCAAGCAAACCATTACAGAGACAGAGAAACCCACTGAGCTGGGGAGAAAAGCTCCAGCTCATCTTCTTCTCAGGGTGTTACATTGCTCCACGAGGACAGACATGACCGCTCCTCCCAGTAAGAGGGGTCAGCGAAAATAATACACGTCAAGGCAAGGCTTAACCACCTTTTTTTTTTTGCAGAAATAAACAAGGAGGGGCAGAGAGACGAGTGCCAGCAGGGAGGGGAGGAGAGCAGCCTCCTCTCCCTGGTTGCCTCTGAGTTCCTCCCTCTTTGGTATGTGTGGGCTGCCTTGAATGAGTCCCCAGCGTTCAAGAGCTGGTCTTCAGCCACAGCTCACACAACGCAAAGCTCTGCCAGGAGCTTGGCAAGTGCCAGAAGAGCCTCTTATCACCCAGCTCAGACACCACCAGGCCACTGGAAACAGCAGGCCAAGGCTTCCCAGAGGCCAGCTGCGACAGGCAAGTGGATCTGGAAACAAAGGCCAGAGTGGTGAACCACTGCCCAGCAGGAGAAGGAACTGGGGAGGCTGGAGAAACACCTTTTCAGCCTTTGGGCAAATAAAGCCCAAATTCTGGATAGAGACGCCCCTAATTAGAGCTCAAATAAACTGCACAAATCGACAGCGTGGAGGCAAGTGAGCACATCTGGCACCGTGCTTGTCCAACCTCACACCGCACCCAATGCGATCCACGGACAGAAAGAGATGTGGGTCCGTGGAGTGTGGGGCTTGTGGATGTCAGAGCCACACACCCAACCTACACAACCAGCAAGAGTGGCTTTGTTCACCCAGTCTTGCAGATGACACATCAAACGTTAATGGACACCATGGCCCGGATCTAGATGGAATGCTTCCGTTGACCATACTGCGCACAAGCATGGGCGACAGTTGTTGTTGTTGTTTTTTTTAAGAGAAAAGGAGACCCTCAAGGATGCATCTTCTGTAGCTGAAACCAGATCTTCCACTTCATCATGGAAAGCAAACAGTGAAAGAGATACACTTTGCACAGCGACAGCTGCGAGCAAAAATTCTGCAATTTGCATGGGATTCCTGGAAACAGTCAGTGAACAACACGTAATCTGTGGCTCCAAATGAGTTTCTGAAGTGTCTCCTTAGTAAGTCAAAAGCATTTTGCAGATCTGCAAAGATACGCAATTCCAGCTGGAGCAGACAGGAGCCTTCTCACCAGGGAAGGCGAGAGGGCCTCTCCCCACCAGGGCACCTCACCCTCACTGACGATTCATTCTGCCTCCAAGAGAAACAACCAAACCCTGCAGAAACGCTATGCTACTGCCTGAGAGAACAGGAAAGGGTCTGCGTGATTTCTCCAACGAACCACTGCCCCATTTGGCGTATCGCCTTTCTACGCCAAACCACTGTCCCCAGTTCTGTGCAAGGTACCCTGCCTGAAAACTGGGCAGCCCCCCATGCTAGGTGGGGGAAGAGGCTGGGACGGGAAGGGTTGAGAGGTAGGAAGGGCTGTGACCAAGGCAGGTGGGTCTTCTGGCAGATAGAGTGCACCTGGGGAGACCTTTCTCCCCCAGGAGCACAGGCCTTTGATTAAGAAGCTTCCCGCCACCACAGCATTTTGGGACAGAGGAAACGCTACACTGGGAGGCCATGGCAGGACTGGAACAACCACTCTTGGCTAACTTTCTGGCACCTGGCTTTCCTCAAGAAATCACCGTTGAGTCACCCTCTGCTCACAGTACAAGGAGCAACCTCAAGCAGGCTGAAACTTAGAAGCCATTTCCTCTCTTATCAGGGGCAGGGCTTGCCACCCTTCCACGCGTGGTTTGGGGCACACAAGCCATTTGGAAAGACCAATCCTCACCTCCGGCATTCCCACCTGCAGATGTGGTTTAAAACCCTACGCTCCATGCTGCTTTCTTTGCAGAGCAGACAGAGGAAATGACAGCACAAAGTTACACGAGTGCAGGTGCCACCTGACCTATTTCGGATTTGAACGTCTGAGCCTGAACTATTTGGCCTGCTTCCAAAATACCGTATGCATATTTTTCGATCAAGCCAACTCTCATTTTTGCTTACAACTGGTGTCTATTTGTCTCTCTCACTATACATTTGCTCCTGTTTGGGTCCAACAGCTGGCTGATCCTTGGAAACCAACAGACCTCCTGCTCACTCATGCACCTTGCTCGTAAAATGATCTTGCCAGGTCCTTGAGCCTGCCTGTTCCTGCAACAACATACATCCTCTGCTGTCCCTCAGCCAGGCTCTTTACATCCAGGGATGTCCATCCACATGGCTAAACCAAGCCCAGCAAAGGGGAGATATCTGGGGGGAGAGAAGAGAGATCAGCCAGGGTACTCCTCACCAGGAAAACTGATCAGCAGCCCCTTCTCCATGGCAGACTCGGCAGTTTCAGCTCTGATCGATCCTCAACTGTGCAGACACAGCTTAGGTTGTTTTCAGGATCCAGTCACTGGCCAGCTAGCACTCAGCACCTACTAATCCCCCACAGAGGAGAAATTTCAGCTGCTCCACTCTGGGCTGAGCTTCATGACACTTCTGAAAAGCAGCTGCTTTGGTCTCCTAGGCCAACTCAAGAGCTGACACACAGGCTCCATTCTACCCCTTCGCTGCTGTGCCAAGGTCTAAATCTTGGCAGCTGGGCACGCCTTGCATTTCCAACTTCAGAGTTGCAGCGTATGTCTTGAAAAGATGTAGACACTGGAGAACTGCACATTTGCTGCATGACAGATTCCATATTATTGCTTGTGAAAACTAAATTCACATTCCCAGGAACTATGCCTGAAGCAAAATGGCAGTTCAGTAACAAAGCTTCATTGATGCTCTCTGACTTCTCGTGTTACATCCCTAGAATCAGATCTGTGACTCTGGTTCCTTTGGGCCGAAGTTCAACACAAGACTGATATCATGAGTAAAGCTAGTAAGTTTCAGCCTAGAACAGATCTCATAAACTTTTCTGAAATCTAACGTCTCCCCTCTAAGCACTGGCATGTTTGATCTAATGACAACTCAACAGTCATGTGCCACATGAGAGCCCAAAGCAGGTGCCACCAACCTTTTGAGAGCCAGGCTGGACCGCCGTAATGTACACTGGATCCACCAGTGGCTTTGGCCGCTTGGCCGACTCCTCGATGATACCCTGCCATTGCCTCGGTAACCCTGTAAACTTCTGCTCCTGCTGGTCGTATCCCGTGTGGACCCGGTGTTCAAAGTTGGAAGGGGCTGATATCTCAATGCGTTTCTTCTTTTTGCTGAACATGGTGATGTTGGCTAGCAGACCTAGAAGAAAAAGGGAAATTTAAGAAGATCTCAGTGAAGTACAGAAAAAGGCAAGGAGAGCTTCTCTCACGGCTGGTATCTTGTAAAGCAGCAACTCCAGAGGCAAGCAAGCCCAGTGCCGAGAAGCCCCCGGACCCTTTGCTCACACAAGGAGGCGCCCTCACACGCTTGCGGCTTAATAGTGTGCATGCCAGCAGCATGGGGGAATCTCCTTTCCGAAGGACTGATCAATGATTACAACTCCATCCCTCCCAGAGGCATCAGTCGCTCCTGCTAAACATTTATCAAGAGAACGCTCCTATGAAGACCTGATGCACATATGGACCGCACACCGTGCTTCAAGGGTTCAGTTGCAGGATCAACAGAGGACAAATTCAAAACCTCCCAAACAGCAATGAAAGACACAGTTGAGCAGCCTTCCCTAATGTGGCATGCTGTGTTCTCAAAAAAGTGCAGATTATACCATCATCGTTACCATTAAAACAGCATTCCCTATGTGGCTGTGCTGACTGAAAATTATAACTGGAGAACCTCAGATCAGGGAAGCTTGGTTTAAAAGAGAGAAGATGTATAGTGCTGGCATATTTTATTCCCAATCATGCTGTTGTGCTTCTTAAAAATATCTCTTGGCTGGCAAAATCCAAGGAGGGGCTTTGGCTGCTGAACTTTATGACCCTGTTTCCCCAAGACAGACCAGCTCAGCAACACCAGAGAAAGCCAGCCACACACAAGCACGCATGTACACACCCACACCCGTCCGTCCATCCTCAGAGCATGTGAATCTTTCTCCTCCTCTGCTCCACAGCCCTCCCCACCTTGTCTTTTGGCCTCCACCTTCTGCTTTTGCCTCATCTATCCTGCTCCTCTGAGAAATTGTTTTAATTTGAATCATCCACATTCCAAATTGGGGCAAGGAAGAAACACCAGGGTGCAGGAAGTGTAATGGCTTCCTCTGCTCAGGGAGAGAAAGGACTGAGTCAATCTCATCAGGATTCAAGCCCTGATGATCCCAAAGGCGTTCCTGAAATCAGCTGCAATGGGGAGACTCGGCATTCCGCAGCACTGGCTCCCAGTCAATCCTGTTGGACGAGTAGTTTCATCACAGGAGCATCCCCCGTTCTTTCTGCCCAACTGGGGCAGCAGCCCTCCCTTGACCAAGGCAGGGAAGCAGGCCAAACCAAGCTAGGCAGCAGTTCAAAATGAGGAGTGAATCATGGTGCCATTTTTTTCAACGCTAAACTCAAGGGTGGAGAAAGATTCTGCAGAGATTTAGAAAACTAGGTTTCTCAGGAACCATAAAACTAGCATTAGAAAGAAACGTGGGCAGCAAGGTGGGTCCAAAGAGGGTCACTCTAGTTGATATAAACAAGCACCAGGCCTGTTTACACCAGGGAGATGTTTACTTCCTTTAAATAGAAGGGAGAGGCAAGAGTGAGAAATCAAGGAGCACAAAAATATTTTGATTTAGGCAACGTCCAAAGCAACCAAAATGGTCAATTATATCCAGTATGATCTCGTTCACTAATTCCCCTGTGGCAGGACAGCCCATATGCGGGTAAAAGGAAAACCAAGAGGTACCTAGACTTCCGCTGCTAATCAAAAAGGCTGACAGCCATTATTTCCCTTCATTTTAAGCTACTCCTTTTAACAGTAAACCAACCTGCTCCACAGATAACCAGCTCAAAAGCTATTAATCTGACAAACAAAACACACATTAGAGAGTCTCATGTACATGGCAGGAAGTTAAACAAGTCTCATATGAACAGCAGAGATCGCACAGACATCTGCGCTCCTAAAGAAAAACTTCACCAGGTTTAGTGGACCGCAAGCTAAGACGTTCCTCTTAAAAAGGGTGCGATAATTCCCCCGTGCTGCAGAGAGCACACATGGACACCCCAGCCCTCGGAGTAGTAGCAGTAGTATGTATTTATTTGATCAATGACCAGCAAATTAAAAAAAAACAACAAAGTAAAACAAGTTAATACAGCAGTATCCTAGAAGACAAATCACGTAAGACTATCCCAGGCCTCGGACATGTTGGGATCACAGCGCAGCCAAAGGCTGCTCTGAGTACAACTAGCGGTCACCCAATGAAACGGAATCCTGGAAGGATCAGGACAGACAAGAGGAATTTTTCCCCCCACACAACGCATAATCAAACAGAGATTCATAACCACAGGATGCGGGGCTGGCTACCAGCTTGGCTGGCTTCAAAAGAGGGCTGGCCCAATTCATGGAAGTCACGGGGACCAGTGGCTCTTGGCCTTGATGGCCGTGGGACTGTCTCTGAAGGCCGTCTGCTGGGAGACAAGCGGGCTTCCTTGTGCAGATGGTGGGCCACTGTGACAATAAACTGCTGGACTAGATGGGCCGGGGGTCCAATCCAGCAGGGCGCTTTTGTTTTTATGTTAACATTTTGGCTCTCTCCCTCTTTAGCTCCCTATCTAGCTTAAGAGATCCAACGAGCAGTAATTACATCGGGCGTCCTCCCTGGTTTCCTGGGAAGGCATGGCAATGTTACATACTCTTAAAGGGGTCCTAACAAAACACCATCATAATGACGCAAAAGAAAACACTTACTAATACTTGCCTCAGGACTGTGGAGAAAGGTCTGGGGACAACAAACCTCCTTGATAGGACACAGACCTGGAAGGAAAATTATACCTAAATGGTTTATATACTGGAGTCGTGAATTCTGCATGTGCAAATCAAACCAACTTTCTATAAAACAACCTGCTAAGAACTTCCATAGTGCTGGCTCAACTGATGCGAATCCTCTTCCTATACTACCTACCCTTAAAGCATCTTGAAGGTGGTGCTAATACTTCCTCCTCCCCTCCTCATAGTTTTCCAACAGTACTTTGATTCCTGGGGGGGTGACAGTACTGAGGCAAGTCTTCTCAGATTTCTCAGCACTAAGGTGGAAGGGCACCGCAGCACAAAAAAGCTTCAACTCTTGACCTTCCAAGATGATCAGTTTCACCGCACAATTTATCCAGAAAGACAAAGCAAAACACAGCCATGAATGAGCTGCATTGGTTGACCCTTCCAGCCACAACCTAAAAAACTGACTTCCACACACAGATATAGATCAATTCATTTTATCACAAGGGAAGGTGAAGAAGAGGACATTTTCTTCACGAACAAAAGGAAGTGTGGGACGTCTTATAGATTCCAGTACTCTGCCAGAGCTTAGCTTAACTACAAATGAAGATGAAAAGCCCACAGATCCAACGTACAGCATGCCTCTTGTATGTTCAAAAGTCCCTTCTGCCACTTCCAGAGGAACTACTCATAGGAATCCGAAAGTCTGGATTGCAGGGATGTTTCAATCTGAGAACTCAAACCACTTCAGCTGGAAACGGCTGGAACTAAAGCTACATTTTTACTGGAAATGGCACAGTCACACGAAGTAAGAGTGGCAGGGACTGACAAATCAGAATTCACAGCAATTCTGGTATACTGCAATTACTCGCAAAGCAGGCCAGGAAGACTGGGTTGAAAAGCAAACTGTCCTTTTCCTGAAGAGGTGGGAATGGAACTTTTAGTTATAGATATGGAAAAGAAATCCACACAGCTAAGATCTGGGCATGCTAGTAAAGTCAGCAGCGTCACGGCCTTGCTATTCCCATGACCCTGGATGTCCAGGCTGCTAGTGGCAACAGCAGCACCCAGCTCCAGAAACAGCACCAAGGCAACACACTCAAGAACCGACAAGCAGGGTCTCTTCCGCATGTGAACTGGTGGGCTGCAAAGGACAGCAGAAGCCTCAGATCCGTCCCTTCAGCAAGGCTTTAGGTTTCCACAACCTCAAATACACTGCTGGCTCCTGAGATTTTATTTATTTATTCATGTCAGAAGCATCAGTTAGAATAAGGCATACTGTAAAACATAGAATTTAAAATGTAAAATATAAAAGTTAAAACATATAAAAGTTAAACAGAACTTGCCCAGAAACTGGCAACACTAATTGCGTTCTGTCATGCTGTCATGAGATCCTCAAATGAGCACTGATCAGGGCACAAAGGACAAGTGTACATACGTGTGGTTGTCTGCGTGCCTCCACAGTCACAAAGGGCAGAGGCCCCGGACAGCCCCATTTGTTCAGAGTATCTCTGGATCTTGTTATGCCTGTGCGCAGTCTGTTCAGCGATTTCCATACTTCCCAACTTCACCAGACCCAGGTGCCAGCTCCTCTGCTGGTTCTATCCAGTGTTGGTTCTTTGTAGCTTTCCATAGGTCCACTCTACTTTTAAATTCATCGAAATCTTCCGTCGACCTAAGGAAGCTTTTCCTGGATTTTAGTCTCTGAGGAGCTGGTTGTAGGCCATACAGAGGGTGTTGTTGGCTCCTGAGAAGTCGCACCGCAGTATAAAACGTATCTATGCTACATCTGCAACTGCGTTTAGAGACACTCATGCTCCGTCTGCATTAGATTATTTTGTTCCAACTCCCTTCCATTTTTTGACCTCTCTGCTTAAAGTGCCTTCTGGCAACATTCAAGGTGCTGGTCACTGCCCAGACGGTAAAGCCCTACAAGGCAGAGGGCCCGGTTACCTGAGGAACCGCCTGTCGCCCACAGTATCCGTCTGGCCAACTGACCCTGCAGGGCTGATGTGCCCCAAAGTTCCTTTGATTAAATGATGCCATCTATTGGGACCCCAGAAGCGCACCTCCCGTCGCAGTGCCTGCCCTCTGGAATGAGGTTCTCCCCAAGATCTGGAGGGCCCCACCCTGCCAGTATTTCAGAGAGCCCCGAAGACCTGGCTCTTCGCCCAGGCCGTCGGCTGAGGCGGTTTAAGTCCCCTTCTGGGTAATGCAGGTTTGCTTTCATTGTTGTCTGCTTTTGCCACCTTCTGCTCTTCGTTTTTATTGTTCTGTGCATTTTTATTTGTGAACCACCCGGAGTCACTGAGAGTTGGGCAGTGTTTAAAAAAAAAAATTAAATTAAATTAAATTAAATTAAAATGTGTGTTTTAAAGTTGAGAGATGGCCACAGAAAGCAAGGAAGCACCTCCTTCTTGTATTCTGAGAATGTGGCTCAGTCGGAAGCCAGGGCGAGGCACACAAACGAGCAACGGAAAGCTCTGGCGAGCCCTGTGCCTCCTTTCACACTGAACCGAACCAAGCGAGACAGCTCTGCTCCCGGGGGTTGCTAAAAGGTGCCAAAACTCTCTCAGAAGAACAGGCAAACTCTCTTGCCATACACTTAAGGAGACAGTTTCCCGTGGCTGATGGGGGCATAAGGAGCCGTGCTGCGACAGGTCAAACTATGGCTCCATCGGATGCAGACCTAGCTGAGCCTCTCAGTGGCACTGCGGAGTTTCAGCAACAGGCCTCTCCCATTGCACGCTGCCTGCTCCTTCCAAGCAGAGGGGTGCCCAACAGGGAACGCGAGACCTTTTACCGGCCAAGCACAGCTCAGCCTTCCTTGTCCCGGGGCTCTGCGAACGTGTCCCCCTCCAACTTATCAGGTAGGCAGGAGGCCCTTGTGCTGTTCTGATTCTTCCAGAGAGAGCAGAGATCTGAGGCTCAGCGCAGCATTAGCCAAACCTTGTGCCCGGGTGAACTCCTTCTTCGGGCCCATTATTATTCTGACTGTGCAGCTGGCCCAAAGTTTAATAATCAGATTCACGATAGTCTGCAAACATTCAAACCTATGCTTGTGGCTTCTTCCTGCTTTCTTCTCAGCTGAAGAACCTCTTATGGATTAAAGGCTTGAAGCATTTTATTAGCTGGCCCAATAAGGTGTAATTTCACGTACCCACTCCTCTTGTTCTGTGGCACCAATGCCCTCAGAAACAAGGCACAGATGTTCTCACTGCTTGATATCCATCACTATAACAAAGTTTGGGAAATCATCAGAGCATGATTATGAGTATGTAATCCATATTAACACACAGGCTATAGAGAGGTCTTAATTGTCTGGACTGCCCATAAATTACCCAGGCAGCCTGAGAAGTACCACCCTTTTTACCACAGGGAGGGGGTGATTTTGGAAGGAAAAAAAGAAAACAGAAGGTTCCCAGATGCTGGCCTTTTCTAACAAAACATTTTATACAGGAATGAAATGACCAAGGTTCGTGACCTGTGTCAGATTTACAACTGAGGACCACAGGACGAAATCCAGCCCTACAGTATCATCAGAAGCTCCCGTTCTTCAGTTGCTGATCTGTATGGTAGAAACAATGAACACCAGTGAAATGCTCAACTCCGCAGACTTAATCCTCATAAAAGAAGCTGCTGATCAACAGCAAACACACACAGATACTGCAGTAAATGAACATTCACAAGCATCCAAAGCAAAGTCAGACTCTACACCTGGAAGACATAATGCACATGAGGCCAACGGGCAAATAAGTTTACTCTGCATAATATCACCTGCTCTTATTAGACACTGAGGGAAGGAGCTATTTTAAATCTCTCAAATTTCTGAAACAAAACTTAATCAATGGGCCTCAAATTCTGCCATGTTCGAAATTCAGTGAACAGAATGACAGGCAGGCAGATCCATCAGCTGTCTGACAAGCACTTCTAGGACAAAGAACATCAAGAAGCAGACAAGCTGCATCAACAATTCCTTTCCTCGTTGCTAGCAATTTACCGTTTATTTAGTCAAATGGAGAATTACGTACCGCCCACTGTCATGGCACAGCCTTTGCGTTTCCTGGATTGCTCAATTAGGGAGAAGGAAAGCTTTCCAATGGAGCAAGAAACCCCACCCCCCTCCCATTTCTGGTCTGCACTGGTCCGGTTGGCAAAGGCGCAGAAGAGCAGGACTGCCCCAAAACAGATGGGGAGCAAGGCTTGCAAATGACGGTTTTGTAGACAGCATCAACTCGATCCCCGAGGGCTGAGCCTGCATTTCTTGGGAGCCCTTCTTGCCTTCTGTTGTTCAGCTTTTTCCACGCCCTTCCCATCACCCAAGCCATGCTTGCCAGACAGAGGAACAAAAGCCACGTCTCCAGTATTCATCTAAACCTCAGCCTGAGAGCCACTGCACAGACAACCCTCCAGCAAAACCATCTCCAGGCTTATGCCTGCTTTTCTCTCTGAAGCGTGAGAGAGAACTGATACGTTAATGGATTCAGACAAGAAGGCACACAAACACAAAAGTTGCGCTGGGATGAGGGAGCACCACCTCCCCCTTTCAGGCCCCAGAAAACTGCCCAAACCGCCTTCCGCGGGCACAGAATCCAACTGCAGATCTGCAGAGAGATCCAAAGAACGCCCAAGAATCCATTCAACAAACCTTCTCCGGGCAGAAAACAGGAGCAACACCCAGGTTACGGTGCTTGCGGCTCTGAAGACAGCAGCTAAGAAAGTTATCCCTGCCCCAACAAATCCTTTTTTTCTGCTGGTAGTAATAATTGAAGTGGTAAGCGCAAAGCAGAGGAGGAGGAAGTTACACTTAAAAGGATCTTGACAAACCCAGCAAAAAGGGAATCTCGAAATCAATGCTATAAAAAGCTGATGGGTTTGGAGACTTACAAGCCCACTCGTCTTCGGGAGACTTCATCTTGGCCCAGTCTGCCTCTGTCCACAGGCTGTGGCAGCTAAAAGGAAGCACCTTAGCACATCACCTCCTATTTATGAATTTTCGGCTCATCCTCTCTTTAATTAAATGGCGGCGGCTGCTCCCGCCCTTTGCCTCAGTCCATTGGCTGGGGGAAGTTCTCCACATTTCTGGCTATAAAGCACAAACTCCGGCAGGCCTTTCCCAGATACTCCCAGAGGACCAAAAGCTCACAATTAGAGAATGTGTTTGCTCTAAAGACCACGTTTTCCAGACTCTGTTTCAACCACAAAGAGCGCCATGTAAGACCTCCTTCCAATTGTGTGCTCTGTGGATATGGGCGTACGTCTATCCGTGCATCCACCTCCTCCTTTCCCTCAGACATCCCTGCAACGTACTAGGGCAAAGGGCTTCTGCATTAATGATGTGGCAGTCATGACCCACTGAATATTCGGAATTAATGTTGCACATAACCTTTACTCCATAAAGCATAACACTCTTCACTTCAGAGAGCACAACAATAAGAAAATACTCCTGGTTTTCAAAATCACCACCTGCACAAGCCTTGTTTGCAGATCTTACAACGACCCTTAAAGCATTTGAGCATCATTGTACAAGAGGCCGAGAGATGGTCTTCTTCAAAGCTGCGCTTCCCCTTGGAATGGCCCTGGCTGAATCTTCGTGGAGGCTTACTTCAAATACTCCTATCCTCTTTATACCAAGCCAACAAATCTTCTTCCGCAGCTCACAATTAAAACCCATTTTGTGAGCCACGAGTCAGCTGACTCACGAAGGCCCATGACCAAGGGAGAATTAACAGCTGCATGTAAATGATGCAGACCACTCCTCTTGCCAGGCACTGTTGTTAGCACTGGCATGCCAACAGAGCTACTTGGATGATGCACAGGCTCCTACCAAAACAGCAAGTAGTATCTGATCACCAAAATGTGAACCTGTCATGTACAAAGAAAAAGCCTCCTTTGGGTTGAGGTCAACTCCAGGTGGTTTTACAGAAATGATCATGCGTGGACCACAAGAATTCTATCCAGCCCTGTCGTTGCTCGTAAACCTGATCACACACGGTACACCTTCCTTGGCCTGCACGTACAGAGTGTTATATCCAGTTTAGCAGTTACCACCACTTACTTGGCTCACCTGTGGTTAGGGTGGGCTTTAATTATGTAAAAAGAACTGCTGCCCTTGAGTATATTAGTAATTTCACAGCACATGCACAGAACCGCCGATGCACATTAGCTAAACAAAGGCAGACTTGTACTAGAAGGAGAAAAGAAGCCTTCAGCTGCTCTTGCTCCAGGAGAAATGTGTAAAACATGAGGGAAAGGACAAAGAGAAGTCTGTCAGGTACTTGTTTTCCCACCACGCTCATCACCACAATCTTTGGGATACATCTGCCCATCACTTAGATTTCCCCCTTGCTCTGGTCACAGAGCAGGGGATTCATGGAGTTATGGGAGAATTCCACGTGGTGGGTCACCATGCAACAGCCGCAGCAAAAGTCCCAGCACAGATTAGTACCTAGTGACTGCCACTGGTGGATCACAGACTCTGTCACGGAAGACACTCGCATGTGCACAAACAGGAAGGGCTAATGAAACTCAGCCCACATGGCCATCCCAGCCGTCCTTTCTATGCTGTCTGGTCTTTGAAACAAGCGACTAGGCTTGAACGCCTGTCCACTTGCTTCCCACGACTTCTTCTGAAAGGCACCGAATAGCAGGCAGACAGTACTGTATAGCTCTGCAACAAGCGGTGAAATATTTGAGGCTGGAATAGCAATGGGGAAACAAAAGAAGGGATCTTTCAGAACACGCCAGTGAGTGAATTCTCCCCAAACCAAGAACATTTCCAATATGTACTTGGTTTTGTGCTTAAGGGAAAATTACCCAAATCTGGGCAGACAGTTCCAAAGACAAAGAAAGCTACAGAGAAATATCTACAGGAGGTTCAAAACTTCAAGTCCTCCTGGACCAAGACACACCACTGGAATTCAAAACTCCATGTTACAGTCCCCAGGATCACTCAAGCTCAGTTATCCAACTCCGAATTAAGGCATGTTAAAAAAAAAAGGTTAGTAAAATGTAATAGTACAGCACAGGCGAAAAAAAGCATACAGAGAAAATACTGGTAGGTAAAGTGAGTGCTGGGAGGACCCAACTCCAGTCACTTATTGGACTATATGGGGGGTGACTTCTCCTGACTCAAACAACTGTCCTTGTTTCATCCTCCATGAGATGCTGCAATTATCTCTACAGTCCAGTTAAGTGTTCCTTACAATTCTGATCAGATTTATCCCTGCAGTGACACAGTTGGTGGCCCCTTAAATTAGCTGTATTTCCATCCTTCATCCTCTGTGCCAAAGGTTGCAAGAATGATGGGGTTTCTTCTTCAGCAAAATAGTCTGAGTTAAGAGTAAGGGGGGGAATTGACCCCCAAGTCTGCACCACATCAAAGAAGTTGACTTTGAGAACCACATAATTTTCTTTCTTGGAAGGCTTCATAGAGAAGTTTGGGTGCAAGACTGTCAGACAGAAGGAAGTGGGGCAGAACAACAACAACAGAAGACCAATCCCTCCTCTGACTGAAGGGAAAGTTGAGCCATGTGGGGAACTCACATCCAACTGGTAGCTCAGTCCTGGAAGATCCAATCCTCATGTACTTATTTATTTTCTTATGTACTTAAATATTTAGAACCCACTCTGCATCTACTGATCTCTGAGCAGGATGCAATCAAGGAAGCACAGTAGTAAGGCAGGCAATAAAACTGACAAAGAACAAAACTCAAGAGGAACTGTTGTCACGGAGCTCCAGATTCCCGCTTGAAACGATGCCGATTAGGGTTAGCCTTGCCTCACCTTGGAATGCCACAGCAAAGGCAGTACTGCTCCGAGTAGGGGGACACAGAGCAAAGGCCCCTCAGCAGATCTTAATGTCCAAAAACATTTCTCTGGGTTTTGGAATCCTGCAGAGCATGCCGCTGCCTTCGTACTTCCGATCAGAACACGCCAATACTGAGCTCCCCACCCAAAAGACAGCATTCTCCCCTACTGGGTGCCTGGGAGACAGGGGACAAGGCAAACAACAGGGATCAATTCTTTTAGAACACGATTTTGTTTTGCCGAAGTATTTGCCAAAAAAGGTATTATTTCATGGCCTAAATCTTGCTTTGTTGTCCATGCAGTGAAGAAATACCGCAAGAGTCCTAACCCCCGCCCCCAAAAGCAACCCGGGACGAGATCAAACAAAAGCCCACAGTCCTGAAGAGCTCTGGAGAGATTATCCCACAGCCTTGGAACTAATTAAGGCAGGAGGACCTGCTTTCTGTCCCGGACCGAACCGCAGGGCGGAGCTGTTACTCAGCCCCTGTCCACCGAGACAGCCCTGCGGACTGTGCAGGGGAGTAGGACCAGGATGCCCCGGCTGCTTAATGGGACGCAGAGGCCAGGCCAGGAACCCTCTCCCTGGCGCTAACGTTGCTCCTCTTAAACAGGAGCCAGTATCTTTTCCCTGTCATCTCAGCAGAGAAGCCTAGTTGTCTGCTGAAGAAGAAGAGGAGGCTGGACTGCCCCATCCCACCCTGGCTGGTCACAGCCAGCAGCCTTTCCCTAGGTCAAATTGCCTTTAGCAGCCAGCCTTGTCTGATTAGTCAGCCATAACCAACACTTTTGCACAGACGTGGATAAACAGAAGAGCGGAGCACGCCCACATCCACCAGTATACACCCAGCAGTTAAGATCTTGCCACTGGCTGGAAGTATAACCACCACCTTACCCAAAAAGCAAAACAAAAAAAAGCAACCAACAGCAACAACCCCAAAACAGAATGAGCAGAAAACTGACAAAACTTGTTTTTTTCAAGATCAGACATAAACTGGTTTGGTTGTGTGTGTGTGTGGTTAAGGAAGTTGGAACTCTTGTCTTTTAGAATGGACAAATAATGAAGACAAAGTCAGGACCCACGGCACATGGAAACAAGTCTCACCAATCCTAAAGGCACCCCTGCAGTTCATACAAATTCAGCATCTCAAAAGAGAATTATGTTTTGGAAACATAAGCATGCCTTGTGACCAGCCCTCCAGCCTCTAGCCAGCAGCGGAACCCAGAATCCAACCCCTGCCTACCGCTGCACCTAACCGGGGCCCTGCTAGGATCTTTCCCATTCGGCCTGGTGATGGAACCTGCCATCTTCAGCAGGCAAAGCCACTCCCCTGCCTGAGCCACGGGTCTTCCTCCGCAGGGGCTACATCCAGCTACACTAACATTGGGGAAAGAAATTAGAAGAGCGCATGATCAACTCATTCACGGAAGTTGAGCAAAGCCTATTTGGCTGATCCTTGAAACCCTCGCCAACTTTCTCCAGGGAAGGGGCAGATGCACTGCAACATTCAACAGATGCCCCAAGGGTCATCCCTCAGAAGACATCGCTCTAGCAAAAATGCCTGTCCTGCTGTTCCAGCCTCACTGAGTTGATTAATCTTCCTCCGAGCTGCTCCTCTCCACTTCATGCCCAGAAACCCAACACACTGGGCTGGTCATGTCTGAACTGCACTTTGGAACATTTAGGCAGTTTGGTCTAGCGGTTAAGGTGCTGGGCTAGAAACCAGGAGGCTGTGCGTTCCAGTCCCGCCTTAGGCACGGAAGCCGGCTGGGTGACCTCAGGCCAGTCCCTCCCTCTCAGCCCAGCTCACCTCACAGGGTGGCTGTTGTGGGGAAAACAGAAGGAGGAAGGAGTACTAGGTATGTTTGCCGCCTTGAGTTATTTAGTAAAAAATAATAATGATAAAGGTGGATCGATCAATCAATCAATACAATTAATAAAATTAACTCTGCAGAGAACCGGAGTACCCAGTCCTCTAGACAACATGAAAGGTTCTCTGGTAGTGATTCGGAGCCACTGCAGCCTTCAGGCAGTTGCTCAAGGCAAAAATTCCATCTGAGGCCCCTTCCAGGGCAGTGCCCTGCATGCTCCATTGTCCTGCCAGCGGGGGTGGGGGGAGGAGGAGGTCAAGGAAGATTCAGCCCTTGGTAGGCAGGAAATAAAAACTGCAAATTACGTATAAATAGCTAGGGGACAGAACCATCATCATCTTGCAATTTAAGGATCTGCCAAGCCATTTTTACCTCAAGAGCTACAGAAAACATTCCTAGCATGAAATTTAAGGGCTTAGGAGCTGCGGACTCCCTTGTTTTCTTTCACTAAATCCTGGGGGCTTTTCGGTTTTCCCTCTAACCAAAGCTGTGCCTCGCCCTGCCCGCAACCCTTCCTCACTTAGGCACAGCACCTTTCCCTTTCCCTTTCCCTTGCTGACTCTCAGGTCTACAACTCCTAACGTAACACCCGCCCGTTTCTTACTTCCTTCTAATCCTCTCAAAACTCACTGTATTTCCCAACTGTAACTAAGCCCACCCCCACACACGCAAAATGAATGAACCGTGTACATTCTTCCACTATTACCTCCTGGGTCTTGAATTTTAATCTGCAAACTTCTTGGAGGAGAGATCTGCCCTGTAACGATTGTAAACTAACAGTCTGCCATGCATGGTCAGAACTGCACTCCATTTTGGAGGTTCCAGTATGAGTGCATTCCAGCTGTTTTAAAATCTTAGCTTCCAGAAAGATTACCCCTCCCCCCAAAAAAACTTCAGAAACAACTTGGATTATTATGACAGGATCTTTAAGCTGTTGAGGATTTATCTGTAATTGCTTTAAAACTGCTTTACAGTAAAAGATCAGGTGTTATTTTTTAAAAGGAAATTCAAAACTGAAGAAACAGGTTGCACATTCAATCAGTAAAACTCACTCTAACCCTTAATGATGAGCCAGTTTTCAAGACAGTGGCATAAAAGCCCTAATGGCCCAGATGGCACAAATACACTAAGCATAACAAATCGATTTACATACCACACAAAGTCAGAAACAAAACAAACCACATGGTGGCTTAGTGCAATGTGCAAGCCAGACCACAGACTGTATTCAACTCTATTCAGCCCTCTCTTTATCTCTAGCCCTAAGGAAACGGGGGGGGGGGGGGGACTAATAGCAACCTGGTGGCCTAGGAAATACTGTCCTCTGTATTGATCAGGGCTGCTTCCTGAACTGGGGAGGGGGGGAGAAACAGGATCTTGTCCCTCCCCCTCCAGCAGGTCTCCATGCTGAGGCTTTCTCTTGCTCAGCTTCTTTGTTCTTACCTCTGTAGCCCCTTCCTGAAACCTTCTCATCACCATCCTGCAACTCTGATATATTTATGCAAGTCTCAGATATGGATAGGGGTACCTAGAAGTTGGGCTGCCCACCAGCCTTTCATCCTCCTAGCATTTTAGTGAGGACAGATGCTACCCTTTGCCCACTCCCCACTCCAGCCCCAAAAGGCAGCAGTCACCTGGACTGTGCAGGCATCCCTGGGGCAATCTGGCCAAGGAAGACGTAATTACATTTTAACTGTTCCTGCTGGGTTGTTCCCTCCCATTTTTAGAACTTCACTTTTATAAGCCGCCTAAGAGGGACAAAAAGATAAACGCTGGACAGATTTTTACCACAGAAGCTGTTTTAAAAGAGTCTTTCCCCCCCAGAACAGTTAAATGGAAGATTTCTACAGAAAGGAAAATTCAGTTGACGTGTACACTGAAAGAAGGGAGTGCCCTCTGCCCGTGCCCCCATGCCCAAGGAAAGCCGTGCTGTGTCTTCCAAGGGCAGCAGCCCAGCCAATCCCAGCCAAGGGCCCTCCTCTCCTTAAGCATAAGGCTGGGAGGCGGAAGTGGGGGCGGGGAGGGAGAACGAGCCCAGGGCAAGGGGAAGAACCCCCACTTCGGGAAGCGCCTCCCCCCCCCCCAGGCTCCATGGGGGAAGGGGAGCAACTGGTGGCCAGGATTCACTCACCTCTTGCATTGCTGCACTTCCTGCAAAGTCAGCTCGCTGGGGGTTGGGGGGCATAGATCACTCAGTGACGAACAAGGGAGGGAGAGGTGGGGGAGGTCTCCCCCCTCTGGAAGAGAAGCCTGCCTGTTTCTCGGCTCAGAGTCAGCTGGCTGGGCTGAGGAACAGATCCTCAACTCAGGCAGGGAAACGCCTTCCCTTGCGTGGCCAGCCCCAAAGCCCAGCCCACCACCGGCCTGCTGGGGGTGGGGTTGAAGGGAAGAGAGCGCCCCCCGGCGGCCATGGGGTGCAGGCACACGCAAAGAGGAGGAGGGCTACAGGTTGCGAACTGTCTTAGCACCTGCATGAACCAAGGGAGAGGCGCGCTAGGGCGAGCACTTCGGATTGATTATGCACTGAAAGAGAACATCTGGAACATCCGTCCCCTTTTGGAACGGGGGCAGGGAGTTCTCCACACACACTCAAAAGTTCCTATTACTGCAGATGTGACAGAGGCCACCTCTAGTTCGTTTTCCCACCAGCTATTATTTGCAATGGAAAAATCAGCAACTCCTTCTGCAAACAAATTTCCCCCGATTAGATTTGCTTCCACCGTCCCATCTCCAAGAAAACACAAACACCCCCCACGGAGATGCCTTTGAAGTTGTCTTCTTCCCCTCCCCCTCAAAAACCTGACTCCTTGCATGTGATGCGGTATCGGATGAAACCAGGACTCTGGACCCTTCCACCAGAGGCCCGGTTTCACTTGGCTGCGCTTCCGTTCCAGCAGCACAAAGAGCATCTAAACCAGTAAGAGGCCAGGGAGGGAGTGGTGTGAGGTTCCCAGATTCGGGATAGCTGGAGAAAGAATCCCCACGGTGTATTTCAGAAAGGGGAAGAAGCCTCATCCTTCCAGGGAAAGATTCTAATTTTGGCTTGACCCAGACTTCAAAAACGTGCATCTTTCTGGCTTCAGTCATGCAGAATACAACCTAGCACAGCTGTCAGAACTGTGGGCTGGTCCCAGTTTCGGTTTCAGAGCAAGATGACAGGAGATCCCTGAAATATGACTAAAGAGAGTAAGGAAGTTTAATTTTAAAAAAATCAGTATTTTCTTTAAATTAAACTTTCTTACTCTCTTTGATCATATCTAGGTCATGCTAAAGATTGAAGACAGTGGATTACTATTTGCTAAATGTCTTTAGCAAAACAAATACGTTTTTAGCATTATTTTGGCAGCCTTTTCAGAATAGACACAATATAGTGGATTCTGGGGTTAAAGGAATAAGGCAGCCTGTGCCAAATCCTGCTGGAAGGGGGTCTCCCAACTTTTTCCACTTGAGGTTTGTTGTATATTCTCTTGCAAACAGCCAACCCCATAGAGGTTTTAAAAGTCCCCCCATTCCGGACACCCCCCTCCCCCCCATTCATGGCATGCAGTTCATTTGATTTCTTTCCGGTCTGTGGCGTGTCAGGCCTGTGATCCTGCAGAAGAGGAAAGGGTCGAGAGAACCGGACAGCCCGTGCAGATTTCACCCTGCAGCCAACCAGGCAGCGGCATCTGAAACAAGAACAGCCAATGGGGCAGCATCTGATGGCTACACAGCAGAGGAGGAGGGAGGAGGGGGACCAGGGGAAGGGCAGACTGTGGCAAGATCCTGAAGATGGAGGGCCGGCAGTGACTGGGACAGAAGCTGGATCCTGGAAAAGGGGCAATTCCAAGTGACCCAGGACCGCACGGGGCATCCCAGAAGGCAGGAATCCAACTTATTAATTGCTGGACTGGACTCCCTCTAAAATAGGCGACCCAGAGGACAAGTGTGCAAGTTGCTTCAAGGCCAAGGCCAACATATCCTCTCCCTCTGCCCTGTGGCATCTGCACAGGCAGCCCCAAAATACGTGCCCTACCTTCGACAGAAGCCCACACTCCCAGAAGAACTGTTTCTGCTCAGGCTGAAGGCGAGAATGGTTTTTGACAGGTTAAGAATCACTTCTTCAGGACCTGACCAGGACTAAATCACCAGAAAGAACTGCAAATGCAGGACAAGGATTCTTGCACAAATCTAGTTTCTTTAACTATGAGGTGAGATTAAATATACTGCACTATGGTTTCCTAGGAATCTTATTCATTACGATGTGAAATTGGTAAGTTAGTTCTCTGGCTGGAAAGGCAGAAGAAAGTCTGAGCCAAAAGATTCAAGTTCCCGGCTGCCTACTGCCCTGTAAAAGAGCAGAACAAGCCAACTGTCTAAAACGTTTTTGCAAAGAGAAGCAACCCTGGGAAATGGCTAATTAACAGCTGTCGGGTGCCTTGGCTTTTGTTGTGCCGGCAAGGAGATCCATCCGCTAATTCGTAATTGCCCCAAAGGAAGGAAGGGTGTCGGAAAAGCTCCTGCAGATTGCCCATCTCCGTAGGAGAGCTCTCTTGTTTAATAAAATAAAACTCAGCCTTCTGGAGGACACCAGGTTGCAGGATGCTGTGCTTCCTACCTCGTACCCGTCCAGCCTCTTCCACACCGAAGGCTCCGCACAGAAAAGGGCTTTCTCTCTGGGAACCCGGGCTGCGGGTGGCAGTGCACAGCTGTTCGACTTCAGGGAAAAGAACGGGCAGAAAGCAAAATTCCAACAACATGTAGACTTCGTCTATCTCCAGCATGGTCTGAGTGATCCGGTGGAAAAAGCACCTTAAAACCTCTAATATGATTTCTGAGGAAGTGAGCACATAAATCCCAAATCAATAATGCAGATGTTTCAAGAAAAAACAAACAGGATTAAGAGTTGTAGCCATTCCCCATAGCAACTTCTCACCTGAAAGAAAAGTAGAGTAAATCCAGATTGCAAACCCTGGATGGTTGGACTGCACCCCCCGACCCCCCCCCGTATGACAGAGCATGTTTTCACCCTCTGGTAAATTTTGATGCTCATGCAAGAAGGGGTCAGCTGAGGGCACAGGAAAGCCACGGACGGTTCTGCCATCCAAACACCACCACCAAGGATGAGAAGGGTGGAATATTTTATATGGACTTTCACTTCTGTACTTCCACCCCTTGAGAGAACTTGACTTGCAATCCTAACCCCAATCCAAAGCAATGAATGTGAAGATATATGTAAATCATTCACTTTGCATTAAAACATCTTTGATCAAGCCACAAATGCACTAAAAATGATTAAATGGTACTGGGGGTAACAGATGTCTGGGCCATACAACGGACTTGAGCCAAATTTGGTTCTGTGCATCGCAAAAGAACCAGCCTTTGCCACCACTTCCCAAAAAAGTCAAGTGTTATACAAGTCATTCTACTATTATGGGTATGACTTTTCTTTCAGCCTCCATTCAAGTACAGTCCAAGGTCAGCCAGCATGACACACACAAAAATTCACCTCTATCTCCCCTGCACAAAAACCTCCAGTGGCAGTGAGATCAAAGTATTAAAGCAATCACAAAGAAGTTGAAAATTCCTTTTCACTTGCCTATAATCCGGTGGCCTCCAAAAGGAATTTGTAGTAATGACAAGAGTAATGCAATCTGGCAGCAGACCGTACCGCTAGTGCTAACTATCTTTCAAAATGTCTATCCATATATTAGACGATGTGCAGGAAAGCACAGGATAAAGGGCTATTTCTTCCGCCCATCCTCCAAGAGAACAGTCTGCCCTCAAAAAGATACCAGCCAGATTGCTACAGCCTTCGGAGCGTACCTTCTTTTAATACGATTGTGAAATGCTAACAGAGGTTTTCAGTTACATTCTCCAGCTATGTGACTTTATAACGGCATTTAATCAATCACAGAAGCAATGACATTTTATCAGACAATGAAATAATTGCAAGACCCAGAAAGAGATGGGGGAGGGAATGAAGTTCAGAAAATACTCTTTTTTCCCACATGTTGTTCACAGACCTCCTAACACTAATCTACTTTCCAGCTCTTTCCCCGCCTGCTTTGCTGTACAATCACTGCTTAGGCTTCAGTAGCGCAAACCCTACTGAAGCCAGTCAAACCCAGTGGTTATCAAGATGGACATCTCTGCAGCAAGTTTGACTCCATGCACAGAAATACTGTGGATTCACGGAAATACCTCTGAACCCAGCTGTGGGCTTTCACAAGTTGTGTTGAAGATATGCAGACACTGTTATTTACACAGCCATCAGCCACCTTTCCCCACTGTTTCAGGAGAGATATACCTGACACTCTATCAGATAAAGCAAGGGAAAACAGCATATATTTCAAACAAGAATAAGACTCTCTCCATTTTGAAACATAAAACCCACCACACATTTGCAGCCCATTCTCTGGAAGATTTCCCAATCCCTTCTGAAAAACCTACATGCAAACAATTAATTTAAAATACAAGAAAAAGAGCTGTGACCCGCTGATCTTCTGCTTACATTTCAGTCTTACCAAGACATACACATAACACTCCAAAGGCTCTTGAAACGGGGGGGGGGGGGGCGCTGAAGTGATAGGAGCAAAAGGGCCACTTACATCTCCTCTGATCTGGACTGCTTATTACAGAGGCAACCACTGCAAGGAAACCCAGAAATAAACCGTAATGGGTGGAAACAGAGAATGATACACACTTCGGCACAATCCCCCCAGGCATGGGGGTTGGGCTGTTAGTATGGGGGTTCTGCTGGGGGTGTATGTGATTAGTGGTTTTACTGAGCCTTGATATCATTTTAAGTGGTTTCTTGGTTTAATGTAATCTTTTGTTTTTATTTTGTTCACAGCCAAGTTTCTTGGATAGACGGGCAGCCATATAAATTGGATTGATTGATTAAAAGCACAAGTCAAACAGCATCCCCACTGAGTAGATACCAGCTGGTTTCTACACCTGTTTGCCTGAATGGGAAGGGCTGATTGCATTTCAGGCCCTATTGCCCCAACTGGTACAACCAAGAGCGGGTGGGAATTGTGGCCCAATACATTTGAAGGGCACCAGGCTGGAAAAAACTATTCATGGGTAATAGGTTCCAGCTCAGCTCCTAAAAGCAACCAAGAACTGTAAAGACTGTTTACTTCACAGCTTTTTAAATATTCTTTCCTCTTTAAGACCCTTGACTGAAATCCATTTTATATTTATCTTAGAGAATTATTTCAAGACACTTTCCCAATTTTCTCCATGTGTCCTTAATTGTATGCAGCCTCCTTACATGCAACACTGTTTTTAACTAGCCCCACTGAAATATCTGTGATGGGAAAGCAGCCATATGCATGGGGAAAGTAAGAGATAAAGACTCCCGTGACATTAATGAGCAGAGAGTGAAGTTCCGCAGATCTCCCTTAACCAACTTCCCACTCGCATCACAAAGATACGCTTGACAGCCAAGGAGCCAGAAGTACTCCTTGTACGAAGAATCACAACCATCACAGCCACTTCCGGACAGGCCCCCCCTCTCCAATGAAGAAAGGTGAAAGGGGTTATCTGAGCTTCCCTCACTTACACATCTGCTGGCATACCATCATTCCACATTCTGGGGCAGGGGGAGAAAAAACAGACTAGATTTCAGTCCCAGGGACAGCTACCACCTCTGCATCCTTCTTGTGAAAATGAACAGCGGCAACATCCATTCACCAGCTCTCCTCGAAGCCACTGCCTCCGTGTATGTGCCAATCCGTCTTTGTCTTCTTCCTCATCTGATCCAGAAAGCTGCTCCACTAAAGCTGCTGCGGGGCCTGAAGGCTGAAGAAGCTCGTACCACTTAGAAATAATAAGCAGCCACACAAAGAACACTAAACCACTTCAAAGGAGGTGCAAGCAGCACAGACTGGAGACACAGCAGCACACACACTCATGCACTCTCACTTCCAGCGCCAGGCACCCTTGTGGCTTCGATTCTAACTTAACCTCCCTCGGAGGCCAAACATGCGCAGGATGAGAAAGGAGTGGGCCATCAGCACACACGAGGCAAAGTTCCAAGGAACCAGCGGCTCTGAGAGATGCCAATACTGCAGGCCTGGCTAATTTGGCTGCAGTCAGTGCCTGGAGAAGAAGGGCCCTGGAGAGAGAGCGGATAAGGCAGGAATGCAAGGAATGCAGGGGGACCCAAGCCACACACCACCAATTTTCCCCAGCTGGCAGCATGAAAGGCACAGACACACCAGCTGGAGGAACACTTTTTAACACATCTCACAAAGCTTGTACCTCTCAGCTCACAGTTCATCTTCCTCACCCTGTGAATCTCGAGGGGACTTAAAATTCCAGTAGAACAACTAAACCACCCAAGGGGGCTTAAAGTTCACTTCCTTTGTACTCAGAGGATCATTCGTTGTACAAGTGGATTGCCTCTGGTGGATGGCAAGCACCCCAAGCTGTGATCGGCATTCAACACACAGCACAGCAGTGGAAAAACAAGGTGGTGCAGAAACAGACTAAGAATAATGGCCCATTTAGTCCACTTCTGCTTAGACCAACCAGCAGCAGCCCAGGCTCTGGGCAGGGCCCCCCCAAATGGCCAAGGGTTGACCCTGACAACCCTCACCCTCTGCCCCTGAGCTGCAGGTGAGGGAGGGATCTCTACAGCTACAGAGAAGTGCAGGATGCAGCCTCCTCCAAAGCTGTTTGGGCCAGGGTTTGACTAGGGGACTCCTCAGAAACCGTCAGGCGCCACCTTAAACCCAAATGAAAACAAGGACCATTAAATACAGCCCAACAGCATTCAGGTGTCTCAACCTGCCCTCCCCTGAAATGTTGTGAAGCCATCAAGAGCTCTCAGCAGATCCTGTATCCCCCTCAAAAGCCGCACCCAGGACGGGCCTTTAAAACCAGTGTCTTTCCCCAGTTTTTACACAAACCTCCCCAGTAGAGAGTAATCATGTCAAAGGCTGGTGGCAGCAGCACTGCTTTGCCAAATAATTACTCTGGTGGTAATTAAACTGCAAGCTAACTGTGCAAGACCCTTAATTACTTCTTTACATCATTACCAGAATTACAGTGTATTCTCTCTCCTAAACACACATGTGGGATAGTGGGGGGGGGGGGGAAGAAGCAAAGTGGGACAGAACTCACAGCATTGTTACTAATTTTCATTAGCAGGCAGCAAAGCCATTAATTAAAATTATTTAAACAGGCTTCACTTTTTCCCAGGAGAAGCTCCTGCTGTTATAGATGAACTTTTCTCTCGGCTGCCAACTCCAACAGGCACCTGAACCTGGGAAGTGTCAGTTCACCAGTCGTTCCCTTGATAAAGCGGGTACAAAGCGGTCAAAGACCCAGCCAAAGGGTGAGATCTTCTCATCTTCACTTCTCCCAGGGACAACCCTCTCACTCTGAACCAATTCCCAGAAGCACAAATTAGGCACAGCAAGTATAAACCTATATTGATTCACCGTATCTCTATCTCTATGAGTGGCAGTTCCAACTATGGTTTGTCTCTCTTCCTTCCATCCCACAAGCTACAGTACTAACCATTTGGGACATGAAGTGTTTGAAGTCAATTCTTGCCTATTAAAATACGTTCTGCCTGCAGCTTGCTGTTTTGACACTTGATGCTGCCACCTGTCACCTTTAGAGGTGGGGGGTTTCTTTATCCCTCAGGTGCTGCCTTCCAAGTTGCTTTTCAAGGCCACAGGGTAAGTTGATGCTTAAAATAAAGAAGACTTAGTGGGAGAAGCAGGAATGTTAGAGGAAAATCATTAGTAACTCTGCAGTTATTCATTTTAAAGGAAATTAAAGCTGGTTGTAGCAAAATGCTATTTTGGATCTCAAAAACAGATTCTAATGAACTCAGAGCAATGATATTAGCATTTTATGGAAGAAGAATCTAATAGGAAATGAGGAGTTTGAGATGTGTAAGAATTCCTAAAAGATGAGTATCAAACAATTCTGATCAGGGGAAAATGGAGCACCACAGAAGCAGCCAGTGTAGCTATATAAAAAGTGTAGTGCTAGTAAAGATATGAAAACAATAAAACAGAGGAAGAAACATGGCCAAGTCCTGCATTCTTTAGGTAGAAAAACCAAAACATGCTACCTGCGAAAGACACTGAAATGTACTTGCTTGCCAGAGATGGCTGCTCAGGAGCCACACTCACCTGGCCCCAGTGAGTGACCTCTCTTCTTTGTTGCTCTTAACTCAAATGATCCCTCCCCGGCTCCCCGGAAAAGAATGAAAGAATGGTGAAACTGGTGTTTCAAAGAGCAAGCCCAGTGTTTTAAATGCAAGAAAAATTCTCAGCAGCATTATCACAAGCCTGCAGCCCCAAGAACAAAATACTTTTTTCTTACGCTGGAGGCTTAGTTCCAAAATATATCATTAAAATGATATAAGAGCAGCAGATCCAGCAGGCAATTTTATTTCTTCAAGGAAAGCAAAGGAAGACAAGATTTTTCTTCCCCCCAATATGGGTGCATCTCAGGGCTTCTGGGCTATGTCTAGACTGGGTCTGTACAAGAGAATTAGGAAATGGGGAATAGCCAAGCCAACCAAGTGTTTATCCCTCTTGAATGAATATTGCCCCATTAAATCTGGAGAGGGGGGAATGCTATTAACGCGGCATTGCTTCCACCTTAACCCTTTCTTATAACTTAGAAAAAGCAACCCACAAATCCTCAAGGAAACCTTACACCATCTAAAAAAATATTGATTGGCTACCCTGGAGTACCCAGTGACTTTTCTTAAAAAAGCTCTCTCCATTTTACAAATTCTTCTGTGTCCAGAGGCCTTCTAGGAGTCAGTCTTTATGTAAACGTTTGGGTACAAGAGGCAGGGCATCCTGGATACTTCTTGGAGAGCAGCAACAAAAAATTATTCACAGTTGGAAGGGATTGGCCATGAACATTGTGGGCATGCCCATTATTTTTGCCGGAGGGAGAGAAGAATAAAGTAGAGAGAGCACTGGCAACTGTGGCTTGGGAATGGGGAGCCCAATTCACAAGACTCGCAGGGAGGGTTAGGCATCAAGAGCAAGAACTGCCTGGGCTGCATTCAGAACACAAAGCCACCGCCATCCAGTTGCTGCCCATGGAGGCTCCTCCAACGAATGTGCCAGTTGCAGCCTGTGCAATCCCCACTACATCTATAAGCAAGAGAGAAAATAGCAGGCACAAATGTGGACCAGAAGCCACATACTTCCTCTGGCTGGAAAACTACCCAATGATGAATTCCAGAGGGTACAAAAGAAATGGGCATTAAACCTCAAAGACGCTCCCCCACCCCCACACATTAATCAGGGCTAAGAATTTTTTCCAGCTTGCTAGACACCAGCACAGCTCCCAGGTGATCGTCCTCTGTTGAATTCAAGCATCTTTCAGCAAAGACTTTATATCTACATAATCATGGCAAATGTCTGTGGGTCAGATGGAGCATTTGCTTCTCTTCTGTACAGATGTTTGGAGAGATGGTCTTCCGTACACTCTACAAACACCCAAATTTGGAACAGAAGGCCCTACAGACAGAGAGGCTCCCCATTCAGGCTTAAAATATCTCCCGTTTCTCTTTCTCCCACTCAGACCACAACATTTTCCATTTGAAAGAGAAAAATCAAGGTGCTTCAAAAAGGTTTGAAAAAAGTGGCACATACAATAGAGCACTTCATTTCTCCATCAGCTTGTCTTCTGAAATACCAAAATTGTGATTTGTCCTCAATAAACTAAGCTCTCGTCTCTTACTCCGTTTCTATTGTTAATTTAGAATCTGTGGGAATAAGAGGTACGCTGGATATAGTTTCACAACTGAAGAATTAGAGGGCAGGAGACAGAAAAGATTTCCCCGCTGGAACACCTCCAGATGGATTGGATTTCCATTCCTGTAATCCTTTAGTCAGCAGTCTGGGGATCATAGGAGCTGAAGTTAAACCTATCTGGATTTCTGTTCCATGAAATGTTCCTTCTTGGATCTGCCTTGTATTGTCCCTTTTTAAAGAGCCCTGCAGCCAAATCTGTTCAGTCCAGAATGCCAACAACTGTAGCCAACTTATTACTGTTACACATGTGGAAATAACATGCAATATATCTCACAACACACCTGGATGGAAAAACTGCCCTGTCTCCTCTGATTTAACAAAAAATAAGCTGATAGTAATCTACAATTTCTGCTATTTGCCCCCTACCCTTGTGTACAACTGTATGCTATTTTTAAAAGCCTATAATCAGAAAGAGTCAGAGTCTAAATTTTTGGCTTATATAATTTTACTTTTCATTATAAAATAATTAGGGGTGGTAGATTTATTTAAACAGAATAGAGAACTAATAATTACAGGAATAGATTTTTTTTTGCATTAATATTCAAGTTTATTTGAGGCACAAATAACTGTATGCACCTTACCAGGCTTACCCCCTTACTTGCTCTTTTCATTAACTGGAAAAGCCTAAACACCGTACTCCAAATGCTGTACTTGCATAATCAGAACCTTCCCAGGATTTGGAATAAGGCACGAAAACTCCCGCTTGCCATCTTCCAACTGGCCCTTGATGGAAAAGGGACTTGGTTACGATCAAGAATCCACTACTAACAGGTTTTAAAAACAATTTCTAGTCTTTATAGACAAATGCAAAACAAAGGTATTTAGAAAATACTTTGGAGGAAAAAATGTTTTTTTAACCCAACACAAAACTTCAGGTAATACTTGAAAAACCCCCATGTGGGCAGGTCTGTCTCACCACTGAACTACAAATGCTCATTCACAGATTCAGGACACAAAGAACAATGTATTGAGACAGCCAGCAAGTTTGTTATCAGAAGCTGAGCACTTTATTTAGGACACTGCTCGGGTTAACCAATGCTTTCTTTTATTGGCAAAAGGAAAGTACATCCTTGCTGGCTTTCAGAACATATTGACTTTTTTCCCAGGCTACCAAGGCTATTTGTGTGTCTTTTCCCACACCAGGCTTCCATCTGAACCTGGAGATTTTTTGAAAAAGTCAAGTCTCCTTTGAAACGAGGCTGACTATTAGGCCAAGAATTGTAACTTTTTTTTAAAAAAATGAGGCAGTATGTTTCTAAAGTTTGAAAGGAAAGAACTCTTAATATCTGAGAGAAACAAGTGCTAAATGAGCGTTCTTCCCTATATAAATGCAGTAAGTACAAATTGGCAACGGTGCCTCTTATCTCCTCTTGAATCTTTCAAATTTAGTAACTGTTTAATCTTCTGCTTCTTTGGGCTTTCTTTTCCTTGTTTCCTTGAAGAGGAATCCTCATTTCTTTTGAAGTGATTCCAAGTTTATAATGAGACACACAAGAATCTCTCATCAGAATAAGGCCAACAGCTAGAGATCAGTTTTTAGCTAGATCAGTCATTTTCTGAAACAATTTGGAGTGCTTCTGAACCTATCAGTATGACCAATTATCCTGGGATACAAACCTGAATTCAAGTTGTTTTTGTTGACATGTTCAAGGAATAAATCAGAGGCTGAAAGAACTGAGAAACGATCACCTCCTGGCAAGACAAAACTTGTCTTTATACTGATCTTTATAAACAAAATGTTTGACTCACCTTGTATATAACAAGAAAAAAAAATGCTATTGGTGTCTTTGGAGTACAGAATTCAGAACAGTTTCATAAATGAGCATTAGTATATGACCAAGACATTCAGAAATTCCTTATTAGCACAGACAGAGGTTGCAGCTCACAGACAGATGACCCTTAACTAGGAAAGTGAGCCCACACCAATGTATGGAGCAGGGCATGGCCTGCTTACAGATGCCAAAATCTTACTCTGCGCAAGCTTTTCCCTGAAACAGATCACCTCTGTCATTCATGTTTTAATTCCTTTCTTCCAAGATTTTTTATCTGCCTGAGCATTCTCAGATTACACTTATAGAACCACAAGATGTAGAAGCATTTATTTTAAAACTTCACACACAGCCTTCAACAAAATGTTGCAAAGTAGGGCTCCAAACATTCAGACAGGTCTTCTTCCAGGATACAATATTTTATGCAGGACAAAACATCAGCTAGTTACATCCCATAACCACCTTTTGGACAGTGAGGCTTCTAAAGTGTAGGAGCTGAACTTCTGCAGTCCTTAAATTCCTCTGAACTACTGACAGGCATGCCTGTCTTCTAGGCATTAATAGTGCTATTTGGTTACAATCAGAAATTGAGTTTGCAGTTTATAAATGCAATGAAAAGAGATTCACTTCAAACCCATGAACCAAAAGTAAATACTTGAAAGAGGCTTATGGACGGATGATCTCGTCGGCTTGCTTGGATAGAGAGAACCTAAACAGCCCAAAAGGTCAGTATCTAGAAAAAGACAGGCTTAGCCTTCCCAGCTCACTCAGGAACAGCCCCACTCCCGCACAATCACGGGCCCTCTGCTGACACTGGACTGAGCCCCCTGTGTTTATGATGATGATGATAATTTAACCTCATGCTGTATCCCGACTTACTCCCAGTGACTCTGCGCAGTTTGCAAATTGTTAAAATATTTAAAAACAAGGAAACAACAAGAATGAATGAAGACGGCAGAAATGACAGAAACAGATCGGAACGAAGACGAACGGGGGTTTCAACCACCCTTGCCAAAGGCCTAGATAGTGATTAAAGCAAATCACGGCTTAAGGTACACCGGGAACCCGGCTTGAAGCTCCATGGTGAGAAAAGCAAACGCCCCGGGAAGCCACGGCAGAACTATGGCAAGGGGGGGAAAGGGGACAAGCAGCTGCCCTTCCGTCTCACCTCTCCACAGACGGCGTCTTGAGGCCCCCGCTGAAAAGCAGCGTCTTCCCTCAACCTCAAGCTCCGAACTGTGCTCCGGCTTGAGGCTTTTCTACGGAGCGTGGCGGTCTCCGGCCTTCCACGAGGCCGGAGAGCCCTGGGCGGCGCGGCGCGGCCCGGCCCGGCCCGGCCCGCTGCTGCACCGGCTCCATCCCCACGACCGGAGGGGCAGCGAGAAAAACGCCCGCGGGCTGGAACGACCCCCTCCTCGGGCACAGCCGCCTCTCCCCCCACGCACGTTCAGTGCGCCTGTCGGATTTAGCCTCGGGCTTCCAGTGCCCTCGCCTCCAACGGGGCACCCGCGCAGCTCACCGCGCCGCCCCCTCCCTGCGGAGCGCCCAGGGAGTCCTTCCCAGGGCAGCCTGCAGCTCGGGGATCTCCGGGTGGTCCCCCATCCACGCCCCGCCGCGTCCGCTCTGCCCTTTGACCCGTCCGTGCCCGAGGGCGAAGGAGGCCGGCCCGGCAGCCTCGAAGGCCCATTTCCCGCCGGAAGGGGCGCCTGCTTCGGCTGGAACTTCGGGAGGCCCCGGAGGCGGCAAGAGGCGGGCTGCTGCCCCACAGAGGACCGCCCGCCCGGCGCGCTCACCCACCTGCCTGCTGGCCCGCCTCCCCGGCGGCGCCGCTGGTTGGCGTTCCACAGCCCCCGCCGCGCAGGCCGGTCGCGGTCCGCCTCACGACCAGGACGACGACGACGACGCCATCTTGGGAACCGGCCAAGCCACGGCCGGGCAACATCCGGGGACTAGCACCGCCCCGTCGCCAGGCGACAGAGTCCCCCGCCCCGCGAAGGCAACCGAGGCGACCGGGAGGAGGAGGCTCGCTTCTGATTAGGCAATGGCGGCCCGGAGCGCTGCAGGAGCCGCCTCCCATTGGCCGAGCGGGGTGAGGAGGCGGGGAGAAGGGGGCGAACGGCTGGGCGGCGGGCGTTGATCGGCGGAGGGGCTTCGCGGCCGGGGAGCGGCGGTGCTGCGGGGCCGCCGCGGCCAGCCCGTTCCAGCCGGCAGAGCAGGGCCATCGGGGAGCCCTTCAGGCCCGGCCGCGAGTGGCCTGCTCGCTTCTGCGCTCTTGGCGCATTTCCCGCGTGTTGCAGCGCGAGCAAAGGCTATGCTGCGGTAGACTGCCACGGGAGGGGAGGCTCGGCCGCTGCCGAGCCCCAGCCGCCCTTGAGCGGCTCCCCGCCCGCAGTGAGCGAGGCGAGGCGGTGCGCCCGAACCCGCGGGACGGGACATCCCGGGTCCGAGGGGGAAGGAGCCCCGCCAAGCGACCCCGGGAGGTAACGCGGAGGATCTCGTGCCCAGCTCGTCCGGCCTGCTGGGCGGCCCACGCAGGAGGTTGCCGCTGCTCCTTCCGGGTCTTTCTCAAACTCGTGGTCTCTCATCCGAATACCAAGCAGGGTGGATCCCCCCAGCCTTCGAGCCGAGGACCCCCTCTGCTGCCACAGCCCATCGGGACCCTTCCCTGCTTGCACCCTTTGGAAGAACCAACAGGACGCAGAGACGAGAACTGCCATCCCCTAGAGTGGCGTTTCTCAACCTTGGCCGCTTTAAGAGGGGTGGGCTTCAACTCCCAGAATTCTGGGAGTTGAAGCCCACCCCTCTTAAAGCGGCCAAGGTTTAAAAAAAAAGCAGTTCAAGTTCCCTCCATCATAGTTTTGCTCTTCTCCCCCACTGCCAGCCAAGCGTGTTTTCAAGGCATTCGGTGCGTCTTTGTGAGAAATGTCCGTTTCGATATTTTCTTGGCATTTGTGCCCTGTGCGAGCCCGGCCCCATTCCTTTGGTGAACAACCAGTTTCCATTAAGAAGCACAACGGACAATTTTCCAAATGGCAAATTTCATCCTACACGAATCTGAGATCTTTATAAAAATAACCATCTGAGAAGTTGGTTTTAAAAATAAAGACTCTGTTCCCGCTTGCCCTTATTTCCGACTTTATTCAAGTCATGACTGGCCTAAAATCAAGCTGTGCTGCTGCTCTATTGCTATGGTAAAACAGCACCCCACAGTTCTGTGGGTACCCGTAATTCGTAGTGCCCTTGGAACAGCCCTTGTCCGATCAACCATCCTCCTGAGCTTTGGACTACAATCCGTAATTTACTATTAGCTGTCTGATAATTATGAGAGTTGTACCCAAAACCTCTGGAGAGCGGCATGGCAGGGAAAGCTGCCTTAGAGCCCTTCAGAAAGATTCACAGCAGGCCACCAAATCCCACACATTTCATCTGCAGTCTATAAACAGTATCTTTTTTAGCTCTCAGTCCCGCTCACATAATACAGCTGAATCAAATCCTCACCTCAATTCTAATATTGTCAAACAGCTGTCTGAGGGGAAGACATGGAAAGGGGTGAATTAAAGAACAACAGAGATTTATATGCTTCGTAGTAGAAGTTGTGAGCGCTGCAGGCAGAAAGCAGATTCCTATCAGTGTTAAGATACTCCACCCTCAGCACCCAACTTGCACTAGGGACATGAGAACACATTATTTCTCTCTCAAGCTAACCCTAAATTCAGGATGGACAGACGAGTCCGGGAGGCATCAAGAAAGGCAAGAGGGCAGCTGCAGCCACATCACTGCAGCTCCCCCTCTTTTTCCCACAGGTCGGGGTCACCATCTTGATTCTTTGACCCCCTCCGCAGACAGGGGAAAGGATCTCCGTATCTGAGCCAGAGAACACCAGTTTGCCAGTTTGCCATGGAAGCTGCTGGGTCTACGATGTCTTCTCGGGGCTCCCAAATAGAGGGCTAGTGCCAGCCCCTTGGGCCATGCCGGTCTTTGATCAGCCAAATCTTATCCACCACTTTCCCATTCTGAAAAGCAAAAGCAAAAGTCTTGGGCCTTGGGGGCTCTCCGGAAAAAGAGGCATGATGTGACAGTGAGCCAAGTTTGCCCGCGTCTGACCATGCAAGAAGGGGAGAAGGTCTGGCCATTCTGAGCAGCACCGGAGGCATCTCCCCCCCAGACTTCAGGCTAGAGCTCAGGACTGGGCCCAGATGTACAAGGCTGCTGCTCACCAAGATTCTGCAGGCAGGGAGAATCAGCAAATTCACATCTCGAGCACCCAGGGATGAGCTACCACCATCTTCCAGCCAAGGGTGGAAGCTGAAGCCAGACAGAGCAGGGAATCCAGGCATTCAGGGTTGTTGTTTGCAGAACAAGCTCCTACCTGATCATCTGAGACCTGCTCCAGCCAGAGGTGAGTCTTGTTGACGATCTGCATGCGGGCATATCCGTAATCTTCAATCCGCACAGCGCTCCATTCTCGTGGGTCTGGGACAAAGGGGTCCAGCCGTTCCGAGCAACCCTGGGGGGAGGGGGGAGATCTAAGTGCCTGGGGCTCAGCCCCCAAAGGCCCATTTGCACAATGCGCCAGTCCTAAGGCCTCCCCTCCTCCAGCTCTCTCCACCCTGTGCGTCTGAGTATGGTTCAGACCAGAGGAGAAAGGGAAACAAAGAAGAGGGATATAAGGCTGTGCAGGTAGCGCTTGCTCTCTCCATTCTAGCGCCAGGCAGCACAGAGGAGCCCAATCCACAGCCCCAACCAATCGCTGGCTGAAGGTGAGCTTGAAGCCGTGGCTCCCCAGTCCTACTCAACCCCTTCGCCACAACACCCCGCCAGAAGAAGGCAACTTCCGTGGTTCCTCCGAAAAGAATTCTGTATGTGCTCGGAGATGTGCCATTATTCACTCACACTCAGCCCAAATTAATGCTGCCTATTTGCAAACTCACAGCTGATCCGGTGGTAATGTGGACAGGGACGCTGGGATTGGTATAAGGGGCTGTGGTGCTCCCGTTGTAAACCTGAAAGAGGGACAGAGGAGGAGGAGGAGGAAAAACCAGTTGTCTAAGGGAAGAAGAGATTAAGTCAGGTTTGATGGGGGGGGCCAGCCTGCTCCCCTGCCCTGCCCAGTGGCGATGGGGCAACCTGCAGACTGAGGCCGCTTTCTCACACCTTCGGCTGCTTCCCCCAAAAAGGGACAGGCAGGGAGATGGACACTGCGGGTTCCAATATCGGGAGAGCCCCCTTGCCCCTCCCAGGGGGTCATGGCTGAGCGGCGGCAGGCCAGCTCAGAAGGCCCTTGGCGAGGAATCCAGGTGCTCCCCGGGCTTGGCAGTGGGAAGGCAGCCTGTTCCACCCCCACGGCTGGCATCACCTTGTAGTCGTAGACCGGCCAGAGTCGCTCGTATGAATGCTCGTGGGCCCACAGCTCCAGATCCACCCCTGGAGAAAGAGAAAGCGAGAGGAGGGAGGCAGCAGGGGGGAGGGGAACCAAAATGGGCTGGGGTGGGTGGGGGAAGGGTGGGCAAGCAGTTGCTCGGGGGGGTGTCCTGTGCCGGGCACAGCCCTCCTTCCAGGAAGGCTCTCTCAATGCTGGGGAGCAAAGGCAGATTTCCTCGGCACAGGGAGATGCCATTTAAGTAACTGGTGAATTGTGCAGAGGAGGAAGGGGGTCAAAAAAGTCAATATGGCAGTTGCGACTTCACAATTGAAGCCTCACTCTTTTTTACATGCATTATGTACGCTCGGTCTCCACCTAGAGGTATTCCCTTACACCAGTGTCTCTCAAGCTTGGCCAGTTTAAGCTGCGTGGACTTCAACTCCCAGAATTCCCCAGCCAGAATTCTGAGACTTGAAGTCCACACAGCTTAAAGTGGCCAAGCCTGAGAAACACTGGCTTAGGCACTCAGCAGCAGAACACAGGTGCTGGCAGGAGGACTTACCGTATTTGTAGAAGAGGTCCTCCAGCCCATAACGGTCTGGCTTCAGTCCTTTGCGAACCTGAGAAGGCACAAGCCACCAACCACGCTGAGTCCCTGAGAGTCCCTCCTCCTGCCCTTCCTGCCCAAGGCTGCCTAGTTCTGCACATTCCTCACAGTGCTGGGCCTGGAATTCAGCCTCCTTCCAAACCTCAGTTGCCATTCGCTTCCATCTAACCTTCCTGGCTGCGAAGATGGGCCCGGAAGCGCAAGATTCAAAGCCCAGACGAATCTCAGCTGCCAGAGACACAGAGACCTGCCAACATTTTTGCCACTCTCTTTTCTGCCCAAGACGCTTGGTAAAGCTGAGGGCTCACACCAGCTTCTGCTTAAACAGGTTTTGCCTACTCACGGTGCTCTCAAACTGTGTGCAGTCATCCCTGTCGTTGTTGGAGCAGTACATGGGCCGGTGCCCCATGGTGATGATCCAGGGGCGTTCCCCACGCCGCACAGGCTGGTTCGCCTCCTGCCGCCAAGAAGAAAAGGGCAGAGGTCCGTGTTTTCCTGGCGTAAACTGGCTGCCCACCCAAACCCAGATCTGCCCTACCTGGAGGTCCCTCTCCAGCCACTGGAACTGCTTGGCAACCAGCTGCTCTCCATACTCCAGGTAGAAATACACCTCAGTGGAGAAGGCGATGAGGTGAGCAGGGCCCACATCCCAGCTGGGAAGGAAGCAGGACAGGCAGCCGCTAAGAGTGGGTGGATAAGGAGGAAAAAAGAGCATCCTCCAAGGAGGTCCCAGGGCCCAGTCCCTCAACTCAGATTTGCCCAGGCACCATTAGAACCAGAAAGCAGATCTGGCGGAGCGAGGAAGGCGATGGACTGGGAACAGGGAGGGCCAGAGCCTTCAGCTGGAGAAGCTCCCTGGGGGGCTCCAGGCCAGGCATTCTGCCTCAGCCCAGCCTCCCTCGCAGGGAGGTTTTGGGAGAAAATAGGAGGCGGGAGCTGTGCATGCACTGTCTTGAAGCAAAGAGTGGTGGGATAAAAGCCCAACAAACAAACAAACAAATCAGAAGCCTGGTGTGCAGGTGAGAAGCTGCACACCAGCACCTGCTAGGGCAGTGTTCTCTGAAAGCCCACAACATCCTGGGGTGCTCTGTGCGATGAGCCCCACACGGGGCCATTTGCAGGACACATCTCTCTCAAACACCACCGCTGTGGCTTCCCATGCCAGAGGCAGGATGCCCAGCCGCCACCGACAGTGCTCCCAATCCCAGTCTCCCCACTGGCACCCAAACGGCTGGGCCTTGGGGCTGATCCCGCATGCAGCTCCTCCCCTTCTCTTGACAGCACTACCCCAGGCAGGAGCACCTCCAGACCCTGGCTCTCCCCCACGAGAGCCCCTGGAGGGGCCAGGAGGGGAGAGGAGTCTCGGCCTCCTTGCCATCGTGCCACGTGCAGCCCAGGACGCACCTGTACCAGAGGCTCTCGGCGTCTCCAGGCATGCTGAAGCGGGACCGGTAGTTGGAGAAGTTGCTGAAGGAGGGAGGGAGGAGGCTGAAGGGCAGGCCGGTGCTGGATCGGTTCCCCTGCCCTTTCCCTTCGTTTTGCAGACTTGTTAAGCCATCGGGCAAACCCTTGCTGTCAACGCTATAGTCCCCCGCCCCAAACCCAGAGCAGGGGTGCCACCCTGGGAGGTGCAGCGAGGCTAGCAGGACCAGCGCTGGCAATACGCCCAGGACCAGCCCGTGGACAGACTGGAAGAGCTGGGCAGGCTCTTAAGGTCAGCTGAGCCCCACTCACTACTTCTCCTCGTGGTTTCCCGGGCAAGTCATGTATGGCACGAAGGCAGCCACTGCCTCGATCTTCCGCATGAAGGCGTCCCCAACGAGGGCGTTATCCTGTGGGGGCAGAATGGGCAGCTGGTTGGTATCAGGCCAACACCGGGATGCAGAGTTCTCACACGTTTGCCGGGCCCCGGCACACCCAAGCAACCCTCTTGTAACATTCCCACTGGAACCAGGCCTTACAACCAAATTCTCAAGCCAGGCCGCCTCACTTCTGACCCTGGGGAGCTCCCAGGCGTCTTACCGAGTCCAAGTCGTAGGCAAAATCCCCTGTTGGGAGGAATAAGATGCCCATCAAAGAACGAGCAGTTCAAAGGGAGGGCTCCGGGGAAGACCCGGGGAACTTGGCGGGGGGGGGGCTTTCAGCCTACCAAGGTGAAGCACTGCATCGTACCAGCCCCATTGGGTCTCCCAGTACAGCCGGGGCAAGGACTGGGAGTTCTCCAGGCCCAGGTCCCCAAAAAGGGCAAAGCGGGGGCTCCAGCTGCTGCCGCTCAGTAACGCCCGGAATCCGTAGGGCCTGCTCCAGCCCCACCTGCTCCCACAGCGATAGGCTGCAAGGAGAGAGAAGGCAGGCAGAGGGAGGCCTTTGAGGCCAGGGCGGGCAGCCCGGCCCGTCCAGCTGCTGCCATTGGCGTTGTCTCCCCTCCGTAGACCCCTTCCCCCAACAGGGGCCTCCAGCACTGGGCCCCCAGCCAGCACAGTGGGGCCCTGGCATTTCAGGTCCCACAGAAACCCTGGGTGGGTCTCTGCCGAGGACCATAGGAAGAGGGTCTGTGGCAAGTAGCCCAGCTCCTCCCCACTTGAGGCTCTGGGACTCTGCCTCCTGAAGTGCTGGCAAGCGCTGCTCTTCTCAAGGAGTGATTTTGCCACATTCCTCCCGCGAGCCTTGAGGGGGATGCTTAGGAGGTAATTCTCCTACCTCCCAAGAACTTCACCACCATTTTATGAGGTAGGGCGGGTGGAAACACAAAGCAACCAGGCGACACGATGCTTAACTGACTTCGGGTTTTGGTGGCAGCCTGGCACCTTCTCCGCCCTCGAGACAAGAGAGCGCCTTGTGGCTCCCAGAATGTCTCACCCCGTCCCGTTCCCCCTGGCCTCTCCTTGCAGATACATGCATGTGCCGCGCCGCCCCGGCAGAACACGGTGTGCCTTTTGCAGCGCCCTGTGAAGGATCGGGCGCGCCCAGCCCTTACTGTAGCGCTGCCCTGGAACAAGGCCACGGAGGGTGACTCGATGGATGAACATGGCACGGCCCAGGCTGCCGCCATCCACAAACAGCGTGGCATTTCCGCTGGCCCTGTGAGCCAATGGCCCTGGAGCCCGGCCAAAGACCACGATGGATTCCGCTGGGTCAAAGGTGGTCCAGGTGATCGCCATGGAGGAGGGGTCTCCTGCGGCAGAAAGCAGCAAGAGGAGAATGGCCCCTGTACACAGAGTTCCCCAAAAAGGACCAGGCTGGCAAAGGGACAAAGCAAGGCCTTCCCTTCCCAAGCAGGAAGTTCATAACCAAGAAGCAAAGAACAGCCCAAGGTGGGCTCTGACCAAGTCCAGCTTTTGGTGCCTCCCACCCGCTGTGCCCACGCTGGCCAGCAGCTCTCCTGACATGCACCAACACATCTGGAGGTGCAGAGCTGCCGAAGCAAGGGTGGCAGAGCAGCAGGCTCCTTTGCAACAGCTCACCTGGGTAAGAGAGGTGCACCTGCTCGGGCTGGACGGACCCGGGCCCCTGGCATTGCAGCTGAGGGAGCCACAGGCAGAGGAAGCCCAGCAGCCTTGCCCTTCTGCTCACGCTCCTGCCCGGCGGTCCTCTCCGGCCGGCCGCTCCTTCGCAGCGCGAGAGGGGCCCGGCCCGACTCATCCCGGCCTCGGTCGCCCTGCAAGCCACCAGATGCGATGTTGCAATCCGCCAGCCGCGCTCGGCTCCAGGGAAGGGGCGGTCCCGACGCCCCGCGAGCAGCGCAGGGTTCCTGGCGGGCGGGCGGGCTCTCTCCCCGGAACGGGAACTTGGCGAAGCCTTGAGGTTGCCAGCGCCTGGTCGCGCCTCCTCCGCTCCCCTTCTCCGGGTCGCTTTCTGGACCCGGCGGCACAACAGCACCCGGCGGCCAGCCCAACGAGCTCCTGCCCTGCCCCCCCCCCCCCGAGGGGCTGCTGTCCGACGCCGCCGTGCGCTTGGCCGACCTGGAAGCGCGCAGAAGACCAGGAGCTGCCGCCCCCGTCCCCTCAAACGCCCCGAAAGCCGGGAAGGGGCCGGCCTGGGGGCAGCCCTGGCAAGGCGTTGCCGCCGCTGGGAAAAGCAAAGCGGCGCAGATCCGCCCCTCTCGCTCACTCGGGCTTAGGAAGCAGCCACGGCGCGGAGGGCAGCCCCCCTTCTCTAAAGGGCGCCAGCTCGCTTCCGCCCCAGGAACCCTCTGAGCATGTGCAGAAGGCCTACCAGGTGGGTAAAACTTGCCGTTCAGGGTGCGACCGCGAGAGGAGCAGCAGCGGCGTCTGTCGGCTGCACGGCAGGAAGAGGCGGCGGCCAGAGAGAGATCCTTCCGCCCGCCGCGACCAGCTGCCCTCCCGGAAGCAGTAATGCGCGGGCGAGGCGAGCCGCCCAGCAAATGCCCCGCCGCCGGCTGGAAACGCAGCCCCGGACCGAACAGCTGAGCCGCGCGGCGGTCGGGCGCGGGGACCGCCGGGTTCCGAACAGCAGCGCCACCCGCCGGGGACGTCATCAAAGAGCCCACCGGAGAGGCCCGGGTGCAGAAGCCAGGCCGGTGGCCGGGCTTTGTCCAGTCGCCGGCGGGCCCATCCGCCCAGGAGGACGCCGCGGCGCGTCTCGAAGGAAAGGCTCGCCGGAAGCGCGGCGGGGGAGGCTGGCCCGGCCGCGATGGGCGCTGCGGTGGCGGCGGAGCAGCAGGCGGCGGCGGACGGGACGGGGCGGCGCCCCGGTCTAGCGGAAACCCCGCCGCGCCGCCCCGCCGGGGCAGACGGCGACGGGCAGCCCCCCGGGCGCTGCCGGACTGGACCCGCTTGCCCAACGAGGTGCTGGCGCAGGCGCTGAGCTGGGTGCCGCCCGAGACCCTGGCGACGCGCTGCCGGCTGATGTGCCGCCGGTGGAGGGACCTGGTCGACGGCCCCGCCGTCTGGCAGCTGCAGTGGAGGAGGGACCCCTCGATGCGGGCCGCCCTCCGGGCCGCCGGTCGCTACCCCCGGCTGGAGTGGGGCCGCGTGGGCGTCCTGCGGCCCTTCGGGAGGAACCTCATCCGAAACCCCTGCGGGAGAGGTGGGCAGCCCGGTGCCCCGTCGCCTGGAGGAGGCGGCGGCGGGCGGCTCTCGGGCGCCGCCAGCCTTGCCCCCTTTCCCGAGTGGCGCGCCGGGACTGGGCGGGGCGCGTTTCTTGGCTTGGGTTAGGCGGACGGCTTGCTTGCGGTTTACCGCTTGGGAGCTGCCGCTGTCCTGGAGGGCCCCCCGTGGTTCCCCCCTCGAGGGCAGCGCCGCCTCTCCCCCAGGACACGCCCGGGCAGCGCGTGCGTCGCGGCGGCGTAGCGAGCGCCCCTCGCGCCCCCCGCCCCGCCGTCGCCTGGCGGAATCTGGGAAGCGCGTCCCCCGACTCTGAGAGCCGCGCCTGCGCTCTGTGCCCCGGAGCAGCTGCGAGACTGGACTGTCCTGCACGGCGGGAACGGATGGAGGGTGGGAGCGAACCGGAGCCCCGTGGAAGGCGCCGAGGCCCAGTCCTGCTTCGCCGCCTCCTACTGGTGAGCCCCGAGTTCCTCCCTTCGCTTGGGAAGACGCCTGGCCGCCCCAGTCTTTCCGGGCTTTCCTCCTCCTCTTGGCGTTATTCTCTGCTCAAGGGGCTCGCTCCTTCACGTGGCGTTGCTGTCGTGCGAACTCTCTGTCCCAGGTCAGAAATGCACCTGTGGCATCTCTCTGTTTCCCCCCTTTCCTTCGAAGCTGGAGTAAAAAGTACCAGATGATCGACCTGCTGGAGGAAGGTTTCTGGCAGGATCTCCTGGACACCTACCAACCGGACATACTTGCCTCTGACTGGTGAGTTTCTTTCCCCTTTAGCTCTTTTGCACACACAAAAAGAAAAGAGAGAGAGATAAGAGGCAAATAGCTCTTTTTCCCTTTGATGACTCCTATCCAATTTGTCTCGCCCGTTTCAGAGCAAAGTAAGGAAATTAATATGGGCGTTCAGACGCGCTAGTCCCTTTGGTGGACCTTCAGCCCCAACAGGAGGCTTTTGACGCTTCGGGTTCTTCCAGGAAGGGTGCCTTTTCAGCAGCCATCTTGTACTTGAGCTTTTATCGCGGCTGTATCTACAAGCTCCTGGTTGTCCTCCTGGCAGCTGATGAGAGAACTGAACTCGCCCCTTTTGAAGCCAAGCCAGATCCGTCCCTCGGTGGAATAACGCCTCGTACCAGCAGGGGCCGCTTGCCCTGCCAGCTTCAGACGCCCCTTGCTGGGCCGCCGGGGCCGGCTGTGCTCGGTGTGGTCGCTGTTCCCTCCCTCCCTCCCTCCCTCGTTATGGTCAGTTAGGGAGATAACGTCAGTAGGGAATTAAGTTGCCTCAAAAGTAAAAGAGCCAGGCAAGAGGAACATAGATTCTGTATCTAGGATTTGCACAAAGGGGTGGTTTTTTTAAGTCATCAGTAACATCAGAGTAGGATATACTCTAGAATGTACTAGAGGAGCATTATACTATCTTAAAGCAGCGCAGAATCAGAAATTCTGGGTTCCTGGATGGGGACAAATGGTGCTTCAAGGAGATCTCGTAACAAGTTCACATGGCACCCTGGTCTTCCAAAAGGCAGCAACCCAAAGTACAGGTGGTTGGATGAGAAGATGTGAAACACGCTTTCCTAAATAATGGCAATAAATCTCCATGAAGAAGCTCCTGCTTCTTAAAACGATCTTCCTGAGTCCAAAAGATGGCTCAGCCTATCTTGCCTCGTTTCTCCGTCTCCCCAGGTAACGTGCACATTCAGAAGACACGGCCCTGGAGTTTGCTACGTATGCTTCACACACGAAGGGAAAGACACACTGTTCTGGGGAGGACACTACGGTGCTTGGTGACAAACTCTTCCGTCGTAATCTAGTTTCTCCTGGAGCCTCCGCGTGTGGTGGATTTCGGCAGTGCCGCTGGTTCTCAGGAAGGAGGGAGCACATCCCCAGAAGGTGGAAGCGGTGGTGGGAAAACCAAGAGGTTCAGGCGAGCCCCGCCCTGGAGCCTCCCAGGTTATTCCCCCTCCAGTCAGGCAGAGTCGCTGAGTCTGGCAAGATTCTGTCTGTGTGGCAAATAAAGAACTGGAGTTTGGCTGGACTGGTTCTCAGTCGTTCTTGAGTCCCTCATTTGACAGCCGGGTCCACTTCGGCCCATTCTTCCAAGCACTCCAGCTCCATTTTGCCTCTGAAATTGTATTTCTGAAGTGGTGAAAAAGGAGAGGGAAACCCTTTGGGAGGAATACGGAATCCCCAAAATATTCCTGCATATCATGTTAAAATAAAGAATCGCCCTATTTCTTGGGAGACTGTCAGTTAATAATTCTTTCAGAAACGAAATACCGTTTTCATTTGGAGACGTGCTGCTCCAAAGCCAAGGGGGAGGCTGGCTTCCAGGGTGGCTGCAGGCTCAGTCCTCCTCCTGCCTCCTCCCACCCTCCGGCTCTGGGCAGGGGGCCTGTCCCGCTGCCTTGTGGAAGAGGGCTTGGCGACATCGTTCCGCCGCCGCTCGGTGGTGATGGTCCGTGCTGTCAAAGCAAAGGGCAAGACCTCCAGCCCAGCCAACATCTTTTAGCTCCAGGCAGGGGGAAAGAATCGTGTGCCTCTTCCTCCTCCCTTTCCCCTCTCCAGCATTAAATATATGAATATTACATGAGCGAGCGCTGTGCTTTTAAGACATCCCCAGCCCCCGTTAGGCCATCCTGCTAGCACTAATGGGAGACAGCAGGTAATATTTGAGTTTTGCTGCCCAGAAATTCCTGCTGCGTGTGCAGTAGCTGCTGTTTTTAGTTTAGTTAAGATGGCTTGTAAGCCACCCTAGAGAAAACTATTTTGAAAAGGTACTTTATATACTTGCAAATAAGGCAAGAAGTTTAGGTGCCCAAAAATTGGGTTTGGTTTATCCGCCAGTATATACGGTGATATTTTGTAAAGTACCTGCATATCCTGTACGGTATGTAGTTGTGGGTAGACCCATCTGTGGATAACCTGACCCTTGAATTTTAACCAAAATGCCATGAAAAATGGATAATCTGTGAATTGCCCACAGGTAAACCAATTGTGAAAATTAAAACATATGAAAATTTCGGAGGTCAGCTCATCTGCAGGTGGCACACTTTCCCCTGTATTTTGGTTTAAAATTCAAGGGTCAACTTATGTACTGTTGGACTTGTCTGCGAATATATGTAGTATATGCATTAAAAAAAATGATTTTGAGAAAATGGAGTACCTCCCTCTCAAAAGACTTTGAAAGCTATCTGGTGGGATTGCTCCTGTCAATTCCCCCCACACACACATTTCCCAGCGTAGCTGCAAAGAGTTCTGCCTGAAATAGGCTGCTTCTAGATGGGTGGCTCTTAAGTTACCAAATCCCTGCTTTTTCACCATAAGCTACAAGCAGGACTGCAATTAACGTTCCATGATGGGGAAGGGGAGAACCTTCGGCCTTTTGGGGCCAGTGGGCACAGTGGGGAGCATCACAGGTATGGTCACAAAGCACCATTTTACAGGGGGCAGAGTGGAGGTGATGAAGACCACGCAACTTGCCAAGGGAATTCCAGTTCCTCCACTGGTGGAGAGAAGCATCCAGCTTCCCAAGGGGAGCCGCAGCCAACCTGCTCTGAAAACCCAGGGGCCAAGATCCAGGGGGTGGAGGGGATTCAGGATGTCGTGGCCCCCATTGTGAGGTGGAGGCTGCCCTGGAGACCCCAGGACCTTTTCTGCAGGGGGCTATCAGGAGACCTTGAGGGGGCAGGAGGAGGTGGGTCGCAGGGCCCTCTGGGGCAACTGAAAACCGTCAGGGGCCTAGAGGGAGGGGGAGCCTCCTGGGACTCAATGCTTCAGACCCAGGGCCATCATGGATCCACCCGGTTCTGCAGAAGACGAGGAAAAAGATGCAGAGCTGGAGACAGCCTTGTCTCTCAAAGCTTGTTTTAGCCAAGGTGGGTCTGCAGTTGCTGAGCACAGCCATGGTGGTAAGAAAGGACTGACTGGGGCAGCCAGACGGAGCCCAGGAACCTGCTTCTGGGCCACTGCAGCACTGTCCTCCCCAAGGCCAGCCTCCAGCTTCTCAAACAGCAAGGGCAGAAGGGAATTGGGCCGAACAGAATGGAAACCTCTGGGTAGGGTAGAAGCACTGGACGCTGTCCCTTTCATCCCCACCCTTCAGGCTTTTCCTTCAGCCCTCGGTGCCCTCCGGGCCTAGAAGGAGCCCCACGCCCGAACTGCGGGAATATGCCCCGTGCTGAATCAGCAGCAGACCTATGAGCCGTTTTGCAGGTGTACAGGCTGGAGATCTTCCCTGGTGACTGAGGATGATGGGAGTGTTAGTCTAATATCTTGGGGGTTTCACAGATGACTGCATTCTTTCACAAATTTTGTGTGGTTATAGCAAACTCTAGCAGGACCCATCCCGTGTATGGAGCAATACAGCAGTCAAAGCAAAACCCCCACACTTTTATCTCTATCCCTTGGAATTTTTCTCCATATTTTTATCAAAGTTCATAATCATATTTTTCAAATTCTACTTTGGCAGTCCTTTGTATCAGCCGGCTGAATTTCCTACAAATGGGGATGGATGAGAGCAAAACGTCCAAAGCTCCTGGTTTTTCACAGGCCCCCCTTTCCTCCCACCCCCACCCCCGAATTCTCTCTGCTCTTACAGCGGTCTGTCAGAACCACCCAGGAGGTCTCCCTTCCCTTCGCTTTCCCTCCAGGTCTGAAGCACCTGCATGACATGCAAGAACTCTGTGATGCCACTCTGATCGCGGGAGGGAAGAGGTTCCCTTGCAACAGGTGCGTCTCTGTGTCCCCAGGCGAGGGAGGGCTCAGGGCTCGGGGGGGGGCAGGCCCATGGGATGCCCACAGCTCGTCAGAGGATCTGTCAGGGTTTCTCAACCTTGGCCGCTTTAAGATGGGTGGACTTCAACTCCCAGAATTCCCCAGCCAGCAAGGGAGTTGAAGTCCACCCACCTTAAAGCGGCCAAGGTTGAGAAGCACTGGTCTACGTTCTCCTCCTCGCAGAGCACTTTTGGCTTCCATCAGCCCCTACTTCCAGGCTGTGTTCACCAGCGGCTTCAAGGAGTCCCAGGACGGGGAAGTTCTCCTGGAAGACATGGACCCCTCCATTCTCCAGAATCTGCTGACCTACCTCTACTCGGGGGAGCTGGCTTTCAGCTCTGGAAGTGCGGAAGACCTGTTCGTGGCAGCAAGCCGGCTCCAGCTCACCCCAGCACTGACTCTCATCAGCAGGTAGCACAAACCACCCCGTCTCTGATGTTCTCCCAGCTCCTGCCCGCCACGGCTCTGCAGTGGGTGTCCACCTGCCACCTTCTCCCATGACCCTTCTTTCCCTCCCCTGGCAGATACCTGATGGAGAGGATTTCCCCAGAGAACTGTCTCCGCCTTTACATGCTGGGCCACGACCACAACCACCCCCTCCTGCTGCACGGCACACTGCGCTACCTGGGCCTTCACTTTGACCTCCTCTTTGAGCACAAGGACTTCCTGCACCTGGACCGTGGGGCTCTGACCTGCATCCTCTCCTCGGACCACCTGGCAGTGACCTCGGAAATTGAGGTCTTCTGGGCCGTGCAACGCTGGGTGAGGGCCAAGCCCGCCGAGCGCCTCCCGGTGCTCAAGATGCTGCTAAGATGCATACGCTTCCCACTCCTGACCCCGGTGGAAGTCGCCCAGGTACAGGCGGAGGCAGAGATGCTCAATCAGCAGCTGGAGCTGCAGTGGCAGGACCTGGATGGAGCAGGAAGGCTTCAGGTGAGCGGGGGGCTCCGCCAGGGCATGTACCAGGAGAGAATCGTCTGCATCAAAGTGCCCCGTCTGAGGGACATCCTCTCTGTCAGCGAAGACATGGACTGCTACATGGAATGCCTGGACCCTGCCACTGGCTCCAGGACGAAGCTGCCCCACTTGGAACTGGTGGCCCTCCCGGGCTGCTCCGTCCTGGAGCACAGGCTCTACATCTCGGGGGGGAAACACGCTGATGGCTCGTACTCCCGGGCACTGCACGAGTACAACACCCTGGCTGACTGCTGGACCCAGCTCCCAGCCATGTCAACCCCCCGCTCTGTCCACATGTTCTTGACTTGCAGGCAGAAGCTTTTTGCTCTGAGTGGCTGGAACGATGCCGGGCCCCTGGCATCTGCAGAGAGCTTTGACGTGGCCCAGAAGGTGTGGTCCCCCATGGCCAGCCTGCCCATCGTCCTGCGCTTTTCTGCCTCGGCGCCATACAAAAACAAGCTCTATTTAATCGGTGGAGATGCTGACTCCGATGAGGTGGTTTACAAGGGCATCCTCATCTATGACATCCACCTGGACACCTGGGCACAGGTGCCACTCGAATTTAGTCTCCATGGGGCAGCCGCTGTCCCCATAGAGGCTGGGATCTGTGTCATTGGGGGCTTCTTTTCAAGGAAGGTCACCCAACTGTACCCAAACCGGAGGTTCAGCCAACTTCTCCCCTGCACCTCGAAATGCTTCTTCATGCGGGAAGCTGGCATCATAAGCCAAGAGGTTACCATCCCTCCCCTGCCCTTGCCTCTTGCCTTTGCTGGTGCCACTTCCTTCCAAGGGAAGATTTACGTGATTGGAGGCGTGTGTACCTCCAGGACCCATGATGCCATCTACCACTGGGAGCCTGGAGAAACTGCCTGGACTCAGTACCCAGAGAACCTCACGGGCCAAGGAACCATTGTGCGCAGAGTGCTCAAATGTGTAACCCTGAAGGTCGCAAAGCCAAAGCTGAGCACCCTCATGCAAGATACCTCGGCAAGCCGGGTGGCTGTTGGGCTAGCAGACCCCGAACCCTCCCTGGAGAAGAGCAAGAAGGACCACTGTCCTAGTTCTCCTGGCCTGGCACCACAAGGTCCTTGACTGGTGGGAGGTTGTAGAAGCCGGAGACCACCCCTCCCAGGGAAGAGATATTTTCAGCTGAACTCCTCTAGTATTTAACTCATTAAAAGTCCATGTGGCCTCTCACCGCCCTCACTTTCCGTGTCCTGCCACAAAGAAGTTGTCTAAGGCCAATGGGAGAGTTTTCTGCATAAGTTCAGGGCTTCCCACACATCTTTTCCTGTGAGGGTGAGGACAGCCTTTGCGGAAACGGGCTCTGCTGGGGAGGAGGGACCGTGCTGGGAACTTAGAACGGCTTTATATTCTAAGTGCAGTTGCGATCACAAAGGCACACCTGAAAGCCAGTAAACTTTTACGGTAAGAGCACCACTGGGCCCCTGGAGCAGGAGAACTGGTGGCAGCTCCTGCACAGAGCTCAGAGGCCAACCCCAGCTTGGCTAGGGTTGAAGTCGCGTGCTTTGGAAGAAGGAAGAATCCGGGTCGCTGTAAGGGGAGGCGTCGACAAACCTTGGTTGCTCACGTGAAGAGCAGAGGCCCTGGAACGGAAGCCAGGACTCCTCAGTCATGCCGGGCCACTAAGAGTTTATCCCCTCCGCCTCTGTTAGGTGTGCATGCCTACCCAGAGAGAGACGCAGGTGAAGCAGCTGCCACGCGGACAACCACCACTGCTGCCAAAACGAAAACAGAACACAAACGCTAAACTGCAAGATGGATTGGTTGTCGTGTGCTACAGTTCCCCATTATACCATTCCTGTGAGTCCCCTGTTGATATTTGGCTCACAAACTTTGGGACATCTGCATTTATTATGACAGCGCTGTTGTTATCCCTCGCTAGCATTCTGGAATTCTGCTGTTGTCATTCTTCGTGGCAGGGTGTTCCGACATACCAAGTGAGAGCACTGAGGAATGATTTGGGTTTTAGTGCTAAATGTTCTGCATTTCCAAAAAGACCTGATTTAAGGGACAGCAAATAAATATAAGATTATGAGTTATAGCTATACCCAGGACCAAGCCATGAGAATCGAATAACCCCCTGCATCTGCTAAGGCTAAGCGGTGGGCACTCTGCACATGCACAGAAAGGCTTGAGCACCGGGACTTGGCTTCAGAATTTTGCCCCTTAGGTTGTAGAAAGCAGTGGAAAAATCAGATTGGGGGGTGGGGAGAAAGTTGGAAGAGATAAAACTGGGACTGAGAATGGAGGAGGAGCTGTGCTGCTCTGAGTCTGTGCCGGGGAAGGGGAGAAAAAAATGGTGTGGGGCTGCGTCCGGAGGGCAGGAAAGAATGGAGGGGGGGCTCACCAGCAAGTGCTGAAATCTGAGGGAAGGAGGTGGAGGAGGAAGAGGAGGAGAGGAGGGAATCTGGCGGCCAGAGAGATGGAGCCCAGCGGGGCGGGCGGGGGGCGGATAGTTGCAGGTCAGCCTCCTGCGTTCAAAACGGGGCGCGGCGGCGGCGGCGGCGGCGGCGCGGGCGCTCTGCAGCTTTCGGCGGGGAAGGGGGCGCTTGGTGCGGGGGACTGGCGGGAGAATTGAGGGGCGAAGATGGGGAGGCGAGGCAGGAGGAGCTCCGTGGCTTGTGGGTGGGGCTCGGAGGGAGCCGAAGGTAGGGCTGCCCTGTGCGTGCGGGTCGGTGGGCGGGGTGTTCGTCTGGTTTGACGGGGACCCGAAAAGAGGGGAGCCCAGCGAGGGGGTCTGCCGGAGCCGCTGGGATCCCCGGCCAGGAGGATGCAAGAGAGAGGTGGGTTGCCATAGCAACAGCAGGCCGGCGGGAGGAAGGACGGGCGCCGGAGGGGCGCCGGGGGGCGAGCGGGCGGGGCGCCCTGCCGTTGCGGGGCTCGGGGGCCGGCATGGCCGCGGGCATCCTCGGCTGCGGGATCCAGCACGACCCCTCCTTGCCGCTGCAGTTCTGCACCGGTGAGCGGAAGCTCCTCTGCAGCAGCGGCCGCAGCAGCACCAGTGCCGCAGTCAGTCACCCCCCGCCCCCCCGCCTCGGGGCTTCCGGGGGGACCCCGGCCCGATTCCCTCCCGCCCGATCAGAAGAGCCCCCGCCCCGCGAGCTGCGGGCATCGGGCTTCAGGTTTTGCGCGGGCGGACGGGGCCCTCCCGACCTGGCCGAGGAGGGCAAACCCGCGGGCGCCCAGGTGGAGCCCGAGGGAAGCCGGGCAAACGCACTGGGGTGGGGCTGCTGCGCGCTCCAGGCCGGGTGCCCAGTGCCCGTCCTCCGCTGCGCAGCGCCCGGGTAGGCGCGCTCGCACGTCCCGCCGCAGCCGCCGCCCAGGCAGGGTGGAGGGGGCCGGCCCGCCCCGCCAGCCGAGCTCTGCGCCCTTAGAGGGCAGCCCGGACCTCGCCCCCCCCGCCCGCCCCTCCCTCGGAGCGCCACTCCCGCGTTTTCGGAAAGACCCAGAAAGGCGGCGCGGGGCGGGGCAGCCGTCCGGGTTGGAGAGTGGCGCCCAACTTCGGACGACCCCCCCATAGCAGCCGCGACGGCCGGGCAGAGGCCTCCAAGGCGCGCCAGGGAGGACCCGCGGGCCGGGAGGGGCGGGAAGGCTCGGGTACCCGCTCGGCTGCCCCCTGGGTCCTTGGCTTGCGGCGTTCGTGTGCTGGCCCTTGCAGGGCCCCCCTCCATCTGCGACCGCCTGCCTTTTCTGCATGCTCAGAGGGCATGTGTTCTTCGCGGGCCAAGCAGGCTTTGGGTCGTCACCCTCCAGAGGTTACTGAGGGTCATTTGGGACTTACCTAGCCCCCTCCTCACAGCCCTGGGTGGTAGGCCAGCCAGCAAAGAGAGCAGGCCCCGGGCCGGGGTCCCACAAATATCTGAGCCCAGCAGGGCTGCTCTCCTGTCTCGCGCTGAGCCTCTCCCCAATAAGGTCCCCCTCCACCTCTGCCAGAAACATCACGTGGGCCAGAAGCTGCCCCTCTCCACCCATCCTCAGCCCCACTGTGGTACTCTGCCTGGCTGCAAGACCCAGCGCCTGTGATTGGGCACAGCGGAGGCAGCAGCAGTGAAGGGATGCTGCAAGGAGGCAGAGGGAGGGGCCAGCATGCAATGGGCGGCAGCGCCAGGCAAGCGAGCGGGGGCAGGAATGGGCAGGCAGGACAGGCACCAGCCCTGCCACTGCAGAAGAGGGCAGGGAAGAGGGCAGGCAGCGTGGCAGAGCCAGGAGCCCTGGCTCACCGCTGCCAGTCCTGCAGCTAACTACGCCTGCAGGCAAGTGCTCCCCTCCGTGGCTGGAGGTGGCAACACACCTGCAGGTGGGCAGATGGTCACAGGCCAGTCACAGAGGGGAGCTCTGAATGGGTGTCCTCCTTGCTCTGGAAATGCCAGCAGGGAGAAGGAGGCGGCAGCATGTGCCAAGCTCCAGTCCTGGGCTGATTTTGACTCCCAACCTACTGTTTCACAAGAGCAAGAAAAACACTGGCCTGCAGCTATGGGTGCCAGGAAGCCCACTCCCAAGCACGTGGCCCTGTTCACATAATGGTACCCACGATTCTTCTTGTGAGGTGGGCAGCCACATAAATCAGATAAATAAATAAATAAATCATTCCCCCCTCATTTCACCAATAAAGCAATATTCAGCAGAGGGGTTGCCTGACCATTGATCCGTAAACAAATTACACAGGCTGGCCTTGCACATCTCTGGGTGCAAAAATGTGGCAGGGTCACTGCAGTAGAGCGTGTGGTCCCAAGTGGGAAGTGCTTCCTGCCCTGCAGGTCTGAGACGTGGCTGGGGTTGGCTCAGGTAACCTCCAGGCGGTGCCTGGCCACTCTGGGAGGAGGGCTACTCTGTTCGGTGGGGGTGGAGATGGGTGCCTCTGAGCCAAAGGGGTGGCTTTGCTTAAAGGCTGAGTTCCACCAAGACGAACGCATTGGCAATCAGCCCCACAACCCTGTTGTTAAAGCAGATCCTCTAGGGATGCTGGTCCCAGCCTGGACCACTGGCCTGAATCTTCACTTGGCCAAGGAGGAGGTCTGTGGGGAACCTCGGGCTCTTGCCAGGTTCCTGGGAGGAAAAACTGGGAAGGAGGACCCCTCCCCCACTCCCGTGCATTTATCCCTGAGGTGAGGTGGGATAAATGCAAAAGCCACTGAATAAGAGACTCCGGGGCCTCTTTGGGATGCCGCTGCTTGCTCCTCCTGACTTTGTTTCCCCAGATGACAACCTGTCCGGCCTCAGTGGCATGGAGGTGGATGACCGCATCTCCTACCTGGAGCAGCGCCTGCAGCTGCAGGAGGACGAGATCCAAGTGCTGAAGGCGGCCTTGGCCGACGTCCTTCGGCGCCTGAGCGCCTGCGAGGAGAATGGGCTCAACCTGTCGAAGAAGAGACCCGACAAAGGTATCCAGCCCATGGAAGGGCAGCAGGCCAGACCTCCTGCAAGTCCCGGGGCCTCCAGCAGTCCGGCCGCAATGGGGTGCAATGCAGCTGGGGAGGGGGCAGGAGACCGGGAAGGCATGGGTAATTGAGCCCAGCCACGATCCGAACCGCAGTCAATGTCCTGTCTCTCTGCAGTTTACCAGCTGCTGCGGGGGCTGCCCTCCAGGCCCAGCCTGAGCAATGGGGTCGTCCCACACAGGAGAGGCTACGCCACCTCCCCCTCGTCCCCCAAGAGGGAGCTCCTTCCTGGGAAAAGGTGATGTGCTGGTCCACCAGGGGGCGCTGCCCCTCTTAGGAAATAGCGGTGTGGGGGGTGCAGAATCACATCCACAAGTTTCCCGGATGGTGGCTGCTGTATTTTAAATGTGTTGTTAGTCTTTTGCATCCCAGGAAGCCTCCTGAACCAAAAAGGCATGGCATAAATTGGGGTGGGTGGGTAAATTGCTGGACTTGGTGGGATTTCTAGTTTCAAGCAGAAATTTAGTCTGAGCTCTTTGGCTTTCCTTAAGGCCATCTCCCTAAGGGTTGAACTGATCGATGTTTTTAATGTTTTTCAGCTTCAAAAAGCATTCTGAAGGGTATAAATCTGCCCCCCCCCCGCCCCAAGAAGTTGAAATGCAGTGGAAATGCAATATATGTAGAATCAGGCTTGACTGTATTCCTTTCTGATGAAAGTTAAGGCAACATAGTTGAGTTGTAAGTTGCCAAATGCAGTATTGTTTATTTATTTATTCATTTATTTATCAAACGTTTATCACCGCCCATCTCCCTCCACAATATTGTTACCTTCAATATGCAAAAATGTTCTAATTCCTCAATAGTCTCTGTCACTGGGAATATTCTTTCCTAAGAAAATAAATTCAAGAAAGAAGAATTGGGGTTAGCGGGCGCAATTTAGGTTCCCCACGCAGATGACCAGGCTAAGGAAAACTCCTGTCTTTCCCCAACTGGAAGAGATTGGAGCATCCTGCGAGAGTACAAGAGGCTTGCACAAAGCACCTGCAAGTCACAAACGCCAGAAACTTTTCCACGAGTCATGCTGGCGTCTTGTCCAACCTGACGGTATCCTGGAGACAGCCTGGTGTGTTTCCATCTCTGTCTTCCTCTCGCAAGAGAGGGTTTCCATCAGCAGAGGCTCTGGGGATCAGCAGAGCTATAAACAAACGCTGCTGCTGGATCCTTCTGTTCAGTAGCAGTTCCTAAACTCTTGCATTTTCACTCAGTGGAAGGGAAGTGTAGGATTTTTTTTTCCCCTTGAAAGACCTGTACATGATGGAGGAAGGGATTTGCTTTCAGGTCCCCCAGCTCTGTACTCTCCCTCACTGAAAACAAGGGAAGTGTGCAAACAATGGAGCAAAACACTCAAGATGCTGGTTTTGAAAGTCCCTCTGAACGGGACAGCTTGGACTGAGCCAGCATACAAGCTCCCGCTCCCTGAGCACCTCTTCCCAACCATGGGGGGTCCACCAGGCCCCTAAACAGGGTTGTAAGGGCCCCCAAAGTCCCGCCTCAGCAGCTGGAATTCTGGGGGCAGAGAGGCTCTGTTTGAAGGACGTGCCTCATTTAAAATTTTTCCCTAATATGTTTAAATGGCTTATTACGGTTATAAAGGATGCCTTCTTATTTCTAGAGAAATGCTCTGTGCTTCCGGGAAGCATTAGGCCAGTGTTTCTCAACCTTGGCAACTTGATGTGTGGGTTCAACTCCCAGAATTCCCCAGGCAGCATGGCTGGCTGAGGAATTCTGGGAGTTGGTCCGCCCATCTTAAAGTTGCCCAGGTTGAGAAAGAGTGCACTAAACTGAAGAGATGCCACTTGCCATAAAGCAGTTTAAAGAACAACATTTTTATCAGAGAAGTAATTGTGGCCATCCACATTTGTTAGACCTTGGGGCAAGCCTTTTTTTTTCAGGGTGGGGGGTAGCAATCATACATTTACTGATTCACACCAAATGTGGTAAGAGTCCTAAAACGGGGTGCGGGGGGACAGCAAATGATCCCCACAGGGTGGTTAGGCGAATCTAACTGGAGGGGACGCCTCTTGACTCTCCATAGAATCATGGCGTGGCTTTTGACCTGCATTTCACCCACCCACCGCACTCTGCTGCCTGTGCCCCCGCCCCCCGCCTGCTTCTGCTGTGATGTCCAGTGGTTAAGGCCCCAGGCTAGGAACCACGAGGTGGTGAGTTCTAGTCCCGCCTGAGGCAGGAAAGCCGGCTGGGTGACCTTGGGCCAGCCCCCCTCTCTCAGCCCAGCTCACCTCGCAGGGTTGTTGTTGTGGGGAAAATAGGAGGAGGAAGGATATTTGGTATGCTCGCTGCCTTGAGTTGTTTATAAAAATAATAAAGGACAGAAAACAAACACACACACACACACAACCTTCTCCCGGGGTGCACAGAGGGGCTGGGTAGCAGGTGGAATGACCCCTCCTTTATGGCGCAGGGCATACATGAGACCGGTCCCCGGGCTTGTTCCCCAAAGGGCACGGGCTGAACCGGAGGCGCTCCGGAGCCGTGGGGGAGGCAGGACGCCGTCCTCTGAGTTCAGGGGGCCGGCCCTGGCTCTCCCCGGCAGCAAGTGCTTCACTTGACCTGCCGGATTCAGCCGGACTGAGCAGCCCACGGGCCTCAGGCAGGTCGTCGCAGAGCTACGTTCTTGTTCCCACTTCCAGCCCCCCGGGAGAAAGCGGCGTGTGCAGAGTCCTGCTCTGCAACAGGCCCGGAGCGTTCCGCTCCCGGGATTTGGGGAGGAAAGGGAGCAGCCCAGCGTGGCAGGACGCCATGCACGGGCAAGGGAAACGGCTCGCCAGGCTGGCCCTTTAGGAAACATCAGAGCGCTGCGAAGCCAGCTCTTTCCCCTTCCACCTCTACCAAGTGCACGAAGACAGACGCGCAACCGAAGGCCCCTGCGGCCGCGCCTGCAGCCCGTCCCGTGGCCCGTCAGCATCGCTTGGCGCTTTTGCCTTTGGCTGCTGCGAGGAGCGTTTTAGGGGGCGCGTCTCTAGATCTAGCGCCCACATCTGAAAGGAGCTTTTCCTCGAGCGGCACTTGCAGGCTTCTCCCTGCTTGCTTCCGCTTCCGCCCTGCTTGCTTCTGCCTCGCCCATTTCCTGGCCGGCTCCCCCTTCCTCCTGCCCTGCGCCCTGTCTGGCTGTCTCGCTCAGGATCTCTCTCCTACAGCGGGCATAGTAGCTGCCCCTCGCCGGAGCGCCCTGCCTCGCTCAAGCGCGAGAGTTTCAAGGACCAGAGGAGCCGCACGACTTCCTCCGGCAGCTGCTGCAGTGGGAAACGCGAAGGGTATGTCTGAACATGCCGCTCTTGCAGGAGCTTCAGCCAGGCCCCGGCACGGCACTCATTGCCGCCCCTCCGCTGCCAACCGAGGCGGAGCCAACGTTAAAACGCACAGAACGGGATTCTGGGCTGGGAAGCCGGCCAGGATCTTCCAGTGCAGAATCTGCCAAGTTCACTTAATCTGCCCGGGTGCTGTGGCGGCTCAGGGTTTGCGAGCCCTGCCCAAACCACTTTGCGGGGCAGTTGAAATCTTGCAAAGCAGACCTTCCTTTAGTTCAAGCCAGCTCAGGTCAAGGAAAGTTATCTTAATCCATAACAAGTGGCCACGACAGGAGCCAAGAAAGGATGCAGAAAATTGGGTACACAGGTTTTTCAGCAAGAGGAGGGAAGCTGGCAGTTCAGTCTCGCGAAGGAGACGACTCCCCTCCGTAAGTCTACCATCTCCTTGCAAGACCGGGCAGCCCCACCAAGCAGCAGCCAAAGTTGCACCCTTGTGAGTCTCGCGCGTGTCAGACCTCCCGTAATTTCTCCAGGGGAAATTCACCCGTCGACAGACCAGGGCAGCGGGGGCCAGTGTGGCTGCCTGCGGGTGCACACGGCCTTGGGAAATAGGGTAGGCAGGTGCTTACTTCCAAACAGTGGTGCCATTCCTGGACACAAACAGGCGCGCTCCCTTCTTCCTCCCACCCCCATGCACCACTGCAGCCCGAGGCTGGTCTGATGGGCCTGGAAGGGAATTAAACGTTGGATCTTCCGGATGCCTTCAGGCAGGGCTCCAAGTTAGACCAGCTTCGACAGCCGGGAGCGGGCACGAGGCTTGGCCTCGGTTGGCCCGGCCAGCCTTGCCGACAAGCGCTCGGCCGAACTTCGCTGCCGCCGCTGGGCCCTGGCCAGCCCGGGCTCCTTTGGCTCAGCGTCAGGGCAGGGCGGAGCTGCAACGCCGGACTTCGAGATACGCCCTTATCGCGGCAGGCCGAACGCCCGCCCGACGGGGGCGCCTCCCGGCGGCTTCCCCGGAACAGGCACTCCAGCGCCCCGGAGGGCGAAGCCAAGCCGCCCGCGGGACTGCGCAGGAGGCCCAGGAGCGGAGCGGGCCGGGAGGGCGGCGCCTCGGACCCCGCCGGGACGCGCCGAGCCCGCGCCCGCCTTCGGTTCCAGCCAGGCGCCCCTCGGGCCTTCCGCCGCTCGCCCCAGCCCGGGAGCGCCGCCTCTCCCTCAGCGCGCGGGCCAGAGCGGAGCAGCCACCATGCGGAAGGCGGCCGGGAGCAGCAGCCCCAGGTACGGCCCGGCGGCCAGGCAGCGCGGAGCGGGGGAAGCGCGCCCCTGGGCACGCGGGGCGCCTTCAGCGCGCCCTCCGGAACGGGCCGGGGACGCCGGCTTTGCGCTGCCCCTTCCGAAGCAGCCCCCTCGCCCTTCCGCCCCGGGGGCCCGGCCCGGCGCGCCCTCCCCGGCCCGAGAGAGCAGGACGCGGCCCGGGGGGCCTTCCGGGTGGGCTGGAGGGCGCGGGCCGGGCGCGGCGGGAAGAGCCCGCCCGTGAAGGGCTGCCCCCAGGCGCCGACTCGCTCCCGGAGCCGGAGCTGCGGGCGGCTTGCCCCGGACTGGCCGCTCCCGTAGCCCGCGAGCGGCTCCGCTGGCCGAGGGGGCCGCTAGGATAGGACGGGAGCTCCGGGCCCCGGGCCGGGGGAGGCTTCCTTGGGGGCGGCTTCTGGCGGCCGCGGGGCGCAGAGCAGAGCCCTGGGCGGAGGGCGCGGCTGGCTGATGCAGGAGCCGCGCCTCAGGGAGCGGGGGCCACGCGCTTCGGTGGGAGAACAAGGTTGCCCGCGGTGGGCAGAGAGATGCCCCGGCCCCGCGCGGCGAGAGCAGCTCCTGAGCTCAGTAAAATGAAAGCTAAACTTTCTGCAAAAAGGTGGAGGGGGGGCAACTGCCCTGCCTGCCTGGGGTTTGGAGCGTGGTGGGCTGCAGGGTTTTCTCTTCTGCTGCTTTAACTCAAAAGTTGGGGGGGGGGAGAAGAGTTGCGAGCAGAGCTTTGGCAGTGCTTACATTGTGCGTCATGCTGAGCTGCGATCCTTCGACTGGAGTTGCAGTCCGGCTGCTCCTGCGATGGGCCGACCTGTTCTGGTGGGTCCCTTGGGGTGGGGGCCTGGCAGGGGAAGGAGCAGTGAAATCCTACTATCAGGATGGGCCCAGGACGTGGGAATAAGAGGGGCAAGAAGGGAGTGATGGGTTGGCAGGGAAACAAGCACTACTGAGTGGTGGCCGGAGTTCAGGAGCGTCCTTCCAGGCAAGTATCTGCGCATCGTTCAGCGGAGAACACGCCTTCCTGCCGGGGAGGTGGCAGATGGCTGGTCATCAGGGTCAGCTGCCTCTGCGATCAGATGGGGGGGTTCTTTCCCCTCCCCATCTCCCCACCTTTCATATTCCACCCCAACCGGGTTTCTCTCTCTCCTCATAGCAAACCAAAAGAGGCCACCTTCAACGCTGGTGAGTGGATGCAGCCATGGTGAATGGGGGGCATCCGGCTTATTTAATTGGGCCCGGGATGCAAACTGGGGGCAGCCTAGAGGAAGAAAACCAGCAGGGGGGTGGGGGAATTCTGGGAATTGAAGTCCACACGTCTTTGAGTTGCCGAGGTTGAGAAACACTGTCATGGACAGTGATCCCACCAGGGTTTCCCTCTCCCCCTTCTTTCCCGCAGAGGATGGTTACGTGAAGATGTTCCTGCGGGGGCGCCCCATCCCCATGTTTGTCCCCGATGCTGTGGTTGCCACCTACAGCCTGGACACCAAGCTGGAGCTGCCGCACAAGAAGCTGAAACTGGACTGGGTGTATCCGCTCCAAGTAGCGCCCCTTGGGGGTGGAGGGCACTGGGCCGGGGCTCCTGGCTTCCTTGGCGCTGAGGCTGGCAGTCGGGGCTGCAAAACCCGCCTTGCATTTTCCCTTGACCCATGGATGCCTGCTGCAGATACGGGTATCGGGGCCGTGACTGCCGGGCCAATCTCTTCCTGCTACCCACGGGGGAGATTGTGTATTTTGTGGCTGCTGTGGCAGTTCTTTACAATGTGGAGGAGCAGCGGCAGCGCCACTACCTGGGCCACACCGACGACATCAAGTGGTGAGAAGGCCGCTCGGGGTGGTGGCTGCACTGCCTCCCCCTCTTCACGCCATTAGCTGGGAGAGCGCAGCAAGCAGGGCGAGAGGAAAATGCGCTGCCAGTGTGGCAGAGGGCACCACCCTCAGCAGAAGGTGGCCGCTTGCCAGAATTGAGGAATTGCTTGGGGAAATGGTGTGCGGCCAAGGAAATGTGGAGGAGATTGTGAGGTGCTTTACTCCGGGAAAAACACCGCGATGGGAAGGGTACAGCCCAGTCCTGAGAAGGGATGAGCCCTGTTCCTCTGGCCCGTTGGGACATTCTGCACAGCGGTCACCTCCCCTTTCCTGTCCCCCCTAGCCTGGCTGTGCATCCAGACATGGTGACCGTAGCGACCGGACAGGTGGCCGGGACGTCTAAAGACGGCAAGGTGAGGGTCGTGGTCTGAGGACAGACTGAGCACCAGGACCGAAGGGCCGGCTGTGAATCTGGGGAGGGGAGCTGCGGTTAGAGAGATTGGCCCGAGAAAGTTCCCCCTGGTTTCAAGCTGGTGTAATGCCACCTAAGGATGGCGGCTGTTAAGTAGCATCTCAGCATGAGCTGCCTTGGGTGCTTGGTGCAGGAAAGTCAGATGTGCACGAAACAGGAGCTGACCTGTTAAGGGGCCAAAATGGGCGTGGCCCAGCATTCCTTCCCAACGCTTCCAGGACATTCCCAGCCTGGATACGAAGTTCTGCCGCCCAGAGCCTCTTACTGTTTATTCCTGCCGTAGCTCGTAGCCAGTCCGCGGGCTGCTTCTCCTCCGTGAATGTGTTCCGCTCGCCTCCTTTTTTCCCTCATGGCTAACGTTGCATCCAGTGGCAACGAACTGCGCAAGCTGGTTTCACGTTCTCTGAAGAGATCCTTTCCCTGAAGGCTGCTTCCTGCATCTCCCACAGGCACTGCCTCCCCACGTGCGTATCTGGGATTCGGTGAGCCTGAACACCCTTCACGTCCTGGGACCGGGACCCTTTGACCGAGCGGTGACCTGCATCGGATTCTCCAAGTCTGTGCGTGAGACCCTTTCCTGCTGGCCTCCCAGAATCCCTTTTCTTCTCTGGCCCAAAAGGGAGAATTTTGAGGGACCTTCTGAGACCCCCCAAGGTGTGGCCAGATTAGAACGTGGGTCAGCCTTGGTTTGGGGTATTTGAACCTTGCAAGCCACCTGCAGGGTGAGAGATAAGAGTTCCGTGCGACCTTTGCCCCTTCTTGCTGGGTCATGATGGGTGCCCTACAGAAGAGAGTCTTCTGCTGAGGCTTTGGAAGGACTCTGGGTGTGCAAGTTCAGAGTCGACTGAGCACTTTCTGTCTGTCTGCTGGAACTCACAGCTCCCGGAGATTCGAGCCCAAAGTGAAACGTGTAGCCGAGCGTGATTTCATTTGCTTAGCTCTTTGTGGTGCATTCATAGCCTCTGACAGGACAGAGATTCCAGAAAATGAAGAGGGGACGGCACACAGTTTTAAACAGTCCCTACCACCAAGCTTTGCTTTAACCACTGAACAAAATGGAACGGAGCTCACCTTTCAGCCTGCGCTAGGAACAACTCGCACAGGCTGAACGACTCTTTGGGGGCAGGGGCTTTCCTGCAAACTCAGCCCCCCTTTCCTCTCCCCAGAATGGGGGCGGCCTCCTGTGTGCCGTGGACGACTCAAACGACCACGTCCTCTCCGTCTGGGATTGGCAGAAGGAGCAGAAGCTGGCCGACGTGAAGGTAACCGCCCGGCTGTCCGGGCCTTCCCGCCAGAGCCGTTCCGCGTCTCCAAATCCAACGTGCGCGTTCCACATCTGACTCGCTCGCCTTCCTTCCCAAGTGTTCCAATGAGTCTGTTCTGGCCGCCACTTTCCACCCCACGGAGCCAGCCCTCCTCATCACCTGTGGAAAATCCCACATCCACTTCTGGACCCTGGAAGGAGGCAGCCTCAGCAAAAGGCAGGGCATCTTCGAGGTGAGGGCAGGATCCGCAAAGGGAGACGAAGAAAGCGGTGGCTGGGGGGGGCAGCTTGGGGTTGTTTCCCCGCCCTCAGCCCGGTTGCAGGGGGCCCCCGTCCTTGTCCATTGGTGTCCGTGGGCCTCACGCAGGAGAGCTTGCTGGTATCCAGGACTAAGCCGGCCCTTTTCCTCGCCGGTGACAGGTTGCAAATGCTGGTGGAGCATAGAACTCTGGGAAATGTAGGCCCCGGACAGCCCCCACCCCCTTTTTCAGGGGCATGCCTTCCGTTTCCTCCTCTCAGAAGTAGGATAAGAAACTAAGAATTAAATTTTACACACTCTGTTTTGGGTGCATGACTTCAGCAGCACATGGCTGTGATGTGTGAAGACAGACTGCGTCCTGAGATTTTATGCAGTGGTTCTGCGCCTGCGCAGAGGCCTGATGGCGAGGTGTGGGTGACGGGCAGAGCTCTAAACTTGCCTTGGCGTGGAGGCTGTTTGGGGCTCATCCCCTCGTTCTCCCCCCCCCCCGCCCTTTCCCTACAGAAACACCAGAAACCCAAGTACGTTCTGTGTGTGGCTTTTACAGAGAATGGGGACACGGTGACCGGCGACTCCGGAGGGAACCTCTACGTCTGGGGGAAAGGTCTGTTTGGGCGGAGGGCAGAATGTAATTGAGGGGCAGGACATGCAGGGTCAGGGTTTGTTGATTAAATCCCCGTTGGTTTAGTTTATACAACCCGCCATGCGCAAATCTAACCACTAAATCGTACAAACCAATCTATTTTTACTTCGGAGCAACGCCTGCCAGTTTCATGTTTTCCCCAGGCAGACATGATGGCCACATGTCAGCCAACATGCCCACTCGGTCTGGGCGAGGAGGCAGCATCCCAGACCTGGGGGCTCAGGGAGGGTGGGGTATGCCTGTACGCCTGCTGCTTATCAGTATCGTCCTCCACGGACAGGAGGGAACCGGATTTGTCACGCTGTGCCTGGAGCCCACGAGGGTGGCATCTTTGGCCTGTGTGTGCTGCGGAATGGGACCATCCTCACAGGGGGCGGCAGAGATCGCAGGGTTGTGCTCTGGGGACGGGATTACCAAAAGCTGCAGGAGAACGAGGTAAGCACTGGGCTCAAACAACTGCTTACTGAACCAGATTAATTACAAGCATGCCCAGAACAGCAAGAGAAGCTTGGCTTTTAGTCCTCAAGCAGAGGGAAGGGCTTGCTTTGAATAGGAGCATCTTTCCAACCCAAAATACGTTGCACCCCCATTTAAACAACCTAGTCCCCATCACTACATGCCTGTGAGTTGTTAGCGTGCTCCGCGTCTCTCCTGTTCTCTGAGGGGGCTGTTTCTGTCTGTCTGTCCCTCTGCAGGTCCTGGAGGGCTTTGGGCCCGTGCGCACCATTGCTGAAGGAAAGGGCGATTCTCTCTTTGTGGGCACCACCCGTAACTCGGTGCTCCATGGGTCCTTGTCTACCGGCTTCTCTCTGCTGGTGCAGGTAATGGGCTCTGCTAGGAGGGCCTGTGGGGCCTGGGCTACCCTCACGTAGAGGCCGGACCCAGTGAATGGGGTCCAGGGCCAGCTGACCCCACTCTCTCTCCTACCAGGGACACACAGAAGAGCTTTGGGGTCTGGCCACCCATCCTACCCTGAACCAGTTCCTGACTTGTGGGCAAGACAAGCAGGTTCACCTGTGGAGCGTGGCCACCCACCAGCCTCTGTGGAGCAAGGGAATCGAGGTGAGTGTGCAATCTTCTGCCTGAGCTCGCGGGGTCCCTTCTCCCACAGCAGTCAGGCAGACCACCTCCGGGGCTCCAAGCGTACTCTGAACATTTCTCCCTCTTCCAGGATGCGGCTCGCTCAGCTGGCTTCCACCCCAAAGGCTCGGTCCTGGTGGTGGGCACTGTCACGGGCAGGTAATGGGGGCAGTGGGCACTGGCATCGGGGAGGGTGGAGGACGATCTGTGGAATCCCCTCACTCCACTCAAATGCTTCGGCGCTCTGCTGCCCTCTGAGGGGTCTGGGGTGGCTAGAACGGCTGCCCAAAGAAGGAGCAAGGTGGAAGTGAACCAGGAGGGTCTCGGGAACCTTGGGGAAGGGCAGGAGAACCCTTGGCCCCCTTGCCCAGGCCTCTGGGTTCAGAAGGACTCAGGAGCGGCTGTTGACCCAGACTTCGTGCTCCTGGCCCGGAGTGGGCCTGCTGCCCTGTTCTCGTCTGTCCTCCTTCAAAGAAATCTGCTCGCTTTTCTATCTCCTTGCCGTTGCCTGCTTTCTTTGCCTTTGATGATTGAATTGGGGAAGAAGCAGATGGACAGACAGACTACCCCAGGGGCTCCGGCCTGCCGTAACGTCTCTCCCTCCCTGCCCTGCTTTCAACCAGGTGGCTGGTGCTCGACACGGAGACCCGCGATCTGGTGGCCATTCACACGGATGGAGGAGAGCCCATTTCTGTTGTCAGCTTTTCCCCAGGTTGGAAAAAGTGGGGAGCTCTGTACAGGCGGGTCTTGAAAGAGTTCATAAAATCCAGGCTGGGGCATCTTGGATTTTGGTGCTGGTCTGGGTTTGCAAAAGGGAAGCCAGCACAGGGCCCTCCTGACCGCTCATGTCCACGTCCTTCTGTGAAAAGGACACAAAAGACACAGACTGGTCAAAGGCAATTTCTCGGGGTCTGAGCAACGGATGCTGTGCAGGGGATTCCCCCCACTCGTCCCTCCACGTTTCCTCTGCCTTGCTGCCTCCTGGCTCATACAAGCCCTTTCTCCTGACTCTCCTTTCATGCTTTGCAGACGGGAAGTATCTGGCTTTGGGGTCCCACGACAACTTGGTCTACATCTACCTGGTCTCCGAGGGTGGCAGGAAATACGGACGGGTTGGCAAATGCTCAGTGAGTGGAGGGTCCTGGGGAGGGTGGTCGTTTCCGAGAGGGCTCTCCGGGGAGGGCTCTGCAGGGTGGCCAGTGCTCATCTGGGGCTCAGCCGGATAGTCCAGGACTGCCAGGCATCACTCGCTGCGTCTCTGAATTCTCATGAAGCTGTGAAATTCCCGGGGGAAGGAGGCAGCAAGCTCCAAATTCTTCTGAAAGTCCAAAAGAAAAAGAAAAGAAGCATGCATCGTACGTGAGAATATTTTCCTTGTAGTCATTTTTTTAAAAATGGCTTTGAATGTCCTCCTTGCTCCAGGGCCACTCCAGTTTCATCACCCATCTTGACTGGGCCTTTGACAGCAGCTGCTTGGTCACCAATTCGGGAGACTATGAGATTCTGTATTGTGAGTAGAAGATACTGGAGAGGGTCTGTCATCACTGCCGTGTCCCGGTTTGGGGAAGGGATGTCCCCCTTCAGCTTTTGAGTCAGCTTCTTCGGTCCGTTGGAACCGGAGGATGACTTTTCGTTCCTTCCCAGCTCAGTTTTAGGCTCCTGCATGCTTCGGGGATGCACGACCCCACCCTTCCCTTCCCCGGTAGAGAGAGTCCCGTTAAGGCAGAGCCGGACTGTCCTCTGCGCCTTTGCTTGCTTTGGAGAACGGAGGAGCTCTCCCTATGGGGTGGGGCGATCGCTGGCATCTCTGAGTGTGCGCAGAGCCCTTCCACTGGTGGCCTTTTCCTGCTTCGTCCGAGCAGGCTGCAGAGCCAGCTGGCACCAGCCGCTGTGTGTGGAAGGGCCAGGTCTTGGCACAGCCCGCTCAAGGGGATCTCCTGTGCCTGCTCTTCCCTGGCTGCCATCTCAGAACCGGTGCTGGCAAAGAGTCCATCGGCCCTGGGGGAGCAGCCCAAGGAAAATCCCAGGCGGAAAGCACCGAGCTCTCTTCTTCTGGGGGGTGGCGCAGTTATCCCTGGGTGCACGTCTCTCAGCTTGCCTTCCTGCCTGTTCCTCCCCAACCCAGGGGACCCCTCCACGTGCCGGCAAATCACCAGTGCCGAGGCTGTGCGCAACCTGGACTGGGCCACCACCACCTGCGTGCTGGGCTTTGGGGTTTTCGGTGAGTGCAGCTTGGCTGGACAGGCTTGGGGGCCAGGAGGACGTCTGAGCCTGGGCCGGAAGGGGGCAGCACAGGCCTAAGTACGCCTGGGAAGGCCTGGGGACATGTTGCCCGCAGGCATCTTTCTCAGGGTTTTTTTTTAAGAGCAACTTTGAGCTTCAGAAGCCCAACTCGCAGGGGGATTTGGCTTCAAACGCAGCCAACGCTTCCCGAGGTTGGAATCCCAGCTTCAGCCAGAGGCGTGAACCAAGAGCCCCACTTCTGCCCTGCCCTCTTCCTCTGCTGGCCACTGGAGACCCTAGCAGGGTTTTCCAGGGAGGGGGCGAAGGAGCAAGGGGAGGCTGGGCAGCACAAGAGCTTCATCCTCTCGCTGACCCTTCTGGGCCATTTTTCCTGCCCTTGTAGGAATCTGGCCAGAGGGGGCGGATGGCACTGATATCAACGCCGTGTGCCGCTCCCATGAGGGGAAGCTCCTGGCATCTGCCGATGACTTTGGCAAAGTGCACTTGTTCTCCTACCCCTGTTGCCAGCCGCGGGTAAGCAGCTGCTCTGGGGCCTCTCTCAGCCCTTTGCCCTCTGCTTCCTCCTCGTTCTTGGGATGGCCCTGTTCACCTGGCTGCCTGGTGCTCACGGGTGTGGAGGGAGAGGGGGTCACCCAGAAGCCTAAAAACTGCCTGACCCAAAAGTCTAAAAGCATAAAGTGGCTTCTGGGCAGGGAGCCAGGTTTATTGGCACAGCAGAGCCACCCAGACCCTCCTGGTGCCTGCAGTGACCTCCCACTCTGGAGGAGGAGGGCCCATTTCATCAGATGCCCGGAAGGGGCTCCGACAGAAGCATCTGAGGTGTGCTGGGATTTGAAAGCCTTTTCTGCCAGCCAGGGAGGAAGAAACAAAAACCCAGCCAGAGCGAAGCACACGTCTGTGTACCTCATGGAAAACTGATGCTTTTCCCACAAATGATGGCTAAGCGAGCTCCAGACAAGCAGGACCAGCCTCTGAGCATCCTCCCTTCTCCCTGATCCCCCGTTCTCTTTCTGCAGGCCCCCAGCCACACTTACAGCGGCCACAGCAGCCACGTCACCAACATTGCCTTCCTCCACGATGACAGCCTGCTTCTTTCCACTGGTGGGGTTGACACCAGTGTCCTCCAGTGGCGCCTCGTGTAGGGATGGAGGTGTGGGGCAGCAAATGGGACAGCTTAGGTGGTGGGGCTGGGGGGGTGGATGGTGCAAAGGTGGGTGAGGGGTGGGATTGCATCCTATTAAACACTTTGGGGGGTTTAATACTCAGGGGAAGGGGAGGAGGGAGCTGATGGGAGATGGAAAGAGGCACTTAGAGAGAATGTGGGCAGCTATATTTACAAAAATCCCTATATGAATAGTGATAATATATATCCAGATCTATCTCTATATATATCTATATTTAAAGGCAGAAGGTTGCACAGGCTGAGAATGTGATGGAGTTGAGGAAGGGCTGAGCGGGGGACAACCCCCCCACCGGCCACGGCAGAGGCCTGTTCCCGCCTGAGCACTCCAGTTCAGGAGGTCCTGGCAGGAACAGCTGAAACCCTCTGCGTTCATGTTTGCACTATGAATGTAAACCACTCGGGGTCTCGTTGTTGTAGTTCTGTTTGTTTTCCCTGCAATCCGTGCTTTTTCTCCGCCCCCCTGCACTGCCAGAAGAGGGCACTCGCGGTACGGTTCCCGGAAGGGAGGCTGAAAGCAGAAGCGGGGCCTGCCCCAGTGGCTGCCCTTCCTCACCTTCCCTGGGAGGGAGGGGAGACGGGGGGCAAGGCAGGATCCTGGAACTGAAGAGCCTCCTTGTTCTCTTAGCATGCAGAAGGTGGCCCTTCCCCTCCCTTCCCCTCCCTCCTTTGTACCCAGCCCATGTTCCTTCCCTCCTCTGCTTCCCAGCTGCTCAGTCAGAATCCAGCTTCCTGGAGGCAGGGCAGAAGCTGCCTTGCTGGGCAAAAAAGAGTTGGGGTCCCTGCCCCTCCCACCTCCGGCCTCCTCCCAAGAAGTGGGCTAGGCGAAATAATGCTGCTTGGCACAGGCGAACCGCCCACTGCCTTGACCCCAAATCAGATGGGAACACGGGAGACTTTTCCTGGGATACTAAGCTCCTAGGTGGGAGGAAGCTGGCTTTGCCTCCGGTGTTCACCAGCCACCTGGGGGAAAGGCAGCACAGGCAGGAGTGGAGATGGCAAGGCCAGGAGTCGGCTCCTCTTTCACCCTCAGGCTGTGTAGCTTGCCCTTGTCGGGATGGCAGCATTGTGGGCACACGCATGCACACCCACCCACCCAGGTGCTGTGCTGACTGCCCTGTTTGCAGGGTCCAATTTCTGCATAAAAAGAGGTGCTTGTTCAGGCAAGGAGCCCTCCTGGCATTCCCCCCATCGCCCCTTTCTCCAGCCTGCCTCCCATCTTACAACACAACCTCCCCACCCTGACAACTCAAGCTCCTCTGGTCCAGTGGAGCACAATATTTCCACGAAGACCAATGGAGAAAGCTGGATGTGCTCAAGAGCTTTCTTTGCCCTGGTTTAAATCTCTCCTTGTTTGTCTCCGTGGATTCCTCCCCAGCGTTAAAGCATCGCCACCATTCCCCCCCTCCTTCCCTGCTTTACAAGGACCCGCCTTCTCTTATCTAACCCGAACCGCCTGACCCTCCCTCTGGCTGGGTTTGCCAGGCTGGACAAGAGGGCAGAGGTGGGACCAGCAGGAAGGCAAGGCTGGAGGGAAGGAGGGAGGCAAAGTGGGGGAGAGGCCAGGACTTGGGTCCTCTGCCCAGACAAGCTCCTCTTGATGCAGAAGGTGGGCCAAAGCCCCTTCCTCTTGGGCAGCAGAGATGCGAAGCTGGGGGGCTCTGCTCCACGGCTGATAGTGGGAAAGAAGGGGGATGTTGTCTGTACAGGGGGAGGGGGAGCCCAGAACATGCCCTCAGGGTGCTGGGGAGAAGCTGAGGGCGCCTCCTTTCTGCCGTGTCGTGTCAGCAGAGTCACAGTTTCAGCCCAGGGTGATGGTGCTCTGCCCTGGACACTCGGGTGGTTTGGGCCATTTGGCGGGCGGGGGGCTTGCAGGCCATTGGCAACTTCAGATGCATCATCTGGCAGTGGGGATGGGTGGCACTTAGAGTGGCATAGCATGACTGTCTTCTGTATTTTCCAAAGAAAAGGTGCTGGAGCCTAGGAAGTTGTTTAGTAAGAATAAAATCCAATAAAAGAGGTAGAAGAACATGCGCTGCCTCTTGTGAATAAATGTCATTGTCAGGGGCAACTTTTGAACCTTAAACAAACTTCACAGGGAGCGTTTAAACAAGCGGCTTCGGAGAGGCAGGCGAGTAGAAGGCCTGGCAGGCACGCAAAGGCTCATCTCAGCTGCTCCCTGACCGAAGGTTGCAGCCAAGCGCACGTCAAGGCTCACGTGTAAGACGGCTCCAGGAGAAGGGTGATTGCGGGGGCCCTGCTGGAAGCAGGTGCAGAAAAAATCAGGCCCTGGACACAAGGAGAGGTGGGAGCAGCTGGCCAGAGCAGGGCTTAGGGCCCTGCTGTGCTCCAGGCTCCCCTCTCCCAGCAACCCAACTGGGCCAACTGGCGCATCACCTTCTGTGGAAAAGCTTACGTCCCACCCGGCCCTGTGTGGGGGATGCAGCTTTCCACACCCTTCAAGCCCTGAAGAGGAACGGCAACCTGCGCCAACTGCCTGCCCTGCTCTTGGTTGCCGCGTTGGCTGGATTAACGCTTCTGCTTTGCTGCAGTTTGGGGCATTTCAGGGTCCAAGGTAGAAAGAAAGCCAAGGGCCACTGGAAGGTTTTAAAATGACACTATGTGCCAGATGCGAGTGCCTGATGGGTGGACCTTCGGCATAGACCCGTGGGGATGAGACCGGCCAGAAACGGGAGTTTGGGGAAGGGAGACTGCAGCTCCTTGTAGGGAGAGTTGCAAAAATGAATTTCTATTGCTGGCCCCTTCCATGGTATCTGAGTCTCTCTTCCCCAACTTGGTGCCTTCGAGGGGTCGTTGAATTAAGAAAGTCTCATTTCAGTGATGTCAGCTGGTGATTTCATGCTCCTTTGAAGCAGCAGCGTGAACATGACTTGCCCTTGCTTCGTTCCAGGGACATTTCGCGGACGTTCATCGCTACCCACCAGGTGACCTGGTGGAGAATTACGGGAATTGTAGTTCAAACCACCTTGAGGGCCGGCAGTCGGGGAAGACTAATCTGAACCAGCCCGATGAAAAATTGGCTGGATGTGTTCATCCCCATATTTGACATCCACGATGTCCCTCCCTTTCGGTGGGGTGCTTCTAACTTGTTCCAAATTCAGGCAAATAAAAGTAACTGAAGATTACAAGTCGCCTTCGAAAACCAGGATGAAGCAAAGGAGGACATAAAGGTTGTGGCAAGAAATAAAGCGGGCCAAGCTGCACAGGGGAAGCTCTGGGTTTTAAGCACAAAGGGACTTTTGCTGAGAAAGGGTTGCTCTGAGTATTATGGGAAGGCCTTGTGCATGGGAAGTGGCATTTCCTGACAAGCACTGTGCGCTCCTAGTATGCTCTGAGGACCCCTTTCTCACCCTCCTCTTCCACGGGATCGCACGACCGCAGTGCCTCGGCTGCTTGAAGGGAATCTCGTACAGAAGGCAGGTATCGGGATCACCTCCACCAGGCCAACGTGACACTGAAGCTGCCTGGCAGTGGCCTCTTGTGTGCTCTCTGGTTGGCAATTTATGCCAGTGCCATGGCTGTTCTGCTCACTCAGGGGTGTCCCTTCTGCTGGTTTCTTATTAAAAGGGAAAACGCTCGGAGGAGATGCAAAGGTCACTGCCTAAACCAGCTGCGGGGAACTGGATCTCGCCCAAACGCTGTCAGTGCCTTTGTGCTGACTGCAAGCGGGGCAGGACTCGAGAGAAGGCCCTCAGGCTGTTCTGGGGTGGGGGCGATGTCCCAGCTGGAGCCTCAATTAATAACTGTGCTCTTACCGGCACCCCGGAAGCGCCCACTGGGTTTCCAAGCAACTGGAGGGAAGAAAAGGAAAGCTTGGAAGAGTTCGTAGTGGAAAGGGATTGCTTGAGTGGCAGGCTGCCCCCTCCCCCCCCGCCCCCCATCTCTTCCTGAGTTGCTGCTGGAGCTGCCTTTTCTCAAGCAAACTGAGGTGGAACTGGTTGGCCAATTTAATCACCATTCAAAATAAGTGAAGTAGAACAAAGTCGCCTCCAGGTCACTTCACTGTGGGGAAAGGCAGCTGTTTGGAAGTGGGTAAATCAGCATTTTGTTTCAAAAACGGATGTGAAAGAGATGGCGCTTGGCTCATTGTCAAGCTGCGTTTAGACATAGCCCCAGGCTTTGCAGGGCTCTAGCCCAGCGTTCCTCAGCCTCAGCAACTCCGGGTGGGCTTCACCCCCCGGAATTCCCCAGCCAGCCCTGCTGGTTGGCTCCTAATGGAAAAACCGGCTTCTCACATGGGCTGTGGGCCAGTGGTGGATAAAAGCTGGCCGGTTCATCCATCGCACTGGGCAGCTATCAATCTCTCTGCCTAGCCCTAGCCCTAGCCCTAGGGCTAAGGTAGGGAGAAAAAGTGGAATCAGAGATGTCAATAAATAAACAAACAAAAAGGGAGCCGTTCGGTCCAGTGGTGAAGGCCCCAGGCTAGGAACCAGTCCAGTGCCAGTCCTGCCTTAGGCATGGAAGCCGGCTGGGTGACCTCGGGCCAGTCCCTCCCTCTCAGCCCAGCTCACCTCACAGGGTGGCTGTTGTGGGGAAAACAGGAGGAGGAAGGAGTACTAGGTATGTTTGCCGCCTTGAGTTATTTATAAAAATAATAAAGACAGGGTAAAGAATCTAAAAAAAAAAATGAAACAACTGCTAGGAACTGCCAGTGTTTTGAAGGGTGGGATTAAAATTCCAAACAGTCCCATACAGCAGAGCATGGGTTACTCTTGGTGGGAAAAAATGTCAGCCGTTACGCATCTGGGGGGAGAGCCTTCGACAGCCGTCGCAGCTGTGACCCTGGCCGGGGGCCCTGGCCTCCCTCCCTCGCGTCCCCAGCCCACGTGACCACCGCCGCCTCTTTGCGGGATCATGCCCTTTGGGAGGCCAACCCGGGACACTTCCCTAAGCCAGCCACATCTGACTGACACACGTACCCAGGGGGGCTTCTTCTGGGGCCCTCCAACGCATCCCGGGGGTCTCCGTCCATTGGGTTAGGGCGGAGAACGCTGCAGTAAGACAAAACCATGTTTGTCCGTTTGGGATTCCTCCCTCCTGACATTTCAAATCTCTAGCCTCAGGGCTCTTACACAGCCCTGCCTAGAACTACTGCATGAGGAAAAGTCCATGCCGTTTTTCCCTCTTTGCCTCAACCTGAAAAGCTTGTCCTTTTACTGTCACTGCCCTGGGCTTTTCCAGGAAGAAGCAGGCAGGTGAACTCCCTCCTCAAAAGAAAGGCGAGGCCGCACGCCCCCCCGGCCCCCCCTTGCTTGGAAGGTCATTAGCCCCAGAGGCAGCGGCTGGCAGCGCTTCACGTGGGCCCTCTAAGAGTTATGGGCAACTTTACTGGGGCTGAAGCTCAGTGGAAGAACGCCCGCTCCGCAAACTAACGGCCCTGTTTCCGCCAACCTCTCTGGTGAAGCTCTGAAGGAACACGGAAAAATTGCCTTCCCTCTGACCGAGATCCTGGAGAACGGCTTCCAGCCAGAACCGTACGTGCCCCTAGTCCAGACCTGCCTTTCCCAAGCTTCCAGCCGCTTGGACTACAGCTCCCATCACCCCCAGCCAGCATTGCCCAGCATCGTGGTGGCTGGACCAGGTGAGGATTGAAACCCGAAATCTGGAAGGGGTTGGCTAGGCGAGGAGTGCGCTGCGTGGCTCAGGAGAGACCAGACTCCTGCGTCTCCCCAGGGCAGAAGGGACCCTCCTCCGGTCCCTGAATGTCGGGCCCTTCGGGAAACGATGCCCTGTGCTCCTGGCAGGCAGGGGGGCGAGCAGGCTGGCACCTTTGGGGAGCAATTCCATGCGAAATGGGTCTGGTCCAGCAAGGCAACGAAGAGACTGTTCCAGCCCCCTCCGGCTCCTCCCACCCCAAAGGAGCTCTTCCATACTGTGATTGATCCCCCCTTGCCCCCCCCCGTCAGAGAGCTCTCGAAGAGCCCCGGGCATCACGTCTCGGGCTGCTTGGGTGCTCTTCCTATCGAGTAACAGAACGTGCTCCGCTTGGGAGCCAGAGGATCTCGCCCGGGACCCCCCACCCCGGCCTCTGATTAGCCTGAGGGGCATGAACAGGCAGCCACTCCAACTGGTGAGGCCAAGGGGCCCAGGGACAGGGCCTTTGGGGTGGCACACGTGGGACTCCCTGGGACTTCCTCCCAAGGAGGCAGGTTCTCCCCCCACACACACACACTGAAGCAGGCTTCCAAGACTTGGTCCATTTCAGTGAACAGGAGAGACCCCCCCGCCCCAGTTAGCACCTGGCTGCTTGAAAAGGAAGGAGGGGTGGCCCACCTGGCATTCCTACCTGCCGCCTCTGGTGCTGGCCAGGGAGCCTTTGGATGGAGGGCCCTGCTGTTGCCTTCTTCTCCCCCCCCCCCATGTCAAGTCTCCCGTTTTCTCTGCTGCAGCTGAAGGCTTTACGCAGGGTGCCAAATTTGATCTTAAGTTGCTCTGGGATCTTTGCAAGCCGTCCTGTCTTCTACTTCCTCTGACTTATTAATGAGCAGCTTCTGAGCGCAGCGTCCGGACACTGAGCTGGCTCGGGTCCTGCGGCTGGGCTGATATCCTGTCACGCTTCCCTGAAGACGCTGCAGAAGGAAAACAAAGAGCGGCCCCAAGTCCCGGCTTAGCCAGGGCTCAGCATTTGCTGCCAGAACAATCCGGGCCTGGAGCGGAGCTGCACTGCCAACGGTGTTTGGGCTGGACAGCAGGGGTCTAGCCCCAGCTGGGGGTGGGTGGGAGGGTCTTGAAAATGCTCTCCCAATATACTCAGAGTTCTTCACTCCTCCTCCAAATGTGGGCCTCAACTGTCCTATTGTATACTGCAGTGTTTCTCAACCGTGGCAGCTTGAAGATGGGTGGACCTCAACTCCCAGAATTCCCCAGCCGGCCGGCTGGCTGGGGAATTCTGGGAGTTGAGGTCCACCCATCTTCAAGCTGCCACGGTTGAGAAACACTGGCATATGGCATTCGTGGCCCATCGTTGCTCCATCCAATGCTGAAGGTCTCAGCAAACTCCGGGCAGACCTGCTGAGCTTCAGCGAGGCTGTGGCCAGGTATGCTTGGGGTGATCACTGCAGAATCAGGTCCCTCAGCCTGATGGCCTCCAGTCTTGTCGTGCTACCCCTTGCAGAATTCTGGGAACGGTGTCGTCTTCCAACACAACTAGAGGGCATCCAGTTTGGAAAGACAACTGAGAGGATTCATTGCAAATGGTCCAAAGGTAAGCACTGATGTGGAAAACTGTTCTGGGGCAGAGACAGTCACATTAAATCCTTGTTGATAAGAGCTGCTTTTTTGGCCAAAGCAAGGACAGGAGTGGAATCACGGGGTGCCCATGATTCAGAAGCCAGGAAAAGGTCTCTTTTTTCCTTTCTATTTTTCTATTTTTTTTCCTTTCTTCCACTTTTAGCTTACTCTTTGATTTTTTTCTTTTTCTTACTTTATATTAGTTTGTATTAGTTTTTCTTTTCTTTCTTAAAAACCTTTTATACACACACACACATACACACACACACACACGAAAATAAATAAACAAACAAACAAACAAATAAATGGAAACCAAAGGGATCTTTGGGGCAGCCCAACCTCCCTCACAGAATGGTTTTTGGAGAGGAGAGTGTTTTATCCTTATTCCAGCCTCACTGCAAAGGCAGAAAGCCCCAAGAGACTCCAGAGGGCAGCGTTGAGCAACATCAGAATGCAGGAAGTCTCCAGGGCTGTGTTCACACAACACACTGAACTCCAGATGACCAGTCTCACATTGACCTTGTATGCTGTAGAAATCCAACCATGTGGCTGGTTGTGGTTCAGTGTATTGTGCAAGTGCAAACTTTGGATCCACTTGTAAGCTGTGGTTGAAGGAACCACGGGCAAGCATATTGTGCAAAGACAGCTACCCTCAGACACGGACTAAAGAAACCTGGGTTGAAACCTTTCTCAGTTTGACCTACTTCACTGTTTTTTAACGAGGATAATTTTTAATGAGAGCCAGTTTGGTCTAGCGGTTAAGGTGCCAGGCTAGAAACCAGGAGGCTGTGAGTTCTAGTCTTGCCTCAGGCAGGAAAGCCAGCTGGGTATCTTTGGGCCAGTCCCTCCCTCTCAAGCCCAGCTCACCTCACAGGGTGGCTGTTGTGGGGAAAACAGGAGGAGGAAGGAGTATTTGGTATGTTCGCTGCCTTCAGTTATTTACAAAAATAATAGAGGTGGGATAGTAAGTAAATAAACAAAATAAAATGGGGGTGGACAGGAGGTCTTCCTTTATGTGGGTGCATGTCATTTCTAGCCACAATCTTTTGCCCCTAGAATGCAAACGAAGTGTGGGATATAAATATAGAAGCCATGGGTGGGTGGGTGGGTGTGTACACACACAAGGCGGGAGAAAGGTGTGTTTGTTTCCCTTGGTTTCTCTCTGCTTGGATTTTTATTCCACTGCCCTTCAAGGGCTGAGGGTGAATCATGGGAACGTCTTTAAATAGGCACAGGTAAGGCTTCCAGGCCACTCTACTATTAAAATATTATGGCTCAGAAGCCACAGCCCCAAACAGGATTATCTCCTGACTCTCTTGTTGCTTCTTCCCCACCAAGTCAAGGCACCAAAGGAAGCCAGAAGGTTTTGCCATTCCGGCCTGGCTCCTCTGCCTTCCTTCCCCATCACCCAGCTGGGAGTCCGGGGCCTTTTCCACATGCACAATCCGGGGGCTCTCCAGAGCCTCTTAGCCCTCTGGGCAGCAGACCCCCCCCCCATTTTGCCAGGGGCCAAGGGGGCGGGTCCCTTGAAGGTGATGGAAGGAGGAGAGCTAAAGAAAGGGCGGGAATTGGGGCAGGGCGCTGGAAAGGAAGGCGGCCTTATTTTGGGAAGTGGATGAGGCCAAGGCCAAGGCCAAGGCCAAGGCAGGGACTTGCTCATAACGGAAGGAGCCTCTTCCTGCCCTCTGCTGGGATTGGGGGATGGAGCTGCACGGCAGCAGGAACACCCTTCCTGCATGAGGCCTCCGCCGAGGCTGACCTCCTTGCCTTTTCTGTACTGCAGCTCTTTGTGGCCACTGCACGCTGGTGGCTCATGGGGGGAGGCACGCAGGGTCACCAGACAGAGGCTGGGTCTCACCGGAGGCTCTCTGAGCATCCTCGCTGGCTGGCTCCTTAGCCAGGAGCCTCCCAGGACACGGGGCCCAGCCGAGTGGCGGCTTCCTCTGAGAGGCAGCCCCTTCCAGAGATTGGAGAGGTTGGTGAGGGCCAGGCCTCCGACACCTTGCTGGGGCACTGCTTCTCCGTGCCACAAGATGCTGCGGCCCTTGGCCTTGAAGGCCGGAAAGGGGATTGGGAAAATTGGGGACGCGGGAGAGGAGGGCTCTCTCCAGGCACCTGCCCCAGCACCTATGTGAGGCATTCACAGGCAGAGGCCCTTCTCCTCTGAATCCCTGGCACTAAAGGGTCAAATAATGATGCGGGGAGCGCTAAGCAGCTGCTGCCCGCCACAGCGGCCTATCTCTCTGGCATGCAGGCAGAAACTCGGCAGGTCGAACCCTTTGCTGGAGAAGAAACGCTGCCGGCCGGATCAGCCCAGCGATCGTTGGTGCCGCAGCCCGGCCAGCGGCTCCCAGAGGCCAATTGTGGCCTCGTCCCCCCCATCCCCACCCGCAGCGGGTCGCCGGCTGGGTTCCTGTGGGGCGTCCCAGCCGCGGGTGAATCCCCGAGGGGGCCGGGCGAGGTTGGCGGGAGGAAAGGAGCAGGGGGGAGCAGAGCTTGCCCGGATCGTCAGGATGCAAAGGATGTGCGTGCGTGTGCGCAGAGGAGCTGTGAGGAGGGGATCCCGAGCTTGACCGGGCCCCTCGAGCTCTGCTCCCCCTCCGCCGGCAAGAAAGGGTTCTTCCAGCTCGGCTCCCCCTCCCCGCTGCCAGCCACAAGTTCACCTTGCACCTGTGGATCAACGCGCCCCCGCCATCACTACCTCACCCCGGAACACCGCCGCGCCCCTTTGGATTCGGCCCAGGAGCTCGCCCGCCGGTTCCGGCAGGCGCTAGTCCGCAGGGAGGGCTGCCGTCTTCGCTCCGGTCGGCACCTGAAGGGTTAACCGGCAGGACCGGAGTCGGGACCGGCGGGGCGACCCGGGAGAGCCCGGCAGCGAGCGGGTTAAGCGGCTCCCCGCCCCGAGAGGCTGGCTCCAGGGAAGGCGCCGCGCCGAGAAGGTCCTCGGGCGGCCGTCGCCGCCGCAGCTCACTCCGGGCTGAGCCGGGCGGCGAGCGGGCGAGCGCGCGAGGACCCACCCGCCCCGCCGGAGATCCCGATGGAAGCCCGGCAGGATGCCCCGCCGGCGGCGTGAGCGACAGCCCCGCGCCCCCTCCGTGGCGCCGCCGCCTGGGAGAAGCCTGCGGACCCCACCGGTGGAGGCAGCGGCGACCTCCCCGGGGAAGCCTCAACCGTGAGCATCTGCCTGCCTGGCACAGCCAGGACCTGGGAGTGGGTAGGAGTGGGACCGCCTGGTTTCGGAGGAGGAGGGGGCTGAAGGGGGTGCTTCCCCGGCACTTCCCTGGGCTTTGCAGGAGCTGAGCACTGGCTTTGCCGAGAGAGACTAAAGAGGGCCTTGGAGCATGTAAGGAGTGCTTTTCCTCCACCACCTGAGAGTCGGAAAGGGTTTGGAGACCCAGGCATCCCCTGGTGGCCTCCCTGCCTGCCTTTCCTCTGGCTGTTAGTTGACCAGAACGTCTCCCCTTGTTCTTACCTTCACAACAGTCCTGTGAGGTAGACAAGGCTGGTGTCCCCCAAGATCCCGCAAGCCCTGTGCCGCGTGAGGCCTTGAACGTTGGGTCCTGGGCAGATCGCATTCTCCCTCCAAATCCTCTTCGAAAGGCTCCATTTCCCTTGGCCCTTTAATGGCTTCTTTTAACGGCCTGCGGGAGGAAATAGGGAGATTGGTCCTGGGGCCCAAGCCCGCCAGGCGGCATTTTGCTCTCTGCCCAGGTAGCGACTTGAGCTTAGCGGTTTGTTTGCTCCGAGTGGAGGAAAGAGCACTTTGCAGAGGCTGGCTGTAAAAAGGTCCTGGCGGGAATTGGGCCTCCAGCAGCCCTCCCTGGAGCATCTTTCCCAGGCACCAGTTCGGGGGAAGCTGCCCTTGAGGCGAACTCAACTCCTGGTAAAAAATTAGTAAGATTCCAGGAGCAGCAGAATTCTTTTTCAGTCAACTGGGGGGTGAGATGGGGGGGCAGAGTGAAGAACCTTCTAGCCTGCAGCTGATCAGAGGGAGGCTGGTGCAGGTAGGAAAGACGCTTCAGGTGGAGCAACTGGCCGAGGGCAGTTTTCCGTCCGTCTTCAACAAAAGAAACTCTTTGGCAGCCTCACTCTAAACAGGGGTCTCAAAGGGAGCCTGGACTCGCTGGGGTCCCCTCCCTCTTCGAGTCCCCAGCAGTGGAAGGGCGAGGTGAAGATGCCCGTCTTGGGAGGGAGGGAGCTCTGCCCCAAGTTCCTTTGACTTTTGGCCCCCTTGGCCACTGAGGTCAGATGAGGGCCACCAAGGCGGAGGCTGGACCCAGCCCCCGTTCTGGTTCTGACGTCCCCTCTCCTCCACCGAACTGACCCAACCCCATGGGGCTCTCGCAGACATATCCCGGCTGACTGGGCGCAAGGCCAGACCCACCTGCTCCAGCTCTGACTGGAGCCCAAGCCTGCCTTGCTTCTCACCCCCGTCAGAAGCCCCCTTCCTGGGCCTCCCCGTGGAACATGTGGGAGGCCAGGAGATGCGGGCGGTCAGGGCCAAGGAGCTCAGGCACACCCGACAACCCCCACGCGGCGGGCTTTTAACCGTGGGTCTTCTCCCCACACGGGCCACGTGGACAGAGGCTCTGCTCTGGGCTCCAACTCCCCATGCAGCTCACTCGGGAGACTTGAAGTGCTGGGAGGGGAGCAGGAAATGGCGCACCGAGGAGGAAGACAGCCCCCCCCCCGACCCTTCCAAATGTATTTATATTTTCATTATTACTGACTCTCAGCATGGCTAACAGAATTGTACCAATAATACAAACAAATAATGGAGTTTCAGGCAATAATGAAATCAGTACAAATGCAATTTTAAAATCATAGAGCACACAGAGGCGGGACAGAGTCAGCCGCCACACGTTTCTCTCTCGTTCGGGCCACACTGTCCCCCCTGCCATATGCCTGCCGGGCAGGAACATCCTGACTGCTTACATCGGTCCCAAGCTGGCTCTGGGAGGGAGGCAACCTGGGGTAACTCTTGCAGGGGAATGGTGGGGCAGGGGCTTGCTTGCTTGCTCGATCGCCCCTTGGAGTTTACCGCCATCCACCCACCATGGCCGAGTCCTCCGGACAGAGCCTTTTCTGGAACGCTCCACGTTTCTAGAATGTCCCTCTAGGAAGTTCCCTCCGCCTCTCTCTGTGAGCCTTCTGCAGGCTTTATTACATTTCCAGCTAAGGTTTTACCTGCTAGTGCTACCTTATTGTTGCTTTATTGGTTATTTGAACTAGTAACATATTTAACATTATGTCAATGCTGGACCTTTAAAAAATATGATACAACCTTCTTTATGAGACTCTTATCTGGCGAAACAGGCTAGACAAGGATTTAATGCTAATAATCCTTTAGGACAGTAATAATAAGAGAAAAGTTCTGGGATCTGACAGGAGAACTGGAGGCTCCAGAACATGGTAGAGATGCAAGTAATCCATGACTGCCCAGAAGGCAACAGGGCTCCATCGTAATTTTAGCCAGAAAGGCAGATAAGTTGTCAGAATGACTTGGATGCAGGGATAAAACTCTCCTCCCACCCCAATAAGGGTTATTTGTGTCTCTCTCAGACTGATATCCTGGCTTTGCTCCAGGGCTCAAGGTAGTGGCCCTCACTCTCCAACTGTTCTGCAGAACAATAGCCCTGCAAAGGAGTTGGCAGCAGGTTCTCAATCTGTTTGTATTTTTAGGTGAAATCAATGAAAACTGCATAAAGCAAGGGATGGCTGGAAATCACGAGCATCTCCAGTCTAGGATGCCTGGGCTCTCAGTGTTCACACAGCACAGTTAACTGGGTTATTGTATTAACCCACTCGCTGGGCATGCCCCATTGGTGGAATTGTATGCTAACTGGCTCAGAGACCCCTCAGCAGCAGACGCACAACACCTAACCGTGGTTAAGACAAATCAAGCCCAGCATTTTGTGCACAGACAAGTTGCTAAGACCTGGGGAAATCTCTTGTGTGAACACAGCCAGGGCCTTTTTCCCTGGCTGAGAGGTCTCAGGGACACCCCATGGGCTCCAAGAGCGAGCAATCCCTACTGTGCCATAAGGAGGAAGGCAGGGAGGGTGGAGGTTTAGGGCCATCCAGCCAGACGTTCCTCGAGGAAGACCAAGGGTGGGGAGGTGAGGACCCAGCCAAGTGCAGCTTGGCCCATCCGAGCCGGGGGTGGGGTGGGGGGATGGGACCAAGAGGCAGGTAGGAGATTAGGCAGAGTCTGGAGCCAGGAAGGGGACTGGCTGCAGGATGGAGCATTTTGGACCAAATTGTTTGCACGGAGCAGGTCTGATCAGATGGAAGGGCTGATGTGCTCGGACAAGGCATTTTGCCAGGGGGGAAGGTGAGAAAAGGACCGCAACTTTCACCCAAATCTTTCACTGTGAAATGAGAAGTTGCAGCCCCTTGGCCCGGATCTGGCTGGCTGTTCCAGAGCCATGTGTTTGCTGGAACACCCCCCCCCCCCCGTCAGGGCTAGTCCGGGAACACACAGGCTGACTCTAAGGGAGACCTGGCACCCAGCTCAGTGGGGAAAGCAGCGGGTTCAGCCCTGGCCCCTGCTGAAAGATCCAGGTCCAGAGAAGACTGAGCTGCTGCCAGCCATGGGGGCAAAACGTGGTACACAGACCAAGGGCCTGGCTCAGTGGAGAATCAGAGGTGTGGGTGTGTGTGTGTGTGTGGGGGTGCATGCCCCCTGGCCGACATTTGGATTGAACTTAGCTAGAGGTAAAAGGGGCACCAGGCTTAGCAATGGAAGCCTGCCTCACTTCCCCCTCAGGTAGCAGTGGGACCTGTAACGCCTTTTGGCCACCTTCATGTACTCAGATTGCCTGAATCTGTATAAGCTAATCTTGTTTAAGTTTACAAGTTCAACAAAACTATTTTTACAAAGTAAGAGATTCTAATGGATTCATCTTAAATTGACGTTCCTATCCCTAAACCTCCTTTATGGAAAGAACAGTAAGGCTGTCCACCCTACTGCAGCCTAAGTGAGCAAAATTCCTGCCTCCCTCCCACCAATCAACCAGCTGAGCAAACCAGAACCAATTAGCCCATCAATTAAGGGATGCGTTTCATCAAGCCCCCCTCCCCACGCACTGCACGAGGAGCACCACAGGGCCTGGGAGCGTGGTCAAGCTCAGGCCTGCATGAACTCCCAGACGTGGTTATTTACCCAGACTGTAGATTAGCCAGGTAGGTGCTTGTCAGACCCACCCAAACACGTCCGGGGATGAAAATCCCTGACGCAGGGAACTGGCAGCTTGGCTGGAATCTGGGAAACCGAGAGCAGGACAGTTCATCTGCCTGCTCCCCACTGTTCTTCTGAGGAAGCTGCGTAAAAAAACTGCTGTTCTCCAGGAAGCCCGTATGGTTTCATCACTCAAAAAGCAAAACCCACCAATAAAACTGATTCAGAAGAGGCTGTCCAGATTTGTACGCATGCAAGTTCTTCTCGTTCTGTGCCTAATTTTGAAACTGAAAATATGTTTCCTTCCCTTCACAAGGGCTCTTGAGAGCTATCTAAGAAACAGGCTTCTTTAAGATTTTTTTGTACCTTTCCACCTCTCCGTCCAGTTATTACAGACACCGAAGCCCTCTGCCAAACCTATCTCCCACCGTGGACTGAGGAAAAAATAGCTGCTCCTCTCCTGAAAGCAGACCAGCCCTGGACGAGACTCACCTGCTGCACCTCCACAGTCAGCAGCCCCCCCCCCCAATAGGCCATCTTTTACTCCCTCTGGTGAAGTAGCAGCAATAGCCCCACAGCACACACACACACACCCAACTCCTGGGCGCCTTGCTGAGAGCCAGAGGAAAATTTGGGCTCTCCTGACCCCATCTGTCCATCCACCGAGCAGCTGCTTCTGAAGCTGCTGTCAGAAACGAACCAGTGTGCCCATTTCCGGGATATAAATAGGCTCGTGGCACAATAATCAAATTGAGGTCTGAGCGCAGACTGTTACTGGCAGGTGGAGGACAGGGAGAGGCACCTGATGGGCTAGAGACGAGGGGAGGCAGACCTCACCAGGCCCCCCCACTTTGCAAAGCAGCATCCGTATGCTTGGGGGCCTCTCTCCCCCAGAGGGGAGCCTCACAGCCAACCCCCCCCAGATGCCCAGAGGTAAAGCTTTGCTCATGCAATTGCTCGGCTTCGTTACGGAATGTGAAGATGCCATCCAGATGTGCTGTCTTCCCCCTCCTCATCCTCCAGTGTTTTCCAGTCACTTTTTCCCCTACCATATCCGCGGAGGAAATGAAGAACTCATTGCAAAATGTCTGGTTGGGAGCAATAGCTTGTCGGTTTGGAAGGGACCCAGTGTGTTTAACATGGCAGAAAATGTTCAGCCCTCTAAGGATTACCTGTGGTTGCAGCTTTACAGGGAATGGGTGGGCACTTAGGAATAGAGGAAGCACTCTGTGTCAGTTCATTTCATTTCTGACTCTCCAGGAATTGAGGCAACTTTCTCAGCCTGGTTTTCCCTTCATGCTTCTATTGCAGGCCCACAAATCTCAGACATGCACACAGAAAGGGGGGAAAATCTTAAACACTGATGTCAAATAGTGATGGGTTCAAAAAGTCCAGTTTGGCTGCATTTGCACAAGACACTTACCTTGAATTATTTTTCTTTTTTTTTCTTTTTGAATTTGCAAAACACATTGAATCAGAAAGTAAACAAACAGGGCTTGGTTCACGCACGTTAAGCCTCAGAGGAGCTAAGCAATTAACAAAGCTGCCAGGTTTTTAACTGATCAGGTGAAGTGTGTTATGCAAACACAGCAGCCTGCGACCCCTCTGCAGAAGCCACTGTGCATTCAAGAAAAGCATGACGCTTATTTCTGTGCTCCCCTAACAGTCAACAGAGCTGTCACAAGCCACTTTTTGGACTTCATGGCCACGTGGCCTTGTGCTTCGCATTTTCTCCCTTCTCCTCCATTTTCATCTGAATGCTACCTATGCCCAGCTGAGGACAGCGATGCCCCCAAAGTACCTTCTAGCCCACCAGTCTTTCTACCATTATCTGTGAATTTGAGGGGGCCAGAAACTTTTCTGTTTCACGTCTGCAGGTATTAAAAGAGAGGAGGAAGTGCCAGGGGTGCAACACTAAGTCCCTAGGGATCACTAGCATCCTTGGGGTGACTGAGCTTCACAGCGAGGACCCAGGAGAGCAAGCTGAGATTCCATGTACGAAAGAACACTGTGGACTGACCCATTTTGTACCTGGTTGGGGGGCCCTCTATTTCATCTTTGCAACATGGCCAGAAGGAAGGTCTGGGAGGCTTGAACCCAGGCCCTGTTAACAGGAACAGCGTGGACGGTCAGGGACTTGGATCTAGGCATCGTGCAAACCAAGTAAGAGGGAGGGAGGGAGGAAGCAGCTGAGAAGGAACACCTGACAGAAGGCCCTTGTCCTGCACTTAATTTGAGTAATTCTGCAGAAGGGGGGATTTTCCCTGTCCAACCTCTTCCTGCTCTCTTATGGCTGTTACGAGGCTCCCCACAGAGATGCCTGGCTTCGAGTCAGCGCTTGTACTGCAACTCCTCCGAAGGAAGACATCCTTCTTGGGCAGGTTGTCTTTTCTCAGGAGCAAGGGGAAGGTGCTCTTCTGCAGAGGCGTGGCTCCATTCTCACCTCGCAACTCGTTTCCTCTCTTGAAATTCTGCCCAGCCTGCCTGTGATGAGCGATGACAGGGGAACTCCTTTAGGATACTGCTTCTGAAGTACTGGGCCAGAACTTTGTAGGGATGGTGGCCAGGGGCAGGGCTGGCCACTTTCTTTCCAGGCAGCAGAGAACATCTGCCAGCTGCTGGCTCCTGAGCCTGTTTAGAAGCAGGTGGAAGCTGTAATCCGGTGCCGTATGTCTTAATTGCATTTGGGCCGGTAATAGAAGAAGCCAATGTCCGGAGGGACACAGACCTGTCCCCCATTCCCTTTCTCTCTCCTTGTCCCGTCTCTAAGGCAGCCCTTCTGCCACGTGTGAGTTCTGGCATACATGCTGAGCTGGAGCTTTAATTCGTTAATTGTTAACAAAATGCTCCGATTTCTTTTAAAATCTGTCCCGTTCCAACAAACGGATGGCATTAACAGCACGACGTTGACTCCCCGGCTCAGCCCTCACCATCAGGACTTTCTTTCCAAAAGGTGCTCCATACCTGTTCAGAAGGGCTTGTGACGCTGAATTTGGGCCACTGGTCACCTGCGTGCACGAACAGTCCGAGGGGTCGCAGGAAGGATGGTCTCTGGGCTGGAGGTATGACACCAGAGGAAGGGAAGGGCCAAGGATTTTCCTCTCGTTTCCCAAATCTGGGGAGCGCAATCAATCCTCAAAATCATTTTATCTTTGGAAGAAAGGGAAAGCGACATTTTGCTTCCACCAGAAGTGTGGCGTGGAGCCTTTGAAGGAGGACAGTCCAGAGCTGCCGAGTATTCTTGGGACTGCAGGAGATGTGTCCGAGGGTGTCAGAGACTCTGCACACTCATCGTGCTATGGCTGTTCAGTCCCAATTTGGGGAGACCTCTCAGAAACCTAAGTGAGCATCCAGTTTCAACCAACCGAGAGGGTCAGTCTGGAACTTGCTGCTGTCGTTGGTCTTCATCCAGTCACACAAGAGCAGCGCTCTTCCCTTGGGCTGCGGTCTGCCCCCTCCTGCCCCCTGCCCCACCCCTAACTGCCCTGGGACAATGATCCACACTCCCAGCCTCTGCTTCTCCTCCATTTCACAGTGGCTCAGAGCAGCGAGCAATCAGGGCTGAGGCTGCTGACTAGGAATGGGCTCCCAGGTTTTAGCCTTCTGTTGCTAGGATCACCCACTTAATCACTTGGGCAATCAAGGAGGCCTCAGACTCCCCACCCCCGCCCAATAAATCCCTTTTATGGTCTCATTTCTTCTTGATGGGACAACGCCCAAGGCAGTCGAGGGAGGCAATGCCCAGGCTCTTAAAGATGAAAAAGGCAAATGGCCAGTTGGGGTTCCCATGAACAGTATGATTTCCATAGAAAGCCTTTGATCTCCCTGCATCTCCACAGCAACCCAAACTGGAGAAAATGCTGGAGTGAAGTCTGGGGGCCGGGGAATGTCATAGGAATTATAGACGTTGGGGAAAATTTAAGTATCTGCAAGGTGTGTTTCTCATCAACCCTAATGTTGTTTTGCTGCTTTAATGAATAGAAGGTACACATTGGGCAGCAAGATTTGAGCCACTGGGCTTTTCCACCAAGTTGACGGAACCCCCCCACGCATATTTACTCAGAATGCCTGGCCAGCAGTAGCCTAACTCCTCCTGCGGGTCCTGGATAATGCTGGGTTCTCACCTTGGTGTGCCCACAACAGGTCTTTGGCAGTTCCTGCCCTGCCTCCTCCTGACCTTCTTATCCTCCAGCAGTTAGCTGCTGCTCAAAGGGAGACATGAAAAGCCCTCTCCCAGAGGCTGGAGCTTTGTTTCTAGGATGGCCATCTGAGCTGCAAGCAGCTGAGCTGCTGGATCCCACAGACAGCAGCACCAGGAAGGGGGGTGGGGGGGCTGGACACATCTCCTGCAGTCCCAGGAATTCTCGGCAGCTCTGGACTGTCCTCCTTCAAAGGCTCCACGCCACACTTCTGGTGGAAGCAAAATGTCGCTTTCCCTTTCTTCCAAAGATAAAATGATTTTGAGGATTGATTGCACTCCTCAGATTTGGGAAACGAGAGGAAAATCCTTGGCCCTTCCCTTCCTCTGGTGTCATACCTCCAGCCCAGAATCAGTCAGTCTTGCCCCCAGTCCCCATTCCTCCCTACTCAAAAGGGCCCACTCCTTCCCAGCATGCCAACTGAGAACCCTAGCCACATCCTGCCCTCTTCCCAATTGTTGTTGTTGTTTATTCGTTTAGTCGCTTCCGACTCTTCGTGACTTCATGGACCCTCTTCCCAATGCCCCACCTTTTTTTTTAAATTCGTTCAGTTGCTTCCGACTCTTTGTGACTTCATGGACCAGCCCATGCCAGAGCTTCCTGTCAGTTGTCACCACCCCCAGCTCCCCCAGGGATGAGTCCGTCACCTCTAGAATGTCATCCGTCCACCTTGCCCTCGGTCGGCCCCTCTTCCTTTTGCCCTCCACTCTCCCCAGCATCAGCATCTTCTCCAGGGTGTCCTGTCTTCTCATTATGTGGCCAAAGTATTTCAGTTTTGCCTTTAATATCGTTCCCTCAAGGGAGCAGTCTGGCTTTATTTCCTGGAGGATGGACTGGTTTGATCTTCTTGCAGTCCAAGGCACTCTTAGGATTTTCCTCCAGCACCACAGTTCAAAAGCATCCATCTTCCTTCTCTCAGCCTTCCTTATGGTCCAGCTCTCGCAGCCATATGTTACTACGGGGAACACCATTGCTTTAACTATGCGGACCTTTGTTGTCAGTGTGATGTCTCTGCTCTTAACTATTTTATCGAGATTGGTCATTGCTCTTCTCCCAAGGATTAAGCGTCTTCTGATTTCCTGACTGCAGTCAGCATCTGCAGTAATCTTCGCACCTAGAAATACAAAGTCTTTCACTGCTTCTACATTTTCTCCCTCTATTTGCCAGTTATCCATCAAGCTGGTCGCCATAATCTTGGTTTTTTTTAGGTTTAGCTGCAAGCCAGCTTTTGCACTTTCTTCTTTCACCTTCATCATAAGGCTCCTCAGTTCCTCCTCGCTTTCAGCCATCAAAGTGGTATCATCTGCATATCTGAGACTGTTAATGTTTCTTCCAGCAATCTTAACCCCAGCCTTGGATTCCTCAAGCCCAGCTTGTCGCATTATGAGTTCTGCGCACAAGTTGAATAGGTAGGGTGAGAGTATACAGCCCTGCCGTGCTCCTTTCCCCACCTCTTACAGGGCAGAAAATAAAAGAGTCTGGCCTCTGACCCAGCACCCCCTGCTGGCTGAGGGTCGTGCAAGTTGGAAGAAGCTGATGGAGACTGCATTAGGTGGGATTTGTCCTTTTTCAAGAACCCCCTCCCCCTTTTCCCTCTTTAGTAGCACTTGCTCTGGAGATTTCAGGTCCATTAACTTCTCTGTTGGCGTCCTGTCCGAGTGCGCCGAAGGTAACTGCACCACAGCAGAGTGACCTGGCGTGCATACGGCCATTTTGCTCCTTGTTTGCTGTCAACAGGATGAAGCTGTACTTACTCACGTCTGAAAATACTGCTAGCGAAAGAAACATGGTTTAAGGGCGAAAGAGGCCCGGAATCCAGGGAGCCCAGGGTCCCTGGCAGGTGCAGCCTGTGACCGACATACCTTTTAAGTTGGGGAAGGTGGAGTGCAGCTGCTCCTTCCACATCCTGGCAGGGCTGGTGGGTAGTGCCGGCCCATCTCCACTTTATTCTCTGCCCTTCAGGACTTGGCAGGAGAGCTTCTGGGAACCCTCTTAGCAGGCAAGGGGGTCCTCGTGACCTTCAGTTCCAGCCAGAAGCATTAAGCCTTCACATAAGGTCAACGTTAATTTTTCAGGGGCCTTTTCTGTATAGAGTTAACCTGCCACTTCTTGAGAAACGACACAGCAGCAGCAGACGCTGTGCTGATAGAGCCCCGCGTGCACCAAGAGTCCTGGAACAGAGCTCTGGATCTACCCGCGCGGATGCAGACTCCCGCGGCACACGTACAGAAGGCCCGCAGAGCGCGCAGAGGTGGTGGAGTCTGGGAACTGCCGCTGCCAAGGCTGCTGCTGGCTGGTCTGGATCAGGGTGTGGACACCACAGACAGAACTTCAGCCAGCTCCACTGACTGGTTCCCAGTCTGCACCATTTCCCGCTTCTGAAGCTCCGCACTGCCTCCAAGCAGAGGACTTCAGAAGTGCCCTCTGCTCCTCCCACCCGCAGGTCTGAACCACCTGTGGAAGCTGGGTGCTCTCCTGGATCTTCCTTTGAGCCCGTCCAGCTCAGCTGCAGAGGGACTCTTTCGTCACGGGACCCACACCCTGGAACAGCCCTCGAGAATGACAGTCTGGCTGCGCCACTGCTCACTTTGGGAAAGCAGCAAGCCTTCTTGGCACACTCCTTATTAACAAGGACTTGCTGCTCCTGCTTTTAAGCTTCAGTCTTGGTTATAAAGCGGTTCTTAGACAATGTAGGTGGGCCTATTGCAAGGCAAAGCAGAAATCTCTGACATAAAGCGAGAACAACAAAGATTCACCCCATGGTGTGCAACTAACTAAGAGCCCAATCATTTCTAGTGCCACCCACAGTATGATCAAAATACCAGCCCCGTATTCCTGAACAGAGCAGGACAGATGAGAAATGCTTGAATTCCAAAGGAACTCGAGGCCTTTAGGGGGGTCAAGTAAAAAAGTGGTGATGGAGAAGGCTCTTCATTCATCCAGGCTGGAGGTAGAACGCCGCCAAAAGTGGCATGGCCGAAAAGCATGGCTTAGCCCAGAAGCCTTTCAGAGATGCACGTGCCCTGCAATGCTGCCGAGGGTCATGAGCACCTGGCGATGCCAGGTCGGGCTGGCTTATGCCTATATTTACACACTTACTTTTACACTTTTTATGCTTATACACTTTGCAACAGCTGCAGCCGTTCCTGAAAATATAAGCACTCACAACTGCCTGAATGCGTTACCTTAAGTATGCATCAATTGCTAATTCAGAAAGTCAGGATAATTGGGGGGCTTTGAGGGGTTGTGCCCAGTAGGCGAGCAGAAGTGGCTGCAGCTGGATTTTGTGACGTCTCTGAGTCCTGCTCTCACGCCTTATGGTAACAGCAGCAACAAAGCTGAACTTCCAAGGCACGATCTCGCAATGCTGAGGGCCTGGGGGACTGCACAGCTCATGGGCCACGGGCTGTTTGCTCCTGGTGTAACGACTGGCCTCTATAAGGCAATTCGTAGGACCCTAGAACTTTGTCGCTCTGCTAAAGCGGAGAAGGGCAAGAACATGGAAGCTGGAGTAACTCCCCTGCTTTCCACTGGGATATTTGTACAGAATATTTAAAACAGTGTTTTTCAATCTTGGCAACCTTAAGACGTGTGGACTTCAACTCCCAGAATTCTCCAGCCAGCACCCACACATCTTAAAAGCTGCCAAACACTGATCTGAAATGGGGGGAAAAAGCATTCAGAGAAAAATCTAACGTGTGACTATTCTGCCCATCAGACTCTAAGCCAAATGTCTCGGCAATTTATCCATGAGCCAGAAAAAGGGCTGGCGTGCAAGGGGAGGAGCGTGTGGAAGCTCAGGGTGATGGGAGGTGAGCGTTTTCTGAAACCTTGCCCTAGTTCTGGCTGTTCACTGCAACTGGAAGCAATGGTCGCATCCCCTTTGCTGTGTTGTATTGACAAGAAGGGGGAGGGCACCCCCTCCATATGGTCCCTGCTTCCCAGAACTGCCAAGCAGATAATGACCGATTGGGAGCATTTTGGCTGCTCGCCTGGGAGAGCATCAGTGCTGGTTTCATTCCTGGCAGCGATTCAGCTTCGGGCCACCAATCTTGATGGAAAAGGGGATGCGCTTTCAGAGGCAGGCATGGTGCACAGGCATGTTTGTTTGTTGTAGTAAATGTAGGAAAGAGTCTTGAGGCACTTTGTCTGGGACAATGACCCCCCCCCCCCCCCGTTCTCAGAAGCTCCCAGAGCCCTCCCCTGTCCTGAGAAAGAGTATTTTGTGGCTTTTCAGCTCTCATCAGAAGCTGTACCACCCTTTTCAAATGCATATATATAAATGTAATATCAGGGCTGGAAACCAGATTCTACCAGGAGACACTGAGGATATGTTTAGTCTTGAAGAAAGAGAACTGAGAGGGATAGAATGCTGCAGAATAAGGCCACACATTTTCTTTACCATCCCAGATAAACATGAAGGCAGGTTCCCTAAGAGTAGGAGCAATTTGACAGTGGAACCAAAGCTGTGGGAGTTAAAGGACTCCCCTGCAAGGATACGGTTGGTGTTCAAGTAGACGCTGAACAGCTGTTTGTCAGGAAAGCTCCAGTTTGGGTTCCTGCACTGAATGGGCAAGGGCTGGACTTGATGGCTCTTTACAACTCTGTTTTTAAAATTATTATTATTTTAAGACTCAAAATCCAGGAAAGCACCAGATGTCTTTCTTGTACAAACCATGCTCTGGCACAGCTCCCACCGTCCTCTGCTCTCTGGCCCAAAACGTGCGCAGTGTAACTCCTCGGAGAGTTTTGCTCGCTGAACTGGGCGAGGAAGAAGGCCAAAAGCAGCAAGTGTCAATACACGTCTCATTCTCTCCCCCAGGTCTGAAAAGGCAGGAAACGTCACTGGGCAAAGCCCGATCACAGGACAGAGAGACTGGTCAGAAAAGGTAAATGGCACCGTTTAGAGTGTGATGATGGAGATCTTGCTCCATGACGGCTTCAGGAACCTCCTTTCAATGGCCTGTGTGGTTCTGTGGACACACCGCACCCAGGCGCACAAGCTCCTGTTCTGAGCTAGGACCAGGAAGATACACCCCAGGATGTGCAACACAAGCCAAGCCAGCTGGAGCTGCCCTGTGGACTCCAAGATAGATCACCTCTTCCCTCCCACATTGTACATCATCGTCATCACTCTAGGGCTCCCCACGAACTGCATGGCACTCTGGGCTGCCTACCTGCAGGTCAGGCAGAAGAATGAGCTGGGCATCTATCTGATGAATCTCTCCATTGCAGATCTGCTCTACATTGCCACCCTGCCCCTCTGGATCGATTACTTCCTTCACCATGACAACTGGATCCACGGGCAGGAGTCCTGTAAGTTGTTTGGGTTCATCTTTTACACTAACATCTACATCAGCATTGCCTTCCTCTGCTGCATCTCTGTGGATCGCTATCTGGCTGTGGCACATCCTTTGCGCTTTGCCAAGTTCCGGAGGGTGAAGACTGCGGTGACCATCAGTGTTGTGGTGTGGACAATTGAGATTGGGGCCAACTCTGCCCCACTGTTTCACAACGAACTCTTCCACGATCGCTACAACCATACTTTCTGCTTTGAGAAGTATCCCATGGAAGAATGGGTTGCATGGATGAACCTCTATCGGATCTTCATAGGCTTCCTCTTCCCGTGGATGCTGATGCTCTTCTCCTACCAGGGAATCCTGAGGGCTGTGCGTGGCAACATCTCCACCGAGAAGCAGGAGAAGGCTAAGATCAAGCGTCTCTCCCTCAGCCTGATCGTTATCCTTCTCTTCTGTTTTGCCCCCTATCACGTTATCCTGCTCTCCCGCAGCACTGTATACCTGAGCAAGCCTTGTGACTGTAGCTTTGAGGAGAAGATATTTGTGGTCTACCACACCACCCTGGCTTTCACCAGCTTGAACTGCGTAGCAGATCCCATCCTCTACTGCTTCGCTAATGAAGGTGCTCGAAGTGATGTGGCCAAGGCCCTCTCCACCTTGGTACGCTTCCTCACCAGTTCCAAACCCCAGGAGATGGCCAGTGCCTCACTTACCCTTGACACCCCTCTTTCCTCCAAGAAAAGCATCTTCTGCCGGCAGCCCTTGGCCTTCCCACTGCCCCCCTCACAGGCTGGGTTGGGGATGAGAGAGGAGGATCTCCACATGAAGATACTGACTTTTAACCAGTGAACGTTCCCATGGAAGCATCTGGTGCTATTCCATGCAGCATCCTGAGGATGCAATGAACAGATTCTTGAAGCTCTAATAATAATATTACAACAATTTAAAAACAGTCCTAAGTCTTGGCTCATTTCTGTCACGTGTTCCATACAGCAAGACCATTGATAACAATGCATGGCATTCCCGTAACTCTTTCAAGCATCCAAAGCCCTTCACATATACTTCCTTATCATCCATACTACAGCAAGGAGAGCATTATTTCCCTCATATTGTCAGGTGGCACAACAGCACATCACCAGTGATACCACACTGTATCACATAAAAATTGAACCTGGGGAAAGGGCCAACTTTCCATCTAATTTCACATGCTGACACCAGCAGAGGCCAGCCAGACGTTCCCTGTAAATTCACATGATAGACACAGATAGTAAAACCAAGTTGGTTCTCATAGGTGACCTGTGTGGGCTATGCGACACCACGTGGCAGGACATCTCACAAGTTACTATTTGCTTGGTGTCAATACCATCCTGAACCTATTGTCAATCTGCTCCACAAGTTCCCCCTTATCTGACAAAGGAGTAACGGTGTCCTTGCACGGGGCCCTCCCTCACCCTCACCATTTTGGTATGGCTCCAAACCAGCAAGGTCATTTCCCATTCCACTAGCCTTCCTCATCCTCCCCAAATTTCCAGACAGCTAGGCCAAAGAGCTGCATGTCTTTGGAAGGTGCCATCCTATGACATCTGGACAGCATCAGGTGAAGGTTCCAAAGATAACATAATTCCTGTTATCCAGAGAACAAGCAACAGTAAGCTATGAGCCAGAGTAACAGCATACTGGTTCTGTTCCTGAGAAACAAAGCTGGGAACTTCGTGATCGTTCTCTCTTGAATAACTTGTTCAATTTATGCTGGCTTCTTTAAACAAGAGTAGCCAACACTGCCCAGCTGAAACAAGTGCAAGGATCAAGCCAGGGTTAGCTGTTCTCAATACACAGATGCTTTCCTAGGGTCCCTTCAAACATCAGAAATGCAAGAAGAAAACAGTAACTCATGTCTGCTTCCCCTTAGCTCATTACGGTTTTCCATCTCCTAGTTAGAACAGGAAGCCAAGCACAGGGAGCTTCTGGAAGCTTAATTAACAGAACATCTTCAGAGGCCATGACTGGTTGCCATATCAATTAAGTCTCAGCCTGGTCTGATCCATCATCCTAAAAGTAGAGGGGGAGGAATCTGTCTTCCTTCCAAATGTTGATCATCTCTCAGTGTGTACTAATTCTTAAAACTGAGGAGATGCCAAGGCTCAAAGTGTTGGACTCCTGTGTACCTGGAACTACCCTTGAATATACAGGAAGACACCAATGCACATTCCCAGCTGTAGGCTTTTCCTTCTGGGTGAGGGCCTGTATTCCAGTTTGCCTGAGACAAGTCAGCTGACCTTCTTTAATGACTCACAGCTGGATTATTTAAAAATTCATGAAAGGGTGGAATTTAATCATCCCTTCATTGCATGTTTATGAACGAGTGTTGGATGTTATTAAACTATGTCAGCGAATATGATGCAAGAATAGTTTTCTCCCCCAGAATAGCTAAATTCACTGTACATATAGTGCTATGACCTTCTGAATCAGCCTTTTGTATGGGATAAGATGTAAGACATGTCAATTGCTTCCAAAAATTCCCTCCATCCAAAATCAATGTGGGCTTTGGGCAAGTGGCCTAGGAGTCTTACCCCACTGAGGACTCTCCGTTCCAGGAAAGCATGACAACACAAAGAAAGATTACCATCAGTAACATTCCAAGATGAGAACAGCCTAATCTTAGTCTTTAACTGAGGGCCACTGTACAGAGAGGTTTCCTGGGAATAAACATCAGAGGCCAAAGGCGAGGCCCAGCGGACATGTCCCTTCAGGGGAGGAGGCATCCGTGAATCTCAGCATGCTGAGATCTTGCTTTAGGATCTGATAGCCTAAAATATGCCCATTCCCACGGGGACAAGATGGGGGCATCATCACTATTGGCAAAGGGTGCTTTACCACCTTCCCAGAAGCCTCCGATCCTGTAGCTCCCCAGATGTTCTGAAGTGAATGTTAGAGTGGGAGTCTTTCTCTGGTTCTGTTTATTTAGCTTCCTCTCTCTCTCTCGGCTAGATCCTCCCGTTTCCCTCCCCGCTCCAGCTGCTGGAATGTCTGTAAGACGACACAGTTGCCGGCATGGGGGCAGAGCAGGGAAAGGTCGGGCCCTTTGACTTTCCCGGGGCCGGGACCCGAAATGCCTCCCTTCGACTTTTGCTCCAGAAGGACGGCGGTGCGCACTGGACGCTATGAATTCCCCAGACCCTTCCAGCAAAGCAAGCAGCGCCTTGAGTCCTGGGAATGCAGTCAGTCACGGAACTAACCTGCTGGAAACTTCTCTGCTGCTTGGCTTTGCTTGCCAGCTTCTCCTTTTGAGGATGCCAACTAGTTATTCTGCAAAGCTGGGTGAAGAAGGTGGCACCTAAAAGGGGCAAGATGGGAGGAAAAAACTGATGTAACATCGCTCGCTTTGACTCTCCTTCCTCCCTGCTTGCACCACAGCGTTCAAACCTGCGTTCACAGGGTCCGCTGTGACCCTGTGGGAAGGAATGAGCTCGTGGCCAGCCTCCGGGCCAGACAAAACACAGCCAAGAGCTCGGAGCAACGGGCAGCCCCCGGGAGGACGGAGGCATCCGAGGCAGGAGGGAGCACAGCTCCGCCTAGACTTCAAAGCCTGTGAAGTCCCGGAGCCGAACGGCGAGACAACCGTCTCCTCACCTCATTAACTCTCCGTCCCCTTCATTATCGCTTCATTACCTTCCTAAGCACGTTAGTTATTCGGCCGGAAGTTAAACATCCCTGCCAGGTAACGCAGGATTATAGCCAGGTTTCGCCAGCAGCGGCCGAGCCCCAGAACGAGCCTGCCCAGAGGCTGCCCGCGCCGCGGCAGAGCGCAGAGCCCGAGCAAGAGGCGAGAGCGCGGCAGCCTCTGCGGGAGACGCGGGACTCGCCGGCAGCGCGGCCAGCAGTCCCAGCCCGGCCCGAGGCTTCCCGAACCAGCCGCCGCGGGCGATGAGCTTTGCAGCCCCAAGCTCTTCCGCCGGCCCGCCGCCGCGGGAATCCAGCCGACGGAGCCTTCCGCTCCACCGGGGGAAGAACGCGCGCGGGAAGCGGAGGACGGGCCGCCGGGCGGGGCAGGGGCGCGCGGGGCGGATGCTTCTCGGGGGTCCGGCCGGAGACGGAGAGCGGAGGAGGGCAACGCCAGGGGGCCGCCCGCGGCCGGGTCCCTCCGCTTCGTCTCTATGGTCCGCCAGCGAAGGGCCACCCGCCCGGGCCTCCCCGCCATCTCTATGACCCGAGCGGTTCCCGGCTTGCACCGGAAGCGCGCCAGCACAACTCCTCCCCAGGTTTGGGGCTTGAGGGAGGGGCAAGGAGTGCTCTTGTACCAAGGAAGGGGAAGCGGGTCCGCCGCTGCCTGCCTCGGCGCTCGAACGGACGCAATGCTTTATGTATTCTTGACAAAACGAAGCCTCCCGAGCATGGGCCTCGCCCCCTCCCCTCACGCCGCTGCCGCGTTTGGAGGAAATCGGGGCGGGCGCCGAGCGTGTGTGGGAGGGGTTCTTTGCGTATTCATGAGGCCTACGCAAGGGGCGGGGCGGGGCGGGGCGGGGCGCGGCGGACGGAGCGTGCTGGCGTCACTGCGCTCGGCGTCGGCGGGCCGCTCCGCGCGGGGGCTGCTGGGAGCGCGAGGATGGTGGCCGGCGCCTTCCCGATCGCCAAGTTGCTCTACCTGGGCGTCCGGCAGATCTCGAAGCCCTTGGCGGCGCGCATCAAGGACGGGGCGCGCGCCAGCCCCTTCTTCCGCCAGTACATCTGCGGCCCCCCCGCGCAGAGTGAGTAAGCTTTCGGGGACCGGCCCGCCGCGCTTGGGCGGCCAATGGGAAGCGTGCGGGGGCGGAGCCCACGGCAGCGCCGGCCAATAGGGCAGCGCGGGAGGCGGGCGCAGGCGCAGGGCGAGAAAGGTGACTTTGCGGCGGCACGTGGTCCGGGCGTCGCGCCTCCCGCTGCCAAGGCAGTCTACCTCGGAGGGCGGTGGGCAGGAGGACGGACCGCCGCTCGAACGCCCATGCTCCCGGGGCAGAAATGGGCTCCGAGCTGTTGGGTGCTTAGTTCAGGGGCTTTTAGCACGTCCGAAGAGGTTCGCCCCAAGTTGCCTTCTCGCCTGGCCCGGCTTCGGGGCCCTCCGTCCCGCCCGTGGCGGAAGGGAGCGGCCCAGTTCCGCCGGCGCGCCCCCCTTCCCCAGGTGGTCGTCTTTTCTGCCCCTTCCTCTTCCCAGCCCCTTTTAGAACCGCTCCCCTCCCCAAAAGGGGAGCGTCGTGGAGGCCCCGAAGCGGCCGGAGGAAGGGCTGCAGGCCCCTATCCTCGCCCGGCGGAGCTCCGGCTCGCGCAGCCTGCGGTGCGGGTCCGGGCCCGGAGGAAGCGTAGCGGAGGTGCGGCCCCGGGATGAAGGGGCGCTCCTGGAACAAAGGCCGATGCCCGCCGCCCGCCCCCCTGGCTCTGCCTTGCTCCTTGCCAGCCTTTGAGGCCCTGGCTGGCTCTTCTGGCGGCTGCCTCTTTAACGGCCTCCCTCCTCTGGTTGGGGACAAGGCGTCCTCTGAGCACCTTCCTTCCCTCTGGCCGGAAGGATGGGTTTCCGAACGTAGCATCTGTATGTAAGGGCGACGATCAGGGTTTGAATTTTGGCTGTTCTCGTGTAACCCACGAAGGCTTAACTTGCAGGTCGTGCCAGCCCTGTAGGCCAAAGTCGCCACAGCGTTTTCCTTTCAAGCAGCTGCCCCTTCTTGTGGCTCCCCTCATGCCAACACAGGTCTGTCTTTTCCCTTGCAGTTTATCACTGGGTCGAGATGCGGGCAAAGATGCGGATCATGGGGTTTCGGGGTGCTGCCATCAAGCCGCTGAATGAGGAGGCGGCCGCAGAACTGGGTGCCGAACTGCTGGGTGAAGCCATTGTCTTTGGGGTGGGAGGGTTGTGCATCTACTTGGAATACTCACGCCAGAGCACCAACTCCAAGAAGAAGGAAGATGAGCTGAGCAGCACCCTCCAGGGCCTGCAGGAGCAGGTGATGGAGCTCAATTTGACAGTGGAGACCTTGGATGCCCAGCTGCGGGAGATGAACCGGGTGCTGGTGGAGATCTCCAGCTCCCCCGAGAAGTAGCAGCCTGCCGCCTCTTGGAGCAGCGCGGGTGGTGCGCTTCCTGGGGTGGGTTTCCCGGGCTGGGTCCAGACCAGCAGGGAGAGCTGTGGGTGCTCCTTCACACATAGAACGGTCAGGATTCAGGGTGCTGTGATGTGCACCCAAGCTGAATTGCCTGGCCTTTTCCTAGAATGTAAATACTGGATCGATTAAAGAGAGAGAGAAAGATCAGGCTCCCTTCCTTTAATAACCTGCAGGGGAGGAGCCGCAATGGCAAAGAGGATCCTTCGGTTTTAGCCGCAGGATAGAACGGTCCTGCAGAGGGTGCGGTGGATGCTTCTCTGGCTGTTCCCTACAGCAAGAGGGGCCTCCCGATGCTGGGAAGGGGAAGTGGATTTATCTGGAAGCATGAAAAGCATTGTGCGGGTTGGAGATTTGGAAAACAAATGAGGACACTTTGTGGACTGATTATGCATCATCAAATCAGTGCTGACTCTTAGCAGCCACGAGATAGTAGACTCCCTCCATAGACGGCCTTTCCGGTCTCTCGGGGGTGTACTCGTCACCCCATAATCGTTGGTTATCATTCCTTGTTCTTTTAAGTTCAGGCTGCAGGGACAGGTGCTGGTTGATAGCATCTGGAGGACCACAGCTTCAGCATCCCTCACCATTACCCATGTGGCTGGAAGGGATGGGAGTTGTGGTACAGCAGCATCTGAAGAGCCATAGAGCATCCTCACTGAGTTTAGAGTTTGTGGCTGGGTGGCTTCCTAGGCTCAATATTCTTCATCTGTAGTTAGTTTAAGGATTTGACTGAGGCTGCTATTTTATCATCTTGACTTAATGCCAGAATGCAGGGAACCTGCAGAAATGTGGAGGTGAGCACACCCATCTAAGGAGCCTTTCTCAGGAGGGCATCAAGCTCAGGGAACAGCAGGGCAGTCCTGTGTGCGGCTCCTTGAGTTAAGCTGAGAGGCTCAAGGGCAGTGGGAAAAGGTGTTCCGACCCAGGTTACCACAGCAACTCTTCCTACCTTAATTCAGTTACTCAACAAAGTGGGGTGATCGGGAGCGATTGCCCTGAGAAAGGACCAAGGCCACAGATATGTGTTAGGAGTGAATTCCTGGATTCAGAAAGTACTTACGAGCAGCCTTGTTTTTCAAAGCTAAGAATGTGCTTTAACACGGAATCCTGGTTGGTTGATTTGGGATTTTAGCAAAAAACAAAAAAGGTCTTAAGAAGTTTGCTTTCTCTTGCTATGAAGAAAAGCCTCCATATCAAGTATTTTCCTCATCCTAAAGAAATTGGGCCCCTTGCAGATTGGTTGGGTCACTATGCTGCCTAATCATAACAATTCACAGTGGTTTATGATAGCTAAACGGCACAGCGCACAATAAAAAAGTTGTACCATTCTTTTAAAAGTCAGTAAAAAACTATCACACCTGTATACCCCAACTGTGGGTGCCAGGAAACGGGTAGCCTTAAGTACTAAGGGCTGCAGGGAACAACTGTTTTCCCTGCTTTGCAAAATGTGGTTAAAGCCTTTAACCACAAGGGGCACTTGGAGTTGCACCCAGAAATCTGTGGGTGACCAGTCCAGCACCCGCAGTGTTGGAGTAATGTGTAGGGAGCAGCTCTCTTGCCAGCAGCTGCATTTTGCACCAGTTGTAGTTTCTGGGTAGTCCTCAAAGGTAGCCCCCTATACAGCATGCTACAGTAGTCTATCCTGGTGCTGAAGAGCGTGTGTGCTGCTGCTGCTGAGCATAAGACAGGATGGTGGACTAGTCAGTTTTAGCAGTTTGCGCCCTCTTTTGGCAATAACCAGTAGCCCAACCTTACGCAGCCCTATTGCTTGCCATGAAGCCTCACGCCTGTGATTCTGATACCACGGTGCAGCGTCTCTCTCCGGGACTATTCTGACTGAGCTCTCTTAAGTTATTAACTTCTTTAAAAGCACTTCTATTGATGGCTTTTGCTTAGAGGCGGCAGAAATTGGAATCTGCACAGCAAGACAAGGCAGCGCAAAAGATAACTTAAATGGATGATGGGGAGTGGGAAAATCCTGTGACTTGTGCTTCATCCTTTTCAAACCTTAGCATTTATTTCTGGATTTAGGATTCCCCGTGGCAATAAACTTCAGGTGAAATCGGCATGGAATAAGCAAATGCAGGGTCTGGATTGATGCCCAAAGAGGCTGAAGGGGCAGAGGCTGGGGGATAGGCCATTTGGGCAAGAGGGAAAGGGAGGGAGTGGAGCTGTGCCAACCAAGAGAGCAGCTTCTGAAAAGGATCCGAACGGAGGACAGCTGTTTTTCCCAGCTTGCTGTTCTTTTGGGGACATCAGCTTCCATCTGACGTTTTGGCGGTTTGTTTCCTACTATGGAGGCCATCTTGCCTTGGCATGCTCTGCCTTTGGTTTTGCCCCCCCCCCCCCCAAGTCCTTTCCAAGGACTCCTGTGCTCAGTAGGCATGGGCTGTTCACAGCCCTTGGGGACAATTCTCCAGACTGCTAGAAAATATCCAACAAACTTCGCTGGGTGCACCTTAGCAAACGCTGCCCAAAAGGAGCAAAATCCAGCCAGACAGGATGTTTGAATGCCCACAACAAGTGCCACTTCCCCTTCTGACTGACCTCTGTCCTCCCCCCCTCCCCCCATCTTCAATATTGACCTGGCAATAGAAAACCCCCTGGATTCCTGAGTTCTCCCTTTCCTGTATTCCCACTACCCCCTTCCCCCCCGAAAGGTGAGGCAGCATCACAATGAACAGTCTGAAGATCAGAATCCAGAGGAAGCCTCACTGCACTGGCTGAGCAAAGCATGTTGGTTTCCTCAATTCTGCATCAGTTGGATTGCACCTAGAATATTCTGGACGCATTTTGGGAAGGAAACAGAGGACAGCATAAGGCAACGTAAGGGGCCTGCGTATCAGAAATGGAGACCGGTACATTTTGCCTGGAAAAAAAGCAGGGAGACAGGATAGTTGGCTGGTGGAATAGTGGATTCCTGCATTGGGCAGAGTTGGACTAGATGATTTCCGAGCTATGCTCCAATCCTTAATTTCATCACTCTATAATGTGCTCGGTTTGGTTATGGCTTAACGTGTAAATGTAGCCTCTTGTGGTTTATAGCTTAAACTATTAAAACTGTGGCTTAGGGTATTGTGAACAAAGCCCCTGATGAGTTGTCGTACGGGTCTCTAATGCTGCCGTCCGCCTCACCACTGGCTCCTTCGTCGCTTTTAATCTGTCCCCTGGTAAATTAGGGTCTTCCACATTCCCACAGAATTGAAACTTAGGGGGTTTTGCACTCACCTCTTCCCACCATGGCCATCTGTTCCCCAAAGCTCAGTGAAAGAAAACACGCACACGCAAACCGTTTTGTGATTTTACAAAAAGGAAAGGATTTATTCGTAAGAGAAGTCTGGTGGACGTGCCCGAGATCCTAGTGCCCATCTGCAGGCGAACGCGTGCTGTGTGGTGGAAGGGTGGAAAGAAGTCGGGCAGATATACCCAGCAGATCAGTAATAACAATAATAATAATAATAAAATCAAAATATAATATTCTATCCAGCTTGACAAAAACAAAGTCAAAAAATTACAGCTCAGTAGAAAAGCCAAGAGCCCGCCCTGTTTCCCCTCCATGGCCTGAAGGAGGTAGAAGGGTGAAAACATGTTTAAAAAAAATACCCAGAGGGGTGGGGGCATTTCATAAAATATTCTAAAAACTGCCCTCTCCCCTTGCATAAAATCAAAAGTCAAAAAAACAAGTGAAACCAGCAGAATACGTGAAATAAGGAAAGGGTCTTGGGAAGCGTGTGGAGGGACTGATGGGGCCCCCTACTTGCCCAGAACAGCTCCGTCTTTGGAGGGGGGGCACCCTCTACAGGAGCAGCGCTCACAACTCTGGGGCTGGCGAGGAGCACCCAGGGCCAAGAGCTGGCCAAGCACTTCCTTGCCCGCGACAAGAGGCCGTCCTGTTGGCAGCCATATGGGGACCTCGCTCTCCCTTCCTCTGCTCTGCTCCATCAGCTCATGCAGCCTCTTCTGCAGAAGGAAGATTGAGGGTGCTCAGAAATGCTCCCAGGAGTGTGGGGGGAGGTGTATCCCAACCCCGGGACAAATGCCAGGTCTGGCCCTTGCAACGGCGGCTGCACGCACAGCCGTGAGGGGGAGGGATGACTGATGCGGGGCACCTCCCTGTGGCGCTTCCTGGCCCCCTCCTCTGGATGCGCTGCACACTCCCCTCGGGGGTGGGGGGAGGAAGGGGAGAAAATCAAGGACAGTTCTTGTTGGAGGGCCAACAAATGCGGGGGGGGGGAGGGACTAGCCCTCCCTGGGACTGGGGCTGGCCCAGGGAAGGGAGAGGAGGAGCCCCTTCCGCCAGGGAAAGAGCCCGGCTTCCTTCCTTGTGGGGGAGGGTGGAGGAAGGAGGGTCTGCTATTGCTCTGGGTAAGGCACAGGTGGGGGTCCTGCCCTTCCTGGGGTGGGGGGCCAGCACAGATTGTCCCTCCCCCAACCCCAAAATTGCACGGTGGGAACCAAAGGCCTGGGAGTCGACTGGGAAGGGAGCGCGTGGAGCTTGTCTGATGCGTGAGGGGACCGGAAAGGTGATGGGCCTTTGTGGTTTTCCTTTTTATTCTCTTCTGCGCATGAGGGAGAATTAAACTGCTGGCTCCTGGTAGCACCGGCAGGGTCCGGAGGCTACGGGGATCCCCGCTTCTGAAGCTCCGCGATGAACGCTGCAGAGACAAGACGAGGCTGGGGTGAGGAGAAACCCTCGGGTGTCCCTTTTGGATGACACGGCGGGGCTGGGCCAGCCTTCCCTACGTGGCTGTCCTCCGAGTCGTCCCCAGGCTGGAGGGCCCCAGCTGAGCGGAGCTGGTTGGATTGTCCCCAATGCTCCCCCTGGCGCTATCTAGGACCCCCTTGGTGCCTAACCCTAACCCCGCCAGACGCCCACAGGTTGGGCTTTCCTCCGGGAAGGTGCATGGCTCTTCCTGTCCGGCGCACTGCTCCACCTTGGCTAGGGGGGCAGAGCAGCCATGCCGCACACCTGGAAATGAGGCTGGGGAGCCCTTTGCTGGGCCAGGCGGTTGGGAATTTGCCTTCCCTCTTCCTGGTCCCTGAACAGTCATTTTGGCCATCCTGCCGCTGCCCTTCCCTCCCCTCTGACCCACCTTGTACGATCTCCTCCTTCACTTTCTGTAGCTCACGCCGAACCTCCTGCAGGAGTTCCTGGGAGAAGGATGCGCGTTTAGGGGAGGGAACCGGAGGGGCCTTGCAGCAAGCAAAGCAGAGCGGGGGAGCCACAAGGCTAGATTCCTCCAGCACTTGAGCCAGGACCTTCCAAAACCACGAGGGTCCCGCCAGCAGGCTGAGATGAGCGTGCCCATCCGAGAGCCCCTTTGCCTTGCCACAAGCCCCCCCCGCCCCCCCCGTCCTGCTGGCCCTGAGCACTGAGTATGCGGGCTGCAGGTGATGAGTGGCCATGCCGGGTGTGGAATGTGTGAACCAGGCTGCACTGGCGCCTCCAGCAGCATCCATGTGGGATTCTGCACTGAAGGGCAGGAAGACGCCAGAGGTGAGCGTGGGGTTACCTGCTTCATCCGCTCCAACTCGGATTCATCCCCCGTACTGCCTGCGGGCTCCCCGCCAGTCATCGCTCCGGCAGATTTCATCCTAGGAGGGCAAGAAAAGGCCAAGATCAGAAACACGGCCATCTTTCCGGTTCCCCCCACCCCCGAGAGCCCTGATACAGGGCCTTCCCGACGTGCTCCTCCTCAGGCGTGCAGCTGCCCGGACCGGAGCTTGGCGAGGAGCAAGAAAGGGCCAGGGGGACGACTCTTCTCAGAGCAGGCGGGGGGGGGGGTCAGATGGTCCCTCCGTCCCCCGCTGTGCTCTGCAGGGCAAAGACTCGGGAGCCATGGGCAACACCCAGGCCAGGTCTCGGGTGGACCGGTATTGGGGGGGCAACGCAGGGTTTCTCTGCCACAGAGGTTGGCGAGGCCCTGCGTGCGCTGGCTCCCACTGCCCTCACCCGCGCAGGTTATTGGGTGCCTTCCAGGGACTGCCCTTTAGGGACAGGGAGTTGAGGAAGAGAGATTTGAAAGCAGCTGGCACAGGCTTCCAGCCTGCCATTCCATCTCCCCAGCAGCCTGGCCCAGGTCAAGGGCCCAAAGAACAAAGGGAAGGGCTAATCAGCCCGGGGGCGGGGGGAAAGGTCTTTCTTCCGCCCAGATGCTGAAGAAAGGGTGAGGCTTGGGAACACCTGGAGAGGGGCAAAGTTTTGGGGAGCAAGACCCGGGAGACAGCAAAAGCAGCCCCCAGTTCTGTCTGGGCATTGGCTGCTCCCAAACTAACAGGCTCTGGCAAAAGCGAGCTGGGGGTGGCAAAGTGGCAGGGAGCCTCTTCCTGGCACACAATTTCACCCTGGAGGTAGGGCTGGTTTGGGTGGCTGAGAGAAAAGATCCCTCAGGCTGGCCCCCCTCCTCCTCTGGCTTGCTGGGGGAGATGCGCATCCTCCCACGGGGCCAGTCAAGCCTTCTTCCCTGCGAAGGACCCTCCGCCACGGCCTGGTTGTGGCTCTGCCTGGGTGCCAGCAGGGCCTGGAAACGTCTTGGCTGGACTTTCCAGGGCAGGGGGAAGCAAGCTGAGGGAGACGCTGCACCCCAACCTTCCCCACTGGAGCCCCTCCAGCCACCAGCTCCCCCTGCACCCAGCCACCCTGGCTGACGGGCATCAGAGTTAGGGGTCACTGGGGGCAGCCAGCTGGGGAAAGCTGCTGCCCCCCCCCCATTTCTGCAGAAAATCCACTATGCTCTAGAGTCTTTGCATCCCCAGCCCTCCTGCCTGATACCTAAAGTGGCCGACCTGAGGCCGGGCTGGGGCGGGGGGTGTGAAGGTCTTCTGGGTCGCGGCTGTCCTGATGGGGGGAAGAGAGAGACTGAGACTCGGCTGGCTTGGGGGCCAGGAGGCGGGGGGGCCTTGTGCGTGCACAAGGCGGCTCAGCTTGCCCTGCCTTCTCTGGGCTGCTTCCGAGGAGTGGGCTTGTGGGGGGCAGGAGAAGGGCCCCCTCCCACTGCAGGGCTCTCAGGAGCAGTGGGGGGGGGGTGCCACTCACCTGGGCAATGTCGTACTGGTCTTCTCCCAAGGCCTCCGGAAGGCATCTGTGAGAATCAAGAGAGGTGAGTTGCGGAGAGCGTGTTGCAGATGTGAGGTCTCCCCATCCGTGCTCCAATCTGGACTGTTCACTCAGAAACCCCATATACAACTCTCTAGTTTTGCTAGCCATAAGGGACTAACAGAGGGGGAAGCGCCTCGGCCCCTGACGTCCTCCTTAGCTCCTCCCCCACTTCCAGAATTCCAGCACATGCCTCATATCTTCCATGTAGCTTGGCTCACTTTCTGAGCTGCCTTCAGCTATTTCCTGCTATCACAGTACACCTGCTCTCACCTTCTCATATATGACACAGATCAAAGTGTGACAGGGTTACACTTAGAAGATCCTTTCACACCCTTTTACTTCCAAGATTCTCTCTCAGCCATGAGGACTAGAACTTTTTTTTTTAAAGACAAGAAACAGAGATTCTCCATAAACCGTATTCTGTGTGAGGAAGGAAAGGATGGAAAGTGTTCCACTGCTTTTTTTTCGGGGGGGATCTTAAAATGGGGGCATCCCACCCAGATAGAAGGTCTTAAATTTACGATGTTCTGGGAGATCCTGGCCATTTGCTCCAAGGGGCGAGGAGAGGGGTCCTTTGTCCCAACCTAGGGCCAAACCACAATGGCGGTGTTGGTTTAACCTGTTACAAACATAGTGGCCGCATTCACACAACCGGCCAGGTGCAGCTAGTTTTAATCCTGGTTATGTTTCTGGTAGCTTGGTGTGTTCCGTGAATCCAAGCCACTTGGTTCAATGGGATGGGCAAACCCAGGAAATGGGCCAATTCAGTAACCAGGTTAAGCAAGTGGGGTGAATGCAGCTGGCTTGTAACCTTTCTGCCAGTGCCTGTGTGGGAGGTGTGCAGGAGGAAGCCTCTCGGGCACCCAGGTACCAGAGGGATCCCCTGGAGGGCATCTTGCAGCAGCCAAGGCAGACACCCCTCTTCCACCTACCTGTGGGCTTGGCACCAGTGGCTTCAGCGTCCTCTTGCTGGGGGCAAAAGAGACGGGCAAACAGTCAGGGAGCTGCTGACTCACCCTCTGCGTCCACTCGCTGCTTCCCCCTTCCCTCAGCGACCCTTTGGCAGGAGCAGCATAACCCAAAGGGCATGGGGTGGGTGGGGAGGGAGGTGTTTTTTTGCTGGGCTGACTTGGACTCTATCTGGCGCCTGGCACCCCACAGCCATAAAGCCGAGGGGGGCTGGCAGGGGCTCCGCTGCAGAGCCAGCCCAGCCACAGGAGCGAAGGGGCTTAGCGGCATTTCGAAAAGGCGGGAGCAGGGGCTGTGATGAATTAATTCCCCCTCCCTTCCACCAGCTAAGGGGCTGGTGATGGGCCTTGGGCTGCTGGGGGAGACACGTTCTGCTAGTGCTGCATTCGGGGGCACCCCCCACACTCACGTGCGTAGGGCCTTCCTCCTTCTTTGGAATGGACTTCTCGCTTTGCTCAGCAACTTTCCTTCTGGGTGGGGAAGAGACAGAAAGATGCTAAGCCTACACCCTTCAGTGCCTGAAGCAGACAGAAGAGCTGTTCTTTGCACGTTCCCTCTGCTGGCAGAAAAGACCAGCCGCCTGGTTTAGAAGTATGTGGGAGGGAACCCGAAATCCCTAAACCCAAAGGGGAGGAATGGGGGGAATGCCAGGATGCAACCTGCCCGAAGTATATGCCAAAGCCAATGCAAAAGCAGCTGGTTAAGGCACCCTGCATGTCACCAGCTACATGTCAGAACTCAGCCATCTCTGTGCCATCCAGACTGTGCAGCTGGAGCTCAGCAGCAAGGTCTCTGATTTGCAGGGGCACAATTTTTCACTTTTTCTTTTTGCAAAAGTAAGAAGCAAAACATAACTTTTTGGGCCCTTTATTGCCACCTCCCCATCCTGCCAGCCAATGACCTTCGCAAGGGCATGACTCTTTCACCTGCAAAACGCCCTCCCCCCACAACACAAAGGCTGCGATACACCAGACCAGCAAGGGGGATCCTGCCCAGCAACGCCCCCAACGGCCAGCGCTCCCAGCCATTGCTCCGCAAAACCGTTTCTCAGCACTGGGAGGGCCAAGCTGGGCCTTTCTGGCCTGCAAAGCCAGGGTTCCCCCACCCCCTGCAGGCCCTTTTGATGCCAGAGAGGGCAAGGTCCCGCAGCCCAAGAAGTCACCATAGCCAGCTGCCCTCCCAATGGGCAAACTCCACCAGGGCTATGCCCACTCACCGCCTGGCTAACTTGGCACTCATTTCTTCCATGAGCCCTCCTCCGCCAGAACTGCTGGGGGGGGCTCCACCGCCGGGTGTGGCCTTTGCTCCTTCCTCCTGCAGGAGCGGGAAGATGGGGGTGGGGGTGAGGCAGCCTCCCCTGACGCTATGCCCCCCAGCATGTGGCACCTCTTCTCTCCCGCCATCACCAGATGGAGTGCCAGAGGACACTGGCAGGGAAGCTGCATCAAAGGGCCTCTCCCATTCCAGGAAGCGGCAGAGCCTCCCCCCCTGCTGCTCCCCCATGGCTTGCTGGTTCCCGTGCACAGGAGGCCAGGGGAGACCTTTCTGCAGGCACCCCTTGCTGCGCCCCAACTCACCCTGCCCGTTTTCTTGAGCTTTGCTCCTGCCAGCGCGGCGGCCAAGCCAGTGGGTGGCCCGGCCCCTCCACCTGGGCCCAGGGAAGCAGGGAGGGGAGGTGCTGGGGGTGGCCCCCCTCCTACGGGTGGAGGGCCAGGGGGTGGGCCCGGAGGAGGGGGTGGGCCAGGAGGAGGGGGTGGGCCAGCGAGAGCTCCTGGCAGTGGCCCGGGGGGTCCTGGTGGAGGCCCAGGGGGGGCCGGAGGTGGTCCTGGGGGTGGCGGAGGGCCTCCCCCTTGAGGGGCGACCAGAGGTGCTGCAGCAAGAGAAGGAGAGAGGGAAGGATGGGAGGACCCTGGCTGCCAGCAGCCCCACCTTTCCCAAAAGCCAGACGTTGACCAGAAAATCCTCCACCCATCCCCCCACCCGTGCCAAGGACCCTCTTCCCTAACTTAGTGCCTTGCAGCGGACATCTGGAAAGCACCAAACAGGGGTGGCACAAATGGTTTATTCTTCATGCCCCCCCAGCCATGGCCCCCCATCCCCAATGCGTGATTACCCCGCAGCATGGGGACCCTTGCCCAGCCGGGCGGAGGCCATCCAAGGGCCCCAAAGGCAGAGCTGACATGACTTTCCCCACTTCCAGCCTAGAAGCCGAGGGAGGGGGGAGGCGAGAGGGCACTGCTGCCACCCGCCCAGGCACCCACCTCCGATCGTCACCCGTCGTTCCCGCTCGGCCTGCTCCTGCTCCTTCTCCAGCTGCTGTTGCTGCCTGGATGCCAGAGGGCAGGGAGGGGGTGGAAAGAGGCCTCAGTCCCCGTGGCAGGATGGGGGGATCTCACCCCCAAGCCCCCCCGGCAGGTGTCAGCCTACCCCCCACTCACTTCTGTGGCAGCTCTGGCAAGAGGAGAGAAACCGCAAAGCCACACATTGCCAGAGGGGATGAAGCCGGGCACATCTAAACGGGCAGCTTCCCCAGCCGGGTAGCTTTGCAAGCCGATTAGCGGCTAATCTGATCAAGGAGGCCTTTTAACATCCACACACACACACCCTGCTCTGGGCAATTCTGGCTGCATAGAACTGCAGCTCCCAAGGCGACCTCCTCGTTGGGGACCGAGGGGGGACCCTCCCGGGTGCCAGATTTGGCTCAGCGCTGCCAAGAGCCCGGAGCCGAGTACTGGGGCAGCAGCTGTCTTGTAGCCTGGGCTTCCCCCACCGTGAAATGGGAGCCGCAGCACCTTCCACACTGGGGGCTGGAGAAAGGGAAAGCTTTTTAAACTTGTGGACTGTCCAAACGAAGGGCTGAGTAAAATGAGAACAATAATCCTATTCTTCCCCTTCCCTTCACTCGTATCCGAAAATATCTGGTGAAGCAGGAGAAAAATAAACTTCCTCCCCGTTGCAATGAGCATCTTTGGGAGAGCGGCTGCTCCCCCCAACCTTTAAACCTTGCAGCGCTTCCTGTACCTTTTCTGCTGCTCTGCGACTTCATCTGCAGTGGGTCCATTCTGGACAGGGCGCAGGGGGGGCGCCGAGTTTCCTTGGGAGACACAACAGGCAAAAACCAGGTTATAGCACGCCTTTGAGTCCAGTCAGCAGTTCGACTCCTCTCCCGCTCATGCCGAAAGCACATAAAGCACCTCCCCCACCCGCCAGCTCTGAGACCTGCCTGACTGTGCCCCACCGTCCCACTCCAGCTGGAAACCACTAACACCCACCCTTTGGGGAGGGCCGCAGAAAGGACTTTCCGACGGGGAAGCCACTCTCTCTCACATGCCATGGATGGCTCCTCCTGGGGGAGTTTCCAGCATCTGCACCCCAGCCCTTTCCCTCGCATCCCTAGAGCTGGCGCCACCCACAGGACCATCCCCCGTCCCCAGCCACAGGGCCCACCCTGTTCCCCAGGGCAGGAGTAACCCATCTGGCCTCACCGGAATCCAGGGCCTCCAGGGCGTGCATCATTCCGCTGGCAAACTGGCTGGCATCCTCTTTGCTGCCGAAGTTCAGCCCCCAAACCTGGCGGGCATCCCGCCACTGGTGGAAGTTGGGTGTGGCCTGGTTGTACTTCAGCCCCTTCACGATCGGACTGTTGATGACCACCTAGAGATGCGGGAAGAGGCGCAGAAGAGGCTGAGCTGGACTGCACAGAAGCTCCAGAGGTCCTTTGGCACCTTGGCAGTGCTGCCCCAGTGCGGAGCCCACCCGCCCTCACCCCTGGCAGGCACATGGGGTGAATCTCCTTCCAAGCCCAGCAAAGACTTCTGGGCTCCAGACCTGGAGGGAAAGCTCTGGAGGGGAGCATCTCTGCTGCGGGGGATTCAGGGCAGCATTCCCATGAGGTTTTGCTCAGTTTAGGGAATTCATATTTTTATCAACAACAGAATGTAATGACTAGTCGGAAACACACTACTTTTCAATGAATGTTAAGAACAGGATTTAAATCAGAGGGTGAGAAAGTTGATGAATTCTTCCATCAATTTATGGGGGAATCTAAGGGGTGGGCAGAGGCAAGGAGGCACAAAACTATGCCTCCCCTTTCCCCAAAAGTTGACTTGGTCTGGTCCTGCGGGGAAGCATCACAGCCTCAGGCCGGCCGCCAGACGGACAGGCCTCCTGATCACGTGCGAGTCACGGGCCGGAGGGGGACAGAGTCACCTGCTGGTCCAGCTGCATCTTGCGACCCACCACCCGGAAGGTGTTGTTGGCAGGGCTGTGGTAGATCTGGATGCGGCTGAAGGCCTGGGGACCGCTCCCTGCCGGGACCCATTTTTTATTGGCATCGTCGTACAGCATAACTGTTGCTCGCGTGCTGCAGACCACGGATTCGCTGGCCGGAGAAACAGAAGCAACACCAAGAGAAGAGGGTGAGATTAAGCACACATGGGGACGGTGGTGCGGGGGGGGGGGGGCCTTTATAAAATAAGCCAACCCTCCAGCAATCTTTCCGCACCACTGAATTCAGCCCCATTGCTGCTACAAAGCAGTGCTGGTCCGCCTCAAGATACCTGCCGCCCCAGGAAAGAGATGAGATGGGAGGCTTTGTTTGTGCTGGGTGCATTTGCATACAAATCTACACCTCACCTTTGGTGCGGACTATGTGGGGGTGGGGGAGGGAAAAAGAGGGGACCCGAGATTCTCCATGGCCAGAGTCACTTGCTCCTCTGGAAAAGGGGCTTGGCGGTGGCGCTTGAGGGTCGGGGAGCAGCCCCAGGTTGGTTTCCCCTCCTCAGTGTTCCTGCCACCCGGCTTGCAGATATGCCCCACGGCTCCTGCAGCCCCCTGGAGAGATGCTCCACAGCTGTAAGCCTCGTCCAAGGAATCCCACACAGCTCCCAGAGAAAACGGCACAGCCACATTTGCTTGTTTGTTTGTTTACTTATTACAGAGATTCACACAGCCACCCATTTGACACCTGAATCACGGCAGTTAATCATCAATAAAATGAGTGCCATTGCTGTTGGGTTCCTGGGGGGCAGGCCGGAACACCGCATGGATCGATCCCATAGTTTCTGGAAAGATAACGCATGGCTGCAGGTCTGCCGGGAGGAGGGGGAGTGCCGATGTTATTAACCTTTATGGGCCGTATATATGGACCGCCTTTGCACAACATGCTCAAAATGCTTGCTGTGTTGTTCTGAATTGGCACAATATGCTGAATCACAAATTAGCCAATGACTGGGTTCACCTGACACGTTAAATCAGGCCCTCCTGAAAAACGAACTGCGATTAAAACCAGCAGAAATGCAGCCAGTAGGGTTTGGCGCAGGGGTGGAACCAGCTGGCCAGGCACAGCAGGGAGATCATAGGGACTTCACCAGTGGGCCAGCGCCCTGGCTGGCCAGGAAGCTCGCTCCCCAGGCTTCACCCAGGGACCTCTCCTTCTTTATCTGACCTCCCTCCAGGGCTGTTGCAAAGACAGCAGGGGAAAACGGCCCACCCTCCTGCTCCCCCCTCCCGAGAGAGCGAGTGGTGGGATAAACGCACAGCGAGTGAATGCAACAGTTGCACAGATCGGCACAGAGGGACCCCCTCGGTTGGCTTCTGTGCCCATTCAGGGCTAGACTGGCCAGCTGGCTTTGCCAGGCCTTGGGCTGGATTCACAGCAATGCAAAACCACAAAGGGAACTTTGAGGGGAGAGGGAGAGGAAACGATTGGGTGCAAATGGGCTTTCTCCCTGCTTGTGATCCAGGATTAATATCCCAGAAGAATAGCCAGGAACCCGCTGGGCCCCAGCAGCAGAAACGCATTCTGCTTCCTCGGCAAAGGCACAGGGCATCTGAAAGGGGCCCCCGTCCTCCTCGAGGGGTCACAGCACTGGCACCCTCCAGCTGCAAGGCTTGGGTGTTCACTGTCCAACAGAGCCCCCCCCCCAAGATTAACTGAAGCTGGGGAGCCACAGAAAGACCCACAGCTTCTCCAAGCCAGGGTGTAACCCTGCCTGATACCCCCAGCCCCACCCCAGGAAAGTGCAGGACTGTCAGAAGGTGCAGAGTTGGGCCTTGGGGCCTGTGCCCATCCACACAACCTTCTCCCGTTCCAGAGGGTTAATTATGCCAGGAAGTTGCCACATCTCTCAATAAAAACACTTCATGGGTAGAAAAAGTGCCCCAAAATCTTCTGGGCCACAGTTTCCATTGCCACAGAGGGAAGGGCTCTTTGTGGCCTATGCAAAAAAAAAAAAAGGATTAAGTACGCTGTATGCAAAGGGGTTTGCATGTTTTCAAATGATTCCAACTGTTCACAGCCCTGCCCCCCACCTGAAATTTGGATATAAAGAGGGCCATTTTTTCCCCACTTTTCCTCTTCTCCCTTGTTTCGGTGTTATGGGGAAGAGGAGGGAGGGAGGGAGGGAGGGGAGCTAGCTGCCTGGAAAATTCTTACTTTCTCCTCAAAGGACAGGGGAGGTGGAGAGATTGTAGTAACTTGCAAAACAGGAAGAACAGAAGGCACAGACAAGGAGGGCTGGGGCAGAAGAAACCTTGGTGGGGGTGGGGAGGGCAAAAGCACGGCACAGAAAGAAATGCCCACAGATGAAGTCTATGCTGCCAGTTCCAGCCACAGCCACACCCCCTGCAGCAGCAGCAGCGTCCCAGCTGCGGGGGGGGGGGGGATTTCACATTTGCCTCGGGTGACAGCAGGCAGCTCTAGCCGGCACAAAGGCAGGAGCCCCCCCACTCCAGGAGGGCACACCCCTCTTCCCGGGACATTCCGGGGGCCCCTTGCAGGAGAGCCCCTCCCCCGCCAGCAGCCGCTCTCCAGGCACCGAAAGGTGAAGTGGGAATGGCAGCCACTCCCTCTCCCGAACTGGGACAGCAGCCGGGCCTCCAGGCGGCCGCGGCCGAGCCCCGCCCCGCCGCCTCATTCCCTAGCGAGGGGGAGGGAAGAGTTCGCGGGGGTGGGGGCAGGCAGGGGGCACTGACTTTCATTTACCGGGGCTGCTCAAGTCTGGAAGGCTTTTGTCCAGCGAGAAAGGCAGGGTGAGAAACGCAGCCCCCCAGGGACGCTGCTGCCGGAACCAGCGAGAGCAGCACAGCCTAAACGGAAGACCGAGGGGCAGCCAGGAACTTGTCCGAAAGCATTGCAGGGCTCCACAAAGGGGGGAGGGGGAGGCCACCAAAAGGAGGCACTGTACTGAGAACATTCAGCTTCCTGAAAACAGCAGCAGTTTTCATTAAAAAGAAGATTGAGCAAGTTTCTAAGCCCCAGGAAAAAACACATGCCTCGCCATATGTGGCAACACCTGAAGGGTGAGAGCAGGCAGGTGAGAGGGAGCATTTCTGGCAGCCAGAGGTGAGGCTGCGGCTCCCAACACTATTCCTTGCCTTTCCACTCCCAAAGCCAGTGCATTGTGCACAATCCCACACTGTGCACACGTTGTCTGCTTTGCATGAACGACGTACTCCAGAGACGCCTTGGCTCTTCAGAGGTAATACTGCCCCGTACAGTTCTGCATACAGGGTGTGTGAAGCTGGACAGACCTAGACGGAGGCTCCCCTTTTCCAGGGAATCACTGCCTTCACCTGTTGTGCTTGCCTAACAGTGGCCGTTCAGCAATGTCTCCCACCCAGCACTGCCTGGGTGATTAAGCATTGCACCCATCTGAGTTTGCATCCCGTGCTCAGTTCTTGCACTGCCTGGTCCAAGTGCAATTTAGCCACAGCTGCAGTGATGCAAGGAAGGAAACCCCAAGTTTCTCTTGCTGCCTCGCTTGACACAAACAAGCCTACTTCCAGGGCATTGCGCAAGGGGAAAAGCCCCACCTGCATGGAGCAGATCTGCCCACCCAGCAGAAACCAGGCAGCCCCACCCCCTTTCTGCAGCCTGGCAGAGGGGCTCCATCCCTCCCATCATTAAGACACGCTTCCAGGTGAGCCTGCTGCCCTCTTATTTGCAGACCCCAGCAGCACCCATCGGAAACTTGGAGGCAGCCCCCTCCCCCGGCCTCGAGAACTTCCCCTGATGGACTTCCGGCAGGGGTGCAGATGCATCCCCAGCCCCCACTCTGGGGGAAGCACCAGAGCGGCTGCATCTCTTGGACTCTGCTTGTGCTCCCCTCCACCACCACCACCCCCGCTTGCAAAAGCTTGTTTGCCTTTGGGCGAGGGATGAGAAAGGGCAGAGTGGATCAAAGGTTGGTGGGCGGGGCACACACACACACACCACCACCACCCCCACAGGCAGAGGCCCACCAAGCGGCAAAGGGAGTTAGGATGTGCCCCATCTTGAAGTGTTTGACCAAGAGCACCGGAGAGGTGACAACACAAACCGCCAAGCCGCCCTCTTCCCCTGGCTTCTCTGGGAGAAGGGGGAGGGTAGGGGGGCAAGGGGGAAAGAAGGCGGGGTCGCTCCTGGCTCCTGGCCGCTTAGGGGCCCCCTCTGCTTCCCTTCTGAAGGGCGTGGCATTGACTCACAGTAGCAGTCTGGGGAGCAAGAGGCAGCTTGCCAGCTCTGCAGAGTGCCCTGGCTGCCACAGCTCGGGGGGGGGGGGGGAGCAGGGAAATGGATCCTACAGCCAATTTCAGGCCAGAGGCCAGAGTCCCACAATGCCCCCCCCAACGCATGGGCACCCTGCCTATAACCCTGGGACTCTACTGGAGCCCCCCAAAGTTGGGGGGCTGGCCCCCTCTTGTGAGGGGAGAAGGCAGGCAGGCAAGGAAGAAGGCAGGGGCACCTGGGCAGGGCGGAAGGGAGTACAAAAGGGCCAGAAGGCACAGGAAGAGGGAAGGGAAGCAGCGGTGGGTGGAGGCGAGGAAATCGGCAGCCTGCCCTTATAAGGGTATGTTGCAGGGCCTGGACAGACCAGCGGAGAATGTGGGAACGTGGGAGGGGGGCTGGGAAGGGCCTGGAGACTCCTGCCTCTGTCCCAATGGCAGCTGGCAGGGTGGCCCCAGCATCAAAAGCACTCCGCTCTTCGGCCCCACAAATTAGCATTAAGTAGGGCGACTCTCTCACCCTGTCCCTGGATTCCAGACACTGACTTGGGGGGGGGCACAAGGAAGACTTTATAAAAGGGACCATGAAAGAGCTCACCAGATGCACAGCCCCACCCCCACCCCCAGCAAAGCTCTTTCCACAGGAGTCTTTCCTACTTTTTTTTAATTTGGGGAAGGAAAAAACAGGGAGCTTCTATGACTGGGGGTGGGACTGTGAAGCTGGGAAGCTATTCCAGGTGAATTTGGGGGGGGGGTTGAACCAGACTCCCCCCCCGCCCAGTTCGGGTTTCAGGCGACCTGTTGCACCAACATGCCTGCCAAGACATTCTGCCAACCCCGGGCGATTCCATCCCTGCATCAGCAGCCCAGGTCAGCTCCAGGACCACAGTGTGGCCCTTCTCCTTCACAGGGGACTCTGCCCACTGCTCCACCGCCACCTGGCCCTGCAGCGGGAGGGCAGAGCTGGGCCAGGGCAGGGGCCCTGGGATTCCTTGCCAGGTGCCCCTCGGAGGCAGAGGCAAGGGGGAGGGGAACAGGGCTCCCCCCACCCAATGCCCACTGGGAAGCCACAGACAACCAGGGTTCTCCTGAGGTTTGGACTACAATTCCCCCCCCACCTGGCAGATGCATCCCCACCCCTCCTCCTGCGCCACATTCACCTGCCCGAGGATTTCTCCAGCTGCTTTGCCTCAGTTTTCTTCGGGGGGTCAGGAACCGGGGGCTTTGGCTTGCCCAGCGTGATCCTGCCAAAGGGAAGCAGACATGCCCGCTCCACTCTGCCAGGGGCTCAGTTTTCAGGTTGTGGAGCCACAACCTCCAAGGATTTGGAGCAGGACCCAGGAGGCAGGGCTGCCAGCCCCCTTCCTTGCCCCCAACTCCAGGGCCAGCAGAAGAAAGTCATTCTGTACCCCACCCCACCCCGCCATGTGTAAGATGCTGGGGAGAGCCAGAAGCACCCGGGAGGGGCACAGGTGGGTTGGTAGTGCAGCGCAGGGGCCCCCTCTCCCCCTCCTAGCCCCAGCCACACCTGAGCTGTGTTGCATGCTTGTTCTCCTTCGGAGGAGCTGGGGCTGATCTGTGGGAAAGCAACAGCTCTGGTCTCCAGCCTGCCACCCCTGCCAGTGGTGGAGCAGCCCAGAGCAGACAGGCACGGAGGCTCCTGGGGCCAAGGCTTCCCAGGAGGGCCCCAGAGGTCAGTGCTGGGATACCTCCCCCACCCCTTCCTCGGAGCAGGCCCCAAATGGCCCAGCGGGGGGCAGAGAGGGATGCTACCCTCCCAGGGGCAGGAGCAGAGCAAGGGGCTGCCGTGGGGCAGCACCAGTGCCCAGGATGTGCCAACAGCGGGGTGCTGGGCCAGCTATGGCTCACAGTCCAAACGTGTGCAGTCCAACAATCTGGAGGGCCCCGCTGGGCAGAAAAGGGTGAGGGGTTCTGATGGGGGATGCAAGCGGGGAGCAGGGGGCAATGGGAGGGCAGCAAGGCAGTGCCCCGTCCCACAACAGGGCTCCTCCACAGCACTCTGAGCCAGCGGCCGCTGAGACGCTGAGTCACTTCCCGAGAGGCGCTTTTCCGGCTTGTTCAACTTGGGACTTTTTAGGAAAAGTGGGGAGGGGGCGGGACGGAGCTGCTGCCACTCTTGGCGGGGGGGGGGGGTAAGGAGCCAGGGAAGAAGCATGGAGGAGTCTGGGAGCTCCTTTCTGACTAATGCACTTCACTGAAGGCGGTGCAGAGAAGCCTCTGCCTCTGAATAAAACTGGAAAGGGCAACTTCTGGCTAGCAGCGTCCCAGGGCTCCCCCTGCAAGGACAGAAAGGGACCCTGCGCTTCTCCGGGAATGGGAGGCCAGTTAAGCCAAGGGGCAGAGGCTGTCCAGGGAATGGGCCCAGGGAGCAGCCCTTTTCTGGCCACCCAGGAAGCCTGGGTGCCACAGGGTCGCAAGAAGAGCAGGGAAGGCAAGGAGGGTGGATTGGGAGAAGAGCCCCCTTGGTCCTAGAGAGAGGGGCCGGCCACCACTTGTCCCCACCCCCACCAAACAACCTTCGAGTGAGACCCATTTTTGTAGCAACCATGGGTGGCCGAGCCCAGCTAGAACATCCTCCCTGCTTGCCACCCTCTTGAGCGCCCCCACCCCAGAGACCTGCCACCCAGAAGCAAGAGCGAAGTCACAATGCAGCATCCCGGTAGCAGAAGTGCAGGGAGGGGCCCCCATCCTGTAACCTCGGCAACAGGCCCCCTCTACTGCAGGGAGGAGGGCTCTGGGCCTGGCCCCCTCAGCCCTTTCGCTGACCCACCGTTTCCTTGTGATTTACTGAATCTACGACTGGCTGGTAGGTTCACCCAAGAAATTCACACATAAGGTCTACTCAGCCACGGACGGATGGCTGAACCAGGGGCGTCCGCAGGGCGGGACCAGAAAGGTCAAGAAGGGGGCTATGAGCCTGCCACCGAAGCCCTGCCCCTTTTCAGGTGCCCTCCTTGTCCTTTTGACCTCCCTGACCACCGGGTTCCTGGCTGCAGAGCAGGTGAAATGACCTCAGTGCTGGGCTCCATTTCTCCTGGGCTGCCGATGTAGTCCACCCAACTGGACCCCCCCACAGTAGTCCTGCTTCATCCTCTGCTTGGGGGGTTCCAGGGGACGTGATTGCAAGACCTCTCCGAACCTGGGGGAGACAACCTCCAAACTGGAGGGCACCATTAAGGCACCTGGGTCTGCTGCTGCTGCTGCTGCTGATAGGCCTCTTGGCCTACTGTGTCTTTCACCCTCCTGTTCAAAGGGGCAGAAGGCCGCGTGTGCGCGCTTACACGCGCATGTGTGCATAGCTTCATTCAGGTACCCTCCAGAACGAGAGCCACTTAGCTAAGCCTTCAGTTAGGACAGGGAAGCAGCAAGTTGCAAGCCTTCCTTTGGGTTTCACACCCTGTTGTTTCTGGCCTGCTAAGAAGCACCGAAGCAGGAACCTTTTCAAGCAACAGCCCAGTTTACACCCCTGCACATTGCTTTGAAATACACCCGCAGTGGGCTGCCTAGCTCTTTGCTGAACCCTGCCCTCAGGGTCCAGCTCCCTGGAAGCCCAAGTGTAAATGCCTCCCTACCCCCCCCTCAACACACCACACACAGACCCACAGAGAGAAAGGGAAGCTGGGGGAAGCGGCCTGGTCTTGCTTCCTGCTCTCTGGGCAGGAGCAGACTTTGCGGCTCTGGAGCCAGCCAGCCAGCCAGCCAGCCAGAAGTACCTCTCGGCCCAGCCTCCTCCCGCCTGCTGAGCTTTTACAAATGGAGAATGGAAAACCAAACCAAAAACAAGGCAGGGTGGTGTACCCGGGCACAGAGGTGGGTTTACAGCAAGTAAAACTCAGTTTGGACAAGTCTCTGAACCCCCAAAGCCCCCTTGAGTGGGCTTTTTCCCAGCACTCGTGCCACCACCTCTCCCCCCAGCCAATAGAAAGCTTGCCAGATGTCCCAGGGCAACCTCCCCTAACGCATTGGACTCCAGGTTCCATCCTGCTAAGCCAGCTGGGGTTTTTTTTTTTTTTGGAGAAGGCAGAGAGCCAGTGGGGGGGAGAGAAAACAGGAAAGGGGACTGTAGTAGGGCCCCTCCAGGACTGACCAAGACAGCTGGGACAGGTGTTGAGAGACACCAAAGGAGCTCGGGGAGGGGGGGGACCGGGACTTGTCCTCCTTCCCCAGAAGTCTAACCACGAAAGGCTGCTGCAAGACCCATGGCCATTGGTGGAGTTGCTCACAGCCACAACTTCTGCTTCAGATGCAGGCCACAAAGCAGAGGTGTGCATGTCATGAAAGCTGCACTTCCCCCTCCCCCCCATGTGGGCAGTCAGGATTCCCCGTTATTCACCCTTGCTTTTCAGTCTGCAAAGACGGTCTTCTTTGCTCTCTGGGACTACAGGCCTCTTGTTCCAGAGAGTGTTTGCTTTGGGGAGCCAGCTGGGTGTGGGGGTGGGGAGAGGAAAATGGATTTGATAATGGCCAAGGTTTCTGCTTCGCTCTTTGATAAGCAAGGGATGAGTGAACTTTCTGGCTGGAGAGGCAGAAAGTCAGCAGAGACCACACAGGTGAGCAAACTGCACTCCCTCCCTTAGGCTCTCCAGCCTCCCTGCTGGCTGGGGCATTCTGGGAGTTGAAGTCCACACATCATAAGGTGGCCAAGTTTGAAAAACATTGCCTGAGCCTCAGTACAGCAGTTGCAGAAAAGAATAAAACCTTTCCTCCATAATCTGTCTGCAAGGTGTGTGATAGTATCTGTAATAAAGCTGGTCCTGCAGGGCCAGCTTCAAAACCTCTTTTGTGGTTCTGTAGGCCCCGGAGCTGGCCTGCACACCTAACCCTTAGAGAAGTTGCAGAAAATATTTTATTATTTTACTGATATGTTGTGCTTCTAGGCTGCTCCAGTGAGGACCCACTCTGAATGCATGATGCACATCAATGCAAAACCAATTTCTCCTTCCCCTGAAAGTCCAGCCATAACCTTATTCTAGGTTTTTGCACATGGGCTCTTTCCGGTCCCATCACTCCTTCCCCTGCGCACACACCCAGGCAGCCCCAGCATGAGGAAGGCCGGTCTATCCATATTCAGGAGAAACTCGGGAATGCGAAGCTTAGAGAATGAACACAAAATGGGACACTGCAAACCTTTAAATACACAATTTTTTCACTGAAATCGGTTCCCTTCCCAGAAGACTGGCGTGCAAAGGTGGTGAAGGGAGGGAAACCCCTGCACAATCAGCTGAATAGCCATCAGATGGAAGCATGATTAAAAACAGAATTATTTAGCAGCTAGAAGAAAAAGCCGTAGCAAGTTTGATTCAACATGGCTCCCACCAAGGGAATGTTTTGCGACACGGAATGAAAAGGGATCCAGCTGGCACCGTAGACCTGCCTTGGCCCCAAACCTCGAACCAAGCCTGTCATCAAAAACCAGGCAGTGAACTTACCAGTTGTGGACTAACAGATGAGTTCTCCTAAGACATGCATTTTTCTCACAGACACGCAAATGGAGCCAAGAAAAGAGGGCCTTTCACATTTCCTCATAAGCTTTTGATAAACATGATTCAAGAACATGACTGGGCAAGTTCATGAAAGGTTACCGTTCATTTTCAGCAATTGCTGGTAAGAGCCTCCATGTACAGATATTGTATACCTTTGAAACCACTAGCAAAAGTAGGAGCATGGGCTGATTTCTCCCTGATGCTTTGCTTATGTCAGCCTTCCCAAACCAGGACTCTCCAAGGGGCCCTGGACTTCCATAATTCCCTGTCTACAAGAATGTCTGTAGACTTCCTTACTGAGGATAATGGGAACTCGAGTCCAAAGCTGCTTGAGCTGACCTTCCCTCTGATACCACTGTGTTGTTCCATTAAAAGAAAAGATGGGTCTCAGAACATACTGCAAAACAGGGAGCTGCCAAGCCCGATTTTTCCTACAACCCCCCCTTTTCCTATTAGACCGCAACCTCAGGGCATCATCAGAACTAAGGTTTTGCACAACCACCATACTCAGTGACAAGCCTCTTGGCTGCTGCTTACAAAAACCCACTAAGCGGGTCAGCCTTAAAGGTGCTGCCACCTGCAGCAGACACGACGAACCCGGGGTGGGGTGGGGTGGGGTGGGGGGCTATAATGCACACGCTCCTCCCTGCCTGTCGGATTGCCAGGCTCCTGGTCGCAGTTCTTCCGGCGAGGTGAATCGAACCATGATAGCCGCCTCCGAGGCCCACTCGATCGGCCATTAAGAACGCTGGTACTCAGGCTGAACTCCCGAGGGCTGCAACCGGATCCGGATCCGCCTGCCTTCCGGAGACCCGGCCTGCCGAGAGGCTGCAGCCCTGAGCGGCCCAGAGAATGGCTGAGGCAGGGGCGGGGGAGGACACCGGGCAGCCTGCGATGACTAAGAAGGCAGGCAGGAAGTGAGCGCCCGCGGCTGAGCGCTCCAGACCTGCTGCCCGCGATCCCCGCGCAGGCGGGCGGGCAGGCGGCCTTCCTTCTGCGACCGGAGGCAGCCCAGGCTGCGCTTGCCGCAAGAGGTGCCTGCCCAAAGCACTCTGCACATGCTCCAATCCCCACAGGCCCACGAATAGGACCTTGGACACCCAGGTGAGGAAGCGGCCCTCGCCCCACCCCGGAAGCAGAGCCGGGTGGGGCCGCCCCCATTCGCAGAGGAGCAAGGGCAGTGCCGCAGGTGGGGGGCAAGCCAACAGGGAGGGCACATGCCACTCACCTGCCAAGGCCGCGCGAAGCCGGGCGCGGAGGCAGGTTCGGTTCGGTTCGGTTCGGGCAGGAGGCGCGCGTCGGGAGAGCCAGAGCCGGTCCCCAACTGAGATGTGGGCCGCCCCCCAAGCCTCGCGTCTCCCGCGCGTCCCCTCCGCTCCGGCCCCGCGCGGCCAAGGAGCCATTCCGCCCCAAGTCCTCCCGTTTCCGCTCCCAAGTCGACTTCGGGACAGCCTCCCCCCGCGCAGACACGCGCCAGGGAGAGACCCGCGTCCCCGCTGGGCATCCCTCTGCCAAGTGCTCCGACCGCCGTCCCAGCGGCTGCGCTCCAGCAAGCCAAGGAAACTTTCTGGTGCCCCCCAATCTCGGGGGGGGGGGCGGCGGAAGAGAAGGGAGCCGGCGCTAAAAGGAAGAACTTGGGAGGACCTCGGCCGGCGTGTCCCAAGCTCCCCAAAGCAAGGGGGGCACTTTCCTTCCACCGGCCATCCGGGGCTTCCCGGTGCGTCTTGCGGGGGGAGGGGGCGGGATTGCAAAACGGCAGCCGTCTCTTCGCTATCGCTTCTGGGGGAAGGGGCTACCCAACTTCTCGTTTCCGGAGGAAGGGGCGTGCAGAGCGAACACTCCACTCCGGGAAGCGGGCAGGATTTTTTCCGGGGGGGGGCAGGACCTGCGACCGTTCCTGCTTCCTCGCGTTGGGCAGGAGGGGGCGGAGGGCACACCCTCTCCGCCCTGCGAACCCCCCTCCCCAGGGCTTCCCTTCCCAGGGCCGGAAAAGTCGCCCCATTTCCGGGCCCAGGAGGGTCTCCGAGAAACCATTCGCTAACTTTCGAGGGCGGGCAGCGAAAGCCGAATCGAGGCGCGGGGGGGGGGGTGTGATCCCTTCCTCCGTTCCGCCGACCCCTGCCAGAGACGGCTCGAGGGCGACGATTCGATCCGAAACTTGCTGCTGCTTCGGGGCGGAGACAGCCCGGGAGCCCGGCCGCGCCGCGCCGCCTCGCCTCGCCTCGCCGGGGCAGCCCTTCCTGGCGCGCTCGGGCGGCCGCGGCCGGCGCGGGCAGAGACAACAAAGGCCGGCGCCCGGCAGGTACTGACCTCATGTCTGCTGGCTTTGTGCGCGGCGCTGCAGCTCCGCCGCCGCTCCGCTGCTCCCGCCGCCGCCGCTTCCGCTTCCCAGACCTGGCTGGGTGGGGACGTGGGTGGGGCCGGCGCTCGGCTCTCCCCCACCTCGGCTGGGCAGCCTCACCGCTCCGTCGCCGCGGGGTGCGGGCTCAGGCCGCGGCGGGGGCCGCGGCAGCCCCCGCCCGGAATCCCCTCGACCGCCCCCGCCGGCCGCTTCCTTCCGCCCCTTCGCCCCTCGCAGCTACTTCGGCGGTCCCGGCCCGGCGCCGCCGGGGGCTCATGGCCCCGATCCCGCGCCGCGCAGACAGAGGGCGGGCAGGAGGCGGGCAGGCAGGCGCGCGCCCGCAGGCCAGCCGCGCCGCGCTCGCCCTGCCTCCGCCCGCTTTGATCCGGCGGCGGCGCTGCCGCTTCGCTTCCCCTTCCTTCCTTCCTTCTTCCTTCCTTCGCTACATGGCATCCCAGCCTTCCGCTCCCTCTTTCCACAATGCACCGCTCCGCCGCGTCTTAAACGGGGCGCGGCGCCTTAAAAGGGCCGCCGCACGTGCCGCCGCTGCCCGGCGCTGGGGTCCTCCGCCTCGTGGGCCGCCGGCTCCGAGTTGCGGCGGTCACCCACCCGAGGCGCCGCTCTTGCGAAGGCTTCGCGCGGAGCCTGCTTTCAGTCCGTAAAACAGCCCTGTGAGGTGGGACAGGCTCCTTCAGGGCGGCGCGGGGCACCTGCCGTTCCACCCAAAGTCAGATCCAGCTGAACAAGAGGCAACCCAGCCTCCAAGCCTAACCTGCGCAGAAGACCTTTTACTTGCAAAACGGGGGGCGGCGGGGGCTTCCTCTCTCCTGCCAGCCTTCCCAGGGCCCGGTGTAGCTAAAGGCAAGCTTTGGGTCAGCCTGGAAGAAGCATCTCACTTTGGGAATCCAAGTGGGAATCCGCTTTCAGGAGGTGCCAGGAGGACCACCAGGGGGTGGGTGCTATGGCCTGGGAAGCAGTGCCAGCTGCTGGGAACCTGCCTCCGTGCCCAGCTTCGTGCGGCCTTTGTAGCTTTGGGAGGTTCTGTCAGGTGGCAGCTGCTTGGTCCTGGGGGAGAAGCTCTGGAGCCAGGTGGTCCCCTCGCCCTCCTGCGTTCATGCTTCTCCCGGCTCCGCAGCTGCCTAGCGAGCGGCCTGGTCCCCTCCAACAGGGAGTCTCAACAGAGGAGCAGTTTGGCCCCTGCCCAGCTCTCTCAGCTCCTTGCCATTTCCTGTGGCTGGGAGGGGGGGGGGCAGGTAGGAGAGGGCCATCTTCAGTTACACAGTGGGGCTGAGCCTGAATCATCCCAGCCTGCCTATCCTCAGAGGATGCCTTTCTCCGGCTTGTCCTCAGCAGCTGCAAGACCTGAGACGCCAGGGGTCAAATGCAGGGAGATGCCGACTCAGTCCAAGGGGCACCCCTGCCAGAGGCACCAGCCTCCTCCTCTGTTTGTATTGTGGGAGGGAGGCCATGGCCTGCCCAGGAAGTTGGCATCCCAGAGTAGTAAGCACTGGGTGGCCTTTTTGTGCTGGCAGGGACCCCTGGTCCTTGTGTGCAGTTGATTCCCATGTGGTTACAGAACACTCATTTTACACGCATGTACATGGGGGGGGGGCGTACCCATCCTCCCTTTACCCAATTCTGTGCAGGTCCCTTGAAGTCAATTGTGTCAAGCAACTTTACTAATTTGCAGACAAATGAGTACAGCAGCCAGTGGGGCAGGAGCATCACATACATTGGCCCAAACCCCACAGCCGGGGTGCGAGGTGGGGAGCACAAGTTCCTTTCTTACTCTGTTGGCCACCGGCTGTGTGCCTCCCGTGGAGCTGAATTCCATGGCAGCTGATCACGCCCAGTATCCGCGGGGCACTTGGAGCAGAATGGCCTGCTGCGGCACCAGCCTCACCGCCTCCACGCTGGCTTCCTCCTGGAGGGTGGGGTGGGTGCTGAGCACCACCTTGGCCTGGCCTGGGAAGCTGAGTTCTTTCAGGCTGAGCTGGCAGGGCTGCGGCCCCGGGTTCAAGACCACCAGAAGGCTGGAGCAGGGGCCTGGCCGGAGGAAGGCGACGACGTCCTCGGCGTGGTTGGGGAGGGGCAGCAGGGTGAAGTCGGAGTCATGTAGGGAGGAGGACTTTGCACGCAGTGCCAGGAGGGACTGGTACAGGACTGCCAGTGGGGCTCTGCTGGGCTTTCCTTCCTGCACGGAGGAGAGAGAGAGAGAGAGAGAGACCCCAGCAGCTGAAATGGCTCTTCTCGGCCATGGAAAGCACACTGGGGGCTTGTCTGGAGTCACAGCCTTCCTTCAACCACTTTATTCAGATGGCGGCCGGGTTCCCACCTCACACAAAGCAAAACTCAGCTCTCACAGACACTGACACACCAGGCTGTGGCCCTCTGGCCAGTGTTCCCCCCCTCCCCAGGAATGGTTTGCGTGGCTTGCATGGAGAACCTCACCAACGCAAACTACTTGCGCTCTTATGGAAATAAAGCCCCATTCTTCCTCCAGGAGCGACATCTGAGTAGGCCTGTCCTTGGCCCCCAGCCCAAGGGGGTGATCTGTGCTCCCTGGAAACTGGACCCATGCCCACAGGCTTCAATGGGCCCAATGGCCATGGGCATCTGCAAGGGGAGATCAAGTGATGTCAGATGCACACCGATGTCATGATTCGATTCGTGTGACGTTATCCTGGCTTGTTTCATAAACCTATGGGGGTGGCTTGTTGTATCTGCTGTGCATGGCCACGTATGAAGCTTCTAATTCCACTCTGACTAATCAAAACTCTGGCCAAATTATTAAAATATTTCTGACGTAAAACAGTTGCATTAAAAAAAACTGTTAAATAATAAAGTGATGAGTTCTCATGAAGTTCAGTTTCAGAGGCTAAAAGAATATAATGCCTCTTTCAGTAAAACAGTTTCCCACATACAGTTTGCTTAACTAGGGTTTGAAACTTGGCTAGATTAACACTAAGGCAAAAGCAAATGAATCGGATTAGATTTCATATTGTGTGAAGCGGGCTTCAGTTCAGTTTCATTGCTGTTGTCTGTAATGAAACAACTGCAAGATTGTTGTCAGCATCTGAAGCTGCCTCTAATTCAAATAATATTGATGATGATACTAATAAATGTATATGCTGCCCAGCGACTCTGGGCCCTTTCAGGAAATTTGAGGGGATAAAGACAGACGCTCCTCTCCTCCCACCAAGGGGTTATTTTCTGCCCTGGAGTTATCCTAGAGCAAAGGCTGAGGATTGGCCAGGCTTGGGGGGTGGGGGGGTGGGATTTTCTCACCATCAGCTCATATTCTAGCGGCAGTGGTGATCTTGCCCCCCCTTGTACCAGGGGCACTCCTGGAAGGGTGAACAGCAACACCCCGAGCATTTTCCCCAAGCCACCAACAGGCGAGAACCCTTTGGGCACCTGAAAGAGGGCACAAGAGGGGAAAGGGGCATTTCTTCATCCTTTTGATCCAGCAACAGAGATCCCCTGCTATTGGCACAGTTGCCTGGATGCCCTTAGCCTGTGTTGCCTCTTTCCTAAGTACAGGTACCTGTCACAAGCTGTCTGCTGGCTTAGCAGAACAGGCAGACCCTGCTGGGATCATTACGCCTTACCATCAAGGACACCATGTTGGTGATGAGAGGCGGGTCCCACCCCACCCCACCCCACCCCACCCACCCCCGTTCCCACGAACGGTTTCAGCTTCCGGCAAACCACGGCATTTTGGTGCTGCTGCAGGCTTGCGGTAGAATGAGCCAGAACCCTGAGGTGTGTCCAGAAATCCCCTCCTTACTGCCCAGCTGGGCCATGGCATGCCAGAAGGCTGCAGGGATCCCTGCACCAGTTGCAGCAGAGCCTGGGCAGAGAGATTTTTCTGAGCTCCTGGCAGGTGGCAGGTGAGGATGACCCTGCTGGGCATCCCGTGAGAAGGAGTGCAGGTCTCACTCTCATCCCAGACGATCAGGGCCCTGGAAGGAGAAAAGCAGCGAACGGAAGCCTCAGATCTGCCCTCCGACCCCAGCGCCCTGCCTGTTCCTGCACTCCTTGGTGCTGCCACCAGGGGTCCCTGCTCTCCTCGAATTAAGGGGAAATTGGAATTGCAAAGAGTTTGGGACACACTGCCCACTTACCGCTCCTCCCGTGGATCGGTCTGCCTCTGGCTGTCTAGGGCACGCCAGGCACTCAGTACCTGCAATCACAGTTCATAAACCTCCATCACTCCCATAACCTCGGGCTGCTTGAGGTGGAATAACTAAGGAATCCTTGGCGGGGAACTTGCTGTTTCCTCTCTTCACCCTTAACAGGCCTCCTGCCCATTAGCATCGCTTTCAAGAGAAGGTCATGGTCTTCAGGGCTGCTATTCTGTTTTTCCAGAGTTTAATCGTAGCAGCAAAATATCAGACAGTAAACGGGTCCCATTTCCACCCTTATTCACTGTAACATTTGCAGCAGTTAGCAGTTTATAACTCCATTAAAAAACGGTACTTCGTTCACCTTAAAATGTTCTCTCAGCTAAGTATTAAAATATTTTTTTAAACTGCTGACATGAAAGACATCAGAGTACTTTAGTGATAATTAAAAATAAGAAAACCTTCCAGTTACTGGACTGCCGATTTAGCAATATGGTTTCTTAAATTAAACCCTTCCAATCTATACTTCTGATTGAAACAAAAATGAAGCACCTTCTTTTTTGTATGTCATGATCAGTCATGTGTAGCGAAGCTTAAAAGAATACACGCTCTGCATTAATCAAATAGACTTTGCTTGGAGGGATTACCCCTCCTCTCCCCAGCCCCGCACCGAAGGGTCCAGACCTGGAGGGATGCAATGGCTGTGTGCATGTGTGTGCGTGCGCATGCACATGCACGCAAGGAAAATGCAATCTCCCTGCAGCACAGAAAGTCAGTGAAGAGCAGGGGTTGTTCACACCAAAAGCTGCCTGTCTGGAAACAGCCTCTTTACTTCCACATTTCCAATTAATTTTCTCAGCAGTAAAATGAAACATAATTTTTTTAAAAATAAAACTTTATGTTTTGTTTATTCTAACTGCAAGTATGAATGCTTAAAGTCAGAAATTCCCATGCAGCTATTCCATGTTTTTTCTCCTTTACTGATATACTGCCGAAAGAAAAAACAGAAGCAGCGTAAAAACAAGCAGGTCTCTTGGATCCTATTAAGTGTTATTTTATGTGCTATAAACGTGTATTCAGAAGCACCCAAATTCAGGAGAAGGATAAAAGGAGGTATAAAAAGTCTGGCTAAGTGATTATGCCTGTGGTATGCAGAATTTGGGAAGCCTCTTACGATGTCTATTCCATCAAGGCATGTGATTAGGTTTATACATTGCACTACACCTGTTTTTCTTTGGGGTTTATTGAATAAGCCATGGTAGGTTGGGATTCTTCAGCAAAGGATCGTTACCTTGCCGTGGTGCTGGAGCTTGAGCACCTCAATGATGCCATGAGCTAAACCGTGAAGGGCCACCCAAGACGGGAAGGTCATGACAGAGAGGTCAGACTAAATGCGATCCCTGGGAAAGGTAATGGCAACCCACCCCAGTATTCTTGCCGTGAAAACTAAATGGATTGGTACAACCAGAGATATGTCAGTATACCATCGGAAGATGAGACCCCCAGGTCGGAAGATGGTCAAAATGCTACTGGGGAGCAACAGAGGATGAGTTCAACTAGCCCCAGACGTGATGACACAGCTAGCTCAAAGCCGAAGGACAGCTAGTGGCCAACGGTGCTGGTGGTGAACGGCGAATCCGATGTTCTAAGGATCAACACATCATTGGAACCTGGAATGTAAGATCTATGAGCCAGGGCAAATTGGATGTGGTTATTGGTGAGATGTCCAGATTAAAGATAGACATTTTGGGCGTCAGTGAACTGAAATGGACTAGAATGGGCCACTTCACATCAGATGACCACCAGATCTACTACTGTGGACAAGAGGACCACAGAAGAAATGGAGTAGCCTTCATAATTAATAGTAAAGTGGCTAAAGCAGTGCTCGGATACAATCCAAAAAACGACAGAATGATCTCAATTCGAATTCAGGGCAAGCCATCTAACTTCACAGCGATCCAAATATACGCCCCAACCACAGATGCTGAAGAAGCTGAAGTAGAGCAGTTCTATGAGGATCTGCAGCACCTACTGGATGACACGCCTAAAAGAGATGTTATTTTCATCACGGGAGACTGGAATGCTAAGGTGGGCTGTCAAATAACACCTGGAATTACAGGTAAGCATGGCCTGGGAGAACAAAACGAAGCAGGACATAGGCTGATAGAATTTTGCCAAGACAACTCACTCTGCATAACAAACACTCTCTTCCAACAACCTAAGAGACGGCTTTATACATGGACTTCACCAGATGGACAACACCGAAATCAGATTGACTACATCCTCGCAGCCAAAGATGGTGGACATCTATACAGTCGGTAAAAACAAGACCTGGAGCTGACTGTAGTTCAAATCACAAACTTCTTATTGCACAATTTAGGATCAGACTAAAGAGATTAGGGAAGACCCACAGATCAGCTAGACATGAGCTCACTAATATTCCTAAGGAATATGCAGTGGAGGTGAAGAATAGATTTAAGGGACTGGACTTAGTAGATAGGGTCCTGGAAGAACTCTGGACAGAAGTTCGCAACATTGTTCAGGAGGCGGCAACAAAATACATCCCAAAGAAAGAGAAAACCAAGAAGGCAAAGTGGCTGTCTGCTGAGACACTAGAAGTAGCCCAAGAAAGAAGGAAAGCAAAAGGCAACAGTGATAGGGGGAGATATGCCCAATTAAACTCAAAATTCCAGAGGTTAGCCAGAAGAGATAAGGAATTATTTTTAAACAAGCAATGCGTGGAAGTGGAAGAAGACAATAGAATAGGAAGGACAAGAGACCTCTTCCAGAAAATTAGAAACATTGGAGGTAAATTCCAGGCAAAAATGGGTATGATCAAAAACAAAGATGGCAAGGACCTAACAGAAGAAGAAGAGATCAAGAAAAGGTGGCAAGAATATACAGAAGACCTGTATAGGAAGGATAACAATATCGGGGATAGCTTTGACGGTGTGGTCAGTGAGCTAGAGCCAGACATCCTGAAGAGTGAGGTTGAGTGGGCCTTAAGAAGCATTGCTAATAACAAGGCAGCAGGAGACGACGGCATCCCAGCTGAACTGTTCAAAATCTTGCCAGATGATGCTGTCAGGGTAATGCATGCTATATGCCAGCAAATTTGGAAAACACAAGAATGGCCATCAGATTGGAAAAAATCAACTTATATCCCCATACCAAAAAAAGGGAAACACTAAAGAATGTTCAAACTATCGAACAGTGGCACTCATTTCACATGCCAGTAAGGTAATGCTCAAGATCCTGCAAGGTAGACTTCAGCAGTTCATGGAGCGAGAATTGCCAGATGCACAAGCTGGGTTTAGAAAAGGCAGAGGAACTAGGGACCAAATTGCCAATATCCGCTGGATAATGGAAAAAGCCAGGGAGTTTCAGAAAAACATCTATTTCTGCTTTATTGACTATTCTAAAGCCTTTGACTGTGTGGACCATAACAAATTGTGGCAAGTTCTTAGCGGTATGGGGATACCAAGTCATCTTGTATGCCTCCTGAAGAATCTGTATAACAACCAAGTAGCAACAGTAAGAACAGACCACGGAACAACGGACTGGTTTAAGATTGGGAAAGGAGTACGGCAGGGCTGTATACTCTCACCCTACCTATTCAACTTGTACGCAGAACACATCATGCGACAAGCTGGGCTTGAGGAATCCAAGGCTGGAGTTAAAATCTCTGGAAGAAACATTAACAATCTCAGATATGCAGATGATACCACTTTGATGGCTGAAAGTGAAGAGGAACTAAGGAGCCTTATGATGAAGGTGAAAGAAGAAAGTGCAAAAGTTGGCTTGCAGCTAAACCTCAAAAAAACCAAGATTATGGCAACCAGCTTGATGGATAACTGGCAAATAGAGGGAGAAAATGTAGAAGCAGTGAAAGACTTTGTATTTCTAGGTGCGAAGATTACTGCAGATGCTGACTGCAGTCAGGAAATCAGAAGACGCTTAATCTTCTTCTTGGAAGAAGAGCAATGACAAATCTCGATAAAATAGTTAAGAGCAGAGACCTCAGACAGACAACAAAGGTCTGCATAGTTAAAGCAATGGTGTTCCCCGTAGTGACATATGGCTGCGAGAGCTGGACCATAAGGAAGGCTGAGAGAAGGAAGATCGATGCTTTTGAACTGTGGTGTTGGAGGAAAATCCTGAGAGTGCCTTGGACTGCAAGAAGATCAAACCAGTCCATCCTCCAGGAAATAAAGCCAGACTGCTCACTTGAGGGAACAATATTAAAGGCAAAACTGAAATACTTTGGCCACGTAATGAGAAGACAGGACACCCTGGAGAAGATGCTGATGCTAGGGAGAGTGGAGGGCAAAAGGAAGAGGGGCCGACCAAGGGCAAGGTGGACGGATGATATTCTAGAGGTGACGGACTCGTCCCTGGGGGAGCTGGGGGTGTTGACGACCGACAGGAAGCTCTGGCGTGGGCTGGTCCATGAAGTCACGAAGGGTCGGAAGCGACTGAACGAATAAACAACAACAAAGGTTGGGATTGCACATAACATTAAGCCATAAATCAGGGTTTACAAACCATAGTGGGCTCCTAGAGAATGTTAAACCCAAACAAACAAGCCACATTATGAGTCAGTGTGATCATGGGGATCCTGTTCCACTCCCATCCCGCTGCAATTGTCACTGCAAATACACCGCATTTCAGGTTGATTTCCAACAGCAAGACTCACCGTGACGAGGCGCCAGGCAGGATCCTTGGCCACCAAAAATCCATGCATGCCTTCTGACTGCCAAAACTGTAGGGCTTCCTGCAGGATATGGCCAAAAGGGGAACGGAGGTTTCTTTTGCAGCAGAAGCCCTAGGCTCCCTGGCTAAAAGTAGCTGAATACAGTGGGGCTTACTCCTGGGCAAGGCTTGTGTTCATTGGCAAAGAACAAAACAGGGAAATGGAAAAGAACAGCCTTAAGGTTGGAAAACTGCAGAAGTGAGCGAACCAACACGATGGATTTGCCCATCTACAATCATGGTGGTATGTTCTTCAGCAGGGCTGGATTCCAAACCAGGGTTAAATGATGGTATGAATGCTGCCCTCGGCCCATCCCTGAAACTGGGGGAGCATTCAAAATCATAAGCTGCAAAGGCCAGTGATAACATACTTTGAGGTGCTGGACCGTTTGATTGCTCTCAGCTGTTACATCCATCTCTTCTTCCCATATTGGAAGTTCAAGCAGGATTCGGATTCCTGGATGGTCAAGAAGGGAGGAATATGGGTGGCCAAAAATGCAGTCACTGGCATAATTTAATTTCTGGAAGCCATTGCTGCTAAAAGCTGAGATAATAGCTGTATTGTATCACTGATTGTAAAAATGGATCATGCAAAGTAAAGACTAGATTTATTCACAGCTATTAGCTAAAATTGAGATGTCATTTTTTACTGCTTTGTTTTTTACTGCTGTTCATTGCCCAGAGTCACAACACTGAGATGGACAGCCATATAAATGGAAATAAATAAATAAATAAAACAATTAAATGGAGCCTCTAAGGTCAGGGGCTGTCTACCTCAGAGTAAGAAATATGGAGGACATGAAAGTAGAAAGGACCTTTTCTATGCACTGCATGGAGGCTTCCTTAGGAAAGCGGAGCAATCAATTAAATCAGTGTTTTTCAAACTTGGCCACTTTAAGATGTGTGGACTTCAACTCCCAGAATCCCCAGCCGGCATGAGTTAAATGGACTTGGGCTTGATCTGGCTGCAGGGATCATCTGAGAAGAGTAGCCTCCCCGAGTGCTGGGAATAGTGGGCGAGGCTTTGCCCTACCTCCTTCATAAGCCTGCCTTCTCCGAGCCAGGTCCCAGCGGGCCATTAGCCCTTTCTTCAACCCCAGAAATCAAATCCAGTTTCCATCTGCAGAGTCTGGCCTTGGTCTGATTCGCCTGGAGATGCTGCCTCTCCAGGAGTGTCCATTTTTTACCATCTGAGCAGGCCAGGCCGGGCTGGAAGCAGAGGTCCCAACAGCCCCTTCTGGCCATCGCCCAGCCCAGCCCCTCCTTCGGGGGACCGGGTTCACAGCAAGAATCGACCGGCCCCCTCAAAGCACCTTGGATTTGGGGCGACTGAAAGCGAAGCAGGGGTGGTGGTGTCCAGCCCCCACCTGAGCAGTTCTGCCCACCTGCCCCAGTACCTCTTTTGTGTCCATCAATTGCCAGAGCTTGCAGCTGTGCCAGGGATCCATGGGCAGGGACAATCTGGGTCAGGTTGGCTCCTCTGCCTGCGAGGATGGGGCCCAGCACCAGGGCCTGGATGGATAGGGCCGCCAGCCAGCCCAGCTCCTGCCTCACGCCTGTTCAGGGCGGAGGGGGGCACTGGCGGTTTTGAACAGATTTGCTCAGCAGTCCTTCCTTTCCCTTCCCCTCCCTCCCCTTCCTTACCTGCCAGGTCTCCCCACCCATCGCTGTTAGAGTCCGGGAACGAGGAGGGGGGCAGGTGATAGAAGGCAGCCTTCTGCCACCAGCCCAGGGGAGGGTGGGGCCGGGGCAGCGCAAGCAACAGGGCAACAGCCAGGGCCAGCATGCAGGCGAGGAGGCCCCCCAGCAGGCCGATCAAGGCTTTGCGGAGCCCTGGCCAGGGAGCAGCACCACCCTGCTCGGCCACTTCTGCCTGACTCAGGTAGGTGGTGCTGGGGGCTGCTTTGTCCAGCAAGGGCAGGTGCTCACTGGGCATGAGGGTGGTGCTGTCTTCCGCTTTGCCCATCATTTGCTGCTTAGCATGTGAAGCTGCGGAGGGCTGGAGAGAGTAGAAGAACCGGAACATTCCTTCAAGGATGCAGAAACTCGGAGACAGATAATGCAGACAGTGAAATGCATGAAATCCCTGACCCATTCAGGGCACAGTCCAGTGGGAGGTTCTCCTGCACAAACCCATTAAAATGGGGAGGAGGTAGCTGAGCTGAGACAAGCTAAATCATGGTTTCCTTTGGCATGGGGCGTCCAGTAGGCAGGAATCCAAATGGTTAGGTTAGGATTAGCCCTAACCCTAACGCTCGGTGTAACGTGGAATCCCGGCCTCCTCCTACCCCACCAAGGGAGTGCCTTGTTGCTTCAACAGCAGCGAAGCTTGCTGTCTCAAAGTCCTTCTGGGGAGGGGGACTGTGACTCAGTTGCCTCCTTTTCTTCAAGGGAAGCCGAAGGTCCCAGCCCCCCTCTTGTCTCTCCTGCCCTTCAAAGTGCCACCAGGGAGCATTGAACTGCTGGCCCATCAGCCTTGGTGCTTCCAGGCCCTCATGCAGTGTTTCTTGACCTTGACAACTTTAAGATGGGTGGATTTCAACTCCCAGAATTCCCCAGCCAGCACATGCTGGCTGGAAATTCTGGGAATTGAAGTTCACCTATCTTAAAGTTGTCAAGGTTGAGGAACACTGCCCTCATGCATTACCAAAGGCTTTGGCAGACAGACAGATCCTTCTGGTTCTGGGGTGGGCTTCTAAGGAGGGACCGGGACAGGCTGGGCATCAGTACATGCCTGCTGCTGGCTCTGGGCCTGTTTTCAGCCATCGGCAATGCTTGTTTGCCGTTCACTTGTGCAAGCAGAGTCCTCCGCACCCACCCTCAGTTGCAGGGCTGTATGGAGACCCCTCCCCCCGCCTCAGGCTCCCCTGCCAAAGAGTGGCAAGGAAGTGATACATTCCTCAGGTATTTGTGAAGGCTGGGAGGAGAGAAGTGCAGCCTTGCACAAGAGCTGTAGCCTTAAGATAAGGAGGCTTCAGAGTTCATCCCTGCCGGATGCCCCACGTTCTGACATGGACTTGTTTGTGACTGTCATGGCAGCCAGTATTACCGCTGCCTGTGCTGAGGGCAGTTTGCAAAGGTGGCATGACATCCACCTTCTGCGGCCAGTGGAGGCTTGCCACCGTTCAGTTCTCCATCGAGGAAATTCACAAAGCAGCTGTGATACGCATGAGGCTGAGCAGCCTCGTGGTTTTAAAACACGCTTTTTAGAGAAGCACCTTCTGTCCTCCCTCAGTCAGAAGTTGCTTGCTGCTGAACCCAAGAAGGACTCTGAGCAGGACAAGCCCCCTGCTGCCCCCTTGCTGGAGATCCCCCTTCAGTGGGCTTCACCCACTCACTGATCTCTTCCCTCTTTTGGATAAGGAAATCCTAAACTGCGTGGGCTAACGGGGGAGTAAGAATCCTTGTGGACTAGTCACTTTGTTATGGGAATCAACAGCCAAGAAGCCAACTGACTGTTCTCCGCATAAAGGAATAATTAACAGTAGGATATTTGGATGAACCCAGTGGCTCTTCTGGACCGCACATGCATTAGGCATGTGGCAAAAGTCACGGTGACAAAGTTTTGAGTGCTGGGAAAATCACTGTCCCGCCAGAACTGTTGCGCCACTGCACGCGATGCAAGCCGCAAGTGGCAACAGCGGTTCTGGGGAAGTCCAGACAATGCACACGCACGGAAAGGCTCTGATGATTTGCTGCCCTTCGTTTCAGCCCCTCTTCCCTTCCAGTGCAGAAATAATGCAAAGGAGAATTGTCAGGATGGCTCTTGTCAGCCCTGCCCAAATTCTGAGTGTTGCTATGGCACTGTTTTCCCTGGCAACCCCTGCTCTTACCTTGCCTGCTGTCTGGATCTCCAACTGCAAAGGACTGGAAGGCGGCTGGAAGAGGGGCCAGCCTGGGTGCAGGGCAGGGGGTGTTTCTCATTCCTCTGCCCTAGGGGCCTGACAAGAATGCGTCAGCAGCTGAAGTCTCTTCCCACCCCAACCTTCTGCATTAACTGAGGGGCGGGGGCACAATTGCCAGGACTTTATGAGCCCTTAGCAGCCTTCTGACAATATTGGGCCAGCCAAGGCGCAGATCCAGCATCTCTTTCCCACCTTGTCACATTTCTATCTCCAGGCTGGATCCAAAGTGCAGACAGAAACGGCCCAGCCCGCCAGCCCACGTGAGGCACTAACCTCTGGAAACAGGCAGGGCAGCCCATACCCAGAGGCATTTCTTGCTTCTTCCAGTCCCTCCCTTCCAACCACCTTTTCCTTGATGCCAAAAATTCAACCCTCACTCTTGCATCTGTTGCGATTCAGCCAGTGACAGTTCCTGGCAGCGAGGCAAACACAATTTTTGCCTCCTCCCTGGCTGGTTCCTCTGTTGTTTCTGTGCTGTATTTTAGAGAGGTAAATTCCTCAGGGCAGGGACTTTCCTCTTCAAAGTCTCCAAAGCCCCATTTGTGGAAGTTCTCCATTGCAACTCGTGTGAAGAAGAGAAGTGCGCACGTCGTGCCCTCAAGGCCCTCCTCCAAAGGTTGTTGATTCTGGATCTGTTGAAGGCTTTTAATTTACTGTGATACCTCAATTGTGTGACCTTCTGTGTAAGAAATAAATTATGATCAGATGAATGTGTTTGTTAAGTGATGGTTTTCGAGATAATGGCTTTTAACTGGCTTTCTTCTTTCACTGTTTTATTATTAGATAAGCTTTATTCTATACAGATTTTTAAATTATTATTCGAGTTTTCCTTTTAGATTTTTCCTAGCACTAAAATAATGCCAGAAAAAGGACAGCCTACTGTTTCTCAGCCCTTGAATAATATAAATACTAAACCAGAATCAAACAAAGGGAAGTTGCAGTTAATCCAGAATGACTCTGCAAAAGTGACATCATTGCTTCTCACTTTCCAGAAGCAGGGCAGGAGTGGTGTATGACAGGCAGGAAACACAAAACCAGTGCTGGAAAAGCAAACAAGGTTTGCAGGGGATTCCCCCCAGTTCTTAAGACGAAAATGGCACTCAGCTGCAGACCAAGGGTGCTTGGTGTATGTAGGTACATACACACACACAGACACACACGCACGTATGTCTGCAGGTTGCCAGGCCCAGAAATGGTTTCCAGGCCGAGGACCAGCCACTTAAAGAACAGGCCAGGCCAGCTTAGCCAATTTTGCCTGAATGGGCTCACGCTAAACTCGCTCCCACTGAATGGCGCTTCCTCTGTTGATACCATCCCCCACTTTGGAGAGTTCTCTGGGAAACCTCCCCCGTTTAAAAACCTTGGCCTTGCCGGCAAGGTGGTTATCTTGCTGCTTACCCTGAGCTCCGGGGCGTTTCTCCTCGAGGTAAGGAGGGCAGGGGGCGGGGGGGAGGGGACCTGCATTCCTGCGCCCTGGCCTTTTTACAGCCCCCAAACCCAGCGTTCACTTAGCCCTGCTTTGCTCGGCTCCTCGGGGTCGAATGATGGGGCGGAGGGCGCAAGGCCCGCGGCGTCCTGCAGCCTTTTCCAGTCAGTTGCGCGTCCTGGGATGGATTCTTTTCCCCAGAGCCGCCCGGGAAAGCGGAGCTCTTCAGACGGAGCTGAAGGCGTCCGCGCGCAGAGAGGCCGGGTTCCCACACGCGCCGCCGCCGCCGCCGCCGCGGCTTCTGTTCCGCGTCCCGAAGCGCTCCCGTCCGGCGGGGAAAGGCACGGGCGCCCTCAAAGCCCCTCCCCTCTTTTCCTCGCTCTCCTGGCGGCAAAGGCAAGGCGCCGGCGCGAAGGTGAAGCTGCGAGAGCCCCCCACCCTCTGTCCCGGCTCTCGGAGCGCCCCAGCCGACCGGGACTTCTGCAGGTCCGCCGCGGAGAGGCGAGCAGGGCGCTTTAGGCGCAGCCACTGCGGGGAAGTGCGCGCGCAATGGTAGAAGCCCCTTTGGCTTCCTCGCGGGAAGCGAGTTTCCAGCCCCGATTAAAGCGCCCGGGGGCGCCCGCACCCCCCTCCGGCGGCCAACCAACGCCGGACGGGGCGACTCCAGGCCTCGCGCCGAGCAGGTGCAGGGGTGGAAAGGCGCATCCTGGAGAGCCCGCCGCCCAGCCTTGGCCCGACCGCCTGGGGCAGCTGTGGAAGAGCCGCGCCGGGTGCCCGGCCCAGAGCGCCGCGGAGGAAGGGCAGAGGGGCTCGGCATGGGGCCGCGCGAGCCAGCGCGCGCTCTCCGCTCCTCCCGACCGCGGGAGACGCAGGGAAAGAGGCGGGCCCGCGCGCTGAGTGGCGGGCGGGCAGGCGGCAGCCCCCCTCCGGGCGGGGCGGGGCCGGGCGGGGGCGCTGCTTTTCGCGAAGGAAGACCTGTCCGGGGCGCCACCCGGCGGCTCCGGGGCGCGCCGGCCCTTCCCAGGCACGCCCGGCTCACGAGAACGGCCGGCTCGCGGCCCGACGCGCTCTCCCGCGCCCGCCTCTGTTCTCCATCCCCGCAGCCTCGCCCGCGTTCCAGCCCGCGCCCTGCCGCTCCTTTGTCCCCGCCGCCCCGCCGCGCCTCGCCTCGCCGTGCGCCCGCGCCTCGCCGCTCCCCGCCGGCGGCCGGCCTTGCTGGACCTCCCCCGGGCCTTGGTGGCCGGTCCCGCTGGCGCTGCCGGGCAGGATGGGGCCGCCGGGGAGATGAGCGGGGGGCGGCGGCGGGGGGCAGCGGCGCGGTCGGAGCTCACCGCCGCGGCATTCCGCATGGACCTCGAGGCGGCCGGCTGCCGGGGCGATGGGGCAAGTCCTGGGATTCGCCCACTGCAGTAGGTGTTGCCCGGGCCGGGCCGGGCCGGGCCGGGCGGGGCAAAGGGCCGGGGTCCCCTCGCTGGCTTCCCATTCCTCCCGCCCCATCCCCGAAGCGCCTTCCCCTCCGGAAAGATGCGGTCCCGCTGGGTAGGCCCCGCGGAGCGCGATCTGCCCGAAGGTGCCTTCGCCCGCGGGCCGGTGGGGGGCGAGGCGCTTCCAGGGCGGTCGCGCTGGGCCTGGGAGCAGAAGGTACTTTCGCCGATCCCTTTCCAACCGGGCGCCCGTGGGGACCCATGCATCGGACTTCACCTCCCTTGATCGCCTGTCAGTGGGCTGTGGATGCTGGGATGTCGCCCAGCGCAGCCGCCGGGGCCTGGGTGGAGACCGGTGGCTGGTTTCTGCCTCGCGTGCAGTGCGAGGCGGCTCAAGCTGCGGGGACCGATCCCCCGGCGGCACTGCTCCGGCGCTGGCGAGGGCGAAGACGGGCAGGCGCCGATCTGCGCTGGATAGATTTACGGGTGCCGTTCGTGGATGTCCGCGTGGGACTGGAAAGGCCATGCCTGTGTTTTGTCGGCTTTCTAAAGGGGAAGGGAAAGGTCGCCCTACATTTCCTAGCCCCGTTGAGAGTTACTTTGGAGTAAAAATGGCTGGCAGGGGTTCTAGAGGAGCAGCGTGTGCAAAAGGGGTTGCAATAAAACTGGAACAAGAGGGAGATTTCTACCCTATATCTGCCTTTAGGGGAAGGTTAACAGGCAGAGAGAGGGAGAGCTTGAGGTGCAGATCTTTAAGGAAGGTGCAGGGAAATCACTGTGGGCAGCACTGCCTCTTTTGTGGCTGTGGGAGTGCTATTATGGTATGGATCCCAGCATAGCCCTGGAACTGTTTCCTGGCTGCCGCCCATCCCGCCACACACACCCCTCCTGTGATCTGTTCTGCCTGGGTGCTCTGCTATGTGGGCGGTGGAGGGCACTCAGAGCTGCTGGGGCCTGGATGGGTTGGTCCTCCTTTGAGCCGTTTATGTATTTGGATCCCCTCACTCCCCAGAAAAAGACCCATATGAACCTGTGAGGTCAACACCTGTTTTGCACACATACAGCCCTTTTCAGGAGGCACAAAGAACAGGGTAAAGTAGGTAAAATCAACAAACATACAACTAGCCAAATATGGAAATTGGCCTTTTCCAACTTGGTGTTTCAGAAACGTTGGACTACCACCCTCTAACCTCCCAGCCAGAGCAGGTACAACGGATGGTGGTTGGCCTCAGGTTGAATGTATAACTTGGTGAAGGTCAAAGCGTGTATTTTGCCAAAAGGGTCCATCCCAATACAGTGATATCCTTTGGAAAACTGGATCTCTGAGAGAATCCCACTTCCGGAATGGTCTTTGGCCTGGGGAGGCTCCTGGTTAGTACTAAGTAAGGAGGAAAATCATGGCCAAGCCCCCCCACCCCACCCCCACCCCATGACTGGCTGCTTCCATGCATCTGATCATTAGCTGGCCGTTCCCTGATATTTTTCTGCTGCTAGTGCTGATGGAAGCCGGAGGAACAAGGGTGGAAAGTCAGATCAGATCGCCCATGGTGTAGCTCTTGATGATGCGTTAAACGTTGCTGACGTGTCCTAGCACAGTCAGGAGATGCAGCTGGCCCAAACTAGCATGCAGCAGTCAAGCACTGAGTTGTGTAACGGTATCTGCAAGACTTAGTACTAGTTTTCTGTATCACCCAGGACTTGCGTTGATCTTCAACCTGTTTATGCATCAGACAGAGCTACAGTAGTGGCCCTCCCTCCTCCTCCTGTCTCTTAGAAGGCCAAGGCTGGCCAAGTGCCACTCTGTCCCATGACCTTGCAGGAGACCCCTCCTTGGCTGCGGGTCCAAAACGGCTCCTTTTCGTGTCTTCCTTTCTTGCAGAAGAGTCTCCCTCTACTGCCTCTACCACACCTGACTCCATGGATGGTGAGTGTCCAAAGGGGATGTGAAGAGCTGGACAAAGGTCCCAGCCTTTGGTGGCCCAAACCTGGTTCTGGCATTTGTAGCCCTGTCACCCAGTGTGGGAAGCAGGAGACGCTGGGTCTCAGCTCAGGAGGACCCGGCTGAGTGGGCTCCTTTTTGGCGTAGGGCAGTCTTTCTCAGCCTTTTGACCCTGGAGGAACCCGCTTAGGCCTCAGGAAGCCCCTGCTCATTCGGGTTCAAATATAGGCCAGAAGTTACAAAATTATTACATTCGCTTCATGGGTAGGCCTGTATATATGCATTGACAGTGTTCTTAAACTAAAAATAAAGAATGAAACTTACCACTTTAATGTGAAGTGGCCTGAATTTGCAATAATTTTTTAAATGTGATCTGCCAGAGAACCCCTAGTGGCCTCTTGTGGAACCCTTGGGTGCCATGGAACCCTGGCTGAGAAACCCTGGCTTAGGGCAGGTGATTGGATTGGCAGAGTCAGAGCCCTCCCTGTGCGCCCTGCATTCTCCGGTCCTTGAAGCGGCTGGGCAGCCTTTCCGGATGGAGCTGCTGTCATCTCCCCAGCTGCAAAAGTTGTCCTTTCTTTCTGCAGGGGCCAACGAGGAGTCTGACTTCCCTGAACTGCAGACAGCGCGAGAGTTTTCGGAGGAGGAGGAGGAGGAGGAGGAGGAGGAGGAGGGCTCTGTGGAGTGGGGGACGCCGCGGGAGCTGACTTTTTCCTATATCACCATTGCTACCCCCTCTGGCAGCAGCCCCGGTTTAGCCGAACAGGGCCATCGGGGTAGACGCGACTCCCAGACCCGCCGGACACGGGCACCGCTGCCCCACACTGAGACCTGTGAAACTTTTGCACCCATGCTGGGGGACAGTTTGGAGAACATTCCCAGCCTCTGCCCATCTCCGGAGGGAGAGGTGGCCCCATCTTCAGACAGTGGCCAAGGACTAGATTCCTATCTATTGGACTGGGATGCCCGCGTGGGCTGTGGCAGTGAGCCGGATGCAGCGGAGGGTGAGGAACACGCCTCTCCACGTCCTACACCCCCATTGCCAGCAGTGGAGACGGAGGCGGGTAGCAGCACAGCTTGCTCAGGAACAGGTAGGGAAGCATCCCAGAAGGGCAGCAGGGGCCGAATTCTGCCCATGCCAGCCACCCTTTGTTTTGTGGGAAGAAAGTGGGGCCGGCATCTTCCTGGTTGCTGGCAATGTGCAAAAGAGGGAAGGGGTTTTGTAAATAGCGGAATCCTGGTGTGATTTCTTCAGTCAAAATATCGTGGGATTCAGAGCCATATATATCTGTGGCAATATGTGGTCATTTGGGACACCCTGTTTGTTTTTTTAAGGGAAAATCAATCAAAAATTGTTCAATGCATGGAGAGTTAACCTGTGTGTATGTGTGTGTGTGTATTTTTTCAATGTGAAAAGCAAAATGTTTTTTCTGACTTTTCTGATGTGGAGAACAAGTGTCCAGAAAGTCCCTGTAAAAGCTACAGATAAACTTTCTGGTTTCTGTAATTTCTGGTGAAATTAATAAGATGTGTTGGCACAGTTTACCCTTATCAGATGGCTGAGGTCAGCATGTGGGCTCCACCGCCCTTTGCCTGCTGTTGATGAGGGCACCAGCCTGCCTTAGGGAGTCATTCTGTGTCTGTAGGTTGTGCCTAGTGGGGGATCAACCCTCCCAGACTGGAAACGTGGAGCAGCTGATCCTGGTGTGTGAGCTATAGAAATGTTGTGGAATTTCTCATTCTGAAAAATAAATAACCCTCTGTGGAGTTCTGATCACCCTTCCTGGCATAATAGTGAGAGCAGACTGCCAGCCAGAAGGGAACTAGGAACTGCAGCCAGGCTGGGAAGGGCAAACAGGGAGCTGGTTGCAATGGCAGATCTTGGTGCCCAGGGCAAAAAAATGCTGTGACTTTGTGTTTGCCTGGTTTTAAACTCTGCTCCAGATAATCCCAGAGAGGACCTCTCCCTGCCTGCTGCCTTAGCATCCCAATCTGAAGCAGGCACCTCCTGTGGTGCTGACAGCCCCCAAGACCGAGCACGGACCTCAGCAGAGTTCTGCCAACCACCCCCACCTGAGGAAGAGGAAGAGGAAGAGGAAGAGGGGCCAGGCCAGGAACCCCATTCTGAGCAGCCTCATGTTGAACCAGGCTCAGGCCAGTCTGAGAACATTCTGAATATCATAGGTGAGCGAGCTGGGTGTGAGAGAGGTGGCACTTAGGATTTGCCAGGCTAACCAGTTGCCCAAAAAAGACTTCCTGTGATAGCTACGAGGTGCCAGTCTCCTGGATGTGTGGGACGTACCAGGTGGCTCTGCTCAGTGACCCGCTCCAAGAGCAACACTGGCACCGGCCTTCCTTGGGGGGGAGAGCGGGGGGAGCATCCAGCATTGGTTGGGCCTTGCTCTGTGGTCTGCCCAACCCCACCCCCCCAGAAGTCTTCCAGGTGTGTCAGATCAGGACACCTGCATGTTGGCAGAGGGCGATTGTAGTCCGACTCATCCAGCGGGGCCAGGATGGGGGAGGCAGGCCTGCTCGACCTGTCCTCGTTCTCCAGCACTGAGGGAGCGGGTTGTGCTTCTCCTCCACCCCCCCCTTGGAGTTGCCAGGGATTTAATCCAGGGCCTTTTGTGCATGGAGGATGAGCTTGGCTGCACAGCTGGTTGCCTTCTGCGAGGATGGAGCGCAGAGGCAGCGCTCCACAGAAGCCTCCTGTTTGCATATTTTTCCCTGCCTTGGAGGATTCCTATTCCTGGCTATAGTTGTCCCGAGTTTCCGGCGCACTCCTGCTGAAGTGGGGGCCATCGTGGGCTGGCCTCCTGCATTTGCTGGACCTAGTAGGGCTGTTTCTCCCAGGAAAGGCCCTTATTCATGGCCCCTGGCAGGCGGCCTGGATCAGAATTGCAGCCGAGTCGAGTCAACGGGTATAAATAACTGCAGTGCTGAGCAGGGCAGAATTTGAGCCAGCCGAGCCTTCTGCCTGTCTGCCCCTGCCTCCCCAGGCAAGGACAAGGACAGCCTAGCTTCTCTTGTAGGGGCTGGCCTGGCACAGGCTAAAGAGCCCCCCGTCCCCCAGCACAAGAGGCAGGTTCAAGAAGGCGCTCAAGCGTTGGGCCAAGAGTCGCTGCTGTGTCCTGGGCTCAGCGTGCCCTCCAAGGCTCACGGTGGGCTGGGCAGGATTTTTAAAGAGAAATCCACGTTCTTATTTGCTAGTGCTACTGCTTTAATACAGAGCCAGTTTGGTGTAGTGGTTAAGGCACTGGGCTAGAAACCAGGAGGCTGTGAGTTCTAGTCCTTCCTTGGGCACGAAGCCAGCTGGGGGATCTTGGGCCAGCCACCTTCCCTCAGCCCTAAAAAGGAGGCAAGGGCATACCAATTCCAAAAATCTTGCCAAGAAAACTGCAGGGACTTGTTCAGGCAGTCTCTGAGAATTGGACATGATTGAATGGAAAAAAAATTGCTTTAATACAGTTTTAGCCTACCCGGAGCCCTCCAAACACTCTGGATTGCAATGGGGGCCACAATGGCTGGGCTTGATTGCAGTTGTAGTCCAAGGCTTCCTTAGCAGCTTTGGTTCAAACACATTGCAAGGACTAACATTTTCCTGGGCCAGAGAACTTGCAGCATTACACCAGTGCCTGCTCACATGGGGCATACCTACAGTTCTGTTTCAGAAAAAGGACACGGCACCAACTTCAGTGTTATCCCTGCCTAAAAGAAGGGGAGAATGAAGGCAGCTGCCCTCTCAAATTAGGGTAAGGGGGCTGCTGAAAAGCACCTTCTGGCTCCTTCTTGAAACTGTGACTCCACAAAGACTATCTCACTGGCATCTGGAAAAGAGTGATCTTTGTTTTCCAAGCTTCAAGTCTTCAAGGCCGTGTTTCAGAACCTAATAACACACATTCTCAGAGCCCTGGAGAAATGAAAGAAATGCTCACATGCCTCTTTGTATATGGAAAAAGCCACTCTGGAAAGCAGTCACTGGGGCAGCCATGTGCAGCTGGAATGTGGACATCAAGGGGCAGCCCCCGAACCACATGCCCTGCACTGAGTTAATGGCACGTGCAAATGGCTGATTGTGCTATAGAATCGCCACTTCGGCTCTTGATGCCTGGCATGCCTTATCTCTGATGGGAGAGACGCTTTTTCAGCCACTGTGAAGAAAGGGCATCCTGCACATGCTCAGGGGAATCCTCTGCATTGTTTTTAAGTGGACAGAAGCTGACACTTTGAAGTAGTCAATCGGCGGTATGAAATAAGGAGAACGGAATATGGTACCTTTCCCAGACTCTACAGAAGAACCAGCAAAGCTAGGGAAGAATCTAGTGGCACCTTTGAAGGCCTTCAGGAGGGTATGCCTGACAATAAAAAGTAGTGGGCTCTCAGGGTAGACTAACATGGCTCTCCTCCAGCAACGTCAAGTCTTGGGAGCTTCACTGAGGTCTGCATCTGAAAAAGACATTTCTGACGTTCAGGGGAAAAAGGCAAGAAAAAGCTGCAGAGTCTACCTGTCAGCCCTTTGAAGGGTACCCTTTTCACTAATCTTCCGGGCTCTGCACCTGGAGTCCCCGCAGGGCCATTGAAAACGGCGTTGGGCTCAGCCGTCAGCCTGATCTTGCTTTCCTGGGTCTGAAATCAGGGAGTCCAGACCTGATCCTGAGTTGGACAGGGGCCTGGAGGCCCTTGAAGCCCCCACTGCCGAGTCTGCTCAATGTCCCCCAGCAAAGGGGTCCCCACTTCCTTTGGTCACCGGCTCTTACCGTGAGCGTTCAGCCGGGATCGGAGGCTTAAAGCTGCTCAGCCCAACACTCCTGTCCCTCCACCGTCCTGCCTTCTTTGGCGGGCGCCTGGAATCTCATCCCGAAACTGCTGGTTCCCGGCCCCGCGTGGTGGGCAGCCCCTCCCTTTAAGGCTCTGAGCGTGCAAAGCTGCCTCTGTCCACCCAGAGGAGGCAGGCAGGCAGGCAGGCAGGGGAATCGGGGTGGGAGCTGGCGGCTGGGATTCGTCAGCTATAAATAGCACCCCCCACCTGCGCTTCCTCATCCCCCTCCCCTAACCAGGCCCCCCTCCAGCCCAGGACTGGTGCTCGGGGAGGTTTCTGCAGAGCGGCAAGGAGCCTCGAGGAGCCTCAGAGCTGTCAGAAAAGGGGATCGCCATGGCGAGCACAGGTGGGCCCCCTCTTAGGACGATGCCCTGTGAGCATTGCTAGGGAAGGCTGGGGAATTATGTGGGGGGGATCCTGGCTGGCCCATGGGGCCAGGGCTGCAGAGCAGCTTGAACTGGGCGGCCCAGCTTAGGATTTAGCTGATTGGGGACCGGCTCTGAAGGGAGGGAGCCCTTGGGGGAAGAGAAGTGAGGGGGGCGCCACGTAGATTTGGGAGCAGGACGTGAGTCTTGTAGTGCACAGATGCTGGGAACCCCCAAACTGCCATGGCTGGGCCTGTTTCAGACCTCCCCCCCCTCCCCCAGAATCATCCGTGCCTCCCCAGATTCCTTAAGTGGCTGGACTGCATTTGGGCCTGTCAGTTAAGGGGGCCAGGGGGGGAGCTTTGCAACAGCTGCCAGCCACTTTTGGCTGCTTGCCATCCCTGCCTCTTCCACCCCGGATGGGTGGGGTCCCTTTGCGCCATGTTTGCAGAGCAGGAATGCCTGGGACCAGCTTCAGAGCAGGAAAGAGAAAGTGGAAATGCCAGCCAAATGCCCGTCTCCTTAGCCAGCCCAGGCTGTCTCTCCAAGCAGTCCCCCCCAGCACTGAAGCTTCAGCATGGAAAGTCAGTCAAGGTGTCTCTAAGGCAGCCATGCGTGGCAGGAGGGAGTGGCTGTAGGGCGAGGGGTGCTTGGCATCTCCCCCTTAGGGACACGGCAGTGGGTCTTGGTGCTTTCTGGGGGGCAGGAGGGTCCCCCAAGCTGACTTTGGGCAACCAGGTAGCTGCACCTGCCTGGCTCAGCTGGGTTGGAGGAGCAACGCTGCTGAGAGTCAAGAATTGCCCCTCCCGCCATCCTGGAACAGGAAGGGGGTGAGCAGACGAGGCCCGTGGTTCAACTGGCATCTTTCAGGGGAAGCCTGGTGTGTTGGACCACAAGTGGACACGTTGTGATTAGAAACACAGACATGTAAGGGACAGCAAGTCCAAGCAGAAGTGGCATCCTTGTCCTATTTTACCACGGCCCTGTTGCTCCTGGGTTTAGGATGGAGCGTATTTTGCTTAAGGTCAAAATGGGCGGGGGCTGCAGGCTTGGCAGGCTTTTCTTTCAGGCCTCCCTCCATTTTCAGTTCTCACAGAGCTTTGAGTTCAGACTGGCCATTTCTTCTTGAGTGAAACCAAAGTTTGCGCCTGGCTGATGTGACGTCACAGAACATTCATCAGTGTTTTAAGGCTTGAAGGAAGAGAGTTGGACATGGAGAAGTCGATGCAAATTCTGCTAGTTAAAAAAAACCTCACAAAGGATGGGATACGTTTCCAAGGAGTGCGGTTCCTGGGGAAATTTGGATGTTTCTAGAAATCAAAAATGTCACTGCGTGCGGGTCCTGCTTCTAGTGGATCTAAACTGAGCGCCATGGGTCTGGAGGTGCGGGGTGTGCATTAATTTGGAAGAAGACATTTGTGTGGCAGATTCATCACTGTGCCAAACCTGAGATCATAGGCCCTAGTGGCATCAGCATCTGAGCCCTTGCGCAGTCATCCAATGGATGTTTTTTGCTGTCTCCCTTGAAAGCCAATTCCATACCATCCCAGAGCTGGTAGCTTCTGATTCCAGGGAGTAATGTAGCTTTGCTCGGTCTGATTCCGATGCCTCTCTTGCAGTGGCCGACTTGGTGTATTGGCGGGACACCCGCAGATCGGCGTTGGTGTTCACAGCCCTGATGGTGGCCCTGCTGTGCCTGCTCCACTTCAGCATCATCAGCGTGGCCTCCTACCTCTCCTTGGCTGCCCTCAGCGTCACCGTCTCTCTCAGAGGTTACAGCAAACTGCTGCAGCTTGTTCGCCGGGGAGACGGGCACCATCCCTTCCAGTGAGTCAGCCGGGCTGCCCAGGTGCTTGGGGGGGGCTTGGGGACAGCAGGATGTGCCGGGGGAGCGGTCTGCCAGTGGATGTCTTCTTGCCCAAGCATCATGGCCCTGCTGACCTATGGGAGGTCCCCCTGGAGGGGCACAAGCAGAGCAGCCCCTTTTGCCACCAGTGGTGCTGCCCCCCCAGTGTGAATTTGGTGAATGCGGGTCCCTTGCCTTGCCTTGCCTTCCCTTGTGATGGGGCCACTGTTGGGAATACCAGCAGCAGTTGCAATGCCAGAAGGTCCGGGGTCCATGCAAGTGGGGCAGGCTGGTCTCCCGGGCCCTCTGACTGCCAGGGACCCCCGTCCTGAAGGGGAAAGGCAAGGCAGCTGGGCATGGCTTTGGCTGAGTAGCTGGCCGGGCCTGGCCTTTCCCTCCTCACCTCCCCAACTCCCTGCCAGGGCCCAGCTGGATGCTGACTTTGGGCTATCAAAAGAACAGCTGGAGCGACTGACCGAGCGGGTCGTGCATCATGTCACCTCGGGCACAAAGACCCTGCAGCGCCTTTTCCTGGTAGACGACATGGTGGAGTCCCTCAAGGTAAGCCCCTCGCCTGGACTTGTGGACTCAGGAACACCAGTCTCCGCTGAGCATTTCAGGAAGAGTCACGGGCAGCCCCAGCCTCCACCCAACCTTTGTTTGCAGACCGCAAGGGCATAATCTGGCTGGATCAGGCCAAACTAGGGATCCAGTGTCCAGCTGGAGCCCCCAGGATGGTTCTTCTATTAAGATCAGTTTGCGTTATAGGCCACCATTCTAGACGCTGTCCATGGCATTCCCTCCTCCGGAGTTCCCCCCAACAACCCTGAAAGGTAGACTGGGCCGTGAGATAGTGACTGGCCCAAAGTCACCTGGGGAAACACCTGGCAGGAGAACCTCGTGAGGGAAGCAGCAGGGAGGGATGGTCCTTGGTCTCTTGTAGTCTGGAAGGCAGGATGGAGCAAGTCACAATTGCCTGGCACTAAATGGGTGCACAGCCCCATGGGAACCCCCAGGGCAATAAGGACTTCTTCCCTGGAGCCAGAATTTGTTAGCCACGCTCTGTGCTGCAAGACATGTGCCAGCCTGGGCTGCTTGCCTTCTGCTTTTTAACCGAGGGATTGATGCAGCTGGTAGGACAACAAGCAGGGATTTGGGCTGCGGGAGTAGCAAGAGCAGTGGCCAGTCGCAGGACCAGCAAGCCCCTCCCTGCTGCCCAGACCCGGATGGCGCTTTCGATGGGCGGTTCCAGTGGGGAGCTGCCAAAAGAGCTGGGAGGATAAACAAGAAGGGGGCGGGGCCCAGGACAGGAGGGTTCCCTCTGTGAGAGCAGTGGGACCCTTAGAGAAAAGGGGGGGGGCGGGCGGAATTCAGCTGAATTTAGCAGGAACCTCATCACGGACAAGCCGCCTGCTCAGACTGGAGGCAGTGAGTTTCCTTGGCCAGAGGACTTGAGCAGACAGGCCACCAGGACAGTTCCTGAGCTTGGGGGGCGGGTTGCAGTAAACCAACTTGGGGGGGTTGCAGTAAACCATGGCTGGCTGCGGAATTCTGGGTGTTGAAGTCCACCTGTCTTAAAGTCACCAAGGCTGAAAAACACTGCAATAAATGGTCACAGAGATGCAGGCAAAGACCATCCTTGTTGCCACACACGCTTTGCTGGAGTCAGCGAGGAGGTGCCAAAGAGCCTGACTGTGCCAGGGGTGTGTCCTATTGCTTGCTCTTGCCCCCAGCTCGTCACCTCCTGAGGGGGTGCAGGCTGGGCTCCAAACTTGCCAGAGCCCTGGCAGGATGGGGCCTCCGTCTTTCCTCCCTGTGATCTCAGCCCTCTCTGACTCAAAGGGCATTCAAGGAGAACAGGGGCAAGGCGGGGCTGCATGTGTGTCCCCCCCACCTCCCCCCATCTCATCTGTTTCAGTTTGCCTTCTTGTTCTACGTCCTCACCTACGTGGGAGCCGTTTTCAATGGGCTGACATTGCTTATATTCGGTAAGGTGAGGGGTTGGGAGGGAAAAGCCTTTCAGGGCGGGGGTGGGATCCCCTAGGAATAAGCGGCTCAACCCCTCCTTTTCTTTTGCAGGTGTAATAAGTGCATTTACCTTCCCTCTGCTGTACAGGCAGCATCAGGTGAGTATCTGCACTTTGGGGGAGGGGGAGGAGCTGAAATTCACGATGGGCGTTAAAAAAGGGGCTGGAGCATAACCTGTTCCTGCCGCCCTGCATGTTTGGCATGTTGTCATTCAAGGAAAAAAGCGGGTGGGAAGCCAACAGAACCGCGCAGCGGGGTTGGGTGTGGCATCCCGCATGGCAGCCGTACCTTGTCTCTCCAGTGTGAGAGCTGGGCAATGGATGTATTCTTGCTTCTGGAAAAAGAACCACCCCACACACACTTTTGTAGCCCTCTCCCCAAATGAGTGACTTAAAAAATAGGAAGCTGTGGGATTGGAAATTCCTTCTGGTGTGATGCACCACCAGGGAGATGGGCTGGGGAGGCACAAGGGCAGATAGCTGCACAAAATGTGCCTTTGTTTTTTGGTCAGAGAAAGAACGCACGAGTCAGTGAGAGCAATGCAGCTGCTAAAAGGCAAATGCCGTCTGAAGCTGCATTAACAGAGGATACAAAAGTGAACTGCCCCAAATCTTTCTGTGCTGAGGGCCCGAGTCTGAACAGCAGGTTTTCAGGAAGTGCCTGGGGCAGTGTTTCTCAACCATGGCCACTTTAAGATGTGTGGATTTCAATTCAAGCAAAGCTGGCTGGGGAATTCTGGGAGTTGAAGTCCACAGGTCTTAAGGTGGCCACGGTTGAGAAAACACTGGCTTGAGGGCAGAGCAACAGCTATTTACATGTTCTTATTCTGGGAGGGCTCATCCCTGTTTCTCCTCTTCCCTCCTTTCAGGCACAGATTGACCAGTATGTAGGGCTGGTGAGGAATCAGTTGAGTAACCTCAGAGCAAAGTAAGTCCATGAGGGCAGAAAAGTTTCCCCGTTTGCTCCTCTCCCTACAGCAGAATAGAATGGGGTGGAAGGAGTGGGGAGGAAATAGGCCATGTCATTGCCCATTGGGGCTGTATTCTTACATTTATTGGCAAAAGAAACTTAATTTTCCTCTTGGATGCAGTATGTAAGTCCCCAAAACACTCCTCAAAACATTGTTTTTTTCTGCCATTATTTGTTGGGAGAAAGGAAACTGGAATATAATTTAGAAATAAATCATTTTAAATAGCAGCGGTTGACCAAAAAGGGTCTAACGCATGTGAATAGGTCAGTCAACTCAGCAGTGTGGCCCGTCCTGCCAATTAATGCTCAAATGGAAGGTAGGCTTGATAAATTTCAGAAAGCAAATTCCTTCTCTGTCTCGCTCAGTTTCTCTCTTTCCCCAGGATGCTGGCCAAATTGCCAACAGCAAAAGCGAAAGCAGAATGAGGGACATCACTTCTCTCCCCTGCACACCCAGATGCAAACGCACACACCTGCTTTGTCCCTTTTCCCCCCAGCCATTGCAATAGCGACCCTTCCTATCCAAATGTACCCCCCCATTCTCCTTGGCCTGGATGGCATAGGCAGCGGCTGGCTTTCATAGAGCTCCCCTCTGCCCTGGAGAACGCTTGCAAGGGGTGGGGGGGCGAAAGGGGCATGGTCCCTTCGTGTCTCAGCACTGCAGCCTGCAGAGGCTGCTTGGTGTGGGATGACGCTGGCTAAGCGAAGCTGCTATGGAACTTCTTCAGTCCCTCCTTCCAGCAAGTGGCTTTGGGGAGGGGGCGGTCTCGAGAGAGGCTCCTGCCCCCAGGCCCACATCCAGGGATTGTCAACCCAGAGCCATGGGGCTAGTAGCCCACGGCCCCTCCACATCCCGGCAACCTCCTCCTGCCTGCCTACAGTATCAGTTCCGGGTTCCAAGTTGGCGCTGGCCAACCTGGAGCAAGCCTGCTTTCCTTTGGGGGGGGGCGCTCGGGCTTGGGCAGGACCACCTCATCCCCTTTGCCCCCTTCTGTGGGATGTTGTTGCTGTCACCCCCCGCCCCTCATCACGTGCCCGGCTGTGGCTTGGCTAATCGGGTGGTGGGTCTGGTGCAGCCAGTTCTTTAACTCTGCCTGAATATTTACACTTTAATAAAAACAGTTGTGGGGAAAAAAAAAAGTTCGCATGACGCTTGGTCTTCCGAGTCTTCACTCGTGGACGCGTTGTCCGTGGGGGTGGAGGGTGGGAAATGTGTCTCCTTGCCAGAATCCCTTTTCCGCTCCTCCCCCACACCAAGTCAAAAACTCCAGTCTTGAAACTGCTGTGGCTTAACCCCCACCCTGCAAGGCCATTCCAGGATACGAATCTATGTCTGTGAGGCCACGAGGGGCCACATCACACACACACTGCTGCTGTGGCCTTGCATCGCAATGTCTCATGCAAGTACGCCTGTTGTGGCGTTTGTGTGAAGTTGCACATGTTTGGCTGTGTGTCCCTTTCCCCTCTACAGCCACTGGTGGCCAGAATGCACTTTGGCTGTCCCTGTTGCTTAAACAGTACAAGGTGGCGAGTAAATCCTATCTTGGTCTTTCTTTTGTCAATGGCTAAGTCTTCACATAGGCCATTAACGGGCAGAGTGTGCATAAAACGACAACTTCCTGCAGTGATGGAATCAACACACCTCTCGTGCTCCTTGGTTCACCCCAGCACTTGGAGGAATGTGTCAGGCCAGGACTGGTGAGACCCTGGTGCAAGTCCCCCTTGACCCTGGTGGGATTCTGGGTCAGCCCCTCCTGCACTCAACCCAGCTACTTCCCAGGGTGGTGGTTGGGGGAAAACAGGGTGGGGGGGGAGTAATATGCACCACCTGAAGTTTCTGGAGGAAAAGCAGGATGTAAAACAAGTTCATAACAATCAATCACCAAATTGCATCCACCTTCCCACGAAGACCCAGCTCTCCAGAGAAGGTTATGATGCTGGGAAAGGCGGAAGGAAAAAGAAGAGGCAACCAGCAGCCAGGGGGAGGGATGCAGTAACAGTGGCAATGAGTGGAGGACCTGAAAACCAGGCTAGGCACAGACCATCATGGAGAAAATCTATCTACAGCAGTGTTTCTCAACCATGGCAACTTGAAAGTAGGTGGATTTCAACTCCCAGAATTCCCCAGCCAGCTGTGCTGGCTGGGGAATTCTGGGAGTTGCAGTCCACCTACCTAAAGTTGCCAAGGTTGAGAAATGCCGATCTACAATATGTGGTCGCTAGGATCCTAACCCTAATTGTTGACACAACTTGATGGAACATAATCAGCTCCATCCCAGTAACAACCTGCTTGGCTGGGAACGTGGCCAGCAGAGGGAGCCCGAGGACCACGCACCTGGTCAGCCAGAGGTGGAGACTAATCAGAACTTGTGAAAGGCTGCAAGGGGGAACAGTGCTGACCGGGACTGACTGGGCAAGGCAGCACTGGCCACCATCATCCGGGCTCAGAAGTGAAATTGCGGAGGGGGCAGGCCTGGTTGGCTCTGGAGTGGGAGACCTCCAGGGACTCGCAGGGCTGTAGGCTGGACAGGGCAGTGGAAAAAGTGTGCCAGGAGGCGGGGGGCGGGGGGCAACAGCCAACCACTTCCCTAACAATGCCAGGAAAACTGTCAGGAAGTCATGAGAAACCAGGCTCAAATCAAAGAAAATGTTCTCTTGCCTTGCTTAGCAAATGGGAGCTTCTCTTCAGATACTAACCTTGAAAAGGCACCATAAGCCAATGGCCCTTTCAGGATTCAGCCTATCCAAAAGGTGACCCAGAGCTGGCCTCGGATTTAGCTGGCCCTCCCCAAACGTGTGGCCTCCTGAGGGTGGAAGACAGGAAGCATCCGGAGAAGGACACCTGGAGGAGCTTGGTTGGAACCACCCATTTCTGTCTTGGGATGGAAGCTGCTGGCGGCCTTTCTGCGTGCGGAAGATCTGGCATGGTGGCACAAACCGTTTCCTGCAGCAGGAGGGGGGGCAACCCAAATCCTCCAGCCAGTTGGTTGCTGGCATGGTGCTCAATGAAGCTTCAGGTTGGCCAACCCCTTCCCAGATCTCTTCATCAAAAGAGGCAAAATGGTTTTTTCCCCCACTTTCATTTTGGGCTGACATGTGCCAAAGTGAAGCTTGGAGCTGAAACTCCAGCTCAGCTCTGCTCTGGCTCTTGAGAGAGAGAGGAGGGAGGGAAGGTAGCCCAAAGGTGCTTTCTGATGGAGGAGCCCAGCACCTTACCTGAAGCCCAGAGGTGACTGTTTACAGCAGCTTTTTTCAAACTTGGCAACTTTAAGATGGCGGGACTTCACCTTCCAGAGTTCCCAGGCCAGCATGCTGGCTGGGGAATTCTGGGAGTTGAAGTCACACATCATAAAGTTGCCAAGTTTGAAAATCATTTAGCAGGAGAAAAGCCGTTATCACCTCTCCTGCTGACTCTGCAAATGGAACCCCAGAATGATCAACCAGTGTCAGCTATGCAAAGAAAATGACAACCCAGATGTGAAGAAATTTTTAAAATAACCCAGCCGACACCTGCAAAAGCACTAACATCACAAAGGGACCCTAGAAAATAAGCATTCATCTAATGCTTGCCAGAGCAGGAAAGCAGGACAAATCCAGTATAGGGAGGCAAGAAGAATTTCCTAGCCATGAGAGCTATTAAGCGGCGGACCAGCCTGCCTCCTGGAGGTTTTCAAGCCATTTGTCTGGATGGTCTGTGCCAGAGAAGACCCCCAAGCTCCCTTCAACCCATGATTCTATGAGGTCCCAATAGTTATGCAAGTGTGGGTTATTCGCCAGGGGTCTCAACTACTAAATGGAACCTGCATATGCAACAGGACTCTACCTCCATGCCAGATGCAGGGACATGTTCTGCAGGACATCTGGACACCACAGCCCCGACACAGCACGTAAGTAATCTTACCAGAAGACATCACCAGATAATGAATGTACTTGTTTGTAACAGGAGCAACAAGGCCTCTGTATATCTTGGAATGAGGCCGAAGAGTCCCCTGCAGGGGCTTCTCGTCAACTTAATCCCAGCCCGCCACCCAGGCCGGCCCACCCGGAACACCAGGGTGAAGGCAACGGGCGATGAGGTCTCAGCACGGAGAAAGCCAGGCAGACCTACGGCTTGAGATCTTTATTGCACCTCATTTTTTTTTCTTTACATGAATTTGAAAAAATAGATCATATATTCATCATAAAAAGTGCATTTTTTTTCAAAGCTGTCTTTATTTGCTGTTTTGCTAACCAGTTAAGTGCAGGACAGGAGGGCCATAGCAGGGTCCGAAGTCCAACCTCTCCTTCCCTCCACTGGCCTCCCGATTGCTTAATAAAATACATCACAAAAAATATTACAGCACAAGGGGGTAAATAATAATAATTAAAAAAAATAAAAATATCCCCCCAACCCCAGCAAGTGTATAATAAACAAGGATCTGTTTTGTTTTGTTTTGTTTTTTAAAAAAGCTGGTTAAATAAAAGTTCATAGATTAAAAAAATGAAATAAAAAAACACACACAACATCAAAAGCTTGGTCACGAGAAAAAATTCAGAAACATCCTATATAGCATCAAGGCGAGCTGTAGAGATCCAAAAAGCAACGGCAGCTTTCCCAGCCCATAAACACACTTGAGTCGGGGGTTAATCGGAGGTGCGGAATAGAGCAGTTGCACAAGAACGTGGAATAAATGCAGGGTGGTGGCAGCTGAGAACCAAGTGCAGAGTGGAAAGTGGCTCTCAGTGGAGGGTGCAGCTCCTCAGAAGGGCAGATGCTTTTCAAGGAACGCACACCTGGCGCAGCTAGGAGCTGGTGGGCTCAAGAGGAGCTGGGGTGGGGCAGGGCAGGAAAAGAAGAGCAAGGGGGCCAGGGGCCGGGACAGCCAGCCCATATGCCACTGGCCGGGAAAAGCAGCCGCGTGACTGGACCACGGCAGGGGGGGGGGGGAAGGCAGCTGGGGACTGAGGGGTCACAGTCGACACTACCTGTCTAAGGTGGCAGAGGGGGAGATCTCCAAGTGCCCCCCACTCCCAGACCGCTGGGCAGCCCAAGAGCCTGCCCTGAAAGCCACCAGGAAAGGGGAGCAGCAGCAGCAGTGGGGCCGCCCTACGAGGGCCAAGAGGGATAATGCAATGAGTTCGAGGTCCAGCTCGCCAAGGGCAGGAGACAGGACCAGTCCCGTAATGGCAGGGAAAGTGTCACTTACAGAGGTCCATTCACAGTATCTGCCACTGAGCACCCACCACACCACCAACCCCTCCAGGGAAGCCAGGACACTTCCGGGCCCTTTGCCCTTCAGTGGAAGGGAGGTGGCCCAGGGAGAGGAGGGTTCATCCCAGGGAATGCAGAAAGACGACTGGTCAAGGGGCCCACTGAAAGCACCGCCTGGGGCCCTGCAGGAAGTGGTCAGCCCACCTGTCACAGCAAAGCAAGAAAAGCCCCGCTGCCTTTTTTTTTTTTTTTTTGCAGGTACCACTTTCCTTTGGCTTCTAAAAGGTTTTGGGTTTTATGATTTCCCGCCCCCCAGATGAAGCGTTTTTAATATTGCCCATCATTCCTGCTTCCAAAACGTATCAGCAGAAACTGGGTTAGATCTTTAAGAGTCGACACTGACTTGATGACACACGATCAATCAATCTGCTTTGCTGTAGGTTTCAGTGAGTCGGATGGCCACTGAGGAAATATAATCCCCTGGCCTCTAGGTCAGTGAATCGACGTGCCTAAGATCAGTCTGGAAGCTTACAATTTGCCAAAATCTGTGGGCTTTTAGGAACCAAGGTGCAATATTTTTGGCCCGCTTTAATAAGGCAAAAGCTTTCAACAGGAATGTGCCAAAATAATCCACAAAAAGTCTGCCACGATTGGCCACTTAATGTGACTTTTTCATCCTACAGAATGAAGATCATGTACAAACTTAGCCCGGGCAATCCAAAACTCAGGATGCTAAGCTGACTAGCAAAAGCATTAAAGTGCCCATTTTTAAACCATGCAACTAACACAGCTCACAGCTCACAGCCACCATGAAACTAGAGCAGAGTGCGGGGGAGCACAGGGAGGGCCCTTCCTCCTCAATTTTTCCTCTCCGTAGGACAGCCCCCTTGCTCGCTTTTACAGCAACGGTGGAAAGGTGTGAAGCTTCATCATTGTTCCGATCGACCCAGTGTCTCAATTCAGTAGAAGGCAAATCCTGTTTCCAGGGAAAAAGTTGGGCTCAGAACTCTCCAAGGTAGCGGATCCAACACGCAGCCCAGAAGTGTCCTCTCTCCTCTTGGTTTGGGAAATGGCTGAGGCCGCTGACGTTAGCAAGGACAACCGTCGGCAGAGACGCTCTGCCACGTGCTGCACCCCCAACGAGTCAATGGGAATGCGTCGCAATGGTGAGAGGCGGCAGCTGCAGCAAAGCGGCTGGGGGCTCCCAGACCGCCGGCAGGCGTGCGTGCGCACAGGCGCGCTGGAGCTCCGGCCCCCTTCGCCTGCCCTGGCATTGGCGGGGTGGGCTTAAAGGCCAGGCCAGAGGGCCTAAGTTGTGGGTTTGAGTTTCACAATGCAAGAAGCGAGGGGGAGTTCAGAGAGTCCGAGGAGTGATCGCTGCTGCCGTTCCGCTGGTGGCTGGCTCCGCAGCTGGCTCCCTCTGGGTAGGTGAACACAAACGAAGACGTATATGAAGGGTTAACCGGGTACGGGTCGGTCAGCTGGTCACCATGTGTAAAGTAAGAACTAGAAAACGCTACCTCCGCTGGGGCTGGGGCTGGGGCTGGAGCTGGGAGTCCGCCCAGGGCCTGCTGGTAGTGCAGGGGCACCGACGAGTAGGCAGCTGTGGGTCCAAAGGGGTCCTCCTTGACCGGCATGGCCAGGGCGCTCACCTCTGCCGAGGTGCTGGGCTGCCCACTCAGTTCTGACATTTCCTGGTAGGGAATCTTGCAGCTGGGCTTGTGAGCCACGAGGACAAATTCCAGGCGCTCTCTCTCCTTCTGCAGTTCGGCTATCTCTGACTCCAGCTCGGCTTTCTCTTCTTCCAGCTGGTCCGTCTCCTGGGGAAGGGGGGAGTGCCCGAGTCAGTCCAGGGCTGGAGCCACGGGGGGCTAGCGGGGCCCAAGCCGCTGGGGCGGCCGGCTTGGTCAGCCCGGAGCAGCACCGCCTTCTCTGCCGTCTCGTCTCCTTCCAGGACCAATCTGAGTCGCGGCTCAAGGGAGGCGTTAATTGTCGCGACCCCTCCGCACGACCCCCGCCTGCCAGGTCTGGCCGGTTCTCCCTGCTGTAGACTACAGCAGCGTTCCTCAACCTTGGCCGCTGTGTGGACTCCAACTCCCAGAATTCCCCAGCCAGCCTTGGGAATTCTGGGAGTTGAAGTCCACACAGTGTTAAAGCAGCCGAGGTTGAGGAATGCTGGACTATAGGCACTGGCGCCTCTCCGAGGGAAAGGCCTTTGCCCTCCATCTTCCCATTGGGCTTCGACTTTCCTCCTTCATGGACTTGACCTGGGGTTTGGCCTGTGGTAGGAGTGGACCTGCCAAACCCCTGTTGAATCTCGGCCAGAGAGGCAGCACTTTTGGTGTCTTCTGCTGCAGCTGTTTCCTTCTTTTTCAAAATGGCCACGGAGGAGCAGCAGCAGGAGGAAAGGCCTCTCTAGCCCAAAGATCCAATGCGCTCCTTCCTCTGCCAACCTCAAGTGGGCTGGCCGGACCCCCTCCCCGGCAGCTAAAGAGAAGAGGCCCCGAGCAGCGCAGCAGAAGCGTCAGTCCCCTGGGGGTATCCAGTCCAGAGGACTGGCCAAGCGACATCACCCACAACCCGCGCTTTCAGGAGGTTCTGCAGAAGAGCTCAGACGGCCACTGCGGCAGCCCAGTCAAAGCTCTGCTGGCTCTCTGTGAGCCTCAGCTGCAGCATTGTGGCTGCATTCTTGACCTTTTGACCACACCCCGTGGACACTCCTGCCCATTGAAATAAGAAGAGCGAACTCTTCAATTCCAACTCAAAAATAAAGGGTCCATCCTCCTAAAGCCGAGGCCCGCAGCGGATTAGAGTAAGTCACACCAAGGTAAAGCATTTCAGGACCTATCGTTACAATTGCGGCGCCCTCCCTTCCTCAAGAGCAGGTGTCGGACAAGCTCCGCCCAACTCCCCGGAGGGAACGGCTGAAGCCTCTGCTCAACCGCTGGGATTGTGTTCGAGGGATGCGTCGGTATCAGCCAGTCGGACCTCCTGCAGAGCCGAGAGGCTGCAGGATGCAACGCGGAGGGTTCCCCTACACGGCCCCTCAGGAGGCAGCCTCCCGGCAGCCAGAGCAGGCACGGAGCTCCCTTCCTGGGGGCTTCTTGAGCAAGGCTGCCACTAATGCGCACCCCGGCCAGCAGCACCGTCCGCACCCAAACTCACCGCCTGAAGCCGGTCCGTCAGTTCTCGGCGGCGGTTCCGGCACTTTGCAGCTGCCAGCTTGTTCCTCTCCCTGCGGACTCGGCGCTTTTCTTCCTCCTCAGGGGTCAGCTGTGCGGGCAGAGGAGAAAGAGGTCAGACACCGGAGGGCAGCGGTTTCCCTGGGGCTCCTGGCACTTCCCGACGACCGGAGGGCACGTCAAAGGCACCTCCGAAGCGGAGACCGGAAGGTGCGGCTGATCACTGCCCTCTGGGATGGACAGGGTGGTGGTGGGGAGAAATATTCAGACAAGGCAAGGCACGAACGCTCGGTGGTGGCCCCTGCCTGCTGGAGCATTCTGCCTCCCTGCTTCTTGAAGGTCTTTAAGGCAGATTTATTTCAACCCCAGCTAAGCTTCCAGGGGCTGTTTTATTATTACGGTTGGTTTTTATCATTTTGATTTATTCCTGTGGTGGCTTTTCATACCCTTAACACCTTGTAACCCACCCAGAGTCTTTTGAGTAGGGTGGGCCATAAAACCTGCAAATTAAATAGATAGGCGCAGTGTATTTCTAAGCCAATAATGTTCTAAATTGGGGCAGGGGGGTCAGTTCCATGAATGGGCTTTTCCACCGAAACCCAAGAGCATCTGCAGGCCTCATGATACGCATCTCCTCATCAAGACGTATCAAATCAAAATAATACAGCCGCACGCAGCTCACCCACTAGCCGATGTTGGCAATGCCAGCATTTGGTTCAGTGTCACCAGAACTACCTTCTTTTTGGCCCAAGATTTGGGGCCTGCCCTCTGCATTTCTTGGTTCCCCAAAGTAGCAGTTGGAAGCAATAAAGGACCCATCAGGATATTCCTTGGCACCCACCAAACTAATTGCCCTAGGAAGTTCTGTTCTCCAGATTTTTTAAATAAATAAAAAAAATGAATGGGAACTTAGCAAATTACAAAGCATGAGCTGCTGTCATAGCCTGTATTTTCCCCCAGGCCTCAAAGACGTTAGAGAATAGAATGGGGGGGGGCTGCCTTCCAGGGGCTATATTTTCCTTGAGATAAATGCACATTTTTGCAACCAGTGGTACTCGCCATGGCACCCATTTTGTGAGAGCGCTCACAATGCATTCTCAATGGCAAATGGACCTGCTGTAGTTGGGGAAGGGGAGGAAAGTCCCCAGGAAGCCCTGCTTCTTCTAGCTGCAGAGCAGAAGAAGGCACCCGAGGGCCATCCCACCTCCAAGGCAGCAATTAAGAAACTGGGAATCTCCTCTTTGAAATTCCAACACGCTGGGAGATCTCAAGTAGTTTTAGGAAGCAAAATTAACAGAGTTAACGACCACCTGGCCAATTCCGCAGAGGAAGGCCCACAGGAAAAGAAACTGCCCCCCCCCGCTCACCGTTTCTTCTCGTGTCCTTCGGGGCCGGGCCCTGGTAGAACGTGGTGGGGTGGCTGCAGCCATGGGGGCTGTTGAAGGGCCAGCAGCATAGGCGCTCATTCCAGGGGCCGCGTAACTGGGGCCTGGTAGGTCATAGGGGTCCACTGCGGGTGGGGGGGGCAGCTGCTGCTGTGGGGGTGGCTGCTGTCCCGAAGGCTGCTGAGACTGAGCCATGGATGAAATCAAGGTAGGCTGCACCAACCACTGGAGATCTTGGCTTGTGGAAATAGCAGTCACTGTCGGCACAAAGGGGCCAGGCATTTCCCCAAGGCCGCTGCACTCCTGGAGGGAAACGAAGGGGTCACGGCCTCAGTTATGGGTATCGTCTTTGGAGTGCCCTGACTGCACCCACCCTCCCCTCCAAGCAGGTTTAGCACCCATTTGGCACTCAAAGCAGCCCCCGACAGTGGACTGCGCCTGCATCCAGCAGGATCCCAAACTCCCAATAGGCACGACTCAGAAGCTGCGGGTCAGGGGGCTCCTTGGGCAAGCAAAAGGCACCCCTCCAGTCTGGTATGTCACCGCAGACGGGCTAGGAAGGCAGTGGCGGGAGAGTCCTCCCTTCATTGGGGGCACCCCTTCAGGGAAGGCTGACCTCCAGAGACCACCGTCTCTGCAGGCCCGGGTCCCCCTACGGATCAGAGCTCTGGGCAGCAACGAAGCCAGAAAGCCCAGACCAGCCCTGCCAGAAGAGCCCCCGGGCCGGATCAAGACACGGCCGGGCCACAGGGCCAGCCGCGTGTCGCATCAGACCCCGAACGCTCCCGCGGCAGGGGCTCTGTCACCTTGGCCTGCCGGCGACCCGCACCGACGCATCTCCACGGCCCCTGCATCCGCTGCAGCGGGGACTTTCGCCGGGTCTCCGGGCAGCGGTGGATCAGCCCGGTGGGCCGGCCGCGCCCTGGGGCCCGGACCCTCTGGGGGGGCAGGGGACTCCGCGCCCGGACGGGGAGGCGGGGACCCCCGGGGCCTCGCTCTCCGGCCCCGGCCCCGGAGTGGAATCCTCCCGGAGCCCTCCGGCCGGGCAGGGACGGGAGCGCAGCCAGGAGGCCGCCCCGCTCCCGCGCTGGGCTGCACCCCGAGGCCCATCACCCCCGGCGAGCAGGAAGGTCGGCGCCCGGGGGGAAGCAAGCCACACAGGCACCCCCCGCTGCCCCGCGGGGAGACGGCAGGGGCCCCTGGGCGCCCCCCGGGAGAGGGGCGGCGTCGCGGACGCCCGCCCGGGAGCCCCCGAGGGCCCGCGGCCGCCCAGGAGGCTCCCGCCCGCCGCCCCGGACCCGGCGCAGCCCGCATCCCTCCTCCGCTCAGCCGCGGCGCTCAGCGGGCACGAGGCCGGCCGGAGCTGGGGGCGCGGCCTCGGTGCGCTCGACCAATCCGCGCGGCTCTCGGGCCTGCCCCTGCCCCTAGCAACGGGGGCGGGCCAGCATTCCAAAATAACCCGCGCGCCTCAGGGAGGAGGAGGGGGAGGAAAACGCGCCGTACGTGCCCCACGTCAGTACGGAGCGTTCCAGTACGTCATGCGTTACGCACAACCCCGCCCCCCCGTCCGGCTCGCGTTCTCGCCTCTCCCCCAGCGCGCGTGCGTGTAGAGAAGGGAAAGAGTTGGCTGCGGACTGTGGGGAGGACTTCGGGGGAGAGGGTGGCGACCCCCTCTTTAGCGCGCGGGGTGGTGACCGGGTGTCCGGAGGAGGCGGCTGCGCGCGCCGCGAATGGCTGCGCCGGAGAGGGGAATGCAGAGGGCAAAGCGAGCGGACCCCCAGACCTGGCAGGGCAAGAAACGCGTGGGGGCCGGGGAGCGACGGGAAGGCAGGGCTCGGCAGGCGAGCCGGGCTGGGACCCGCCGCGCTGCGCCCCGAAAGCGCCCGCCCCCAGGAGCGGAGGCCCCGACCCCGCAGGCGCCCCGGGAGCCAGGCGGACCCCGCTCGTCCCTTACCTGCGAGGAGGCGGCAGCGGCGGCCGTAGGGCTCCCGAAGGAATCCACCGAGGAGAGGTACTGGGACTCGGCCGAGGGGGACGAGCTGCACCGGGAGGTAGAGTCGTAGTCTCCGGGGAAGCCCTGATACATTTCCCCCGGGGGCGCAGGGAGAAGGCCGCGGCCGCGCGGGGGTCGCCTGGAAGCCAAGATGAGGGGCGGGCAGGGCCAGCGAGCGGCCGGCCGAGAATGCCGCCGCCGCCGCCGCCGCCGCGAGGTCCGGCTGGGCGAAGGTGCCTCCGACTGCTGGCCGGCTTGCTCGTCCTTCCTCCCCCTCCGGCTGTCAGTGCCTGGGGGGGAGACGGCGCCCCGAGCGGCAGGTGGCTCGCCCCGTCCTAAAGCCACGTGTTGCAACGGCGAGGCAGCGCCGATGGAAATGTCCGGTCAAGTCCGCTCCGTTCCCCGGGAAGAGCGCTCCTTCCCGCCGATTCCAGCAGCGGCGGCGACCCTCGCGACTCGGCTCAGACCGTCGGCAGTGCAGCCGCGGCGGTGACGGTGACGGGGATGCGGGCGAAAGTGGAGTCCGCCGGTGGTCCCTTCCAGCTCCGTCTCCCTCCGCGGGTCAAAATCTTATGAATGAAGCGCGCTCGGCAGCGTGGCTTATGTATCCAACGGGGGGGCGGGTCCCTGAATACGTCACCAGGAAGAGATCCGTTCGGCTGCCCGAAACGGGCGCTCGGGCCGTCCCCGCGCCCCAAACTCAAGCGGTGACTGCTTCCTGCCCCGGCGGCTCCCCCAGCCCAGAAGGGTCTCCAGCGGCCCGGGCAAGGGGGTCTTTTTCAAGCTTTTTCGAGCGGGAAAGCAGGGGATCCCTTGCTCCGCCCCGCGACTTTTCCTGTGACGCAATTAGCCATATTTGGTCTTGTGCTGTGTTTGTTTGGTATCCTTAGCAATACGTCAGAGGGAATCCCTTTCTCCTAAGCCGTGCGGCGGCGGCGGCAGCACCAGCGGCGCTGATCCGCCCCTTGATGCCTCGGCTGCTTTTGTTGGATTATTAATAGAAACTTTTACTATAATTCTAGAAATGGCATGAAAGCTCGAGCGCGCGGCGGGCAGGGGAAGAAGGAAGAGTTAAGAGTTCAAAACCCGAAACTTTTCTCTGCCCGCAGCAGACAAACGCGGCAAGGCGCGAGTGGGGATTCTCTCGACTGTCAGCCAAGGCGCCGTTCTCCTCCCCGACGCCGCCCCATCCAGCGGCAGAAGTAAATACTGTACACCGACACGGCCGTTAATGTGCGGAACTCACTGCCCCAGGATGGGATGGCGGCCTCTCGGGAAAGGGAGCCCAATTCCTGGAAGACCCTGGACGCAAAAGCGCCGGGAAGTCTTGGGCTTTAAGACCACAAAGCCAGCCTCTGCCTGGTACCTTTAGATGTCTTGGGCATCAACTTTCCCATCCCCGCCCAGCCCACAGTTGGTATATCAAAGCTTTCACCCCCATGTCACCTTTCCCTAGAGGAGGTGACGTTTTAAGGTGTGCCTCAGTTTATGACCCACAACCCACATTCCCACAGCCTCAGCGATGAGGACTAGCACCCTTGGGCCTGAAAAATAATTGACCAACAACATGAAAAGGTCCAATATTTTATTCTCTTCCTAACCCCATATTATTATTTCACACATGGGGGAGGGCATACTGTGGTCTGATGTCCTAACAGCCAGGAACCACGCTGAGACGAGGAATAGGCCTCTAGTGTTTTATTACTGCTACATTAGACAGAAAATCCTGACAAACTGAAGAAGCGTGGGAAAAACCCAGACAGATAAACCCCAAAGTTAAGGCGGGTCTGATCTGTGTCTCTGAATGGCTGCTTAACTCCTCAGTGCTACGCATGTGTTTTCCCCCCTGGATAGGGGCCCCCTCCTGCTCGCCCTCAGCGCTCATGACAGCCAGGGTGGGTGGAGAGTTCTTCTAATGCATTAAGAGCTGCTTTAAAATCTACATAAAGCAAGCCTTGGGGTAAATTAAGGAAGAGGCAAAGACAAGGAGAGCCAGCTTGGTGCAGTGGCTAAGGTGCCAGGCTAGAAACCGGGAGACCGGGAGGTCTCTTCGAAGGACACCTCAGATTCTCTCTACTACGCCTGCGCTCTCCCCCCTGGATAGGGGCCCCCTCCTGCTCGCCCTCAGCGCTCAGGACACCTGGCCTGCAAAGCCCAGAAGGGTCAATGTTTAAAGTAGGAGGTCTTGAGTGGCTGGAAACCCTCTGCCTTCCTGATATTGGGTGGCGCCTCTTTTGCAGGACGGAGTGGAGCCCTTATCCTCAGGAGTCAAAAGGCAGGAACTTTCTTTGGCTTTGCATTTATACCGAGCCCCTCCCTCACCTGACCTTTCTGGAGCCTAGATAAGAAATTCACACCCTCCTCCACTCTTGAATGGAGCCAGCCTGCTCTGGCCTGTGGCTGGGGGTTTCGCAGGGTCCCGAACATGCTCGGGAGCCAGACAGAAGGGAGCGGCCTCCTTAGGCAGCCGAGAGTTTTGAATCTCAGTGGCTGAGAGCCTTGATTTCCTCCCCCGCTAGACAGTGTTACGGTAAAGTAGGAAGAAGTATATTAGTTGAAAGAGGTACACGCAACAATCTAATCCATGTTTAGCTAAATCACAGTTTAGTTCAATCCTTAGTTTGCAGAACACAGGGAGCCCTAACCTAGCTCTGTGTGCTGGTTTTGCACAGCCCACTTGGCTGGAATATGGTTGTGCGGGTCCTAAGTGTTGTGTGAACTCAGCCACAGAAAGGCAGGCTCTGGTCCTGGAGCTCAGTAAAAGGGAAACCACCTTGCCCAGGGAGCGAGTCCCCGCTCAGAGAGGAGGTGCCAAGGATTGCCTTTGTGTGGCCCCACCCTCGCTGAGCGGCACCGCCTGGGGAAGGCGAGACCATTGTCCCTTCTGGGCGGAAAGCCAGCAGTTCTCCCCACAGCAAGGAGCTGGTAAGGAAGCTGAAAGGATGGTGCGTGTGACTGGCTGATGTGGAGGAGATGTGGGTCTGGACACTAGCCTGGCTGGCTCTTTTGGCCTCTAATCTTTGGGCTGGGCCATGCCAAGCTTTTCCCCCTTCAGCTGTAGTTTTCTGATCAACCCCAGATGTGCTCACACATGCTTCCTATAACATGTGGTCACTGGCCTGCCCGCACAAGATTTATTGAGCTGGGATGATCTGGTTTTGTTTGGCTTTGAATTATCACTTGAAATGCCGATCAGCAAGCCTGCTGGTGGAAGCTCCAGAAAGGCTTCAAGCTAAGCTTCCTAGAAGTTTAAAGCTCATATCCACGTTGGAATTGTGGATATAGAATGGCAAGGACTGGCCTGGTGATGGGGCGCCTTCTTTGCACCCCCAAAGCCTTCCCGTTCGGAAGGCAGGCAGGAGGTGGAAGGGGCAGGTTCTCCTTGGGACCTTGGGCGAGAACAGTGCTGAGTCGGGTGAACACAAGAATCTGCCTTCTGCTTCTCTGAAATTCTCTCCACCTGGAGAGGTGCACTGATCTTTGCGGAGTGGCACTGAGGCTGCTGCAGAGTGTTTGATGAAAGGGCTCCGGGGTGTGCATGTGTGCGGGATTTGACCCATTTTTGGATGCCTGATGACTGAATGTGTGAACTCACTCCCTGGTACTTTCTGTAATAATAGCACTGAAATGTCCTACCCAGGATGCTGCCCTTAAGTTTTGTATTGGTTTTCTGCATTTCTAATGAATGTAAACACTGTCCTCAATTGTTAGAGTCCACAAATATAAGCAGGGAGGAACGATCTGTGCCGATCTGTTCCAGCAAGGTGTTTGTCCACATTCTTAATTTCGTAGGAAACAGGAAATCCATGCTCCTTGCACACTCAATGAAATTGGGGCAGAGCAATTGAAAATAATGTGGGCATCTAGAAATGCAGCTCATGATCTCATATATAATTTCTGCTGCATTAGTTGGGAAGTGGAGGGGGAAGGCACTCAAAGCTGAATGCCAATAGTGAAATGGAGGCAGTTCTGTAAGCAGAACAGCCATGTATTTAACAGCAGCCACAATAACCCATCCTCAGAATGAGCAGGAGAGTCTTGCAGATGCAGGCCTGAGGACACCATTGTGCTAAGAAAGAGTTGGATGGGCTTACAGAGTCCCACACACCCCATAGAGCAGTGTTTCTGAACCTCAGCAACTTTAAGATGGGGAATTCTGGGAATTGAAGTCCACACATCTTAAAGCTGCTGAGGTTCAGAAACACTGCCATAGAGTGTGGGGCAGTGGCAGACGGCAGCTCCGAGCTGCAGTTCCTGTGGGCAGGAAGGGGCGTAATAGTGGAGACCAAATGGGCTTAAATGTAAACTCTTAACTCTTGTACTCTGTTGGCTGTATATATCAAGAACTGGTTCCTCTGAGCAGCTGGTTAATTTATAATCCCAGAAGTTAAGAGGAAGAAGCTTGGGAGATGCTGGAGCATAGAATGAGTGTGAACCTTACTCCTGGGTAAATGTGGAAAGCTGCTCTTATTATCTCCTCTGATCTCCGGTGGGGTTCACATGGGCTGATTTCAGACATCTAATGGTTCATGGCTTAGCTAAGGCATATCCTGAGGTCTTGGAGGAAGTACTAAAGAATAAAAAGTTCTTCTAAGCATACACAGAGTCCCTTCCTTTTCCACTTTTCCCATCCTGGCACCTTTGAGCATGGCTTTTGGGAATTTGGGGCGGCACAGTATGTGCCCAAAATATGTGCAGGGCACCTCAGTGAGTCCCTTCCCTCTGGGGATGGTGGAGAAGTAGGTCAGGCAGGTTTGGGACTCAGCTATGATAAACACGTACAGAGTTCACTTTTTGGGCAGCTGGCCTTTTCAAAACAAGGCATCATTAGGTTCTGCTATATCTTGTTCCGGTTTCGGCTGGTACAGGGTGTGAGCGGCATTTGTTCCCAGGGGCAAGAAACTTTCTAACTTTGTCGGCTGTTTGCATTCCTCCAGGCTTGGCTCATAACCACAGAAGGCATAAAGCACAAAAGCTTCTGGCAGCCGCCACAGTCGGATCATACAAGGCACGGCGATTGGCAGGCGAGACACAAATAATGACAAAGTGGGACCTGGACATTTCACCCGGTGACCAAATATAGCCCCTGCCCGCCTGCCCCACCAGCAATCAGACGGGGACAGGCTGGGCTATTCTGGTGCTCGCCCTGTCCTGCCACCCCCTGTCTGCCTGCTGCTGCTGTCTGACCAAAGGAACCCCCCGGATTGGAAACATGGGGCATCCAAATGGGCATCCCTGCTTTCCAAAGTCTCCATCACAGCTCTGGGGTGGAGCCCCAGCTTTGCAGGAAGGTGCTCCCAGGTGCCTGCAGGTACGTCTGGCAGGACCCGGCATCTGGGTGCCTTGAAGGGGTGCTGGGCCTCCCATTCCAGGGTCAGTTTTCCCCACCTGAGTGTAGTTTCAATTTAACCCCTATGGCTGGGCATCTGGGAGGTGTGGTCCAAACAGATCACATAGATCCCACACTGGGGAGAGCTGGTCTGTATGCAGTGGCAGAGAATCACAGGATCCTGGAGTCAGAAGGTCTCTTGGGGGTAGTCTAACCCAACCCCCTGCCTAGTGCAGGAACCCTCAGACCACCCTGGAGAAACGGCTGTCCACCTCCAACAATGGAGCCGCCCCAACTTCGGGGGTGGGGGAGGCTGTTCCATCCCCCCACAGCACTCACAGCTGGGAAATTCCTCCTCAGTTCCAGGTTGGGCCTCTGTAAGGCTTTCACCTACAGATGCCTGCCCCAACCCTCAGGTACCAGGGAGAATAAACCCACTCCCTCTTCCCCGTGACATCCCTTCATGCACTGAAAGATGCCACCCCGTCTCTCTTTGGCCTTCTCTTCTTTAAGTTAAAGGCCAAGCTCCACTCTCTGCAGGGTTTAGCCTCCGGGCCCATCTGCACCCTCATTGTTTTTCCCAGCATGCTTTCTGGGTCCTCGGCATCCCTTTTGTGTGGTGGCACCCTGAACTGGACAGAATATTCCAGGTGGGTCTGACCAGACAGCCAAGAGCGGACGCTGTCACTCCTGCTCTTGCGTCGTGTAGAAGCTGCTGCTGCCATTAATCGTGGCTGCCCTGAGGGCTATTTCTGCATGCGGCCTTTGAAAAGTATACAATTCCTTTCCAACCAAGAACAGAACAAAGCAAAGCTAAGGACAGTTTGAGCATTTTAACATTTTCTGGCATATAATCAATCAATCAATCAGCTGTGACTGGTTGGCTGTCACCAACCTGCAATAAATTAAATAAGCCAGGATTGCCTGGATTCAGGTGTTATACTGAACCAAGAACAATATGCAGACCTCACTGGTTGGGTTTATACAGTTTGCTAAGCCAGAAAGGAGTAAACTTGATTTTGGTTTAGCGTGCTGTGCAAACTGTTTACGAGACCTGCTTTTTGGAACCAACTGCTGTTGGATCACTTTAAAGTATCCAGTTTCCCATCATACAAACTGCAGTGTTGGGTGTCCCTTCCATGATGAAAGGAGCGGCTTCCTGACATGTTTTCAGGCCTACTGCCTATCCTTTGTGGGTTTCCTGGTGGTCTCCCATCCCATCCCAATACTAACCAGGTCTGACTCTTGTTAGCTTTTCTTGATCAGCCAAGGTCAGTCACAGGGGGCTGCCCAGGGTGTGTGTGTAAAAAAAGTCAAGATGGCAGCTACAACCATGTGATCAAAGCCCACTCCTTTTTAATGTCACGATGTGTGTAAAAAGGGTGCGCTTTATGGTTGTGGTTGCCATCTGGGCTTCGCTGACCGCTCTGCAGACCCCTCGGTCGGCCAGGTGCTTCATCGTCTCCTCCTGTCGCTGCCTCTCTGGGAGGCATTTGTGGCCTCCTTGGAGCAGGTGGGTGCCGTGGCCCCGGATCCTCCTCCAGATCCAGAGGCTCCAGAGCAGAAGGTTACCAGCCAGCACTGGGCCAGATGTGCTGTGGACATCCACCTTACGAAGGCCAAGGGTGCTCAGCAGCCTCAGCACGTCCTCCGCTGAGCGGCCAGTGAGAAGGCGGCTGCGGCTGAAGAGACCCCGCTGCAGCCTCAGGAGACAGAAGCGGCAGAGATGTCTGTTTCCAAACCCCTCGCCAGGGTTGCACGTTGACTGCACAGCTGGCAGGGAGCCGAGTTTTGCTCCTTAACCTGAAGGGCTTTTGCAAGGGCACTAAACATTCCGAGACGCTTTGCAAATCCAGACAGACGAAGTGAAACGAACCTCTAACTTTTCATCTGCACTAGTACCCCTTCCCAACCACACCCAGGGTGACTTGAACTGAGCCACCCTGTCCTCCCCCGGCCCCACCCTGGCCCGTCTGCCCCTTTCTCTGGGGCATGTTCTGCTTACTCACAAGTCCTCTGCTCCAGACCCACTGAGCACTGCCCAGAGGGTGCGGGACAGGGGCTCTTTCCCAGGGCTGACTTGGCCGGCGGTGCAGAGACACGGTGCCAGTGAGGCCAGAGAGGGACCGTGGGCTTTGGGGTTGCAGCAGAAACCTCAAGTTTACAGGCAGACCCATTTTCTGAGGTAGTCAGTGATGATGCAGGGCAGAGAGGCCTTTTCGCTGGTCTGGCTGATGGGGAGGGAGGGGGTGGAACCCCAACACAGGGTCTGACACAGCACTTTGATATCACCGGCCAAGAACGTGGCAGGCATTTCAGGGTGCTGAGTCATGCTTTGGGGCTGAGCCTGCCAGGGAGCTCTGCGGAGGAGCAGGCAGTGCAGCGGCTGACATAAATGCCCCCTCCACTCCTGCCCGCCTTCCTGGCTGAGGTGATGCAGCTGAGCCTGGAGAAGGGGGGATGAGGAAGGAGGCTGTTGATGTGTGCTGGTGGCTGCCTCCTCACCTCGGCAAGCAGGTTAATGGGGGCGGGGGGTGGGTGGGCACAAGCAGCGAGGGACTACAAGTCCCTGTCTTCAACTCATGAAAAACCTAGAGGGCTAGTGGCTATAGCAAGGAAGAGTGGAAGGCAGGGCAGGTTTTCTGAGAAGGGAATGGGGGGCAACCAGCCACGGAGAAAGTGAGGTAGCCCCTCTCCAGAGGGCAGAAGGGAGGTCACTCTGGTTTTTAAAGGATTAAAGGCTGGAATCCTGTGTTTTTTCAATGCTTTGACCAGATATTTGAGGAAATATGGTGGGCCAAGGGTCCGAAGCACGGCTAGGGCCTCTCTTCTGTACTCTGGAGGGAGGCAGAAGTAATCAAAGGGTTAGAGGAACTGGAGTGGAAAGGTGGGCCGGGGAATCTGCAAGAGCCTTGGGATGCCTAGTTGTTGGGGGAGGTGGAGAGAGAGGGATACAATGTGACGGCCCCCTCCTTTATCAGTCATGGGTGGGGTGAGGACAGGGGAGCGATCTGGCTGGCCACTCTGGGAGGCAGGATGCTGGGTCAGAAACCCTCTGTTAGGGACCCCGGGATGTTGCCTTTCTGTCAGTGGACAGACCCACCATATGGGGCAGGCTTCTTCTCTTCCCCTGCCTGGAAGCATGGAGTTTGTAGTCCAATGAGCCAGATTAGAGAAAGGTTCCTGAAGCAAGCATCTGCCTCTTCCAGAGACCTCCAGGTTCCTGAAGGAGGCAGGTAACAGCACTGAAAGCTCCTTCTCAGCTGCTCATGATGAATAAACCATCAGCCTTCTGAAAACAGGCTGATTAATCCCAGCACAACACACGCTTGGGCGCAGAGCACCTTCTTTCACCGCCACGAACGTGCCTATCTGTGCCCGTCCTTTACAGCATGGAGTGGCACTCCACCTGGGCCTGAGGTTAAATTGAGAGGGAATGCCAGAAGAACCATGGTCTACCTACATCATCATTAATGTTTAATAAAGCATTTGAAAGTTCCTGTTGGTGTAGGGTTTTCAAATAGGCAAGCTCCTGCCTGCATGTTTCCAGCTGAAAAGCTGTACAGTGTTTCAAAAGAGAAATGAAAAGTTGGTTTTTATTTGAAAAGTACAGTGCAATCTTTTGCAGGGTTCCCAAGGAAAACATCCCACTGAATTCAGTGGGGATGTTTTGACTTGTAGTTTGAGGCATGTTCCTGTAATTAAACATACCACCAGCCCTCCTCAAACATTAGTGATGCCTTGTTGGCACGTTAAATTAGGAGTGGGTTTCTAGCCTCCAGACATTTGGAACAAGTGAAGTGCCTCTCAGGAATCCTTGGGGCTCCCGTTTTTCCTGAGAAATAACCCAACAGCTGCCTGATGCCCTCCGTATCTGTTGGTTGGTCAGACTGGTGCCTTCTCTCTCCCTCTTTCGTGGCATGTGCTTCGGCTGGACAGGAGTCTCCCTTGTTGTGAGAGATGTGCAAGCACTCAGCCATGACTTTTGCTGGCTGCACATTATGTCTCAGACTCGCCTTCCTTCCTCTCCCAGCTGACATAAAAACACACATGTTTCTCCGACTTCTGCCTGTCACATGAGCTGGAAGGAAAAGGCTGGGCAGCAGGAGGGAGTGTGTTTGTGCGTGTGTGTGAGTGTGCAGCCTCTGTGCCTGTGGTGGTGGGACAGGGAGGAATTGGCTCAGACACTGGAAATAATCCGCACATCAGCAGTAACAAACCTGCAAGGTCAACCTGGCTCTTCCTGAGCAAAGCGGGCTGTTGGTGGGAGGGGAGGGAGCGCTGTGAAGGCTGCATGCAATATGCTGTCCATAGGCCAGGTACGGCGACTTCAGTGAAACCCACTGAGACCCCCATCCCTGCTGGCACCATTGGAACATGCCAGGAGGGCATAAGAGTGCACGGCAGGGTTTCTCCCCCAGGCTTCCGTGGCACCCGAGGGTTCCACGAGAGGTCATCAGGGGTTCCCTGGGAGATCACGATTTATTTAAAAAATTATTTCAAATCTGGCAACTTCACATGAAAGAGGTAAGTTTCATGCTTTATTTTTAGTTTAAGAACACTGTTTGTGCATAGATACAGGCCTATCCACTGAATGAATGTAATAATTTTGTAACTTCCAGCCTGTATTTGAGCCTGAAGGTGCAGGGGCTCCTCGAGGCCTGGCGAATATTTCAAGGGCTCCTCCGGGGTCAAAGGGTTGAGAAAGGCTGGTGTGGGTGTGGGTGGAGTGGGGTGGAGGCAATATTACAAATAATCTGGGTCTGGTACATGGGAAGGATAGGGACCCGCCACCCTGGAGGCCACCAGCCCATCTGCGGAGCTCCATCTCTGGCTCCGACGTGGCGCTTACCGAGGACGTGCCAGGCGGCTGGGCTGGAGGAGGAACAAAAGCGGACAGGCTGACCTTTGGGGTCGGCCAGAGCGAGAGCCTGGGGCGGGTGAGGAGGGCGTCCGTGGCCGGAGAGGGCTCCGGGGCAGCGAAGGAGGGCGGGCGGGCGTGTGCCCGGCTCAAGCCTTCGCCGTCCCCGGATGCTCTCCCAATTCCTTCATTTTATTCCTTAAAATCAGGACCGTCTGCGGGGCTTTTCCGAGGCTCCGTTCTATTGCGCAGCGCCGGATGACCCGCTTTAGTAGCGCTCGGCCCTCCGGGGACGAGGAGGGGAAGAAGGGCAACGGAGCCAGGTCGAGCGTCCGCCGGGAGGACACGGGGGGGGGGGTCGCAGGGCCCGGGAGTGGGAGCGAGCACCATGGGATTTGTAATCCAACGCATCGGGGCCGGCTGCCTGCGCGCGCTGGGGCTCGTGGTCCGCGGCGGGGTCTCGCTCGCGGCTCCGCAGACCACGCGGCTGGCAGCCTCGCCGAGCAGAACAAACAACCCGCCGTTGCCCGGCAACAGCGTTCCATTCTCCGCTCGCGTCACCGTTCGTTTGTTGACGTTTCCGGGCAACGGCGCCGCTACCTTGACGACGGCCGGGAGGGGCGGGGCTTCCCCAGGCCGTGGCAGCCTCCTTCGGGGCGGAGCCGGCGGGCGGGTGGTCCCTGTCGCGTCTGGTCCGTTCGGGCCGCGTTCCCGGTCGTGAGAACGGGGCGGAGGAGCGGGACCGGGGCGGGGGGTCCCCAGGAGCTCGGCACTGCGGGGGCCCTTCGCGTGAGCCCCGAGGGAGGACGGCGCCCGGCCAAAGCCCTGCCGGCGCCTCCGAGTTGCTTCCCGTGGGAGACGCCAGGCCCCGTCCAGGCCCCGGTGCTGTTTCGGGTCTGAACCGCGAGCTACTGTTGCCACGGGAAGCCCCGTCCGTTAGGAGGAGGAAACCCCCTGTCGGGGATGCTTTGGGGCCATTAGGAAAAAAGGTCCCGCCTCGCCCTGGCCCGGACTCGCGGCCCGGGTCCAGCCTGGCTCCGGCTGCTGGGGCGAGAGTGCTGTGGCCCACTACAAGGCCCATGGTGCCCTCCTTCGGGGGAACGGCGCTTCTGAGCCTTTTCACCTTTTCAAAACTGGCACCGCCCAGAAGGACGACCTTACCTGGGAGCCTCCCTGCGGGTGGGGCCAGGCGGAGAAGAAAACCATCGGCCTCGGGGCTTTCGAAAGACCCAGGTTCGCTTTTGAGAGAGGATAGAAATTACTGGCGGTGGAGGAGGTAGGATTCCTACACGTTTCCTTGCTGCGTTGATGCGTTGGGCTAAACCAGTCTGTTGACTGCGGTTTGCTGAACGGGCTGTGACCGGCTGGCTTCACGCAACAGAACCAGCCCCCTAGAAGGAACCTGGCTGCTGGGGGAGGGGTACGTATGCTCAGCGGCCTGTGCCAGCTGTTCCCCGTCTGGCACCTGGGACTCTGCTTTGGAATCGCCCAGCAGCGTGGCTTGGCTGCAGCTGAGAATCCTGGGAGTTGCAGTCCCCACATCTGGAAGGGGCTTCAGAACAGAGCGACACAGGGGCAAATGACTGCCCTGCCTGTGAAATGTTGCACTGGAAGCTTTCATTTTCACTGTGCAGTCACCTTGTGTATTTAACTAATACTGTATTCAGAATATGTCCTGAGAAATGCTAGGCTAGAAAAAAATAGAAACTGGAATTAAAACTGCTGGGAGAAACATCCATAGATAGATAGATGATAGATGATAGATAGATAGATAGATAGATAGATAGATAGATAGATAGATAGAGATAGATAGATAGATAGATGATAGATAGATAATTCAAATTTTGCTACCGCCCATCTCCCCCAAAAGGGGGACTCTGGGCGGTTTACAATAAATTTACAGATACAGATTTACAGATACAAATTTACAGATATGCTGATGATTCTACTCTGATGGCTGGAAGTGAGGAAATCTGAAAGTATCCTCTTGAAGGTGAAAAAGAGTTTTAAAGCTGGTCTGCTGCTTGATATTTTAAAAAGTAAGGTTATGTCAACAGGCAATGCCAACCTAATGCAAATAGAGAGAGAAAAGTGGCAGCCTTTATCTTTCTAGCCCAAGAAATTCACAGGATAAATGGGGGGAGATACTTCAGCCTTTCTCAACCTTTTGACCCTGGAGGGACCCTTGAACTATTTTTCAGGCTTTGGGGAGCCCCTGCTCATTCAGGCTCAAATATAGGCCAGAAGTTACAAAATTATTCTATTCGTTTCATGGGTAGGCCTGTAGATATGCATTAACAGTGTTCTTAAACTGATAATAAAGCACAAAGCTTACCTCTTTGATGTGAAGTTGCCCGGATTTGAAATAATTTTTTAAATAAATTGTGATCTGCCAGGGAACTCCTAGTGACCTCTCATGGAACCCGAGGGTGCCACGGAACCCTGGTTGAGAAATCCTGCCAGGAAGATGGATTTTTCTCTACAAGTTCACTGTGGGGCATGCTGGGCTGGTGAGCTTTCGTGGCTGAGGATGGACTGGAATTCCCAGAGGGTGCACTGACCTTGTGGCCATTGGAGTCAGGGTGACAGTGTGGACTGGGGCCAGGGAGATGTATGCCCACCCTCTGGGGCAGTGTTTCTCAACCTTGGCAGCTTGAAGATGGGTGGACTTCCAGAATTCCCCAGCCAGCAAGGAAACACTGCTCTGGGGGCTCAGATCTTGCCCCCCTGATCTCAGGTTTTGGATTTTGACCTGGCAGTTGTGGACCTCAAAGCCCAAATTTGCCCTCTTTCAGAGAGGACAGTTAGCCTGGGGTGCATTGGCTCTTAACATCACCCACTGGCTCCAGGGTGATGCTCAGTCCACAATGGAGCGTTCAGATGCGTCACCCTTTGAATGTACAATGTGGGCCTGCAATGGTGTAAATAAAAATCCTTGCAACAGCTGGTGCATAAACCCAGCTGCGCACGCAGGGTTTTGTGAAAACGCTCAGCATCTGGGAACGGCATTGTGGGGGGAGCAAGCTGCATCTTTGGTGGGTGCGAGCGTGTGGGATTTCCAGCGTAGGGCAGAAACAGGATTCCCTGTCTGGGCGAGGGTGTCAGGGAAGGGCAGCAGCAGAATTTGTGTGTGAAAGGTGATTGCAGGAGCTGCACATTCCCTGCCTCGCGTGCCAGGAACGGCTGGCAGCTGCAGCGGCACCCTGGCTGTTCCCCTCAGCTGCAGGCTCTGGCCCCTGCCCAGCAGAATTTGGCCTCTGGCCTCAGTAAACAACAACAGCCGGAATTGGAAGCCGAAACTTGTTGCTAAGAGATGGGTGTTTTGCTCCTGAGAAAATGGGGCCTCCAGCGTGAGAACGGGGGTGGGGGGCAGGGGGAGAAAGCAAAGAGGGCAAACGGGTATCAAAACAAAAGGGTGCAGACCAAAACAAGGCTTTATGCTGTGGCCCCTTTTCTCCTGTTCCCCAAATCATTTGGAATTGGTCCGTCCAATGTGGGTTATAGTCTTTCCTCACTGTGTGCTGGGGGCTCTCCTCTGCACCCCAGAAAAGGAGTAGGGCTAAGCGGCCCTCCGAGCACCCCATGGGGCATCCTCCCCTGGTTCCAGAGGCTTATACCTCCTTACTCTGGGAGTGCAGGGCAGCCCCTGTAGCCCCCCTGCCTCCCATTTTCCCACCACAACCACCTCTGGGGTGGCTGGGCCAGGGGAGAATGTGGGACTTGCCTGAAGGCTCCCTGCAGATAGGAGAAAAGCCCCAGAAACCCGAGGGGTGCCTCTGGGCAGCCGCTCTCTCGGCCTGACCTCCCTTGCAGGGCCGTTGTGGGCATGACATCTGACAGTGCTCTGACTTGACACTTGATGGCAGGGTGTGGTTGGTTTGCGCGGCTGAGCCTGTGGTACCACATCGGCCCACTTGGTGAGCTGGCAATTTGGTGTATAGCGGGAACCGAGAAAAGGGGTTAACTCCCTTACCACGGTTGTGGTGCAGGTTCAGCCAAAATGTGGAGTTAATCCAGGTTAAATAATCTAGGCCAGTGTTTCTCAACCTTGGCCACTTTCAGATGGGTGGACTTCGACTCCCAGAATTCCCCAGCCAGCAAGGAATTCTGGGAGTCGAAGTCCACCCATCTGAAAGCGGCCAAGGTTGAGAAACACTGGCCTAGGCTGCCAAGGGAGGGGTGCAAGAATCCAGGCTAAATGGAGTCTGGGGCAAGCGGCTTGACCCTCACCATAATTGCTAGCAGCGCTTCCCCACCCCAGCTTTCTCTTCCGGTTGATGGCTGTCCTTGTAGAGCTTCCAAGGCAGCCTCCTTTCTTTCCATTTTACAGATGGGAGAAATGTGGTGGGAACAAAGAGCCTTTGCCTGCCGAGCTGTGAAGGGGTCGGAACAGTAAAAGAGGCCCCGGATGGTGGCCTTCCAGGCCAGGCATTCTGAGCACTTCTGCTGCTGCCGGGGGCAGGGATGGTGGAGCGGCCTCGTCTGCAGAGCGCACTGTGGCAGCCGGGGGAGCAGGCAGCGTGTGCCGGGGGAGCAGGCAGCGTGTGCCGACATGCACCTCCAGAACCTGGGCACTTCCTCTTTTCTTTCCTGACCCAGCCCTGGGGGGTGGGGGGGCCGGTTTGCATGGAAACGTGGGCGTGGGAGTTTTTATTTTAATAATGACTGTTTTACATTTTAATGATGATTGTTCCTACATATTTATGGGTTTATCTAATTGTTGTATGCTGCCCAGAGTCATTTTGCGAGATGGGAGGCCACATAAATCTGATTGATTGATAAATAAATAAATAAATGTGGAGAGGGTATCTGCCATGCAACCCCTTTATTATTTATCACAATTTTTAAATTGCCCAGTAGCTGAAGCAGTCCAGGTGGTTTACAATAAAGAAGAAATAATGCAGCTCAAGCTAAAATATACCAATAACATCAAATAAAAGATGCCATACAAATCTGAGGGCAGCAAGGCGTTCCAATCAAAATAGAATGCAATTAAAATATAACTTCAGAGTCACCCAAAATGATGCTAATGTGGGCACTATCAAGCCTCTTCGGGGAGGGCATTTCGTAAAAGGTGGGGCCACTGCAGAGAAACCTCTCCCTCTTGTAGAGGCCCACTTTGCATCCCGGGGGAGGGACTCTCCAGAAGGTCTGAAGGTCCCAGCAGGGTGGCGGGGGTGGGGTGGGGTGGGGGGAGGTGGCCAGCTTCTTGGGCCTCTTTAAATCATCAGCAGCAGGAGGATGTCCAGCCAAGGAAGGAAGGCTGCTTGATCAAAACGTGGGACCGTATAGCACCCAATCCTACATTTGAGAAAAAAACAGGAGTCCCCTACAACACGCAGTGCAAGGACCGTCACAGCCACCATGCAGGACAGGCAGGCAGAAGACGAGCCAAGCACACCCACGAACACCAACTGGCAGTCAGGAGACACGACGAAAACTCCTCAATCGCACAACACAGGGACAGACTCAACCACAGTTTCAGCTGGGAAACTGTGAGCATCCTGGACCAAGCTAACTCCAAAAACGCCAGGGAATTCCTGGAAGCCTGGCACTTGGACACACCAGCCATCAACAGTCACACAGAGATAGGCCACATTGATACACCATTCAAGAGAGACAATAGAAAAGCTGAGAAGGAAACCAAAGGACCAGAACGCATCCTCGCCAGCAGCCAGCGCCCAGAGAAGCAGGGATTAGCACCAGGCAAGCAGCCCGTCAGGAAACAATGCCCCAGTCAGGGAACTACCAAGGAGAGAACAACGCCCCCACCAGCACTGGCCGGGCAGGCGACTGCGTATAAACAGGGGGCAACCCCACCCTCCCCAGCACTGATGATGCAACCTAGGTGGGTAACGCAATGCCTGCAAGCCAACAGCCAGGCTCAGAGCGTGCCAAGGAGCACACCACACTACATTCCTTGCATCCTTCAGCCTCAGTGGGCCACACGCCGTCTCTCCTGCCTGCTCCTGGCGCCTCTCCTGCTTTTCTCACTCAGGGTCAATGCTTGACCTTGGTACACCTCCTCCCCCTCTGGGCAACCGTGCCACTGGCCCGCCCATTGCCCTGCCCTGCCCTGCCCTGCCCACCCTACAGGCAACGGAGAAGGGGGCTGAGGGGGTCAGAGGCACGGCAGGAACCTCCCTGGAAGAGCCGCAAAATGGTCCCAGGGACAAGCCAGCGGGATCAGTCTTTTCCCACCCTCCCGGGAGTCAAGCCCGACTCAGGCCAGCTAGCGAACTATGGCACCACATTCTCCAACGTGTGTGTGTGTGTGTGTGTGTGTGAGAGAGAGACACACAAAAGGATGCAGTAACCCAGTTCATGGCAACGCTCCCCTCCCCCGCCCCAGAAACTGCAATCGCGGGTGGCCTCTGCCGTGGCCCCATCCCTGAACCAGCCCACTTGCCCCTTGCCCCTTTCTCGCGGGGCGACCGCTTGCCCCGTCCCGCTGCGCCAGGCTCATAGGGCCCTTCCGGGCAGCTCCGACCAACAGGCGACTTAAACTACCCGCAGCTGCCTCGCCCGGCCCCAAGGGCACCTTCGGAGAGGGAGGCCCGGTAGGGCCACCTACGGACCCCCTGATGCGGATCGGGCCCCCCCCCCGTGGGCAGAGACGGGACCCCCACCGCTACCGGGAAGGCGCCGTGACCTCCGCGCTCCTTCAAACTTTCAGCTGGGTCGAGGGAGCGAGGCCGTCGGGCGCCCTCTGGCGGCGAAACCGGGACCGGTCATTTCAGGTGGACGCTGGGCCTCGCCTCAGCCGGGGCGCGCCTGCTGGAAGGGCTGCAGGGGGCGACGGGGCCCCCGAGCAACTGGGCGGGCGCTCCCGGGAAGGCCCCCGAGCAACCCCGCTGCCCCCCCCGGGGCGGAGCCCGCCACCCCGTCCTCCCTCCGGCCGCGGGCCTGCTGGGAAGAGGGGGCGGAGAGCGTCGGCAGGGAACTTCGTCGCGGATCGCGGCGGGGAAGAACGCGGGTCTGCGGGTCGGGAGTCCTGCGGCTCCGGCCCGGCTGGAGGGCTTGATCCGGCCGCGGGCCCGGGGTGGCCTCGACCCACGGCTGGGCTGCGCCGCGGCGCGCGTGGGGCAGAGGCTGCCGGGGCCGTTCCGGGCCGCGTAAGCCCCGCCGGCCTCTGATTCAGCCCGTGCGCCTCGCGCCCGCGTCATCCCGGCCGGGCCGCAGCTCCGGAGGATGCTATTTCTGGCGCGCCGGCTCTAAAATTAGCGCGGGGGCCGGTGCTGCTCCCTCTTGCGCGCTGCGCGTCAGCCGCGCTATTCATAGCCGCTGCGCCTCGCGCGCTCGCCCGGGAAGCCGCGGCCCGCCGGACCGAGCCCCGCCGCCGCCGCCGCCGCGGCTGACGGCATTCCGCCGCCCCTTCTCCTTCGCGGCCGGCCGGCCGGCGGACCGGTTTCACGCGCGTCTCAGCGTGGAGGCGCGCACGTCTCCCCCCCGCCCCGTAGGGTACATTCACAAGTGACGCGGAGAGCACGCCTCCCTGTCTGGAATGAGTCACCGGTGAGGTAAAAGTCGGCCTCAGGCTGATGAGGGGCTCGCGGCGTCTGCGCCTTTTACCCAGCTGGTCCGCGAAGTTAAAAACAGCACAGGGAGGCATGTAAGCCGCGTCATGCCACGTAGAGCCTCCTTGGGCAGAGGCAGTGTACCCGGACGGCGGGAGCCGGCAGGGCCTGGGCTCGCTTTGCACCGCTTCCCGTCAGTCCCCGCGTTTCGGGGCTAAAGCCCTCTGTGTGTGACCGGTCCGCCTGGCAGCAGGCGGGAGAGCGAGGCAAACTCGGGCCTCCCCGCTTCGGGGCCTTTTGAAGCTCCATGGAGGACCCGCCGGGCATTGGCCGTCCTCGCCGGTCCCAGGGCCGCGGTCCTGCCTGCGCAGCAGGTTTGAAGGCTGCACTCCGAAAGGGGAGCGCTTCTCAGGGGTGCAGGGCTGGTTGTGGGTGAAGGGTGAGGCAGTCCGGCCCTCTCGGAGAATCCCAGGGAGGGGAGGCTGCCACCAACGCGGTGCTTTGCAGAGCTACCCTTTGAGAAGCCAGGGATGGCTCGCTTCTTATTCGGCCCCGACGGGGCCTCCGCCAGTGGGGCAGACGCAGGCCGGCCTGTGCGGAACCAGTAAGGGGGTGTGACTTTGCCGGATGTTCTGGGAGAAGGTGCTGCTTCCAGGGCGGGGAGGGTGTGGTGGGGAAGGGTGCAGTGCTGGGGGGTTCTGGGTGCCCACCAACAGAATGCCCAGGGGCAAGGGGCAAGGACTGCCGCTCCCCTCCTTGTCCTGCTTGGGGCTCTGTATGGGAACCACTGCCACCTTCTTCTCTTCCAGGAGAGAAGAACTGACTCTCCCCAGAACTGTGTTTGCAGCTGAAGGTCCCTTATTTATATCAATCTTCAGTGTAGAATAAAATCGGAGCTGAAATTAGAATACTGAAGAGAGATTCGTAGCCACTAGATGGTGCCTTTTACTTTAAGAGTCTGTGTGTGTGTTTCTAAATTGCTGCACATAGTGTGCAGCATGTCCAGCACATGGTGAATCCCCCGGGGGCCATGACAAGGCCCTTGCCCTTCATCTTGCAGCAGAAGAGCAGGAATTTCTCTGTCCCAGGAGCATCCCTCTGTCTTCACTGACCCACCGATGTTGCCAGCGGGCTGGGCACATCAGGCCCAGGGATTACCCCGAGCCAGGGCCTGTGAGTACAGCCTTCCATTGGACCCATGGCTGAGACTGATCCTGAGGGCTGCCACGTAGAGGCAACTCCGGCCCAGCAGAGCCAGAGCTGACCTGCCTGGACTGCTCCGGAAGGCTGCTGGACGCAGCAGTTGGCTGAGCAGGTGCAATTCTGCAGCCACCGGTGACTTTGTTTCTGCCTGCAGCGCACTCCCTCTCTGGAATAATCTGCCTGTGCTCATGCTGGGAGTTCTCACTTTACTGTGAATGAACCTCATGGACTTCTTTTTGGTGGTTGGGATCCTTCTGCCTCATTTCCTGTTTTCCTTTCCCTCAGCAGCTCAGGCTGTGATTGTGGACATGGTTGGCTGTCCTGAAGTACCTCCTGGTGGCCAGCAAAGGGCTGTCCTGGAAGGGGGTGAGAGGCATGTCTGGTGGGGCTGGTCACCTCCCTGCTGCTGGTCTGCCTAGGCTGACCAGGCTGCTGGTCTGCCTAGGCTGACCAGCTGAAGCCAGCCCGACTGAGGGGCAGCTGCCTTCTGGCTTGGCCTTTTGGCCAGCTGAGCTCGAAATATCTGCTCTGCTTGCTGTGAATTCCTGTAGGATGGATTTGAGACAAGCTTCCTTAGACCCTGGTGACCTTTTTTTGTGGACTAAAATTGTGCTTCCCAGCTTGGCCTCCTCAAGATACCTTATGAGAAAAACGCTCATCCTCCCTGGCTAGCCGGGTATGATCGGGGTTGTAATGGTGTAAGTTAAGGTCACTTGGAGGATATCAGGCTGAGGAAGACCTGGATGAAACCAAGACACTTACAATTCCTGCCCCAGGTGCTTTCTCAGATGAAGACCCCCGGGGTTCAGTAGAATTTCTTCGGAATCAGCAGAGAGGATTGCGGTTTGCAGACCCTTGCAGCCCTTGATTGGGCTTGAAGCTAAGTGGGGCCAGGCCTGATTAACCCTTGGATGGAAGGCTTTCAGGGAATCCCAGGACTGTAGAAGAGACCAAGAATTTGAAGTGTCCTGGAAGAAGGGAAAAACAAAGCCTGACTATGTCATCGACAGGAAAACCACCTGGATGACCTACCTATGTGGTTACAGAGACTGGAGACCCCTTTGCTATTTTATTGCTTCCCTCTTTTCAACCACGCAGATTCTGGTGAGAAAGTCTTGTGCACTTGCACAATGCAATTTTAGGGTTTTGCTTATCATAGCTTGTCTGATGCCCCTGGGCTCTGCAGCAGATGAGTGAAACTTGGTATAACATTTTCCTTTTTAAAAAAGTGATAGTTTGAAAATGTTTAATGACACAGTGAATTGGGCTGCAACCGAGAAAGACTCAGCAGTGTTAGCTCTGGAAATAGGGGTGCCGAAGTCAAGATTTTTCATCTCTTGATTCAACCCCCCCTCCCCAAAAGTTTGAGAGATGGCTAGGAAGGGAAGAAGGGCAGAATTTGGAGAATGGCAGCTGTGGCTTTTCAGATTTTTTTAAAAAGGAAGGAAGGACAAGGGCTAGAAAATTAAGGCCAGCATGCAGGGGACCCCCATCTCAAGCTGGGGAGAAAGTTACACACATGGGAGGGGTGATGGGGCCCTTAACAAAAGTTTTCCAAGGGCTGGTGCAAAGGCCTTTGTGCTTGTCAGCAGAGAGAATTATGGCAGCTCAGTCTGGACCGAGGAATAATTGGCAGAGCTCTCGTCTGACCTGGCTTCGGGCACCCTGGAGCAATTCCATCATTCCAGGATTAGCCAGATGGTTAGCTGTCCTCCCTCTGCCCTCTGCCTCTATTGCTGCATAGTTATATTTCATCTTTTGACTTCTCTCCCCCCCTCCTTCCTTTTGGTCAAGTTTCTCTTCCTGCGCTTTGTACACATCAACCTCCCCTCCACCGGCCTTGGGGATTCCATGTGCAGAATGGATGGCGAAGTGCCTCCTCTCCCCCACCTGCTTTCTCCCAGCTCCTGCAAATGACCTTGGCTGCTGCCTCTTGGGAAGGGATGAGCTTCCCTTGTAAACACCCGTTTCACAGGCTTCAGAAGAAGGGCAGACGGGGTGTTCAGATACCTGGAGCTGGTGCAGCCAGGGCAAGGAAAGGCACCCTGAAGCTCTTCGCCCTGCCGCAAGAGCTGTGACTGAGAGGCAAAGTCAGCAAGCTGCGTTTGGGCATTCATAGCATTGCCCTGGCTGGTGTGGGGCACCGCCTCAAATGTGATAGATCTCCGGCCAAGGGCCCGGCCCCCTCTGTGCCAAGGTAGCTGACCAGATGCCTATAGTTCTGGCCATTGGCATCACCCTTCTGTGCTCTGATCAGAGGTGGAAGTCTGAGCCTGAGGGCGACGCTGGCTTTGGGCACTTGAGCAGGCAGGGGGCGGTGAAGATGGGTGTCTGGAAGATGAGGACTGGCCCTGTGCCAATGGCTTGTCTCCCAGGCACACAGCAAGCCCGGGAGCACCCTTGCGCTTTGTTTCCATGGAAGGCTGACCTGACCTTATTCTCCACGTCAGATCAGCTGTTGCCTGTGGCGTTTCTCAGGGCTGCGCAGCTTCCCCAGGGAGTTGGGCAGCCATTCCCACACTAGCCCCCAGCTCCAGGCCAAGCCCTTCCAGACAGGAGATCCTGAGAGAGAGCGAGAGCCATTCTTGCTGGTTTCAGGTTCACTGCGATGTTTTCATGAATTCAGGACCCTTTAAACTGGTTTGTGCAAGTGTATTTCAAAAGCTTGAAGGCTTGTTTTATCCCCCTTGAAATGGGACTGAAGGCTCAGGGACCTTGGGAACTGCAGTCCTGTTCCAGGCCTGGGACTCTGGAACCAGGAGTGGGGTGTAGAGGGAGGTTTTTTTTTGTGGGGGGGAGAATGCTGGTTGCCCAGCTCCCTTGCCAGCCTTCTCTTCCCTTGCAGCATGTCAAGCCATCAAACTCACCCCAAAGCACACTTGATTATGTGTCATTTCCTCCAAGCACACCAGGGACCCCAAAAGTAATTCCCTAGTTATTTTGCTGACCTTCTTAATAGAGCAGTTTCTCAACCTCAGCAACTTTAAGATGTGTGGATGCTTCAAATCCACACATCTTAAAGTTGCCCAGTTTGAAAAACCCTGGTAGGGGGCAAAGAGCCCCCTTGCCTTGCCTTGCCTTCCTCACAGAAACCCCCTTGTTCTGTTTGCAGCCTTTCCCTCTGGTTGCATCCAGCTGTGCCTGTCAAAAATAGCACTGCACTTTGGAAAACTCAGGGCAGCCTTTTGGGGCCTACTCTGAAGACTCACTAGGTTCAGCAAACCAATCCAAGATTCCTGGTGGTGGAAAAACGGTTTTATCTGGACAACCATATGCAACCTTTGGAATGTTGTTTAGTTTTTCCATGGGGCAGCAAATGGCGCTTCATCGCACACCCCACCCCTGTATCTGTGACAAGGGTGGCTCCACTCGCATCTGGCTGTGTTCACACATGTTTACCTGGGAGCGACCCGCTGACCTGTCAGCAGGTCAGGCTCGGAGACCATTGCTTATTCGGGGTGGCCGGGTGGGCTTAGCCTGCAGCAGGATCCCGCCACCCGTTTGTCACCTCAAGGGGCTCATCAGGTGAATCCGGTGCAACTGTGAATTCGGCTCCGGTGCGCGAAGGGGACGGGGGTGGGCCTCATGCACCTCTCCTCGCCCGAGGCCGCGCTCCCTTCCCCGCGCGGCGTTTGCTTTAAAGCCCCAGGTGGGCTTGGACTAGCTCAGGCGCTGCCAAGCGAACCGGGCCCCGCAGCTTCTTAGATGCGGCTGGCTGAACCGAGAGGGCTGGGGAGGCGAGGTGGGTAGCGGCGGCGGAACTCTGCCCGGACTGAAGGCAACTGCCTCCGGTGCCCCAGCCCGAGGGGGCGCCCGCAAGCCGACCCTCGGTGGCCGGCGAGGAAGGCGGCCTTTCCGCGGAGCTGCTTTCGCGGGGGCGCCGGCCCCCGCCGCTGATCAAAGCAACCTGCGGCCCCGGCTGTCGGCGGCTCCCAGATTTATGGCGGGTCATCAGCTCCGTCATCCGGCCCGCTCTGAGTCTTGCCTGGGCGCGACTGCGCTTCCCACAGCAGCGCTCCCCTGCGAGCGGGAACTCCAGCCAAGGCGGGCCTCTTTCGAGCCGGGAGCCGCGCCAGCCTCCGGAGCGTCCGGCAGCTGCATCCAGGAATTGAGAGGCGGCCGCGCAAACACCTGCGGAGCCTCGCCTGGCCTGGCGGACCCTCCGGGTTGCGTTTGAGGGCTGAACTGGGGGGCGGGGGGGCGCGGCGGCGGAGCGTCCGTTTTACTAGGCCGGGGAATGGTAGAGTGGGGGGGCGGGGGGCTTGCAGTTTGCCATCCGAAGACGAGGGTGTGGCCCCGTCGTCTTTCCGGGGGGAGCGTGGCTGCGGGTGATCTAATTAGCGCACCTGAGCCTGCTCTGCGCTTGTGCAGATTTTAAAGTACAGGGCTGAGTCTCAGCCCGTTAAAATTGTGGTTCCGTAGTTTCTACTGGAGTGTACGGTATTCACATTGGTTGGAAACATCTGTGCTGTACCTTTTAAGACAAAGCTGCTTCCCACAATAGATCGAGAACAGCAGGACGGTAATGGACAGAAATCTATGTTAAATGCTTGATACTATGCAAGGTCAGAAATGTTCCCTCAGAATCAAATCGATCAGCTGGGAGGAAGCAAAATGCCACCTTTGCTGCTCTTTGCACAGCCCTGCTGAAATCCAAGTGCTGGCGAGAGAAGCACTGAGGACAGACGTCTACCCTCCCCTCCCCAGTGGTTATTCTGGTGGGGGGGCAGTGCAGAGGGGCTGCACATCTGCAGTGGCCCTTCCTGGGTCCATGCAGCGCATTTCCGCTTTTCCCGTCCTGTGTCCACAGCCAGGGTTTTATGCATGGCCATAAAAGTGCAGAAGAATCTGGGGAGCCTTGCCAGGGAGGAGGGGTGCCACCTGCTTGCTGCCCATGTGCCTTTCCCCTGCTGGCCTGGGGCAGGCGCGCTTGACACAGAGGGTCTGGCGGGCCGCCCCTCCTTTTGGGGCTGGCTGGGGGTGGAGAGCGGCTCTGTTCCGGTGCATTCCTCCCTCGGAGGCCATGCCCCGTTCCCACTCCCCTCTGCCCCTTCTCCGCCTTCTTTTCCTCTGGGCTGGCCGCTGCTCCCTCTCGCTCCGACTGTTATTTGCTTTCCTCACTCAGGGAAGTGAATCTGAAGAGGAAAGGACCTCCGGCCCTGCCAGTCATCTACGGCTCTCGCCCGGTCAGTGCCTGCTGCTGCAGACAAGCTTCTGCCTCAACCTTGTTCTGTTAAATCCGACAACCTGCTCCCCCACCCGGAATTTGACCAGCTTGGATCACCGCCCCCTGCCCTTCCTGCCTAGCAGCTGTGAAGCCAGGATGAAGCCAGGCATGGTTGGGTACCTGCTGGCAGCTGCCCTCTTCTGCTCCACCCAGGTGAGGAAGTGGGGTGGCCCTTAGCGGGGATCCTGCCTGGACGTGACCTCTCACAGCCAGTTCCCAGCCAAAGAAGGGAAAGAACACCGATTAAATGTGTCCTCTAGTCAGGGTAACTACCGAAAGTTGTTTCTATGGTTGGAGAATTCACAGACACACAGCAGTAGCCGAGTATTAAATTGCCTCTGCAGCATTCCGCATGCTTTTATGCACCTCTGTGGAACAAAGCAGTAAAGAGATCAGGAGGGTGGATTGGGGGTGGTGGAAGGAGCCAGAAATTATTTCCGTCCTCCACAGTTGTGTCAAGCGTGACTCCTTCCCAAGCCAGCTTTGCCTTGCGAAAGAGGAGGTGGACGTGCTCGACTGAGGCAGGAGCTTTCTTAAAAAGTCTTCTTGGGTTCTGGGCAAGGCTTTCCACAAAGGCTGCAAGTGGAGAGCAGAGTGGTGGTCTGCTGTACATGCAGATGGTTGCGGGTTTAGTCTGGGGGAGGGCTTGAAAGAAGGGGAAGCCCAGGCTGCTGCTGCCACCTACTGAGGGAGAGGCAGAGATCGGGCCCTTCATTCAGGATGGATTGGGGCCCTGGTGCCAGAGCAATTCCTTTGCAGGAGCTGGTAGATGGCCAAGGAGAACAAGGGTACCACTGGGGAAAGGGGTCCCGCCACCAGCACCCTGTAGGCAGGCAGGCTGTAACCAAGTGCTCCTGACATAAATGGAGGTGAGACCAGCTAGTGGCATGGAAGGGGCATTCTGTGCCAGTGTGGCAGAAATTGCTTGGGTGTCTCTCCCTGCTGGGTGCAAAGGGGTGGCATTAGGGTTTGGGCCGAGATGCTGTCAGGACCAAACCTGGGGCCTTCTGAGGGTGACCCAGAGCCCCAGGAGTGGAGGGTCCCTCCCTCCTTCCCAGGACTAGAGCATCCCTTGTAGGGTCAGACCCCAAGCGCCTGTCCTGATGCTCTGGTTCCCCTGTGAAAGGCCAAGCCCACTGGTGGAGGGCTTGGGGTTGAGGGGGAAATGGTGGTCACCTCTCCAGGAGCCTTAGGTATCTTGGCACCTGGCCTGGTTGGCGAGACGGTGCCCGCAGCCACTTGGGGCTCTTGGGGCAAAGGCAGGTGTTGGAGGAGACCAATGGCTGCTTTGGATCTGGGAGAACTGGATTGCCCTCTAGTGGTCATCGGTGGCATAGAAGCCTCTGAATTTTAAACACCAGGGATTGCATTGCTACCAGTGGGCAGTGCAGCCAAGGGCAAGGCGATCGGGCAAGTTGTAAAATGTTCTACACAGGTGTTTTTCAACCTTGACCACCTTAAGAGGTGTGGACATCAACTTCATGCTGGCTGGGGAATTCTGGGAGTTGACATCCACACATCTTAAATGGCCAAGGTTGAAAAACACTGATCTATGCTATCTTGTGTTGTCCTTCAGCCTAGCTTTTCAGTGAAGCCCTTGGTCAGAACTGGCAGGCCATTGCTTCCGGGATCATGTCATGCTTGTTGTAAATCAACTTTACCAATCAGTAGTTACTAGAACTAGATAGTTATAATTTGCTCCTGGACCCAATTAAAAATAATTGACTTAATAACTCCTACACCAGCCCTGCCCTGCCTAGAGTCTTCCAGATGGGTTGGATATCAATTCTCATCAGCTTCAGCCAGCTTGGAATATGATCTGACCATACCTTGACACAAAGGTGTGTATATGTGCACTGGCTCCCCCTCAACCAAGCATTTAGCCACAGGGCTACACAGTTCCTGTGGGCAGGGTCTACCTGATTTTAATCTCAGTAGCCTTTGTTTGTGTCCCCCTCTTGGCTACAGGGGGGCTTATGGCACTGCAGGGAGAGGAGCGTCACAAGGTCTTGTAGGCATCTGTGAGAAGCCACTATGAGGTCATTGCAAGTTGGGGTCATGGTATGGGTGGCCCGATTTGCCCTGGGAGGTTGCAGCGGGTGGTGCGAATCCAGCTGTTGTGCAAAAACAGCTCCAGAGTCCTCCAAGGAGAGCAAGGGGTGCTGGCCGGCCACTTCAAGTCCTTCCCAGAGCGCTGCGGGGCAAGGCCAAGGCCAGATGGGTCCCTGGCAAGGATGCTGGATGGGATACGTGCTTGTGCCCACTGGACATTTTGATCATCTTGTGTGTGTGATGGTGTTAACTGCTGTGATCAGCAGATTCTGATAAGCATTTAACTAATAAGCAAGTGGCCAAGGATGTAACCTGCTCTCATGGCCCAAGACAAGCGACACTGGGAGGCCTGGCTGGGGGGCAGATGCAAGGCTCGAACTGTGGCACAGCTGCAGACATGGTCGGGTCTCACCGTTGGCACTTCCTGCATCTCTTCTCTTTCCTGCTCTCTGTGATGCATCTGGCTCACCCAGAGCCACATCCTGCAGTCTCTGCCTGCGAGCTTCCTAGCTCTGGTTCTAGCCCGGGAGGAAGATGCTGCTGGGATGTGTTGGGAGGAGGACTGCTTGGCTGGCCCATTGTCTGCCCACCCAAAACACCTGGCCAACCCAGGGGGACAGGAAAGGAAGCCGGGGGCCAACGATGTCTGCGGACGCTGCTTCCTTCCGCCTGACCTGAGGGCCAGCTTTGGGGCTGGAATCGACCAGACCCTTTGCTAACTGGGCCTTCCTTCTCTTGCAGGGCAGGTCACCTTCTCGGCAGCCACCAGCAGGAGGCAAGTACCCCATTCCCCCCTCTGAGATCTCATGTGGCGATTGGGGGGCTGCCCTAATTTCTAAACTAAACGATCAAACCGTTGCTCTTGCCCTTGAAAAGACCAGGTGGAAGAAAAGGGGACACCAGCCTGCTTAGGGCAGCTCTGTTCCTGTCCCTACGGCAGAGTCTCCGGGTGCCCCCCTGGCCTCCCTGCCAGCTGCACATCTGGGGCATTGGGGAAAGGGCTCCCTGGGCAGGGAGAAGGCCTGGCCCGGGTTGCAGATCCCAGCACATCTCTCGGGGATGAGGGGGCTGGGAGGCGTGGCCCACATAGTCCCCATCTTGCATTTTTTTCCAACCTGGGGGAGCGGCAGTGGAGAGCCGAGGGGCAGCAGAGCAGAAGGAAGGAGTTGGTTTCACAGCCACATGGGGCAGGGGAGCCCAGGGCCGAGGGCGGCGTCTGACCCCTCCCACTCCGCTCCCCAGTGGTGCCTTTTGAGGAAGTCTGGAGCCGCAGCTACTGCCATGCCAGAGAGACATTGGTGGATGTCCACAGCGCGTTCCCCGATGAGGTTGAGCACATCTTCAAGCCCCCATGTGTGCCCCTGTGGCGATGCGCTGGCTGCTGTGGCGATGAGAGCCTGGAGTGTGTGGCTGTGGAGACCCGCACCATCGACTTGGAGGTGTGGGACCATTTCAGCCCCCTGCTCTTGTTGAGGTGGGCCCTTGACGAAGAGGAGGGTGAGGACGGCTCTTCGGGGGTCGGGGAAGAGCAGAGCGCGACCGTAGGCTGCTGGCCAAATGCAACCGAAGGCCCCCCCGGGTTCTGCCTCCGCCAGCACACGGCAAGCCAGGCCCCTGGGTGCAGCTGGTGACGGCTGCCTCTCCTCCTGTAGGTGCTGCGGGTGAGCCCCATCTTGGGCACAATTCAGCAGGAGGAGCTGACCTTCACGGAGCACATGCGGTGTGTTTGCAGGTGGGCATGGGGGGCAAAGCAGCTGCCACCCTGGTTGGCTAGTGAGAAGAGGGTGGGGAGGGGGAGAATTGTCAGAGAACGAAGACGGCCTCGTTCCAAAACGGCAAGTGATTCTTAGCCACACAACCCATTTCCGACGTTGGGGCTCAGGAGCAAGCAAGGCCATTGCAGAGCATGCACAAGGGGGGTGGAGGATGCGGGCCTGTGTGTGGGGGGGTGCACACTCAGAGGCAAGGGCTTCCTCTCCTCTCCCCAAGTCTCCCACCCTGGATTAGGTCCTGCACCTGCTTGCGATGCAAACTGTTCTCTCCTCTTTACAGGTCTCGGCGGAAACGTTTGAAGAGTGAAAAGTATGTGGGGCCAAGGGCTGGGAGTTGGCCTGAGCCAAGCTTGGAGGGCGGGGAAGCTGCTCGGGAGGGCTGGAAATGGGGTGGATGGTAGGGCTGCTTCTCCAAGATGCCTGCTTGGGTTGAACTCCCCTCTCCCCCACTTGCAGGAACCACCGGATGGGAACCAAGAGGAAGCCGCGAGTGCCAAGCCCCCCCGTCTCCCCCCCTCTGTATGTACTCTGCTGCCTTGTGTTGAAATACTCTAGGGAAGGATCACAGCTTGGGGGCAAAAATGTCATGCTTTGAAGGCATCCCTTGGAAGGCGGGGGGGGGGAGGAAATGGCGCTCTGCTGGGCACCAGGAGAGCCAATGCTGCTCTGAGTGGACCGTCCTGGTCTAGCTAGAGGCTCAGTCCTGCGCAACAGAAGGAGAGCCATATGTTTCATTTATTCATTAAGCAGGCTTTTCCATCCTTCTGTGCAGCCTGCCAGAAGGTTGGGGCAGGGACCCATGTCTGTGTGCCACTGCTGCAGTGGAATCTGGGACTGGGGTCCCCTGAGTCCCAGGCCACGTGCCTCAGCTTTGGATTTCTCTAATGTTGGGCAAATTCTTTTAACAGCTGCCAGTTCTCCATGGGCAGACGCGACACTGTGAGTGGGGGCTGGGAAGAGACGCCAAGCCCGGCAGAAACCCATGGTGGGCCTTTGCCTCCTAGAGCCGTTTCCCTCTGAAGCTAGAGTGCAGCCCACTGCTGCCGGCTGGGACCACGCAGGGAGCTGGCCCTGGAGAGCCAGGGAAGGGTCTTGTCGCAAAGGCCAACAGTGGACTCCCCTTGAGCCGCTGTTCTCTTTCCAGTGCTGGGAAGTTGGGGAGGGGAGGCATCTCCAGCATCTGGGGATGTTGGTATGTGTCTGTCTACAATTCTGTGGCAGTGTAACCTGGCCTAGTCTCTTCCATGTTTGTTCGACTACAAAACTCATCACTCCCAGCGAGCAAGGCCATTGGCTGGGAACCATGGTAATTGAAGACTCAGCACAGCTGGAGAATGCCAGGTTGGAGAAGGCTGTTTTCTACGTGAAACATTTTTCTTCCTTTCCAATGACCCAGCAAAGGAGTACAAGTTTCTGCATGAAAGAGCTAGCTGGCCCTTTATTTTTGACACGTCTTATGTCTGAAACACAGGTGCCTCTTCTACCAATGCATCTCCCTCAGGGTTTGTGATTATGTGTGGTGTTAGCTTTAATGGCTTATAGCAAAATAGTCCTTGTAGTATACAGTACATTTTTTAAAAATTAGGCTTTGATATCTCTCCCCCTCTCCCCATCTGGGAAGCTGGGAAAAATTCCTTGGTTTTATTTTAAAGAATGTAGATAATGCCTTTTGGTCCTGTCTGGATCGTTTTCATGCCTTTTATAACGCCTTGGAATAAACTGAATGCTGCTTCATTGCTCTACTCAACTTTCAACAGGTGGGGCTGTTCTTTAAGCTAAGGGTTGCCAGATTTTAAGCACTGTCTGTCCCATGATGTGTTTACCCCTGCTTAGCTTAATTCTGACTTAGTCAATTAACCCATGGTTCTAGGTTTGTGTACTAATGAGGTGGCTTGGAATCACAACGTGCTCAGCTGTGGCTCTCAGTGCTGCAAGATCACAGCCCCTCTTTCCCTGGTACCTGGAGGGCACCAGGTGAAGCCAGAGCCAAGGCCTGACTCCAAGTGAACTTAAATTGGAATTAGGGTGGGTGAACATCTCTCTGGTTGAGAGGTTTTGTACCAGAGTAGGTAGATGTGGAGGGAAGCCACCGTCTCCTATTTTAGTGTCTGTGCACTTGGTCAAAAGTTCCATAGTGCGCTCACCTGCCAGGAAAAGGGCAGCTGGTCCTGGGAAGAGGAAGGGAAGGGAGTTAAGGCAAAGGACTCTTGTGGGCAGCCTTACTTGGCCTCCCTCCTGGCAGGGGGGTGAATGCCTGGGGAAGCCCCCATGGCTTTGGAAGTCCTACCTGTCCACGAAAGAGAGCAGCAGCCACCACGCAACCAACCCTTGCCTCGGGGCTCCGGAGAGGGACACAGATGCTTGGTGGAGTCAGAGGGATCCGGAGGTGTGCTGCCTGCTGGAATGTAGAGGGGCCGAGCCTCGGTGCGCCCACCGCGGTTCCATGAAAGGGGACGACGTCGTGTGCTTTAAAGTTTTCACTCGAAAGCGTGTGTGTGGTTGAACGCTGGACATTTGCAGGGGCTTCCAATTGCTGCCGAGAGGTGGGGGCGGGGGTAAGCCCGAATGTGAGCCCTCCAGGAGGGGAGCTGGATACTTTCAGTCTTGATTGCGGCGCGAGAGCGAGGGGAGCCTGAAATGGTTCTGCACGTGAAAGGCACGGATTGGGTTAAGCGCCACTTAGTGGAACTAACCTGGGCCAGACATTTAGCTACTTATTTGACATTCCCGCAATAAAGACCGGGTGCAACCTTTACTAGAGCCAAGTAAAATAGAGTCCCTCAAGAACTGGACATTTCCCCAGGGCCGGGTTTCAGAGCGCGGCCATCTAGGGCGGCCCAGGCCCGTTCCAACCATGCAGCGGGAGACCTCACCCGGCCGGGAGCAACAGGCAGGACCGACCCACCCAGCCCCCCGAGTCGGGAACGGAGGCGCGGGCGCTGCGAGGGCGGGCGGCGAAGCGGGCTTCGGCTGCCCGTCGACGCGCTCTGCGCCGGCTCAGAGGCGCGCAGAGCCGAGCGGCGGGGGCCACCGCCCTGCTCCGGGATGGGGAGCGCGGCCCGCGGGCGGAGGCGGCCGCCGGAGGGAGGGAACGAGGCGGTGCTGCATTCCAAAGCCCGGTGTCACGCTGGGCGCGCGGAGGCCGCTGGGAGCTGTAGTACGGGCGCGATCCCCGCTCCAGGTGCGCGCTCCGCGGCCCGGCGGCGCTTTCCTCCCAGCCGGCCGTCTGCGTCGCTCCCCCATCCCGAGGGCGCGGGGCGGTTTGGCTCCCCGGTGAACCACTGCAGCCACCGGCCGATCGGCCATGCAGGAGCCGGGAGGATGCGTTCAAACGCCGCGGGGCGGCTCCAGACGCGCGGCGGGCGGGCTCCTCCGCGGCCCCGCAGCAGCGGAGGCAGGCGAGGCGCCGGCTTACCTGCCGCGGGCGGGCTTCTGCCCCTGGAGGCGGCGCGGACTGCAGCTCCCAGGGTGCAGCGCGCCTACCTGTGTCGGGGCGGATGCGAAAGCCTGCTCCCGGCGGGCGGAGGGGAGAATCGCGCGCGGCTGTGGCTGGTGCGAGCGGCGGGCGGCGAGTCCCCACGGGAGCCGGAGCGCCCCGCCGGGAGGAGGAGGAGGAGGAGGAGGGGCGGCGGCGGCGGCGGCGGGGTCCCGGAGAAGCGCGGGCGGAAGTGACCTCCCCGCCGGAGGTCAGTCGCGGGAAAACTCGGGCGGAGGGGACCAGCAGGCGGGGCGGTCCTGGACCCGCGGTGGCCGGGACCTCGGGGGCGCGGAGGGGGCTTCGCCCGCGGGCCGCGACCCTCCGGCGTGGAGCCGGCGGCGGGGCGGGGCGGGGCGGGGCGGGGCGGCTGCCTTGGGGCCGGAGGCGATGCGGCGCGCCCGGACTTGCCGGCGTCCCCGGCGGACGCTCGCTTGCGCGGGCCGAGGCGCGGCCAGCTCGCCCGGGCTCCGGCGGGGGAGGGAGCGCCGCGCCCCTCCGGCTCGCCCGAAGCGTTCGCCGCCGGGGACTGAGCGGCCCCGTCGGGGTGGGGAGTATAGCGGGCGTGAACCCCGCGCGGGGGAGGCGGCGCAGTCCGGGGATGGCGCCCCCCCTCCGCTCCGCTCCGGGCGGGCGCGTGGCCCCGGGGGCCCCGGAGGGTGAGACGAACGGCCCCCTTGGCCGGAGCAGCACAGGGCTCGCTTCCGGCGCCGGAGGGGCCAGGTGCGCCGCTCAGCAGCCTCCAGGCAGGGGCTCGGACCTGGGCGAAGCCTCCAGCCGGAGGGGCCCTCGCCGCCTTCCGAACGGGCCGGCACTGAGATGCCCCCCCTTCCCCCCCCCCCCCGCAGGTCAGCTTTCCCCGGAGAGTTGGGCGCCCCCGAAAATCAGAGCACTGTGGAGGGGAGCAGGGCATAGTTGTGGCCCTTAGGTGGAGGTCCAGAGGTGTGGTTTCTTCCTGGGAAGCCAGAATACCAGCGCCTTTTAAAAGCCGCCTTTCCCTGCCCACCTGATGTGCCAGAGGACAGTGCCCGTAACTCCCTGGCAGCACCAGGGGATGGCTGAGAGTTATGGGAGTTGCCACCCTGCGTGCTCTGAGCGGAGGCCAGTTTGGGAGTCTCAGAGAAGATGAGGGGGGCTGTGGACAGGACAGTCGTTCCCTTCCACGAAAGGCTCAGACTTGGTCTCTTCTGCTGATAACCAAAATGTCACCCGCCTCTCCTCCCTGTCCTGGTCACGTGGCTGGGAGCGCAGAGGAGTTGCCTGGCTGAACCGCCCCTGCGCTGGAGCTCATCCCCGTCCCCCTCAGGTTGGGCTCCAGAACCCATAATCCCATATCGGCTTCCTGATGGCTCTCCCCCCAGAGCTGCTTGGAAGAAGCAAGGTGGTGGGGGCGGTGGGGGGCCTTCCTCCCACGCTCCAGGATTGTCCAGGGAGCTTTATCCGTTAGTGGCTGGTGGCTGCAAGGACCCCGCATGATGCAGCCGGCTGCAGTGTTGCTTCCCAGGGGGATGCTGCTCGTAGCAGGGCACCAACTACAAGGTCTTCCCTTCTTGCTGATCGCCAGTATTTAGAGATATGCTACTTCAGTCCAGGGAGGTTCCACCACTCTCCTGGCCAGGGGCTGCTGCTGGACTGCTCCTCCAGGGCTCGCTCGGGCCTTTCTCACCCTCTGGGAGCTGTCGGAGCAGGCACCCAGCACCAGTGCTGTGGACGCCCTGGCCCTCTGTTGAAGAGGTGGGAGCTCGAAAAGGATGAGTGGGGCAGTGAGAAGGCAGCCCCTTTAGGCCTGTCCTGCTTTTATCAGGTGACCTTTTCAGACTGACCGGGAACATGTCACCCTCCAGCTGTTCCAGGCTGCTTGTGTGGCGTGCAACAGACACTGCTCTGCCTGTCCCTGGGTGGGAAGGTTTTGGGGTGGAGCACATTCCTTCTGTCAACCTCATGGCCACGCAGACTGCCTTGCGGCTAAGAGATGAGGTTGCTGCCTGCGTTGGTGGCCACTGGTGGAGGCAAATGTCGTTCAGGGGCTTTGGGCGCATTCTGGGAGAGCTCCTGGCTGGCCTCTGGAACAGCCTGGCTGCCAGACCCTGTTGGAAGGAAGCTCCTGAGTTCGATGCCCCCTGTGGGGCATCATCCAGGCCTGAGTGCCCCTGCTGATGCTGTGTGCCAGTGTGTTCGTGGCCTCCAGAAATCTCTCAGGCTCCAGTGGTCCTCTTTTGATCTTTCAGGTGGGATCTACTGGCTCCCTGGATGTTGCTGAACTGCAGATCCCAGGATCCCTGACCAGTGGGTCTGTTGGGGCTGCTGGGAGTTGTGGCTGAGCAACATCTGGATGGCTGCAAGTCCCCTGGCACTAAGACATTGGGCTCCTGCAGCAGTCTTCTGTGCCAGCTGTTGAGCCAGAAAGCTGCCCAGGTGGAATGAAGTGAAACCTATCAACCTTTCTGGTAAAGCTGGTCCTGTGCTGGATTTTGTTCTCGCCCAATTATGGCGTGGAGGAAACCAGCTCCATGTGCAGAGATGAAGCTATTTCTTTATTGCTCTGTTTACATCCTGCTTTCTAGTAAACCTGTCCTCAGTGATTTACAGGGGTGGTTAATGCTAAATAGTAACCAGCTAAAAGATGACTCTGCTTCATATGGTAAACTGCAGCGCCAGCCCTAATGGAGCAGGACTCTTTACACCCTTTACGAAAAAAGTCTCAATCTGCAGTAGGCCCCCTTAAAGGCTGACTTTGGAAATAAAGCCAATGATCCACTTAACATTTAAAAACAGATTGAAATGGTAATGAATCTATATGATTGGTCACAGACACGGGGCACGTTGAACTGCACAGTGGTCACTGACATCCTTTGGTGGTTTCTCAGGAAGCCCTGGAGGAAAAATGGAAGAGATTTTATTAATGCATGAAGTCAATAATGGGTTAGAAACAGATGTGGCTGAGCAGCTTAACAGGTGGTTTTCCTCCCTGCAAAATATAACAAATGAGAAATTGCTGTTGCGAGATTACACAATGCTTCCTACTCAGAGTTAACTGGTTTGGAGGGAGATCAAGCCCCTCAGCTGTTTCCTCAAGCTGTGGCCATCCAGATGAGCCAGACTGCCATTCCCTTTGCTTACAGCTGGAGCCTGTCCAGTCTGGTGGGAACGTTAGTCTAGCCAGTTGTGCTGGGCCTTGTTGGAGAAGACTGGGCTGGACTCCACAATGTTTTGTTCCATACAGATTCACACGCAGAGACAATTTGCGACCTGGGGAAAAAAATCATTTTTTTCCTTGCCCGTTTGGAGAAGTTAGGATTGAAAAGGACTTGTTTTAGCTTAGGTCCTGGGTAATCCTTCAGTCAAATTCATTTTGGCCAAGCAAATGGCTTCCCTGGTAGAATGAATGCTTGAGAGACGGCAGGATTCTTTGTGGTTTTTTTCTGAATCGGAAAGGGCCTTTTCGGCTGCCTAAGTGTGGGGTGGGAGCGGGGAGCCCAAGGTCTCCCCTGGGAAGCAGAATGCAAAGTGTCGGGGTCCCCAAGGCAGAGCCGCTGTGTTCAGTGCCAGTGGGGTGCGGAAGCAAGTTCTCCGAAGCCAACAAACAGGCTGGGGCAGTTGGGGATGAGAAGGTGGCGCCTTGCCAAATGCTGAGGCTCCTTCCTTGGCCAAGAGGCGGCAGGCAGCTTCTGCTTGGCAGCCAGTGCCGGGGGGGGGGGGGGCTGCAGAACCTGCATGGAGTTTCCTGCTCTCAGGCCTTTGCTGAGCAACTGCTGGCCACCTCACGATGGACCCGCTGTGGCCTTTCTGAACTGGGAGCGGAACTCTGGAGGAAGTGCTGAGGCAGGGAACCTTCCGCAGACCAGGTGTACTCTGCTCATGCTCAGGGACGCTTTCTTCTTTGATCTCTTTGTGTGTTCAGTTCTCCAGCCTGGAGCTGCAAAACCGGGCTGCTTTCTGGTGAGGTTCGCCTTGGGGGGGCTGCCCAGAGGGCACAGTGAAGGCCAAGCGTTGCAGGGGGCTGCGGAAAAGGCCGGCCAGTTTCCTGAAGCTCAGCTGGCTGACCTTCAACTGCTCGATGGGCTCCTTGGCTTGGTTCTTGCTAAGTCTTCTCGGCTCCTGTGTTGCTGCCTGAGCTGGCAATCTGGAAATTGGGGGTGAGGAGGTTTCGAGAGCTGAGTGCAGATATTCAGCCCCACAGTGCAGCTGATGGAGTTGGAGCGTGTCCCGGGCATGCAGTGGTCTCTTGATTCTTAGCGTGTGGACTTCAGCCGAGGGTCTTAATTGGGCTGATGGAGCCTCAGAGACTTGGCTTGTCTCTCCTGGCACAGCTGGTAACGCAGATTTAAGTGCCAGGTTGCCTGATTCTTTGGAATTGGGCGTGAGCTCCTTAGAAGACAACAGGCCCCTCTGAATGGGGAAGCGTCTCCGAAGGGCCCTCCCTGGTTCTCAGGAATAGTAAGGGCGGGGAGGGGCAGCGCCTTCAGACTTGCGAGATTGACGTCTGCTGTTTGAGGCAGTCCAGACAGGAAGCCAAAACCATGAGTAGCGACATTCCCTTTGGTGGAGGGTCACAGTAGCCGAGTCTTGCAAGTCTGGAAGCGCTGCCCCTCCCCGCCTTTACTATTCCAGAGAACCAGGGAGGGCCTTTCGGAGAAGCTCCCCCCCCCACTCTGATGTCTCTCATATGTCTTTCACCCGACATTGCCTTGGCTGTGGCTTGTCCTCCTCTCCCCCCAGGTGATTCTCACAGCCCCTTCCAGGGCCGGAGGAAGGGGCTTGCCCAGCAACGCCCCTTTTCTTATGTCCCCTCTGGGTGACAGTGCTGTGCTGCGTTTCCTCTGCCAACCACAGAGGGTCCCTGAGCCGGACTGGTCCCCCTGCCCCAGTACAGGGACCTTTGTGAAAGGTCCTCTGAATGCACCAAGTTGGGGGCCAAGTGATATCCCCTGTTATCACCGGCCTGGCCAGTTCCGGTCTGCCTCCTCGGTACAAACATCTGGCAAACAGGTTTCCTGGGGATCTTCATGGTGGGATGATGATGATGATGGTATATCAAACTGGTATGCCGTCCAACTCCCAACGACTCTGGGCAGCTCACAACAAGCAAAGATGTGACAATAGCAACACTGTAAGATCAAAGACGCCAGGGCAATGAAGCGCAGGGTCTCCCTGGCCAAGGGCCCGGGTGAAGAGCCAGATCTTCATGGCTCTTCGGATAGCAGCGGGGGGGGGGACGATCCTGGGCGTGCTCCACTTTTCCTCTGCTCTTTCGGGCAGACACAGCCTGTTTTCCTCGAGATGTAGGGAGTGCTGGGCAAGGGAAAGCCACGGGCCCCTTGCCCTGTGGTTTTCTGCCTGTGCTTAAATTGCAGCCCTTTATTAAAGGCTTAGAGGTTGCTCCCTTTGTCCTCAGTGGTTGTGGGTTAAGCCTCGAAGGGGAAAGGAAGTCCCTGGCTTGCCGTTGAAGGTGGAGCCTTAAAGAGAATTGAACTCTACGGTCTTTGGGTTCCCTCTTTTGCACCAAGCCTTCCCTAAGTGGGAGAGGAGTGCCCCTGAGCATGAGCAGAAAGCTTTTACCTTCCTAGGCTCGGAACTCGAGAAAAGTGCCATTGCGTACAGGGAGGACTGCTCTGGGTCGGCAAAAGCACATGCTTCGGGGCGCTGCAGCTGAGCAAGGCAGAGGGCGAAGGGGGTGTCTCCGCCCGGCCCCCCCACCTCAAAGCCTTGGTCGCTGCATCCCTGCTGGGCTTGAGCCCGGGGATCCAGGTCCTTGAGAGAACTTACTTTTGGTGAGTCTCCCCTGTGGGGCGGGGCTGGCAGATCCTCCTGGGCTGGGGGTGGCATCTCTGGGTTGGCAGGGTGACAACTTGATGCACCCTGTACCTTGTGAAGATGGATTGCTTCTGGCATGCAAAGCAGGATAAATATTTTTAATCTTTGCCCTTGTTTCTAAGGCAGCTGGTTGGCAGCTTGACCGGTGTGTTACCTGGCTTTGAATTGACTCATCCAACTCCTGAACAACTTTCCTGAGCTCGGGCAATGTCAGCGCTGGGCAGAGCTTCCAGGAGGGCACCTTAAAATTATTCATTGACCACACAGCCCCGTGTATTTTTAGTTAGCAGGAAGGTGCTTTCCTTCATTCAGACATTCCCTGAAAAGCGGCCATACTTACGAAGGTGTAACATGCCTTCCAAAGTGTCCTTTGGGAAGTGGCAAGGTGGCCAATGCCAATTTTTAGCCTCAGAGGCGGAGGAGGTGGCGCTTTAGACTCTCCCTGGGTGGGAAAGGAACTTGAGTTGAGAAAGACAGGTGCGCGGTGCTTGCCTAAGACTTTTGGGTGGTGAACACCCTTGCGACAGTGACATGATATTGGAAATATGGTACTGTTTAGGAGGGAGGGGAACCACCTTCTCCAGGGACAAGCCTGGTGCTTTTTGTGGCCCGGAGCTTGCGGGCTGAGGGCTGAGAGAGCAGCAGGAGAAGGCAAGGTTGGGGTGAGGATTAAGAGCCCTGCCCCCCCGCCCCCCATGGGGAGTCTCCAGCTGCACGTTTTACAGTCAGACGGGTGGAGGGCAGCAGATTGGGGAAGAGGGCTCTGCTAGGTTCCCCTGACCAAGGACTGGACTTTCAGGGGGAGTCAGACACTCCTTTCTCCTGGTTGAATCGGGTTCCTGATTCAGCCTTCAAAGCTGACTCTGAAAAGGTTGCTTGGGCCATTGACCGAAGATCCCAGGCCCTCTTTTTCCCGAAGTAGCGCCGGGATCGCTTCCCTCCCTTCAGACGTTTCTCCAGGGCTCTGGGGAGGGAGCTCACACACCCCCGGCACCGCCTCACCTTTTCGAGGGTCTCCCGCTGCCTTGCCATGATTTGGGCTGCTCCATCAGGGTGGAAGGCTGTGTGAACCTGAAGCGAAGGCCCTGGAGCAACCCCAGGAGCCGGGCCAGCCTTGTCTGGGGAGGGGGGTAGCCTGCCAGCAGCTGTTTACTTTCCAGCTAGCCTGGCACCTGGCACAGGAAAAAGCCACACTGACCTTCTCTCTGGGGGAATCCTGGGGCTTCCCCACCTGCCCGCCTTCGGCCCCACCCAGCCTTTGGCACCGGGCTGGGCTGGGCTTCCCCCTGGTTCTTTCTACCAGGGGTTTTGGGAGGTGAAGCCCTTCTGGGCGCGGTGTCACCTCTGGCCTCTGCAGGTGTTGCCTGAGAGCCTCAATCGAGAGCTCTGCCAGGCCCCCAGACCCTCCCTGTGAAAAGCAGCACCAGCACCAACCTCCTAGCCGGAGACTGGGAAGGCTGGCTCCTCAGCAGCTGCAGAGCTGCCCTGGGAAAGGGCACAAGTGCCAGGCGGGCATGGAGGTCTCTTCCTGGGGCAGGGTGGCAAAGGGAGGTGCTGCACTAGGGAGCCATCTGCGGGGGCCATTTATGGGGATGCTCCATCTTCCCAGGCGCTGCGACCCTGAGAGCGCTGCTGGCTGATGGCGTGGGAGCCCAAGTCCCCTGCTGGTGCCATGGCTGGCCAAGACCTCGCCAGTGCTCAGGAGCTCCTGGACCTCCGCTTCCACTGTGAGTCGAGAGGGCTTGTCTGCAGATTCCCGGGCCACACTGGTGGGGAAGCCTTTGGGGGGGGCAGGAACCGCCGCTCGCAGCTCTGCTTGGGGGCTTCTCCCCCTCGGTCTTCCAGGGCGGACCTTGGCCAGGAAGCTGAGCTGGGTCTCCTTGCCTGAGGCTTCTCCACGCCCCGTTTTGCACTGAGGCCTGACTGCTAGTCAGGCAAGCCTCTGCAGCAGCTTCCCTAACCCACCCGCATATTCCAGGGCCCAAGTCCCGTGGTCCCCATGCGGGAGGCGGTGGGGCCGGTCGTCGCAAAGGGCTGCGGCTTTGCTTCCTTCTTGGCCCGTCTGGCTGCATTCTGTGACCCTGCAGTGCTTGAGACGGCCAGTTTGGGTGGGGGTCCCTGAATCCAAATTCTTTGCATTCCTGTCTGACTGGGGGTTGGAAAACGATGGCAAAGCCTGATCTGTATGAAGAAGAGAGGAAATGGCTCAGCTGCATTTGCTCTCCAACTGGCTTGGCGAAAAGCAACCGAGTCTCAGTGGTGGGTGCGGCTTTCGCCTCCAGAGGATGAGTTTTGAAGACACTGACCGGCAGGTAAAGCGGGGAGTTCTGAGCTCATCACAGGAGTGGCTGGGAAGGGAGGCCTCCCCACAGGCCGTAGAGAGGCTTGCTTCTCCGGTGGACTTGCCCCTGTAGCCCGGAAGCAGCAAACCGCTTCTCGCTGGCCTGGAGCTTTGAAACGCCCGGCCGGCTTTGGGGAGCAAAAGGCCCAATAATATGGACAAAAGGCGGCCCTGCCAGTGCGTGACGGGCTTTTGAGCCGCTCCTTGCCCCGCGGGAACCCGCGTCCTGGAATTCAGGTTCAGGGAAAGAATGCCCTTGGATGGGAACGTGGGAAGGACGAGCTATTATCCCTGTTGCTCACACCTTGGCTTAGTCACAGCAGACAGAGAACTGGGAGGAAGGGAGCTGTGCCAAGGAGTGTCGAAATCTGTATGCTGCCTTTTAAAAGAAAAGTTCTTCCGGCAGGGCTTAAGCGACAATTTGCAGTTGCAGTCTGGAATGTAAACTAAAAACAGCTTGTGTGTGTATTGTAGCCTGGGTTGTATACGTCGTATGTACAAACGTGTATGTGAAATGTAGATACAGATATAAATAGCCAACAGAGGAAACGCTAATAGGTGATATGAACTGGGGGGGTTATAACTGTTGGCCTTAATGGCCCCTTGTCACTTGGCACGTCTGTGGCTTGATGACCCTGCAGAGGCTTACTCCTGCATCCCTCCAGAGGGGCTCCGATCCCTTGTTTTGCAGAGATCAAAGGTGTTTGGCTGTGCTGACCGGGGATGAGGGGGACTGTAGTCCAACATCTCTGGAGAGCGTGGGTGGGAAGCCCTTTCCAAAGCTGTGCTGATTCCCAGGGATGTCCTCTGCCTGTTCTGCGGGCTCATCTTGGAGAAGCTGTGGTTTGGCGGACGGAGATGCCACTGAAGTCGGACCAGATTGGCCGGGACGGGGGGGGCCCTGGGGCTGCGAAGTAGCCAATTGGCGGGTGTCCTGATGCCCAAGTGATTTAAATGCAAATACAATGTGGTACAAACACACGCAGATATCCAAGATAAAGTATATACGCCCGTTTAGGTTGCTTCCTTAGAGTGCATTTGTTAGGAAGCCGGTGAAACTGATGTGATGCTTCCTCAGAAGCAAGAGCCCAGCCATTGGATCAGGCCCCCGGTTGGTCTCGTCCACCGTCTGGTTTCCTGCAGGGGTCGAGGAGAGGCTCCCCTTCTCGAGGCCTGATGTCAGAAAGAGGCAAAGGAAGGCAGACGCTTCCCCCCGCCCCCGGGAACATCTCATTGCCTCGGCTCTTTTGCGTGTCCGGCTGGTGCTGTTCTCGTGGTCTCCACCCAAACCCAGATACCTCCCTGGCCAGGCACAGGCTGGACGAACATCCCTTGCCGCCGGTCTGCAGATTCCTTCTCATGCTCTGCACTCCGGAAGGCATGCGCCGGGCAAGTGCAAGGGAGAGCCGAACCCCCAGCCAAATGCTGCTCGCCTAAAAAAGGAGGCAGCTTTCGGTTAGGAAAGGCCCGGTTGCTGAGGCCACATTTTGGAGGTAGGAGCTAAAGGCCTGAGGTGGGGACTGCTAGTTTCCACAGGAGCATCCCCTGGGCTTTTTAATTTTCTTTGCCACTCGGAGCAAGGCAGGCGGCCTGCAATGCTCTGGGCCTGCTCTGCATCCCTGAAGTTTGCTGGGCCAAGCTTGTCGTAGCCCCCCTGCCCCCCTGACCGGCAGCATGCCTGATGGTCAAGTAGGAAGCATGTCGGGGGAGAAGGATGGGGGGGCTAAGGTTAGGACGTGGCGCTTCCCGTGCCAGGAGCGATCAGGCCCTGACCCTGGGTTTAGGAGGGCCTCCCCTTGCAGGGAGATCCAGTGCCCGAAGCGGACACCCATTCGGATGCCTTTCCAGGAACGTGAGAAAAGGGGTGTTTTCTGATGGCAGAAAACTGGTGGGAGGAAGAAGCTTCTGCTTGGTGTCTCAGCTGGAGGGCCCCTTTCTGGGGCCAGTTTTAGCTGGGATGCAGGTAAGAGCAGGAGGGAGCAGCGGCTGTTCACCTTCCCCAAACCTGAGAGGGAGAACAGGGACTGCCCCCCCTGGAGCATCTTGCTAAGCACGGTCCCTTGGCTGCCCTCCAGATGCATTGGAGTTTGATTCTCATTGCCCCGCATTGGCCAAGGGTAATGGGTATTGAGATCCACCCTGGTCAGAGGCTGTTTCTGAGGCCTCGAGGATGGAGCCCCGCCCCCCTCAATCTGCCCTTGTTCCCCACAGCCCTGGCTGCCAAGCACATGGACCTCAAGCAGCTGGAGTTGGACACAGCCGCCGCCAAGGTGGATGAGCTCTCGAAGCAGCTGGAGTCACTCTGGACGGACCATCCTGGGCAGTCTGCCGGGCCACCCCTGGTGAGGGCAGGGAATGGGCGGCCAAGGACTGCCCCAGGGCTGTGTTGGGGCAGGGGGGGCTACTGGGCTGCGGAAGCAGATGAACCTGGGAAGTGGCTGGGACTCGGCTAAGCGCTTCTGCTTTCTTTGGGCGCTGCTCTCAGGTCCTGGGGTGTGTGTGAACCTGGGATGTTCTTCAGGGGCAGCTGCAGGAAAGTTGGCTGATTCTCCCCCCCCCTTTGGTTGGCAGGTGGTGGACAGGTATGGCTCCAGCTCCACCCCAGAGCTGCTGAAGATGGGTGCCCAGGCTGCCTCTCCCCTGCACCAGCTGCCCTGGAAGAGCACCTCCTGGGACACCACTGACCCTGGGCCCCCCCCCAGCTTGTCCCCCTACAGCTCTTCGCCCAGCCAGCTTCTCGGCTCCAAGGCCCCCCTGGGATGCTCCTCCTCCCCACGGCCTTCCTTCTTCCTGCAGTCGGAGTTGGACTGGAGCCCCCCGCCACCCTCCAGGCCCAAGGTCATGGCTGTCCCTTACGAGGCCCCGCCGGGCCCTGGGCCCCACGGCAGCTCCCCCCACTCCCTCCGTCCCGCCGGCCTCCCTGAGCGCCAGTTTGACCCCCGGCCCTTTGCTACCACCGGCGGAAGGGGGGGGCGGGCGGGCTCTCCACGGCTGCCAGCAGAAGGCTCTGCGTCTCCGGTGTTCTTCCCAGACCGAGGGCCCTCCCCGCGCCCGCCTCTCCCGCCCCCCTACGAGAGCCACAGCCTGTATCCTGCGGTGCCAGGCCCCTTCCGGGCTCAAGGTAAACGCATGCCCGACTTGCTTGCTCCTTTTGGTTGTTTCGGTGAGACACAGCTGCACAGCACCTGGATTGTAACCAGGTTTAAGCCTCTCTCAAGGGTTTAAGAGAGCAATTTTGGAGGAACATTCGGGCTGCAGAGAACGGGGCGCGTCAGCTGAAGTGATGCAGGATGAGGCGCTGGGGTTGGAATGTGCTCTCCCAAGGAGCCTGAGCTCTGAACATCAAGGTCCTAGCCTTGCGGGAGGCGCTCAAACGTGCTTGGGCAAGGCTCGATGGATGACGGAAACCCGCTTGGCTCAGCGCGATTTCTGGTGGGAGGGAGGGAGTGCTCCTTTTACATCCTGTTCGTTTCTTTGTACCGCTGGAAGTCGAGCAGAATAGCCAAGTGAAACTGGATGCAAGACGAGAAGAAATCAGAGCAATGTTAAGACCTGGTTGCGGAATTTCTGTTGCAGAGTTCTGAAGATTCCTGGGTTTTGGTAGCAAATACATATCCTTTAGCACCATTTTAACTGCCCCCCACTCCATACCCACATTTCTGTTTTTAATGTGGGCACTTTAAAAGGTAAATGCCTTGCCTTTTAAACAGTAGTAACAGCATTTAAGTAGAATGCTCAGACGCCGTGCATTAAACTGCTGGAAAATGGCCCTTCCCACCTGGGGTTCTCTACAGGTACTCCTTGACTTACAACCACAATTGGCACTGGAACTTAACAACTTAAGTGAGGTAGTTGTTAAATGAGTCACACCTGATTTTACAACCTTTTTTGCCAGTCATTAAGCAAATCACCATGGTCATTAAGTGAATCATGTGGCTGTTAAGTGAATCCGGCTTCCCCCATTGACTTTGCTTGTCAGAAGTTGGCTGGGAAGGTCACAAATGGCAATCACGTGACCCTGGGACACTGCAACTGTCGTAAATACATGCCAATTGCCAAACGTCCACATTTCGATCACGTGACCATGGGGATGCTGCAACAGTTGTAAGCATGAGGACTGGTTGTAAGTCACTTTTTCCAGTGCCTTCATAACTTGGAATGGTCGCTGAATGAATGGTGGTACGTCGAGGACTACCTGTAGTTGGACTGGATCCAACTCCCATCCTAAGCGGCAGGGACCTCTTGGCAGCAGATGGTGAGAGTTGTAGTTCTGCAACATCTGGAGGGCTGGAGACGGCTGGAGCTGCCCTAGAATAGAGGAAGGCAAGCGAGGCTGGCACTTCCTTCCGCAAGGAGCCATTTGGACGCTCCCATCAATCTCGGCTAGGCAGTGGTTTGGGGAAGAGCGCTCCCTAAGGGCCGGAGTGGCTTTTCCCACAGGAGTTCCCGTGGTCTGTGACGTGCGGAGAAGAGCTTCTGATGCGATCCTGGATGTTTCTTTTCTGCAGACGACCTGGTGATCCGTAGGAGGGTGCCGAAAGGCTGGAACGAATCGGACCTGGACGTGGCATACGAGAAGAAGGCGCCTCGCCCTGTCGGCTACGAGCGTGAGTCTGCGTGGGGGGCAGAACTCTCCGGACAGGACCCGCCCTTGGGCACGTTCTGGAGCACAGGTGCCCCACAGAAGGCTGCCCCGCCAGGTCCACCAGATGGCCCTCTGCTCCAGTCTGCACAGACGGAACCGTTTCCCCGGGGGATCCTGGGCTTGACCTAGTGAATCCCAGCCCCAGGGCGGTCAGTGCCTTGTGGGTCAGAAGGGAGACCGGATCCTGCCCCGGAGCCAGCCGGCAGCTGGTGCGGTTGCTACAAGGTCGGGGAGCCTTCTGCTCAGTGAGGCCTGATCCCCGTGGCTGCCCTGGCTGCTGCCTCCAGATGAGGAGCAGGAGAGGCCCGGCTGATCCGTCCAGGGCTGCTGTCGGGCACGGGCAGCATCAGGGCCAAGCCGTGTGGTGCCTCAGGTGAGGGACCGCTGCTCCAGTGCTGGTGCTTCTTCCCACAGGAGCAGATGCTCACGTGAGCCTTCGCCAGAACACGGCTGGGCTGCCGCTGGTCCCTTGGAAGGAGTCGAGCTTGGATGGGGGCTGGCCAGGCGAGGTCGGTGTCTCTGCCAGGAGGCCCTTTCTGCTGCCAAAGCCCATGCGCTCCTGGCACCTGTGCGGCTGCAGGCAGCAGGCAGCAGAAGCTGGAGCCGACGGGGGGAGGAGGAGCGACAGCTGACGGTCTCTCTCGGCTTCCCCTCTGCAGGAGGAGCACTACGGGATACACAGCGCCACCCTGCCCAGGAATTACAAGGTCTCGGCCCTGGCCGGCGAGAGGCGCCAGGACAGCTCCTTCCGCCGGTCCCTCCCTGCCAACCAGACGGGCACCCTGCCCCGGAACTGGCAGCCTGTCTCCCGCATCCCCATCCCCCCGCCCAACCCTCAGGGTGGCAGCCTCCCCCGACGCCACAAGCCGCTGCCCCTCTCCATGATCTTCCGGCTGCAGAACGCCTTCTGGGAGTCCGGTGTGGCAGGTGGCAAACTCGGGCTGCCTCAGGGGCTGGCCGGGTCGCCTCTCCTCTGGTCCTTGCAGAAGCAGATGCTGCAGCCGCCGTTTGCTCCAGCGCAGCCCCAGCTGCGGACGATGCAGACTGGGAGCGAAGGTAAGTGGCGGCGGGCAGGGGGTGGCAGCTGGAGGGGCTTCCTGGCCCCAGTGAATGCAAGCCCCCCAGTCGCGTGGAGGGCTTGCCCAGTGTTGGGGCAAAGGGCATGTATCTCCCCCTTTCTCTGTCCCTGCCTAAGCCCCCAGGAGCAGCTCTTAACCTGGTCGACTAAAGTCTCAGCTCTGAATGTGCGAATATGCAAATGCTTTTGCTAAAGGAGCCTGGCACCACGTGCAGAGTTTCTTCCTGCCCCTTGGCTTTTCCCTCTCCAGGAAACGGCACCTCCAGAGCTGTGGCAGCGATGCCTGCTGAACGCGTTGTCCCCATCATCTTGACAGCGGGGGAGGCGGAGCCTGAGCTGGAGGGTCTCCTGCCGGGCAGCGAGCCGGCAGAGATGGACGACTTGGCCCGGCCCCTCAGCCCCACCCGGCTGCAGCCGGTCCTCCCGCCCGAGGCCCAGAAGGTGCCCGAATTCGAGGAAGTGGCCCGGGTGCTGGCGGAGATGCCTCGGCCCCTGAAGCGGCGGGGATCCATGGAGCAGACCCCCAGCCCGGCTCTGCTGCCCCCCCACAAGAAGCAGTACCAGCAGATCATCAGCCGCCTGTTCCACCACCAGCCCCACAAAGAGGAGGCTGCTCCAGCAGGGGGCCCTCCGCCCCAGGCTGACCCCCCACCCGTCAACGAGGCCACGGAGCAGAAGGCGGCCCTGGCCATGCCAGCCGCCGGCCCCGCGTTGACTCCTCCGCCTGCTCCGGAGAGCCCAGCCGCTCTCGCCCCCTTGCCAAGCCCGGTGAGTGGAGAGTTCGGCAGTCATTTGCCCAGGTGCCTGGGGCTGGGAGGCCTGCGCGTCCCATGAGAGACCAGCCGGCAGCCCCAGCAGGGACCCCCTTTGGAATCCGGAAGGCTGCTTTGCCTTGCCTGGGATCCGAATGCTGGTTAGAGAGGAGGCTGGGGAGGGGAATGTCTCCACCTCCTGCTTCTGAGCCCCTGAAACATCTGGCTGGACTGGGGGGGCCTCGACCTGACCCGGCTGATGCTCCTCGCGGGCTTGGAGAATGCTTCCTCTTTGGCCTCCCTCTGGGGGCTCTGGGCAGCTGTGTGATCTCTGGCACCTCCAGCTAAAAGGATCCAGTAGCACCTGGAACGGGCAGCACCTGTGCCGTTGATGAAGGAGCACGTGGCGCACGCTTAGAGGCCTCGGACCCTAATTGTTCCTTCCTCCGTTTCTGGGCTCTGGAGGGATTCTCACAGGACTAGGCCTTGTGAAAAAGCAGTCAGTAGCGGGAAAAAGGTGGCAGCGTGTGGAGGGGCTAACGCTTGACCGCTCCCTGCGCTGGTCTGCAGGAGAAGCGCTCGGTGCTGCGCAAGGTCTCTTCCCCTTGGAAACGGCTGACCAAGAAGGCACGCCTCAACCCCTTGGTGCTGCTGCTGGACGCGGCCCTGACTGGAGAGCTGGACGTGGTGAAGGAGGCTGTGAAGGAGGTGAGCTGGGGGCTGGCAGGCCTGTTGGCGGGGCACCGTCTCTCTTCTGAACTTGTGCTGTGCTCGTTGTCATGGCAGGGGGTCCTTTGTCCCCTCTTTAACTACGCAGCAGCTGTACGAGGTAGGTTAAGACTGAGAAACTCTGGCTCTCCCACGGTGTGAAAATGCAGAGCAACAAACTGGAATGGAAGGGGAGCTAAATGGAAACGGGGAGGGAAGGTGGAACAGGGCTGGGCTTCCGGGGACCTCTGTCCCGTGAGCTGGCGTGACCGTTCCACACCATGCTGAGCCCTGGGCGGCCCTCTGCCTTTTCCTGCCGCAGCTGAATGACCCGAGCCAGCCGAATGACGAGGGGATCACCGCCCTGCACAATGCCATCTGCGGGGCCAACTACAGCATCGTGGACTTCCTGATCAATATTGGGGCCAACGTTAATTCTCCCGACAGCCACGGCTGGTGAGCCCCCGGCATGGACGGGAGCAGGGACCGCGGCCTCTGTGGCACCTGCGGTCTGTGGGGAGGGGGAGCGCCCTGCGTGCTCGTTGCTGGAACAGGATGCGGGCCTTTCCTGAGCGGGCCACCTGCTTGCCTCCCTCCACATCTAGGACACCATTGCACTGTGCGGCTTCTTGCAACGACACTGCCATCTGCGTTGCCCTGGTGAAGCACGGGGCTGCCATCTTTGCCACCACTTTCAGTGACGGAAGCCTGGCCATTGAGAAGTGCGACCCGTATCGGGAGGGCTACAATGAGTGCTTCAGCTACCTTGCAGGTGAGGAAGGCAGAAGGTTGGCCGGCCGGGAACGCCCTTAGGAAGTCCTGGCAGCCCTTCAGTGCTGCTCAGTGAAAGCAAAGCCAGCTGCTGTCCCACCTTTGGGAACGGCCCTGGTTTTCCAAGTGGCAGTCGGCCAGCAGTGCCAGAATTTCTGGGACAGTGGAGGCCATGTGCTCAGGTCTTTCCTCGTTGATTGCCGGGGTCGGTCATCTCTTGCTGCAGATGTGGAGCAGAACATGGGGCTGATGAATAATGGGGTGGTGTATGCCCTGTGGGACTACAGTGCCGAATTCAGCGATGAGCTCTCCTTCCGCGAGGGCGAGCCGGTCACTGTGCTGCGCCGGGACAGCCAGGAGGAGCTGGACTGGTGGTGGGCCTCTCTCTATGGCCAGGAGGGCTACGTGCCCAAGAATTATTTTGGGGTGAGTCTTCTCTTCCGAGGACCTGAAGGCTCTCCCAGGAGGGGCCCCAGTGCAGGGGCAGCGTGGCCGGAAGGGGGGTGCTGTAGGGCCCGGGGGGGCAGAGCAGTGAGCGGTGTCTGGCTTTCCAGCCGTGGGGCCACTGGCTTTGCCTGGCTAGCCACTGACTCGCTTTGCTGCCTTCTTCTCTCTCCTTATGGTCCTCCTTTCTTTCTCAGCTGTTCCCCAGGGTGAGGCCGCAGCAGAGGAAGACATAGAGACCCTCCGGTGGCTGGAGTTGCTGCTGCAGCCTGCCGGAGGGAAAGCGCAAGAGCCCGCTGGCGGGAAGGGCTGCACGTGGGACTCGCTTCTGTGAGCGTGGAGGGGCGAGGCTCGTTCCTTGCTTCTGGCCGGCAACCCTCAGCTTTCAGAAGAGCATAAACGGAGGGGAGGGGTGGCATCCAGCCTTGCCTGTGTTACCCCCCATCGCCTTGCTGTTTTCTTGCTTCTGTATGAAACCCCCCCAACCTCAAGGATGGTCTCTGTGTTGGTGTATTAGCCTCTTCCACAACAGCTGGTGGAGTGATGCCGCCCCTTCCCCGTACAAAGGTTGAACTGGGAAATTGGCGCTGGGCATCTGGGGCTGGGCAACGAAGTGCGTTCCCCCCCCCCCCGCTCCAATTTTGCTGCCTTTCCTCTCGATTGGCCTTGGGTGGGAACTCTTGCCTCCTGGACTTTGTCCTTGGGGTAACAGCTGTGCTGCCCCCTCCCCGCCCCCCACCCCCTGGTGGCTGCTTGGGCTTTAAACGTCTTTTTTTTCTCTCACCAACATGGTGAAGGAAGAACAAAGACAGGGCACCAACAGGCTCTTTTTGCATCCTCTCATTGGGCAGCTGGAGAAAGAGCCGGCTGCCCCTGTGCGAGGACAGAGTGCAGAAATATGGCCGTCCGGCGGTTGCATGCCTTGGCCACCTCGGAGCTGACCTGCAAGGTCATGGGCTGGGTAGACTTGATGGGGCCGAGCGCTTTCTTTAATTGTTATGTCCTCAACTCCAGAAGTTCTTTCTCAAAATTTCTCCCTGCACCCATGACACATGGGCATGACGAGCACACCAGCATTTTGCTATGGGTTAAGTGATCCTGGCTTGTCTGCCTTCCCGCACAAGCACAACTCTCAAGTAATGCCAAGGCTGGGATCTGCTTCCCTTGGCAGCTTGATTCAAGGACGAGATGACGTTGCACAGGTAACCTACATCTGGAGCAGCCAACTCTTTTTTCATGTGGAAGCGGCAAGGCCTCTCGCAGAACCACAATCCCCCATTTTTTAAAATCATGTCCAAAGTTGAAACTTCTCATGGTTGACTCCATTCCCTGAAGATTTACGATGGGAGAAGGGAATGCATTTGGCTGCTTAATCTGCACAAATCAAACGCCCCACTCCTACACAGGAGGGAAGAAGGTGGGAAGCTGCCTCCTGCCAGGGCTAGCCCTGAGTCCCTCTGCCCTGGGGAGAGGCGGCCGAGAGGCGGCCAGAGGGGCAGCTGCTGGCCCTTCTGCCTGCAGGCTAATATTCTGGCTGGAGCAGAGCACTGTGCTTTACGCCGGTGCTCCTTGTGCATACATTGCAGCTGGAACAAGACCAGGGGGAGGGATGGAGAATGTTGCCCCCTGCCTAGTGCCTTCTTTTTGCCCACCTGGGGCAAAAACTGCAGCTTGTGTTCAAAAGCTTGATTTCTGTGCCTGCACCCTGCCAAGCCAGCCTGAGGCCCCTGTGAGGGCTTCTCTTGCACTTGGCCAAGGAGTCCCTTCCTTTCATGCCATGCCTTAATCTGGGCCGTGATGCCAGGACATGTTCTGATGCTGCTGGGGTCCCTTTGGTTGGGGCTGGGGGGCGATTTTTGTGCCTTTAAATGGTTGGGGCCTTTCAGGAATAGCTCCGTGCAGGCTGGATGCCCATGGGCTGTAGGTCCTGCATAAGCCTCTGAAGGCCGCTTTAATTTGGGCTTTGCCAGACTCAACTCTAGGGAGGGAAGAGGGGATGCTGGGGATCCAGATGAGCCCTTCCTGTGACTGGTTGGTAGCACTGGCTGGAAAATGTAGCATTCAGTAATAAAATGGTCTAACTGGACAAAAGGTCTGGCTGTGTTCAATGAAAGGTGGGGGTGGGAATGTGCTGCTGAAGATGGAAACTTCTGGCTGTGGGGTGCAATTCCACCCCACCCACCCGCCCGCCCACCTGATTATCCTGGTGAAGATTTCGGAGGTGGCAGATTGAGCTGGCGGTGTCCGTCTTGGTTGATGCAGCAAACAACCTCTCTCTACTTGGCCAGGATAAGCCTAATGTGAAAGACTGTCCCTGCTGGTTTGCAAGAGGAATGATTGCTGGTTGTCACAAGGCTCCGTGCAGACGCTCCTTTGTTGCCCACTGTTGCAAGAATATGGTGCTGCTAGTTCTTATCCTGGTTGCCTGCTTCTGTTGCACGTTCTGCCATTCACAAGTTGCAGCCCCAGACAGTGGGATACAATTTTGTGGCTGCGTTCCCACAAAGCACTTAAAATGACTTTTTAAAGCTCCTTGGATAAGTTCACACATGGCTCTAAGTCAAAAAACAGCAAATCTCATTTTGGTTTAGCGTGTGAATCCAGCACAAGATGTTCCCAGAAATACGTATCTCTGCCTTGGTAAATCTTAAATGGTAGGTTCCCCATACACTTTCCAGGGTCTTCCAAGGTCACGTTGTTGGGCTCTGTCGTAGTCAAAATAAGTGCTTGGCTGGGAGCGGGAGCAGGGGCGGGTGAGGGACTGTGGCCTTTGACTGAATTGCCCTAAGGGTGGAACAAGGCAATGGCGGGGGAAGCTACTTCCTTGTGGTTTGAAAAGGCTAGATTGGCATTATGAGAATTCCATTATTTTCTGCATCACTTCGATTCAAACTGGCCATTCACCAAGAATGTGCTCGGTGTCTCTGTTTGAGGGAGCTGGGTGCCACTCCTACCTGGAGGACCGGTGCAGCAGCCTTGGCCCTTGCACCTCCTGCCTTCCCTTGCAAAGGGAGCGGGCAGGATCTGAGGGAGCACAGATAGGGGCCTCAGTGAGGTCACTTCATTTTACTTTAGCTGCCTGGTCAGTTTGGGATTCAAACCCAGGAAGTTGGGTCAGTTGATAAGTGATGCTTCAGTTAATTAAGCAGGGTTTCTCAACCTTGGCCACTTTCAGATGCGTGGACTTCAACTCCCAGAATTCCCCAGCCAGCATGCTTTAAGATGTGTGGACCCAGCATGCTGGCTGTGGAATTCTGGGAGTTGATGACCACCCGTCTTAAAGTCGCCAAGGTTGAGAAACTCTGGGTTAGAGCAACTGTTTCCTTGTTGGTTCAATTATTCAGGAAACCTCAGGTTGAGTTGCTGGCTGCGGAGGTGGGGGGCTGGTGGGGCGTCGTAGTCGCAGTCCAGCGCATCTAAATGGTACACAATTAAGGAAGGCAATTCCGGCATGCGAAGAAGGCAGGCTGCATGGCCACCGCTTTCCCTCAGCCCAGAGGCCCGCGGTCCCCCCGGGCTGCAACGCCACGGGCAGGTCTCAGGCTGGGGAAGGCTAAATCTACGTTCTCCGGGTTCGACTGCTTCGGCCTAAATTACGCTCTCCGAGCGGCTCAGGAGGTCTGCGCGCTGTGCAGTCGAGCGCGGGGCGGGAAGCCCTGAAGCTTCGTGGGCGGAGGCAGACGCTGTTCAGATCAGCCAGTCAGGGAGCGGTTTGAGCCAGTAGGGATCGAGAGCGGTGGAAGAGGCGGGGAGGCGGCAGAAGGGGCGGCTCTCCTTGGGAGGACCGGAGTGAGGACCGGCCCGCTGCGCGCTCGCGCCTTGGGAGAGACCATGAAGTGAGCGGCGGCGGGAGGCGTCTGGGCAATACCATTAGGCCGCGGGGCAGGCGGCCGGGCGCTGGGGCGCTGGCTCTGGGGGGCTCAGGCCGCGGCGCGCAGCCCGGCGGCGCCTCGGCTGGCTGCGGGTGACGGGGGAGCGGGGCCGGGCTGCCTGGCGCCAGGCGGGGAGGGGCCCGCCCGGGCAGGAGGCGCCGTGCACGGAGTCCGGGCGGGGGGCGGCAGACCCGCCCCGCCCCGGACTCGCCTCTCGCTCGCTTCGCGCAGGCTGAACGTCGACGGGCTGCTGGTGCACTTTCCGCACGACTACATCTACCCCGAGCAGTATTCGTACATGCTGGAGCTCAAGAGGACGCTGGACGCCAAGGTGGGCCGAGGCGCCGCGGGGCAGGGGCTCCCGGCCCTGCGCCGCTGCTGGCGGAGGACTGGCCCTGCCCCGGTTTCGGACTGCCTGGGGCGGCTCCTGCAGGGCTCTTGGCGGCGTTTCGGGGGGGGTTGCCCTGCCGCCTCCTTCCTGGGGCCGGGAGGGGCTGCCCGGGTGACCCAGCGGCTTCGTCCCCCAGTCGGGACTGGAGCTCAGGGCCTCCCCGCTCCCTAGACGGACTCTTCTGTCCAGGAGGCCGCGGGCCCTGAACGCTCTTCTCCCCCACGCCAGGGCCACGGGGTGCTGGAGATGCCCTCGGGCACCGGGAAGACCATCTCCCTGCTGTCGCTCATCCTGGCCTACCAGCGCGTGAGTAGCCCTTGTGGCTGCAGCCCCCTTCCCTTGGCGTCCTGCCCGCTTCTTGCAGCCCCCCAGTCCGCAGCCAGTGGGCACTCAGAAGTGAAATCAATGTAGCGCGGCCAGACAGATTGAAGCCTCTGGTAGCGGATGCGGCTGGTGGCTAGGTGGGCAGGGCAGGGCAGGGCTGGGCGTCCCCCTCCGACTCTGCCCTGCTTTCCTTACAGGAGCCCCCCCACCCGTATTCTTCTAAGCCAGCCCTCTCCCCCAGGCTTACCCCCGGGAGGTGACCAAGCTCATTTACTGCTCCAGGACCGTCCCAGAAATCGAGAAGGTACCTGGATGGCGGCAGGCGGTTGGGGGCATCCTGGCAGCATGAGACATGCAGGAGAGGCACCTGGAAGAAGGTCTGCCTGAGGCCTTTCCTGCGGCTTGCATGGGGAGGGAGGAGGCTGGGCTTGGGGAGTCCAGGAGCTTTCCCAGGCCAGCTGCCCGGCTTCTCCCCAGGTCATCGAGGAGCTGCGGAAGCTCCTGGACTTCCATGAGAAGCAGACGGGGGAGAAGCTGCCCTTCCTGGGGTTGGCCCTCAGCTCCAGGAAGAACCTCTGCGTCCACCCCGAGGTGAGCTGCTCCTGCCGGCTCGAGGGCCAGGGTGGGCCATTCGGCATCCTGGGTGGGGCTGACCCTTTGCTGGGTAGAGGAGGTGCAGGGAGCCCCCCTTGGCCGCCCGCTGTTCCTCTTGGCCGTGTCCTCCCTGTCACTGCAGGCGCATTCTCCCCTTCCCTCTAAGATGCGCTTCTGCCCCCCGTTGCCGCCTCCTGCTTCCTCTCACAGCAGCCCTGTGAGGGAGGGCGGCAGGAGTGGGGTCTCTGCTCGAACGGAATGGCCGGGTGGGCTTCTGCCTCTGAGTCCATCACCTGCGCTACTGCTAAGATTTCTTCTCTGCTTTGAGCTGCGACCCCTGAATTTCCGGATGGCGGGATGGGGGGTGATGTGGGTAGCGGGCCCTGTTTGCTCAGATGTGGCCTTGGCCCCTTGATGCTTGTTGTAGGTGAGTGGCCTGCGCTTTGGGAAGGAGGTGGACGGCAAGTGCTTCAGCCTCACGGCCTCGTACATCCGGGCTCAGCACCAGCAGGATGGCAGTGCTCCCTCCTGCCGTTTCTTTGAGGTGCGGCGTGAAGCGGACGAGGAGTGGAGGCGGCCAAAGCCTCTCGGGCACCAGGGGAGAGGAGGAGCTGGTTGGCAGGAGGTCTGGGTGGAGCTGCAGACTGTCTTCCTAGAGACAAAAGGGGGGCAGGTTGAAAGTTGGGGTGCATGGCACCAATTCTGCTCCTCCTTTTCCCCTTTAATCTGTACTTCAGGAAGAAAATTTGCAGGAAATTCTGCAGAGAAAGTTGTACAAACATGTGTGCCCAAAGGCATTTTTTCTTCAAAGCATGTTTTGAAGTAAGAAATGCCTTTTGAGAATTCGGGAAGTCAAAAGCCATTTCGGCTTGTGTCTAAGCCGAGGGGAGGGAGATCCATTCAGCCCCTGCTGTGACTCCCTGCAGGAATTTGATGCCCACGGTCGTCAGGTGCCACTTCCATGCGGCGTCTATAACCTGGATGACTTGAAGGCCTACGGTCAGCAGAAGGGTTGGTGCCCCTACTTCCTTGCCCGCTACTCGGTAAGGTGGCTGGCCTTGCTTGCAAACACAAGCCCCCTCCCCTCTTTCCTGGGCAGAAGGGATCTCTTCTGTGAGATTGGCTGCTGTTGGGAAAAGACCTTGTGGGTGCGCGAACGGCACAGAACTCTCGATCATGCAAAAGGAGAAAGCTGCTTCGTCTCCTGCTGTTGCAAAAGCTGGAATTGAGATTAAACTGGCCAGAAGCTGCACGGTGACTGGGCAGGGCTGGCTGCAGCGGGGCTGGTCTTTCAGTGGCTTTGCCCCTCCCGTAGCGAGCTAAACCCAAGGAAGTTCTTTGAAGAGGAGGTTCAGCACCGTGAGCGTAAGCGTGTCGCACTGTTTGGCCTGCACGTTCTGCTTTTGGGCCCAGAATGCGAATTGCCTGCGAAACTCTTCCACGCTCTGTCCTGCAGATGTGACCGTTTCATTCTGAAGTTTGCCTGCGCAATCTGAAAGCGTGCATAGGTAGCTTTGCGGTTGAAAGAAATAAGTACGTTTTGCTACCTGTTTGATAGGGAAGCGTATCAGGACACGAACGTAACTGGAAAAATGGAACTGGGGTTAGCCCCTTTATCTTTTCTGTGAGAGATAGGTAAGGTCCCAATAAATAGATAGATAGATAGATAGATAGATAAATTCCTGCCTGCAGCTCTTGGGATTTCCTGCACTATCTTATCCAAATCCTAAAGGAGTCCAGCCCTGATTAGCTTTTTGAGATCAGCTGAGGACACCGTGCAGTTTAATCTCGGACGAGATACGTTGTCGAGCTCTGCTCTGCTTTTTCTCCCCGTGCCGGATCAGATCCTTCATGCCAATATCGTGGTATACAGTTACCACTATCTCCTTGACCCCAAGATTGCTGATGTGGTCTCCAAGGAGCTGGCCAAGAAGTCTGTGGTGGTTTTCGATGAGGCTCATAACATCGGTACGTGTGAGAAGGGCAGGCGAGCTGCCCGGGCTGGGAGGTTCTCCTTCAGGTCTCACTTGGGCTGTCCGACTCCTTCACATTAACGTGGGACCGGCCTGCAGAACTCTCTGCCTCCTGATTCAAGGATGACCACCAACATGGAGGGCCTTGATCATGTGGATGAAGTTGAGCGATGGGGGCTGCGGGAGGCTTCTCTTATCACCTGCTTCCAATTCTTTTTCAGAGAATAGCGTGGAGGAACGGTCTTATGCCCTGAGACTCCACACAGTCTGGATTCATCTGGTGTGTTAGGCTAGACCGAGGGGCATTGGGTTCTCCAGACTGAACAGAGTTTGGGATCCAGCCCCTTCCTTTAGAGATTAGACTTTAATTTATGTCACCACTGGCTTTATTTGCGTGGGATGTGAACTCAGCCAAATGGTTAGTAAGGAAACCAAGCTATTTGGAGACTTTCTCTGGATTATGGGACCCCAGTATTATTTGATTTAGAGTTTTAAGATTTTAATTGCAATTTTACCCTTAGTTTATAATAACTTTGGTTTTTCCCCTCTTAATTACTCCATCACGAGAGTCTTCTCGACTGTGGTGAGGATTAAAAAGTAACATTCAAAATGGACAGCCCTGAACTGTGTCTCATCCGGGCAAACGGGCGAGACAACGTGCGTCAGAAATAGGCTTCTTCGAAAACCCTCCGTGGGACTCCCCAGACCTCACTTTTCTTTGCCTTGACCCACAGACAATGTCTGCATTGATTCCATGGGGGTCAACATCACACGCAAGATCCTGGATCGCTGCCAAGGGAATGTGGCCACGTTGCAAGCTGCCATCCAAAGGTGAGCAAGGAGTCGCTGCTTCCTTCTCTGCTTCCCAGCCTTATTCTCTCTCAAAAGGCAGACATTCTGTGCTGCTTACACAAATGACGTTAAAAAGGTGGGGGTAAAGGCACAGGAGCCTCTTTCCTGGCACGGCCCCTTCTCCAGGGTCTCAGCAGGCATCACCTACCATTTCATGCATAACTTTGTTTTCACGTGGGCCAGAAACTTGCTTTGTTTGAGTTCTGAAAGCTGAGAAGTTCAGGGAACCAAATCTGGAGCCTCTAAGAAGCTGCCTGGACTCGAGCATCGGACTCAGCTGTGTAACTGTAATTGGCCCTTGGCTTAGTTTCTTGGCTGGCCCTGGAGCTGTAGTTTCTGAATTGGGGTTCATGGCAATGCGTGTGCCCAGCCGGCGGTCCACGGGCTCCTGGCCTGGGGCGGGGCCTACAGGGCTCCCACCTTCCCTCCCCCACGTGCTCCCTTTCCAGGATCAAGGAGACAGACGCCCAGAAGCTGAAGGAGGAGTACCAGCAGCTGGTGCAGGGGCTGCGGGAGGCCAATGTCGCCCGGGAAACAGATGTCTATTTGGCCAACCCGGTGCTGCCAGATGAGGTCCTCCAGGGTACGTCAGTCCCTTCATGGGGCAGGAGGGTGGGGTGGGTGCTTTGATCCTCGTGGGGAAGGAGGGGACGTGGATGCCTCCAACATCCACAGGGCCGCCCTTGTATTCTTTGAACCCATGGCCTTGTTCTTTGAGGGGGGGGCGTGGGTGTTCCCAAGACCCCCCTGTGAGCTGCTGCCGTGCCAGGCCAGAGCACTGACGGGCCTCCCGGCGCGCTCCTCGGGGCAGAGGCTGTGCCAGGCAACATCCGGACGGCGGAGCACTTTGTGGCCTTCCTCAAGCGCTTCTTGGAGTACCTGAAGTCCCGGCTGCGGGTCCATCACGTGGTCCAGGAGAGCCCCCCGTCCTTCCTGAAGGACATCTTTGAGAAGGTCTGCATCGAGCGCAAGCCCCTTCGGTAAGTGTGGGCAGGGCTCTCGTGCGCTCTCCCGGAGAGCTTTCCCAAGCGGACTGATCCGTTGCGTCTTTCTAGAAGGGCGGGTGGGGAGGAGGAGGAGAGGCGTTTTCCTCGTCCTGTCAGCCAAAAAGCTGTCCCCCCTCCCTCCGTCCCCCCTTCCCTCCCCCCATCCTCACCCGCTGCTGGAGCCTTGCCCCGCTGGCCTAAAATGACAGGAGCAATGGTGGAGAAGCGGGGGAAGGGCCTGGCCAGGCCCAGCAGGCTGTCCGGGGGACCCTTGGGTCAGCTGGTCCTAGGCGTCCTCGTACAAGGCTTGATTCTTGGTCTGGGCAGGTTCTGCGCCGAGCGGCTGCGCTCTCTCCTCCGCACACTGGAAATTGCAGACATCTCCGATTTCTCCCCCATTACTCTCATCGCTAACTTTGCCACCCTGGTCAGCACGTACTCCAAGGGTAAGGGAGCCCCTCCTCGGCGCAGGGTCTTATCTCTTTAACCCAGCGGCCTCTCCTTAGAGCTTCCCAGGGGTGTTAATTTTTTCACACCGGAGTCACCTCTTGGGAACTGGCAAGGCAAAATGTGGGAGGGGCCCGGAAAGTACCCATCGTGACAGCAGACAAGAACTGGGAAATTATAGGTCTGCTTTGGGGAATTTACGGAAGTGCAGGTTGAGGGAGGCATAAATAACCCTGTAGAGGAGCCACCTTTGCTGAAGGAGAATCATCACGGCTTCTGCAGAGATAGGTCCTGCTTTGCCAGCCTTCTGGAGTGTTTGGGTGTCGGCACAAACACGGGGAGAGGTGGCCCTGCACTTGGGCTTTTGAAAAACCTTTGACCAAGTTCCTTGCTTGCGAGTGCCCCGGGGGCACCTGGTTGGCCACTGCGAGAAAGAGACTGCTGGGTTAAGGCGGGCCTTGCCTGACCCCGCAGGGCAGCCGCTTTTAGGATTTTTTTAGAAGTTTAGTGCAGAGGAGAGCCCCTGTGGCCCCCCATCACCATGCCTTCTCTGTTTTTACACTGCAGGGTTTACCATCCTGGTAGAGCCCTTTGATGACCGGACGCCCACAGTCCTCAACCCAGTCCTGCACTTCAGGTGAGGGATCCCAGTGCTGCCGCAAGGCTCTGGCTGGCTGGGAGTTCTGGGCATCTGAGGAAGGCCCCCCAGACGTCTGCTTTCAGAGCCAGTTGAGGGGGAAAGAGGGTCCGTCCCTGGCCTTTGCTCTTCAGAGCACGGAAGAAGAGCCGTGGGTAGTTTCAGCCATGGTTCCAAGGCGGTGGGTGCCTGAGCTGCCAGGCTGGCTCCTCCCTCTCTCAGGGTGCTTTCCCTTCCAGCTGCATGGACGCTTCAATCGCCATCAAGCCCGTCTTTGAGCGCTTCCAGTCGGTCATCATCACCTCAGGAGTGAGTGCTGGGCGGTGCCCCCTCAGCCAGCGGCAGGCCCCCGTCTGCTGCCCCAAAGCTCGGGGCTGGGGTGCGTGGGAAGGTTCTGTCTTGACTTGGGTTGTGCTCCCTCGGATACAGACCCTTTCCCCACTTGACATCTACCCCCAAATCCTGGACTTCCGGCCAGTGACCATGGCTACCTTCACCATGACCCTTGCCCGGACCTGCCTCTGCCCAATGGTGAGTGCTGAGGGCCAAGATGAGTCCTTCCTTCCTTCCTCGATCTCATCACTTTCCGTAGTGTGCAAGACAGGCAAAGAAAAGCTTGAAACGTCCATGGTAAGATTAAAATAGAATAAAATAAGGAAATCATGAAATTAACAACTATATATGCCATGACGATCAAAATAAAAACGAAAAGGTGGCAGAGCATCAGTGGAACACTCCCTGGGAAGGCTCTGCAGGGAGACCGATCCACAACGCTTCTAGCTTCGGCTCCCTTCTCTCGCAACCAAGCGCGGGGCCGCCAGGAGTTTCTCCCCCGAAGCTCGCATTGGCCGGCTGATACGGATTGCAGTCCTGCAGGGTCTCAGCTGCCAACATAAAGGGGTTTATTGGTTAAGACCAGCACTCTCAATTGTGCCTGGAACTGGACCAGTAACCAGCGTAGGCCCTTTTCAGTCTGGGCTGGTGGGTCCCCTTGCCTTAGGCAGCTTGCCCTGGCTGGTGATGGCCGAGGGCCCAGGGCCGTTTCCCCACAGCGGTTTCTCTTCCAGGTTGTGGGGCGAGGGAACGACCAAGTGACCATCAGCTCCAAGTTTGAGACGCGAGAGGACATTGGTAAGGGTCTCTGCTGGGGAGGGGGCGTCTCCTCCCTTCTCGGCGGCAGGGGTGCATTCCTCTGCGTGTCCGGGGTGGGGGGAGGGCAGCGCTGAGGCCCCTTGTGGTTTGCGTGGAGTGGTGCGCTTCCAGGGCAGGCGCAGGGCCCTGGGGGACTCTGTGGGGGCAGCTCCCCCCTTGCTCTCCCCTCCATTTCCCCAGTGGCTTAGCGGCAGGGGCCGGGAGCCAGAAGGGAGCCCATTCAGCCCCGACTTGGAGCCACCTGTGCTTCTCCGGCAGCTGTGATCCGCAACTATGGCAACCTGCTCCTGGAGATGTCGGCCGTTGTCCCCGATGGCATCGTTGCCTTTTTCACCAGCTACCAGTACATGGAGAACATCGTTGCCTCGTGGTATGAGCAGGTACCTCAGGATGCTGCAGCCAGAGCCCTGCACGCTGGGCCGCCTTGTCCGTCTTGCTGGGGCTGCTGTTGAAAGGGGCATCAGCGAGGCTTCTGCCAAAGCAGGCTATGGAGGAACATGGGACCCTGGTGGGTTTGGAACCCCTGAGGGTCTTCTCCCTCTGGAAACCCTCAGAGGCTTCTGAAAGGGTGCTGGGTTGCCTCCAAGGCCGGGTTGCTGGTGAACACAGGTGGGGGCAGCCTGGCCGCGGTGTGGAGGAGGGTCTCAGTTCCTCCAGCCTCTCGGCTCTTCTGGTGCTCCCCCTTCGTTCTTGCTCGAAGCACTAGTGCTGAAGGGCTCTTAATAGCTGGCTCCCGGGGGTTAACTCTCAGGCCGTTCAGGGGAAGCACATCAGACATCTCTGTGTGTGGAAATTGAGCGGACCCCTTGCGCGACATGGGCAGGGCGATCTGCAGCTCCCGCTGAAACTGTCTGGCTGCTGCTCCGTGCTCTGAGAAGGGCGGAAGCAGGAGGAGCCGAGTCCTGGCTGCAGAACCCCTCTGCATGGCCCTTCAAGGTGGGCTTCAGGCAGCGGTGGTCCCTTTCTCTCCTCTTGGACTGCGCCAGGGGATCTTGGAGAACATCCAGCGGAACAAACTCATCTTTATCGAGACACAGGACAGCGCTGAGACCAGCGTGGCCCTGGAGAAGTACCAGGAGGTGAGGGGTGGCCAGGGAAGGGGTTGGTTGAGCAGGCCCCCCACGAAGCGCCCTTCTCTCTCCACGGCCGGTCCTGTGGCTGGCCTGGCTGCCTTCCTTGGAGGAGGACGGTCTGTTGACCTTTTTGTGAGTTTGGGGTAAAAAGAGGTTGTGGGCGATGTGTAAGGGGATTGGTCGGTTTACGCCCCAGGCCTGCGAGAATGGCCGTGGAGCGATCCTGCTGTCGGTGGCCAGGGGGAAGGTCTCTGAAGGAATCGACTTTGGTGAGTGCCTGTGCCCTCCTCCCCCTCCCGCCAAGAGAATGAGGACCAGACGCTTTGAATGGGATCCGGAAGAACAAAAGCCTCTTGCTCGTTTCGTGCCTTGCCTTAAGCTCATGAACATTTTGAAACGGGGTGGGGAGCTGTGTTTGGATGCAAGGTTGATCCCCCCCCCTTTCTCCATTCCGCAGTGCACCACTACGGGAGAGCGGTGATCATGTTCGGTGTTCCCTATGTCTACACCCAGAGCCGCATCCTGAAGGTGACCCCCGTGAGCCACTGCCTCGGCGATTCCTCCTTGGGTTCTCCATAGGGTGCTGGCAAGAGAGCCTTCATGTCCTTGCGGGGGCAGGCCTGGGAGCCCCCTTCCATCAGCTGGGTGGGGGCTCCCACGGGGCAGAGAGCACACGTTCTTGCACCCGCTCTATTTCTGCGGCGTGGCCGTTTCCCAGAAGCTGCTGATGGTGGAAATGCACTTCTGGCTGCACCTGACGTGGCGCCTTACCTGCTGTGCTGATCTGGCCGGGGGGAGACGTCCGGGGAAGACTCTCACTGTCCCTTCTCCTGCCCCAGGCCCGGCTGGAGTACTTGAGGAGCCAGTTCCAAATCCGCGAAAACGACTTCCTGACGTTTGACGCCATGCGGCACGCGGCGCAGTGTGTTGGCCGGGCCATCCGTGGCAAGACGGACTACGGCCTCATGGTCTTCGCAGACAAGGTGTGTCGAGTGGGCCTGTCTGCGGCAGTCCCGAAGGCTGGGTGGCAGCTGACCCCTTTTATTCCCACAGCGCTTTGCCCGGGCGGACAAACGGGGCAAGCTGCCCCGCTGGATCCAGGAGCACATCACAGATGCCAACCTCAACCTCACGCTGGATGAGGCTGTGCAGGTGGCCAAGCACTTCCTGCGCCAGATGGCCCAGCCCTTCCGCAAGGTGGGCCAGAGTCAGGACGGGGGAGGAACTCCGGGAAGAGTGGGGCTTCGGCCGCTGGGGGGGGGGGGGGCGGGGCAAGCCGGCTTCTCCTGGCTGTGAAAGCTGTGAAACTCTCAGTGGGGAACTGATGTCTTGTAGGAAGAGGCTGTCACCTTAAGCCATCATGCGGTTTGCAAGTTAGGCAGGCGCAGCAGCACTGCTTAACCTCAGCCTCAGCATCTGACCGGCTGATCCCAGAATGCCCGGCCCCTACCCTCTTGCCACCCAGCAGGGGCTCTCGTGGTGGCGGGGGGGGGGGCTTATCATTTGCGGGGGGGCAGCTTTAACTGATGTGCATCTGTAGGGCCCACAGGACAATTTCATCTTTCTGCCTCAAAATGCCAAAATGCCAAGAAACTGCTGCCAATTTTGACCCATTGGGGCCAGAGGAGCTTCAGGCTGCAAAAGGGGCCTCAGGCCCGGGCTGTGAGCCCCCACAGGCAGCCTCACTTTTCCAGGCGGGCAGCTCTCCTTTTTCCCCTCAGCAAAAGGAGGACCAGAGCCTCATTTCCTTCCCTTGGCATTGGCAGCCAAGCAAGAGAACAATGGCTGTTTTATTGGGACTGCAGCTCTCAGAATGCCCAGTCCCTACACCATGGGAATTCTGGGGGAAGTTCTTACACTATTACAAAAAGCAACTTTGGGAAATAAGTGAAACATTGGTGTCCTAAACAAGGTTTTGAAATACTCTGCTCCAAAGCAAGCACCTCACCCTGCCCCCAGCAGCAGCAAAGGGAGGCACGGTCACTGTAAGGCTTCGAGGTGGGTTTGGCTGTCCTCGCAGGGTGGCCATGGGCATCTTGCCCCCTTCCCTCCCTTCCCTCCTGCTGCCTCTCCAGGAAGACCAGCTGGGCCTGTCACTGCTCACCTTCGAGCAGCTGCAGTCGGAGGAGACTCTGCGGAAAGTGCAGGAGATTGCGCACCAGGTGTGAGGGCCAGCAGACTCCGGCAGCGCCAGCACACTGCAGGGAAGGACCGCCTGGCCGTCCACGTCGCAAAGCTCATCAGCGGGTGGAGAAGGGAGGCCTCCCAGAGGCCACCGCTTTTGGCCCGGACACAAGCCTCTTAGCCCCCTCCCTCCCAACTAATCCTGGATTTCTGGACAAGGGTTTTAATAAAAGGGGTTGGGTTGTTGGTGCCTGAGTGATTTTCTTCTGTGTGTTGTGTGTTCTGCAGCTCTCCCTTCCAGTCTAAAAGGCAGAGAGCAGCTGAGCCGTGCGCCTTAGTCCCGGGGAGCTGGGTGGTGGTGGTGTCCCCTTACTTTGAAGTGGAGGATTTGCATGGGGGAGATTTGGTCCTTTTCACACAAAGCCTCTTTTGGGGAATACAGGAAGGCAGGCTTAACTAGCAATGCTTGCAGAGACCCCTCTCCCCCACCTCCAAAACAAGAGTCATCATTCCCAGCAACCTTTTATTTAAGGGTGGGGGGCAGGTGCTTCCACTGCATAAATAGACTAAATAGGGCTAGCTGGATAAGAATGGGGGTGGGGAGGGGGGAAGGCTGCTGCTCCTACCCAAAGAGTTTAAGGCAGTAGCAAGGCAGGAGAGCTTCCCCCACCCTGTGATACTTTGGGGATGGGCAGCTGCTGCTCCACTTCCCGAGAAATAGTCCTCTGCAAATTGGATGGGGCACTTCCCCCCCCCCCCCCAGCCACCAAAAGAAGGACTTTCCGTGCACGCAGGAGTCAGTCCAGGGAGCGCTGGTCAAGCGCTGGCACTGACAGGCAGTCCAGCTGTGGCCCGGCCTCGGCCAGCATGCTCGAAGACTGGCCCTAGGGGGCGCTGCTGTGTGCGAGGTCCTGGGTGCTGGCACTCCGGTTCCTGGTGGGGGAACTCTGCAGCAGGGAAAGGGAAGGGACGCCTTTCAGTCCTCAATGTTCCTCTTTCAGGTGTTCCTTCAGTAAATCTGCTTTGCCATCACGTGTCCTCTGTGCACCAATCCTTGCCCTGCAGAGCCTTTTCTCTTGGGGTTTGAGATTCTCTCTGGCTAAGTCTGTACAACAGGCTGAACCGGATTACCAGGCTACCGTGGCAAACTCCATCGAGCCTTATGCTCGCCAGATGTCCTGGGTTCAACTAGCCTTTTTTTTTGGAGGAGGGGTTGCCTTCAAGTCAGTTTTTGACTCCTGGCGACTGCCTGGACAAGTCCCTGCAGTTTTCTTGGCAACGTTTTTGGAAGTGGTTTGCCGTTGCCTCCTTCCTAAGGCTGAGAGGGAGTGACTGGCCCAGTGTCACCCAGCTGGCTTTGTGCCCAAGGCAGGACTCGTGAATTCATGGTCTCCTGGTTTCTAGCCTGATGCCTTAGCCACTAGACTGAACTGGCTCTCAACTGGCATGCAAAGCTGTCCCAGTTTGTCCTGTTGTGTGAACACAGTGTCTCCTTCTCAGCCTATGTTTCTTGAACGGAAGGTCCTTCCTCCCCTGTCCTGACAACCGCTTTGTGCTGCCCCGCCTGGTGAGCTCAGCCAGAGAAGGAGCACATGCATAAGCTCTTGGGTTTGGCCAGGCGCCAGGCCAAGCCATCAACATCCAGGGGCCAGCGGGGATGTTCAGGCGTCGTCCCAGGCTCTGCAGCTAAGCATGGTCCTTGTGAGCCCCGGACTCACCTTTGGGGGTGTGACAGCCGTACCCTCGTTCACATGCAGCGTGTTGAGGGATGTGGCCCGCGTCATCCTGGGAGGGCGAGACACCTGTTACACTCTGGCCCTGCCACCGCAGTGCTCGGCTGCATGTAAGCCCACCAAAGCCAAGGCTGGCAGGGGAGGCTCCCAGGAGCTCAAACTCACCCAGGGCCTGGAGCTTCCTTGGGCTGCCCAACCACGTCCCCCCTGAGCCTGGAGACCAGCTTTTCGCTGCTGCGCTTGAGGGACTCCCGGAACCGGGAAAAGGAGCTGCTGCGCCTCATCACTGCCTCCTTCTGAAAGAGAGCGAGTGGGTGAGCAAGGACCCAAGGCTTGGGGGGCTTCCCCATTCCTCCAGCCACCTGTGATCCAAGGCCCTTGCCACCTCCCCTCTGCGCAGGATCCAGGCCAGAGGGTGCCAGGTGTGACAACGCCTCGGAGGAGGAAGTGGTGCCAAAGCAGAGGGGCATAAGGATTGGCTCCTCCACTGCCCCAGGACAGGCCCTGTGCCCTCTGTCCCTCCCCAGATGGGCTCCAAAGCCGCTTGTGGGAGAAACACTTGAAGACTTACCTGCCCTTCCCAGGTGCTCCCGGCTCCTGTCCGGCTGCAATCTGGAGATGGGGGGGGAGGGATTCCAGAGGTGAGTTCACCTGAGGGGACAAAGATGCCTCCCCTGCCCTCTCACGGGGAAAGGGGCTGCCCCACGCTGGGCTCTTACCGCCCCTGGGGGTGGGCAGCTCCTGGTCCTGCGAAGAGAGGATCTCCTTGTACAGCTCCTCAGCCTGCTGGTACTTGCCCTGTTTCAGGTAACATGAGGCCTGGCCGGGAGAGGAAGGCAGAAGAGGGGGCAGTGAGTGCCACCCCCCTCCTCGAGCGTGCCACAGCTGGACCCCCAGGTGCGCGGGCCACCACACGTCCCACGAGCGAGCAAGCGAGCGAGCCCGCCCGCCCACTGAAAGGGGTGGACTCCACCAAGTGGTGTGCGCGCTCAGGGAAAAAGCAACTGCTTTGCTAGGATGCTTAGAATACTGCCTGAGGGGGGGCGAGGGGGGAGAAGAAAAGCCATTGTGTGCCTGCAGCTGTGAGGTGTGAGCCAGGCCACAGTTGACTTAGTTGGGCCATATTATTTTAAAGGTGGTGGTGGTGGTTGGTTGCCGTTGAGTCGTTTACAACTCATGGCGACCCTGCGTATAACAGAACGAGATGTTGTCCAGTCTTGCACCACGTGCCCGGCTGTTCCAATGTTTGCATCCATTGCTGCTGTAACTATACCAATCCATCGCTTATTTGTCAACAGACACTTCACCGCCAGTGTGTTGCCCTACCTTAACTGTATTTTACCCAAAGAGATTCGCCCACACTGACTGCTTCTAAAAGGCCCACTGCGGGGCCAGCAGTAGTCCTCAAATGCCTGGGGGGCAGCTCCGAAGGCCCCCTTCCTCTCAGGTTACCAGGTTGTTCTTCGTTTTGGCCACGTTGGGGTCATTGGGGCCCAGCTGGGTTTGGTAGATGCCAAGGGCCCGCTGGTAGTACCACTCCACCTCTTCGAACTTGCCCTGGTTTTGGCACAAGAGGGCCAGGTTGTTCAGCTGCTTGGCCACATCTGGATGGTTGGGGCCCAGCACCTGTGGGGAAAGGTGCAATGGTGCTCACTGCACTCCTGCCCGGGCACCTGGGCAGGACGGGGGTGGGCGCAATGCACGGTGCCTGTGTCTCATTGAATCCTGACTGCAGCAGGTCCAAAAAACTAAGCATCTTCTCTGCTCCCAGAACACACAGAGGGTTCTATAGCAATGGGCTCCTTAGTCCAGGCAGGGGTCCCGGGGCAGCGTCCTCTGTCTGGCCTTCGTGGCTTCTCCTGCGCGCTGCTACCTGCTGCGCCAAGGACTCTTCTGCCCGATTCAGGCGGGAGAGAGTTTAAACACTCCCTTTTCCCCCTCCTCCTCCCGCACATCTAAAACTTCCTGACGCTGTCTGGAGGCACCTGGCCAGGGCAGGCTGGCCAGAGCACTGCTGGCTCTCACCAGGGATCTGAAAGGGGCCACGCCAAATGCCCAGCAGCAGGAGGTTGGGGCTCCTGCGCCATCATTCCTCCACTGGGGGTGAGCCAGAATCATGTCCGTGACGCAACCCAAACTGACCATTTCAAGAGGCGGAGGATGCAGCCTTTCGGCCTCTTTCGGGACCAGCTGAGGGGCTTTACCTTCTCGCGGATCTCCAAGGCTCTCTTGCACAGCGGCTCAGCATCCCGATACCTGCCCCGCTTGCCGTACAGCACAGCCAAGTTGTTCAGGGTAGCAGCCACCTGCCAGGGATGGAGGGAGGGTTGGCCGCAGCTCAGCTTGTGACGCAAGACAGAGCCCTGTTGCACCTCACATGAGACCAAGCCAGGGCGTCTCACCCACCTCCTCTGAGCTGCCACGCAGCCTCTGCCCAGCGCCAGCCCCACCCGCACAGCCCAGGCACTCACTGCAGGGTGCTCCACACCCAGGGCCTGCTCACGAATGTCTAGGGCATCATTGAGTAGCTCCGTGGCCTCTTTGTACTTGTTCTGGTCCCTGCAGGAGGAGAAGCAGGAAGGGTGGGGGTGGGCGCAGCCTGCAGCCTTCTGCCAGAGCAGCCCCAGGATGGAGCTGCACTCGGAGGACTTGGGGGGTGGGGAGGGGGCAGAGGCGAGCATCAGCCAGATTGGTCTTTGCAGCAAAAACAACCGAATGGTTATTGCCCCCCCCCCCGTGCTTTGTTCTAGCTGGTTTGCCCAATTTACTTTAACCCAGTATTGGGGAGTCTTTCCATCTTGCTTGGCTGAGCAGAAGGGTCTCCTGGAGTACCACCCCCTCCCATCTTTGTGCTGCAGGAGCAGGCACATGCCAGAGAGCAGGTCCAGGCACCTCGGGCACCTTACCGGTAGACCAGGGCAAGGATATTGAGCATGGTGGCCACGTCTGGGTGGCTGTGCCCAGAGCTCTTCTCCAAATCTTCCAAAGCCTGCTTGCAAAGCGGCACGGCCACCTCATAGCGCCCTTGGGAAGCGTACTGGATCACCAGGTTGTGCAGGGTCCGCAGGCGGGCTGGGATTTCATACCCGCCCTGCTGAGCGGCTGAGGCGGCTGCACTTGGGCTGTGCCCCTCTGCAGGGAAGGACCAGCCAGGCAGTGAAAAGGGGGCCTGGTGCGGCAAGCCTGGGCAGAAGCAGGGGGTCCTCCTCACCCAGCCCACTCAAGCAGGGAGGTCCCTCCTCCCCAGGCCCCCTGCCCAGCACATCTGTTGCTCTTGCAACCTCCTCCTGGCTCTCAGCTTCGCCCTCACTGAGGCAGGCAGGCAGCAGCTCGTCAGGCCGAGCCTCTGCTCTGGGAGAGGACTGAGAAAGCGAGGGGCCTTCTGGGAAATGCACCTGGCCTCTGGTCATCATCCGTGCCAAGAAACAGGCCGCCTCTCCTCTCCTCCACGTCCTCCTCTGCCTGCAAGGAGAAACTGGGAAATTCAGTGAGTGGCAGGGAGGACCTCTCGACCGGTTTTCCTTTGAAAAGCTCTTGCTCTGCTAATTAACGGCAAAGGGGAGGCTCTGCAGTGCCAATTGAACAAAGGGACACAGAATAAAGCCCTGCCCTCTTACTGCCCTCTGGTATCCTGCAACTACAATTCCAATCATCCTGAGCCAGAGTGCCATCTCTGAGCATCCAGATAATTTGAAGATTTAATTTGGGCTGAGCTCAAGGATTCGTATGAACCTTCTAAGTTTCTTGTGCGGGGGAGAACTTGAATTCATTTGCAGCTTTCAGCTGTAAGCTGCCAGACTCAGAGAGAAGCACAGCAGATACTTCATCAGAAGACAGTCCTGGCCACCCCAAGTGATCCCCCTGTCCATCCAGCCGAGAAAAGGCTGGCAGGGGTCGGGGCACTGGGGGCAGCTCGGGAGGAGCCCCTCCCCTCCCCTCCCCTCCCGTCCCCTCCCCGCCTCACCTGCTCCTCCCGGGGGCCGCAGTGCCTGAGCTGGTGCAGGAAGTGCAGATGCTTGTTCTGCTCCTCCAGCTGGGCCACGGCCTCCGCGCTGTGCTGCAGCCGCAGCTGGGTCCCGGCCAGCTCGTCCCGCAGCCACAGGTTCTCCTGGCCCAGCCGCCCCACCTGCGCCCGGAGCTTCTGCTGCTCAGCCTCCAGCGCCCCGATGTGCGAGGACAGGGCAATCAGCATCTGGGGGAAGGGAGGGGGGAGGGGCCAAGCGTTTGGCTCCCTTGGCGCCAAGGGAAACCGACCCAGTGCCATGAAGAACGGACACGGAGCAAAGCACGGACTGGCCCCAGTGCAGGGCCACAGCGAACGAACAACGTGAAGGCACCCGGTACACTCCAGGAAAGGCCGGGACAAACAGATACTCCTGACGTGTCAGTTGACTCTTAGGCTGTTTGGCACGGATTTTACAATTCCACCAAAGCAGGTACGGATCAAAACTGGCTGCCCAGGATGCCCCCTGCTAGCACCCACACCCCAGGCTCATCTCTCCACAGCTCTTGGAAAGCACTCCCCACCCATGTGGAATTCCCTCCCCAGTGACTCAAGCTTCCCCGAGGTCCCGGCGCTGCCACCCCCACGGCATCGCAGCAGGCCAAGCAGCCCCCTGGCCCCCCTCCCTCCAGGCTCCCGGGCTACCTGGCCTTCTGCAATGCCCAGCTCAATGCCTGCCAGGCTCCTGCGGACGAGGTTGTGCTTCTCCTCCAGAAGCTCCAGGGCCTGGGCCTCCGTGGCTGTCGCAGCAATGTCCTCCCTCTCGCTCAGCAGCTGCCGCTCCCTCAGCAGGGCCTCCTGCAGCCGGTGATGGATGCTCCTGTTCTCACCCCGCAGGGCTTCCAGGCCCTTCATCACCTGGCATGTCTGGAGGACGATGTCGTCGGCTGTCATCCTCTCCGATGGGCTGTCACCCAGTCCCACCAGGATGGACATGGCCTGGAGGAAGGAGGCCGGAGCGCCTGGCGGCTCCTGGAGAGGCTTCTGAAAGGCAAACATGGAGCGCTTCTGGCGGTTGCAGCTTAAGGATGGATGCTAAGGTTACCCAAGCCCTCTGCATGTTCTCAGAGGCATTCCGGGTCTCCAAACCCTGTTCTCTTTTTACCCAGGCTCTATTAATTGGAATGAACATCAGCCAGAGATAGGACAACCTTGCAAAGTTGCGAGAAAACTGTCCGGGCATTTGTGATCTTTTATTAAAGGGACATCCAAAGCAGGAGACAGCACTGGGAAAAGTCTTATTTCTGGCCCCAGACAGAATGCTGCCCTCCAGGCTGGGAATGGGCAATGTCTCCCACCTCCCCAGCTAGGCTGCAGGAGCCCTTATTGGGCCTCTGCGGGGCGAGAACAGCCCTTAGCGGGCAGGCAGGCAGGCAAGCAGGCAGGGCGGGGATGCAGCCCCACTCGGCCCAGGCCCTTTGGGGAGGCTGCCTGCCGGGATCTGTGGCTGGATCCCAAACCAGTCTCTCCAGCTGGATGCCACCAGGAAGCAGGTAGCAACACGCTTCCCGACCAAGCCCTCTCCACAGTCATGCACATACCCGACAAAGGAGGAACTGTCTCCCGGCTCACTCAGCCTTCTCTGAACTGGGCTGGGTATCTCTGGGCCAGGATCAATGCTCCTCAGCCATGGTGATGTCTTGGGCTTCAACAGTCCATCAGGAAGGGTTTTCTGAGAGGACAGAAGAGCCTCCTGCAGCTGAGGAAGCCAGAGGCTGTCCCGTTCCCAGACTGGCTGCCCAGGCAGGTCAGAACCCCCCAAGCAAGAGGCCTTGGTGCTGCCCACTTCTCTTGCCTTAAAGCTGGTTTGGCTGGTGTCCTGTCTGGCACGGAAGGCCAGGACAAGGTTGTGGGACTGTCTTCCCCTTCACAATGCATCTAACCCCCTTTCAAAGCCTCCCAGTTGAGTGCCCATCACCCCAACCTGTGTAGAAATACTGCAAATATTTACTGGCTAACTCTGCACAGCTTAAAGAAGTGTCTGCTTTCATCTGACTTTACTCTCCCATCAAGCGGCTTCACTGGATGGCCTGTCCTCTAGTGCCACAACAAAAACAGCATAATTTACTTCTGCATTACTTTAAATACTGCTGTCATGTTCTCTCTAGCTCCCCACCCCCAATAAAAAGGCTCAAATGTTTTCTTCACAACCCGAGTTTGCTTTTCTGCAACTTTTTTAGGGTATGTACGTGTGTGTGTGTGTGTGTATGTATATATCAGGTGTGGCAACCAGAGCTGTATACAGTATACCTGGAGCACACTTCTGGTTTGTAGAGGGCATTTCCCACATGCAACATCTGTTGAGCTGCACATCTGTTACATCAGACTGAGGCGGTATTCCCATTTCTGCAACCATCAAGGCAAGGATGGTGGTTCGTGGATGCTTACCAGGAAGATGGGCCTTGCACCTCTGCTCTGAAACAGCTGCAAGGCCGGCCAGGGGCAGAGAAAGGGAGGTCCTGTGCAAGGCATGATATAAAAACCCCTTTAGCTGCCACAGCCCACAGATTCTGCATTCACAAGGGTTCCTAACTTGGGCCTTGTTTAGGCAAATGAAGAGATACCCAAGTGTTCATCGCAATCCTCTTCTGTTGCTGAAGAACTATTTTGCTCAATGTTAGATACATCTTTGAAAAGCTCCTTTTCCCTCCTGCAGATCCCTCACTCGAGCACATCCCTGCTCATTCCTTCGGCTGGCTTCTCTGCTCTGCTACGGCCTGCGAGGGCCCCTGCGAGGCCCCTCACCGGCAGCCCCGTCCCGTGTCCGGGACACCATGAAAAGCGAGCCGGCTCGGCCCCGACTGGAGCTCGGCCCGGCCCTTCCCCGCCTCTCAGCAACTGGAAAACGCAGCTGCGGGAGAAGCAGGCCGGCCCGATCCAGCTGCCCCGCAGCCCCGCCTCTGCCAAGAGATGGGACTGAGGTCCGGTCGCTCCCGGGGAGGCCCCCTAAGCACGACCATCTCGGAGAAAAGCTCCTCTGTTCCTTCTCCAAAGCATGCAGTCAGCCCCCCCTCTCCCCCGGGAAATCGCCTTCGCCCGTGGTGAGCGGAAAGCTTCCCCAGGCAACCAAGCGCAGGCGACTTCAGGGCCGGGACTTCTGCGCGCGCGTGCTCCCGGCCCACCGCTGCGCGGCGCAGCTCCGGCGGCGAGGAAGAAGCGCCCAACTCTCCCGGGCAAGGCCTACCCCCGCCTCTCTGTCTTACCTTCCTCCCTGCCTGCCCGCCGAAGAGGGAATCCGCGCCGCGCGCCCCAGCCCGCCAGCCGCGCCCCGGCACCCTCCGCTGCCCGCAGCTGGGCTCCGCGCCTCGCTTGGAGGGAGGGGCGCTCCTGCCCCGCCCAACGGAGCCGCGGCTTACCTGCCCGCGCCGCCTCCCGTCTCGCAGTGGGCCGCGACTGGAGGGCTCTGCACGTGCCCAGAGGCGCCCCGCCCCTCCTTCTGCGCGGGCGGCTCCTCTCTTGAAAGCGAAGCGGCAGCTCGCCCTAATTCCACTAAGGGTCCTTTCTCTTTCCCTAAAGCAGGGGATCTCGGCCGCCGCCGCCGCCGCCGCCGCCGCCGCCTTTGCGCGCGGGGGACCTGCGCCTCCTGCCTCTCACCTGCACCCAACGTTGGGGGAGGGGGGCCCAGGAAGAGCGGCGCCTCCTTGAAGGGCCCGCCCGCTCTGGCTCCCTCGCCCGGTCTCTCCCCCCGTCCTTTCGCAGAAGAAACGTGCCCCACGCGGGAAAGGAGCCCCTATCCGCCTGGGCCCGAGGTTGCCGCAGGCTGCCCTCTGCCTGCAGAGCCCGCAGCAGCAGCCCAGATCCCCCTCCTGCCCCGGCGCCATCGAATAGCCTGGGGCAGCGCCAGGCAGACCCTCCCGCTCCCTCGGCGGAGGGAGGGAGGGAGAAGCCGACCCTTGGCAACCTGGGAAGGAGAGACCCGCCCCGCGAGCCCTTGGCAGGAATCGGGCATGGGCGGGGGGGAGGGGAGACGGGGAGAGATGGTTCTGCCCGGCCCAGCTGGCGTCCTCGGCCTTGACCTATGGTTCCCTCCCACCGGAGTTGCACTCCCTAACCTTCACCGCCATCACCGCAAAACACTGAGCCCCGCGCTCGGGAAGGCCAGTCTGCAGGGCGTCCCGAAGCCAGCGAAGCCGATTCGCCGACCTGAGAAAGCCCGGCGTCTGCTCGGCTCCTGTGAACGCTGGGAACGCGCGGAGCAATCGCCGCAAGAACTGTGGGGCTGTTCGTGTTTAGCAAAGTCCTAGAAGTTCTGTTAGTTTTCGGTGGCTTGGCCAGATATCTGAACCAGCCTCTCGGATGTCTTGTGTGGGCCTAGGAAGTGGTTCGGTTCGCCAGCTGGTTAAGTATCTCGTGTGAACGCGGCCCCTGTGCCTCAGAGTGCTTCTATCCCATGAAGTGCGGATCGCAGAGATTAAATTCCGGGAACTCTTTGACAGCCGAGTAAAAAGAGTTCCTCTGAGCATGGATCGGGTTTCTTTCCCTTACCACTGTGGCTCAGGGACTCAATGGGAAGATGCCCCCCACTCCGGGTAAGGAGTCCTCGCCCTGCCCCTACCGTCGCTCTCTGCCCCTTGTTTTCAGGGTTAAGCTAAAGCGACTCTGATGGTTCTTGGGGGGTGGGTCGGTGGGGGGGGGGCTTTGCAGCAGAGCCGGGGAAGGGAAGGGAGGGAGATGCTGCTCGTGGCCAGGGGACGCAGGAAGGGAAGGAGGGTGGGGGCCTCTTCCAATTCCTTTAATATTGCATAAGATGAGCGCTTGGAATGCGTCTTGCTTTCCTGCTTAGCCGATAAAAAGCCGCGTTGGCCCAATGCCAGCCCAGTCGCTACCTCCCTCCCGGGGGCGGAGGGGAAGAAGCTCTGGAGCAGCACGGGAGGGGGCGGGCGCCCAGCAACGCCGGGTGCCAAAGGCATCTCCGGTGGCTGGTGGCCGGCAGGTGGCGGAGGGCAAGAGAAAGGAGGGGCTGGGCCCCTGTGCAGGAACCCCTCCCTTGAGCCTCTGCCAAGCCGGGGCATCCCCCTAGGCCAAGGGGGAGCAGCCAGTCGATCCCTCCCTCCCAGCCGCGATGGAGGAGCTTTTGGGGAGCACTTTTCGGTCCTCGGCCTTTCTGGGGGCATCGGTTTTGCAAATATATATGGCTGCCTATCCAGAGGAAAGAAGCCCGGCACACCAAACTGCCAGGCCCAGACCGGCCAGCCAATAATAGCCGGGCGCGACCCTCACAAAAAGGAAATCTCCGCGGACTCCAGGGATCCGCTCCTGACGGACGTCTCAATGGAGCTAAAGCCCGGGGACTCCCTGGTGGTCTCCCATCCCGGTTCATCTTCTGAGCCCAGGAAGGTGGGCCTGCTGCTGCCTCCCGCCGAGAGGGCCCTTTGCAGGTCGGGAAAACATGGCTGGAAAGGCCGCTCGCAGCGGGGCTCCCTCTCGTGCAACCCACCCACCCCCTGCTTTCTCCTGCCCCTTCCCCTTCCAGCCGCTCTGGGGGCCGGAAAGGGAAGACGCGCTGGGTCGTTCTTCGGATGAAGCCGTCCAGTCAGCACTTTGAAGAAATGCATTTCCTCGCGGGGGGAGGGGGCGGCAGGCTGGGAGGCGGCCAGGTGAGGAGGGCTCGTTTGCCAAGCTTTGAAAGCGAAGGAGAATCTGCAACCTCTCTCCCCCCACCCCCCCCGCGCCCTCCTGCCGGCTATAAATTCTGATCAAATCGTCCCGGCTTGTGCGGCGTCGCAGCCGGCTTCCTTGCTAAGAAGGGAGGGAGGTCCTGCCAAGAGCCGGCGCGGAAGCTTAAAGATAAATACTTGCCCGGCTTTAAAACCAGTCCAAGGCGAACCAGTCACGAAGCAGCTGGGCAGGCGCTAGGGGAGTTCGCGGAGGACACCCACCCCCGGCCCGCCAACGCCCCTCCATTCCGCGGTTCTTTCCTGCCTCAATCCGGTTCATCTCTCGAGCAGAGCCCCCGCCCCTCCCCCGGTCCCCAGCGGCCCTGACTCTCCTCCCAGCAGTCCTGAAGGCAGCCCCCGCGGCCCCCTCCTGCCTTTGGAAGACTGGCGGCCCTCGGAGCGCCCCGCCTCCCCTTACCCGGGCCCCACAGCTCCGCACGCAGCCGCCAGAGGGTGCTGTGGCTCCACCGCCGGACGCGGCAAGCGCTGCGGGCAAGGCCGGCTCCAGCCTGTCCAAATCCCGGGCGCCTGGAGAGCCCCGCGGCCACGGGCGGGGCTGCCGGGGTTATCATAGGCGGCCGAGGCCACCCTTTCACGCGTGGCTTTAGGGAAAGGTTGGAGGGGATGTCCAGCGTGTCTGAGGGGCTCCGGCTTGCTGCGGAGGGAAGCGAAGGGCCGAGGGTCCGTCGAGGGTGCAGCCCCCGTCAGTGGGAGGACCCCCACGTGCACAGCCACACAAGAAGGTGCCCACGCGGGATGGGCCCCCGGGTTGGCTTTGCCCAGCCCACAGCTGCCTTGGTGAAAGGAAAGCAGGTTCTGCTGCCTGGCGGGTGGCGGGGGCCGACGGGAGGCTGAAACCATCAGCCCCCAGGGACACTCCCACCTCCGCGGGGTTTCTCTGCTGGCACCCTTTGACAGCTCTCACGTCCCCACCTTTCCCAACTTGGTGTGGGACCAATTCCCATCATCCCCTTGCCAACATAAAAGGCCGTCTCTCTAGGGGATGATGGGAGTTGGAGACAGCTGGTCTGGAGAGGGAAATAAGGAAGGAGGCTTCCTCCAGGCTGCATGGCTGACCCAGCCCAAGGGTTAGGGTTAGGGTTAGGGTTAGGGTTAGACACTTCCTCTCCCGGCCAGCTAACCTGATCCCCACGTTTGCCTCTAACAAGCCTGGCATGCCTGGCCTTGGCTGTTTGTTTCTGCCAGGATGAGGGTCTGGGTCTGGGTCTGGGTCTGGGTCTGGGTCTGGGTCTGGGTCTGGGTCTGGGTCTGGGTCTGGGTCTGGGTCTGTCCAGTCATCGCTCAGAGGGGCAGTGGGCATCCTCAGGCATCCTCTGCAGCATCAGCCAGATCCTGTGGTGCCCACAGCCAGGCAGTTCTCTCAGAGAAGGGCAATATGCACAACCCAAAGTAATGGCATGTTACTTAATCCCTAGGACTGCAAATATGTAGAGCAGATCGGTTCATTAATTAACCCACCATCGGTCAGAAGTAGGCTGTGCATTGCTCGGAGATCACATCCCTGGGCTGGCCGCCCGGCCACCTGGCTTGACCCCAGCGAGCTCTGGAGCTGCTCCCTGGGTCCCGCCAAGGCAGGGATCCTGAATCTATCTGGCTGCTGGAAGAATGAGCAGAGCCCCATCCCCAAGACCTGGGGGAGGCGCGGGCCAAACCAGGGCAAACTCTCCCCTTGCCCCCCTGTGGCCTTGGGGCCTCCCTAATGCTGGGGCACGTGGGCCTGGCGCAGGCTGGGGGGCATCTTTTTCTCTTGCACCTGCGGAGTCAGACTCGCATGTAGCCCAGAAGGCCTGCTTCAGACACTGCAGCTGCTCAGAGATGTTTTGAACCATTGATAACCTTGTATATTTTTAGCTCTTGAAACTTCTGCACAGTAAGCAAATACAGCGGCTGAGGAAACCCTTCTGGGATATACAAAGTTGTGGAGCTGGAGGGAAGCAGAGAGGACCCAGTGGTTCTGGAACCGGGGGAGCCTGCTCCTCTCCCCTGCTTGGCCTTCTTGCAATGGGGCCCACACCCCCGCTGGGGAATTAAGGCTGCCAGAGCAGGGCAGAGTCTGAAGCACACAGAATCACCAAAGGTTGGGTTGGAAAGGAGCTTGGTGGTCATCTAGTCTAACCCACTGCTCTGGCAGGAATCCGCAACTCCATCATCCCCAGCCTCAAACTGTCTTCAGTGAAGGAGGACCCGCCACCTCCTGAGGCAGCCAGTTCCATTGTTGAACAGCTCTTCCCATTAGGATTTTCCCCCTGACATTGCAACAGAAACGTTGGTTTCCCCCTGGGTCTTCTGGAACAGCTCAGAATGATGCTGCCTCACCTTCTAGACGACAGCCATTCAGGTAGGTGAAGGGGCCGCCACAGTCTTCTCCCTCTCCCGGCTGAGCCTGCCAGGGCCTCCCACTGCCCCTCATGAGCTGCTCCTCTGGGCCCCTCACCACCGCAGTTGCGCTCTCAGCCGGACGGGGTCCCTCCTCAAGAGCTCCCCTGGAAGTGGACAGGTGCAGTCTAACTGAGACAGACCAGAGAGGAACAATGGCATTTCTCGATCTTGACACTCCAGGCCTGTGGATGCAGCCCAGGACTGCTGTTTCCCTCTCTGGCAGTGCCTGCTATCACCCAGTTGGCTCATGTTCATCTTGCAATCCAGATCCAGCAAGAGCTCCCAATCCCTTTGCATGCATTGCTGCCCAATATGGTTCCCCCTGCACACCTGTCCTGTATGCCTGCCTGCCTTTTTCCTGCCCAGATGTAGGCCTTTGCGTTGGTCGCTCTTGATGTTCATCTTATTGTTCCCCATACCCACTCCCTGGTTCCGTTCCAGGTGGTCAGGACCCTCCTGGACCTTGATATCGCCCTCTGAGCTGTTTGCTGTCCCTCCATCTTTGTATCTCCACCGAGCTGGCGATCGTGCTTCCCAACCCCTCATAAAGTAATTCACAAGTGCACTGGATGGCACAGGGCCCGTGGGACGCCACTTAGCGCAAAGGATCTCCCGGGATCCTTACCAGGTTCAGGCCTAACAATCCACCTCTTAGCCCCTCTTTGGAGTGATTATTGGGGACTGGGTGACTCCATGGATAAGTCACCCAGCAGACAAGATGCTTCCGGGGAGAAGCTCACGTGGGACCTGGTGGGCATCAATGTCTGGGATCGGTCATGGCCTTACCGAGAAAAAGCCATTGGAGCTCAGAGACGGGGAAGAATTATCTTCTTCTTTAGTGAGAGCTGAGCAAAAAGAATCCTCTGCTCCAAGAGACCAAAATAAGGATATAATGCACCATGTAGCAATTAACAAGTTTGATACCACATACCAACTTCTTATGTAAGTCCTACATTCCAGTACAATATAATATCCCACACGATAGTCTTACCCACTTCAAAGCGCAGCTGGCGAGGAAGAGGAAGCTTTACCTTCACTTGGTGGTCGCCCCTCCCTGCTCCTGGGTTGGCAACTTTCATGCGAGGGCTCATACCATTTTAGGTCTGTGGGCAAATAACAGGGAAAAGCATCTCAGGGGCATCACAAATAGGGGCACTGCCCATGGGGTTTCCCTCCTTTTGAACTCCTGGCCAGGTTGGTGCCTGCCAGGCCTCTGCCTGGGTTGAGGGTGAGGGCTTTGCCTGTTAATAGTTCCTTTATCAGCAACCTGCACAGGAGTTGTAAATAACAGGCAGGGACAGCCTGTCCCTTCCTTGGGAAGCTAGTGTGCCAGGCTGGAGGCAACAGCAAAATGGCTGCTGAGCTGTCTTTTTGAACAGGACCTGGTGACAGACTTTGTCAAGTGCTTTGCTGAATTCACTTTAAAAAAAATGAGGCATCCCTGAACCTGGGTGAGTCCACAGAGCCCAAGCAGGCCGCCACACCTGTAGCCCAAAGGAGGGGGGTGGGGGTTTGGCAGCGTCTGGCCACCTCTTTTCAGAAAGCCTAGACTAAAAGTGGGGCAGGGCCCTGCTGGCAGAAGGGTCCCTCCTGGGGACTGGGCTGTGGTAACCCAGATGCCTGGCGTTAATTACTGAGCCACCTCTTGGGGGCCTGGCTGCATTCGTTCTCTTTCCTTCTCCTCTCTGCAAGATGTGGGCCACCTCCAGGCCACACAGTGATGGGCCAGAACAATGCAGTGGGGCTTTAGGTTTTGCTGCTTGTTTTCAAGCCTTCGTTTCTACAAAAGCGAGTGGTGAGTGGAGATGTTGCAGTTACTCAGCAGAGGGGAAGGGATGGTGTTTTTGCTGTTGCCAGGAGGGCTTAGAGCATGTGATGAGAGCTTTCCTTTCCTTCTTTCCTTGGAAGTCCAGCAGCCAAGCATGAAGCATGGGGATCTCACTGCAGAGACTCCCGGTGACATCAGCGCAGGGTCCTCTCCAGATGCTGCACAGCTCAGCTCCAGAATCTATTTTCCATGTCCAGGCTCAGCATATAAAACATTGAGACCAGGCCTCTGAGCATGGGCAAAGTGCTCTTCCTTTGCCTGTTGCGTCACCTCAGCCTGTCTTCCATGACAGAGACTGAGCTGAGCTTTGGGGAAGAAAGGTCCAGCCTTGTGGGAGGCCAGAGGGCTGTTGCTTCACCACCACAGCGCAAGTTCCGAAGCCTCTTGCTGGCAGTTGATCAGGCCTCGCCCAAGGGAGCCTCGGTGAGCCTGTGCGTGCCCTGGGGGTTGCTACCAAGCACCTGGGGTCTGCTGAGAAATGGAGGGGGCCCCCGAGGCAGCTGCTGCAGATGTTTGAAAGGCTTAGAGAGACGGAGGGCCTCTCCCGGACCCGGAGGAGCATGGAAGGAGTTGCTGTCCTCGGTGCCCTTTGCAGGGACGCAGAACCTCTGTCTGCCAGGCAATTCTCTTCCACAAGCCCCGGTTAAGTGTGGAGCCACCAGCAGGAAACCCATCCGGGGCTTGCTAGCGCTTCGCAAACGGAGAGCTGAGGGGAGGCCTGGCCTTTCTCCCTCCAGTGCAGCAAAGGAGGAGGATTAGAGGACTCTCCAAGGGGGTGCTTGGCGCCTGGCCCGAGGGCGTTTGCCCAGAGACTGTCCTACCCCAGAGAACCTGCGCTGTGGAACTGGCCTCCTCCAACCAAAAGGAGGAGAAGGAAGAGGGCAGCTTTGATAAGCATCCGCTCTCAAAATGGGAAGGCCCCACCGCCCCACCCCCATCATGCCCCTTTCCAGCCAGACACCCAAGCAGGCTGAAAGGGCCCCTCGCATGAGGCTTAGGGTTAGGGTTTAGACCCTGCAAGCCACTCTGCGTGCCTGATGAAGTCAGTCGCAGCTCACAACAGGCTGTGCCTTTGAGGAAAAGCTGTCACTTGGAAAAGACTCCTTCTGACCTTGGGCTACTAAACCGGCCCTCTTCCTCCTCATTTCTCCTGGTGTCCACCCAGAGAAATGGTAGGCAACCCACTGGAGATGGGCAGCCAATCGATATAAAGAAAGAAAGAAAGAATAACAACCCAGTGGAAAGGAATGCATCGATGCAAGAGGCACCGATGGCCACATGGCTGCTAGTATCATGACTTCAAATTTATTTTATTTAAAATATTTTTTTTAAGTAAAATTTTAAATAATTTTTTAAATTTAAATTTTGAAAATAAAAACATTTTTTATTTATTTTGGGGCTGTCCATGGCCATTGGCCCCAAATGGAAAGCATGGAGGCAAGTCCACCTCGGGGCCATCGGGGGCCGTGAAAGAGCCAAGAAGAGGCCGCTGCTTCAGCGTCCAGCTTGTGGCTTTGCCAGAAACATCTTGGCTGCTCCAGAAGAGAGGAAGGGCAACGCTGTGAATTCTGGTCTGATCCAGAAGAGCTGATCTTCCTCCTGATTCCAAGGAGCAGCACCGTCTCAGGTGCCCTCTTGGCTCCAAAGCGTGTCCTGATTCTGCTGCGCCCAGCCTAAGGGCGACCCTTGGGGAAGCGGCTGTGCGATGTGGCCTGTTGCCTTTCTGTGGTTATCAAGGCCGAGCTGCAGCAGCTCTGACCACTGGCTTACACAGTGCTTGATGTGCCCAGGACCCTCTGCGGTGTCTTGAATCGTAGCCCCCAATCAGGCACAGTCCTCCCCCTTCTGCCCTCTGTGCTACCTTCAAACGCAGGCAAGGAAGAGCTGCAGGGGAGTTGGCCCCAGAAGTAAGGGCTCTCCGGGGACAAGGGGGCAACCGGCTTTTGGGCAAGAGAGGGTGGTTTGCAGCCCTTCCTTCTTCCTCTCTCTTTTTGGTGTGAAACCTGAGACGGCTGCTGCTGTTGGAGATGAGTTCTCTAAAAATACGCTCTCCTTGACCCCCCACTCCGCTCGCCTGCGATAGAATTCCCATGAGCAAGCTGATCCAGGGGTGGCTGAAGCCAGGTAAGGTACCCAGTTCCTAGCGATGAAGGGCCAGCCTGGGGCCCTGGTGGACAGCGTGTGGCCCCTCCAGGCAGTGGGATGAGTGGCCTCATCAAGATCTGGCAGGGCTGGAAGTGGGCATCTGGGAGCTGGGCTGGCTGCCATCCATCTCAGAAACCCGGTGGAGTTGTGCCAGAGGGGAATGGCTGGGGGGCATCTCCCTGACCTCGTGGGGGTGTGGCCATCCCTCTCGCCTGTTCGCCTGCACTTCGGTTGCTCAACAGGCTGACACGTGTCCTTCTAATGTATCTCTCCCCGCCTGCCCCCACCGCTGAAGGTCTAGATTTCCACCTTCTCAGCAGTCAAATTTGGTTGTGCAGACAAGGCATCTCCTCTGCCAGGAAGATGTTCCTGCTGCCGGAACCCAGACTGAGCCAGTCCAAAGGCTGAACACGTGAAGACATGAACACAAGGCTGTCTCTGAGCATGAGTCGAGTGTCAACCTCTGTTGGGGACTCTAAAAACATGCGTCTCTCTGCCAGGCTGAACACAGCAAATGGCCCACCTGGGTGAGGTTGCCAGGGCAGGTGGGTAGGTGGGGAGAGGTGGGATAGAACTGGTTCTAACCACATGAGCTGGGGCTGATGGACTATGCTGGACATTGGGGGTGGAAAATGATACAAGTGAAGCTGGTAATCGGCTGTTCCCCCTCCCAAATCTGTGGGGCTGCTCTGTGCCAGCCTTTTTCTTCTGCTCACCCTTCGTTTTGCTCCGGACCCACATTTGCCTATTCCTGTCCCTCTCAGCAAAGCATCTAGGTCCAGGCCTCCTTACCCTGGGGAATCCGTTCTGGAATGCCCCTGCTTGGGGCTGGAGTGCACATGCTTTTCTTCTTCCCCCCAAAAAAGAGGACTGCTTGAGGACATGCCCCCAGAAAGAAGACTCCCCCATTTCTGACTGGGAACTGACATCTTGTGCTTGGAAGCCCTCCATCCTTGGATGAAAATTGACACCTCAAGTGCCTGGGACTTGCCCGCAGAGATGGCTCTTTCTGTTCCACTCTCAGTCTGTGCAGGGTGCCAGGTCTGCTAAGACATTTTGGTGCCCCCAGATAGAAAATCAAAGCAGCCCTTCCAGAATCCCCTAAGGGCCATGGGCTGGGTCCCCACTTCAGGGAGGCTCCCCTGACCCTGGGCTGGCCTGTCCGGGCACCTCAAGGCCGGCTCTGCCCCTGTGCTGGGCTCATGTGGACGGGGACTGGCTGGCCGGGGGTGGGGGGAGTTGCGGCCAAACACATGGGGGGGTGGGGAACCGGGCTAAGAAGGAAGGTATCTTTCTGTTCTTCCTCCTCACTGAGAAACCAAAAGGCAGGATCTCCTTTACCTCAAAAACTCCCTGGGAAGGACCCTGGTCCCTGTGGCTTTTAAGGCACCATCCTTCCCATCTCAGCCTTCCCAGGCTGCTGCCGCTGGGCTTTTCGACAGCGCCCCTCATTTCAATGCTGAGAAACCCAGCCAGAAATTTACTACTGGTCCTGCCTTCCCCCCAGTCCCCTCCAGACCAGGGCAAGCGAAGGGGCAGCTCTCTGCACCCAGCCAGGCCGTAGGACTGGAGGCAGGTGTGAGGGCGGGGCGGGGTGGGAGGGAGAGATCACATTCCCATAAATCATTCCGAATCATTCCGAAGCAGCAGCTGTTGCAGGGCAGAGGTGTCTCCCCCGGAGTAAGGGGGCTGGGAATGGGGAACCTGATCCCACTCTGTCTTCGGGGGTGGGCAGACCCAGGCCTCCGGGAGCTGCCTGTGGAAGTCCTGACCCTTTTGCGGGGGGCTGCATCTCTAACTGTGGCCCTAGAGAATGTTCACCTTGGAGATTAAATCCAGGCCCCCCATATTTCTGGGAGGTGCTGAGGAAGGGCTGGAGACCAGGAGGAAGAGGCTCCTCTGGGTTTGCACAGAATGCTGCAGAATCGGTCCAGGTCCTTGCCTGCTGCTGGAGGTGCCTGGGGGGTTCTGGGTGTTGGACTACAAACCCCATTGCTACAGCCAGTCCAGTTAAGGTGTGATAGGCCCCGGCACCTACGGCTATCGGCTGCCGCTATCGGCCTTCCCGCAGTCTGGTCCCTCCCCTGCCCCCCAGCTTCCCACGTTCAGCGAGGACATCGGTCTGAAAGCACCTTACAGCAGAGATGTCACCAGTCCCACTGTGGCAAAGGCTGTGGCGCTTGGCAGCAGAGCTGGAGAGCTAACGGGCAGCATGGGATGGGCTCGCAGGGGTGTCAGCGGTCCTGCGGTTCCCTCTTGCATCTCAGGACCACTCTCCTTTTCAGGCAGGCCTGGCCTGCTCTGCTGCCCTCCAGGCCAGCTTGGGGTGAAGAACCAGCTGTGCCTTTTGTGGCCAAGATGAGCATGGAGTGGTCGGCTCTGTCGCGGGAAGAACGGCTTCAGTTCTTGCTTCAGTGCCAGGTTCAGCCTGGAGTGTTGCAGCTGCTGCCCAGGAGGAGGAGGAGGTCGCCCCCTTGCCTGAGAACCCTCCCAGGTTTGGGCCGCCTGGCCCCTCCGATGGTGCGCAGCAGGGTCTGGCCACAGGAGGTGGGGCTCAGCAGCCAGCAGGAAGACTCCCTTCTGGCATTTATGGCAGCCGTTCTGCTGCAGCCACTCAGCCCCAAACATGTGCTTCTGAGCTTGTGCAGAGGGCTGTTCCCTCGCCACTGACTCACTGCTGTTCCTGGAGAGGCATCAAGGTTGATGCCCCCATTTTGGCCATGTGGCTCCACCAGGGCTCGGCTCATTCCTGTTCTTTGGGGAGCTTTGCCACCAGCCCCCCTTCCTTTCCCTTCCCTTCGAGTATTTCATGTGCTTCTTACCTCACCTGAATGCCGGGGGGGGAGGCACATTTCCCTCCTAGCAGCACCAGGGATCCAGTTACTGCACTGAGACGAGGGAGGTGCCCCAGTTCCTTGCAGCTGCTGGGAGACGTGTGCTGGGGGGCCCTGCACCTGCTGTGATGCAATATGAGGTGCCAGAGGAGGGGGGCCTGGCTGAGCCCTTCCAGGTCAGAGGAGGAGGGAGTAGGGCAGCTGAGGGTGTGGGAGGAATGCTCCTGAGGGGGGCAGGCAGGGGGTGGGAGGGGGAACTGTGAAGGACAAGTGGAGCTTCCTTTCCCCTGCAAGTCAGGAAAGCAGAGCTCCCTTTTCAGTGCGGCTCCTCTCTTTCCGTGGGACCCCTGGGACCGAGGGTGGTCAAGGGGCTCACGATCACAAGAGTCCAGCCTCCTCATGCTCATCTGGGGACCTCTCACTAACGGATGCAGAAACCAGGCGCTGTTTTGCACCATCTCCACCAACAGCTGGCGCCCAGGGCCACAGGGCATGCTCAGGGTTTAGGAGATTTACAAGGGGCCCCTGGAAGATGGCCAGGACTAGCAGGCCCTCCGCTAGTCCCCGAGCTGTGGGGACGCTGCTGTTTCGTGGGCTGTCGGCCTCTGAGCACCACTTCCCGGAAGGAGGGGCGGTCGCCTGGGGATCTGTCTGGAAGAGAAGCTGTTGGGCCTCAGAGACCCTTTGGGCGCCCTGATGCTCCTGCTTATCAAGCCGCAAAGGAAGCCAAACCCTCCAGCAAACAGGCCCCCCACAGCTTGCTAGAGCCAATTTTCACGGCACTCCGCTTTCGCTTCATGGTGTTCCAAACACCAAGTTTCTTGATGTCGGTTGCAGGTGAATGTTGGTTGGTGGCTCTAGAAAGTCAGGAACAGCCTTGTGGGGTGAAAGAAACAGGCTTTTCTTATTACTTTCTCTCCCCCAACTCCCCCTTCCCACACTGTGGTCCTTGGAAAAACCGCTGGAAGCCTCGGAAAGTCTGGGCTCCTTGCTGGTCGCCCTTCCTCTCCCCAAGACGATGGCCTCCCTCTTTCTCAAGGGCGCCTCCAGTGTGGCTTTGGCCCTGTGTGTCAGCCACCAGCCTTGCTCTCCGCACACTCTTTCTGGATTAGGGAGAGTCAAAGGCCTGTGAAATGTGAAAAACGCGGGAATCCTGCTCTGCTTGGACACAGAACACACCAGTTTCTCTGGGGTTCACTTGCTTCTGCTTAGAGGTCTTTAGAGAAATCCCCCACTCGCCTGGAGGCCTGCTCGGGAACTTTGCGGCACTGGCTCAGGTGAGGGAGGAGCGCTCTTCGCATGCTCAGAGGCACCTCTACATACTTCACCTATTCCTGGCCCTGTCCTAGCGTTGGAAGAGCGGCTCTGGAAGGGAGCCCACAGCCCCCACATCCAGAAAGGAAGCGGTGCCTTTTGCGGGCGCCTGGACTGGAGGACTCCCAGCCAGATTTCAAGCTGAGCCGAGGGTGTGGCATCCAATCACAGCGGCTGCTGGCCGGGGCTCAGCCAATGGGGACGGGGGCCAGGGCATATATGCCGAAGCCCCCCGGACCGGACTCTCGGGTCACCTGTTGTGCTGGAGTGAGACAAGGCAGCCCCTGGGAATCTACAGGCTTTGCTTCTCCCTGTCAGGTAACCCCTTCCTCTGGTTGGATTTGCAGCGGGAGGGGGAGGGAACAGTGGGCAGCAACAGGTGGTGTGCTTTTGCTAGCACTTCAGGGGGAAATTTAAATGACTTTTTAAAAAAATGCAGCCACTGATGCGCTACGCTCTGTTTCAGTAAAACAAGGGTTGTGGTTAGCTTGGATGGCGCAGCGGAGAACGAAAGGCTCTTCTAAGCGGGGGGTTTGGGATAGTCCTGAATGGCGACAGTGACTGCAGAGCTTGCCGTGACCTTGTGATCTCCCTGCTGCTTGGCCATCAAGGGTGGGCACAGGGAGGTTGGAGACCGGGGGTGCCTGCAGAACCCCAATTTTCCCCTCTGCAGACGCTCTGTGCAGCGCCCACCCCCTGCCTCCGCAAACTCCTTCCCTCGCTCCCTGCCTGGGGATGGGGCACCGGGCTTCTCTCTGGGCTGCAGGGAGTGCTGACACTTTACAGAAGCAGCCCCTGGAATGCAGACTTAGCTTGCAGCCAAAGTGCTCCGCTGCGCCATCCGAGGCAATCGGGGCCCTTTTCTGGACAAAACCGGCCGCTATAAATAAACTTGCTTCCTAGGGGCTGGCGGCTAAAATTATCCCCAGCTTCCTACTGGTGGGAACTGGATGGGAGTGGCCGAGCCTGCACCCTTCCCAGTATCCTACGCCCTTGGCACCCAAGATGGTCTGCATGGTTGCTGCCCTCTGTGTCAGCTGACCTCTCCCCTGGTTGACCTTGGCGGTGACCCCACAGCTGCGGCTCAAAGAAGGAGCCCAGGATTTAAACTTGAGTGGGGATCCAGCTGGGGATTCAGCCCCTCTCCTGCATCCTGGGAAGCCTGTCCCTTTTGCCAGGAAAGTGAGGGGGTGTGTGGCTGGCTTTTCTCGGATGAGGAGGAGATGCCTGGAGGATCTCTAAGCTCTAGCCTGAGGAAGGCTCCACCATGCAGAGCCGGGCCACTGGGCTTTGCTGGCACAAGCTCCTTGCCTCCTGCCCATGTTGTCCAGGGCAAGCGGGGGATCAGCTCTGGACAGCCTCAGGTGTTGTTGGCCCCCAAACAAGTGGAACAACTGGGATGGCTTCCCAGGTGGTGACAGAGAGAGACTCAGCCTTGCCTGGATGGGTTGCACATTTGGTCCACGAATGAAAACTCTTTGTACCTCGGGAGGGCTGGCGTTCCAGCGAGGGCAGGGCTGACACCTTATGTTGGGTAGATGCCAACTCTGGCTGTAGAGCTTTAGGCAGGGCTCCAAACCAGATGGTGTCTGAGACCCCCCCCCCCCCCCGATGTTTCTGTAACTCAATAAAAGGCAATGTCTGATGTCCCAAATGCCATCGCCAGAGCCTCTGCCAAATGCAAGCAAGTAAAGGCAGGTCTGTCCTGGAGTAAAATATGGAACTTGGCAAAGCATGAAGCTCTGATCCATTTCCTTTTTAAAATATCCCCATTCTAATTGGACTTTAAATCTCATTCTCTTGCAAGGTGAAGCTTACCCTGTGGATTTTCCCACTTGAGGCCTTCCTTTCATGTCTGGTAGAGAAAATATTTTAAGGTGATGACCCCACGTACCTCTTCCCCTCCTCCTAAGCCCAGCAGCTCCCTCTGCTCTCAATACGCCTTTTTCTGGAACCTTCCATAATCCTGGTACCTTTTCACAAGCCGATTTTGAGTTGGATGATGCTTTTCTAACCGCAAAGAAATTCCGGCACCGCTCTGGATCTGCTGCCACGGCGCCAAACAGTTTCCTTCTTTCTTTCACTCTGCCTTGCAGGAATCGCCCACCAACTGCCACCATGCCTTTCGGGAACACCCACAACAAGTGTAAGATGAACTACCCGGCGGAAGAGGAGTTTCCTGATCTTTCCCTGCACAATAACCACATGGCCAAGGCTCTCACCTTGGAGATCTACAAGAAGCTGCGTGAAAAGGAGACCTACAGTGGCTTCACCCTGGATGACGTCGTCCAGACAGGCGTTGACAACCCAGGTGGGCCCGGCCTTCCCCGAAGAGAGAACATTTCCTCCCAGGGCTGCTGTGGCTTCACAGACATGGCTGTGCAGTTTTATTGGCAACAGCCCTGAGGCGTATGGCCACTGGCTTTGCTTTCAAAGCAAAGCACCAACTGTGCCCTCCGGTCCCCCCTCCTCTCCTGCAGCAGCCCAGCTCGCTCCCCCCTCTGGTGGCTGGCTGGCATAACATGGAACAAGTTGGTTGCCGGTTGCCTGTGGGTGAAAGTAGGGAGCAGAGGCCACATTGGCTTCTGTGGTCAGCAGCAAGGCCCTTACGGTGCAGTGGCCCCTGGCTGCCCCGGTGGGGTTTTGGTGGGGAGAGGAGAGCTAGATGGCAGCATGCGAAAAAGTAAAATGCATTCCCAGTGGTTCATTTCAGTCTTGTTATTCAAATGTATTCAAAAAGTTGATTGCATCCAGACATTTGCGGTGAATCGCTGAATTGGATAGATTGATTCTGGGTTTCAGGAAAAGCCACTGCTCACTGAAAACGTTAGAAATGATCCAGAAGCTTCTGACTTGATTGAGCAGTTCGAATCAGCTTTCTAATTGAGTTCAGGAAGTTGATTTGACTGGGGAGCTTGACTGCGTCCCCTTTGACTCTCCAGAGGGGATGCCTGCCCTGTGTCCACCCTTGCTGCCCTCCTGTTGCAGGACTGGAGGGAGATCTCATTTCCTGGAGCACGCCAAATAGTGCAGCACAAACGAGCGAGGGAAGAACGATCCGTGGCATTCATAGAGGGAATTGCATGTTATTTTAATTTTATTGTCATCATTTTTACTGTGACATTGTAACTGCCAAGAATGGCAAGACTGCATTGGGATTAAAGTCAAATAAGCAAACACCTAGATCCTGCAGGCTAAAGAAAGCTGCTGCTGTGCATGCCACAGAAAATGCCCCTTGAGTGCTTCTGCTGCACACTCTTCAAGGAGGCCTCTCTCCTGGCCCCCAGAGAATTAGGCAGTTGCCAGAAAGAAACACAGGATCGGCTTTTCGTTCCCTACAACGACGGCTGCGTTTCTGATGCAGATCTCATCAAGTACAACTAATGGAAACAGCCCATGTAGACTTATTTCACTAGGTGCAAAGTCTGGGTATAAATGCAGTCGCTCACACATTGCATTCAGCATTGCAAGAAGAGATGTGGAATCTTCTTTTTTCTTCCTAATTTTCTTCCTCCTTACAACTTGTAAACATTCTGGCGTTGGGCAAACGGAAAGGACAGAAAAATGGTCAGTTGCCTGAAAAGAAGCATTGCTAAACTGGGTTAAAAGGTTTGAGGAAAGATGTTTAGCCTGATAAAAGTTGCCAGGATCCAGGATGGCAAAGTGCAGGCATGCAGCTACTTGGGTACCTTCCGGGGGAGAAATCCTTGCTCGGCTTCCCATCGATCTATGCCAGTTACCCTGCTGGTTGTCAGCTAGCGATTAGCACATCCCTCCCCCCTTGGCCCAAACTGGTTCCAGATGTGTTGCTGGCAGCTGGAAGTGAACTGATGACAGGCAAGAGGTGACTCCAGGCCTGCCAGCCCCCTAGTCTTTCAGGGCCTCGGATCCCACCTGCTGAAAACCCCTCTGCCTTGCAGGCCACCCCTACATCATGACCGTGGGCTGCGTGGCTGGCGATGATGAATGCTATGACTGCTTCAAGGAGCTTTTCGACGTTGTAATCCATGACCGTCACGGAGGCTACAAACCAACTGACAAGCACAAGACCGACCTGAACCATGAAAATCTGAAGGTGGGGGCAGTGGGGGAGGTGGCTTTGCCAGGGGAGCATCAGTGCAGCCCTGGCCATTGGCAGGGGGAAAAGATCAAGTCTGCCTGCAAGGCTCTCTGGATGTACCTGGGTAGCCCCAGGCAGGAGCCCTCCAGGTATGTCCCAGGGAGGGGACAGGTGATTCAACAGACTGGGACTCCGTGGCCCAGCCTACCGGGACCCCTCCTGGGCTGGGGAGGCAGCAAGGTCTGTGTTGGGAGAGAATCCCTGACTCTGCCTTTCCTGCAGGGCGGTGATGATCTGGATCCCAACTATGTGCTCAGCACTCGCGTGCGGACTGGCCGCAGCATCAAGGGCTTCTGCCTGCCTCCCCACTGCAGCCGTGCAGAGCGCCGTGCTGTGGAGAAACTTGCCATCACTGGTAGGAGGGAAAGAATGAAGCGGTGGGGGGGGCGTGTCTGCATAGCCCAGAGTTTCTCACCCTTGGCCACTTTCAGATGCGTGGACTTCCACTCCCAGAATTCCCCAGCCAGCATGCTGGGTCCACACATCTTAAAGCATGCTGGCTGGGGAATTCTGGGAGTGGAAGTCCATGCATCTGAAAGTGGCCATGGGTGAGAAACACTAGTGTTGCCAGTTTGTCCAAAATGAGTGGGTCTCTACCCAAACTTTGGAGGAGTTTAGTTACCCTGTTTTCCAGGTTCACACAACAATACACCCCAAGCCCAAGTGAACCCTGGCCGGTCCACCATTGGCTGCTGAATGCAGGGCCAGGTCCCACCAGAAGGCTAACTACACAAAGCCGACCCACACTAGCTGGGTCTACCAGGTGGTGTGAGCCCAACAGAGAGCTTCCCCAGCACTAATGCTCCTCAAGAGGGAGGCTTGGGTTCTCCCAAATATTTCACATGCCCGTCGGGTGACAGTGCCCATCATTTGCCAGTGACAGAACTCAGGTCTAAGCCAGGAGGCCAGAAGGGAATCAACTGTTGGGATCAAACCTGAGGAGTGTAAAGTTTAGATCTTTCGTAATCCCATTTGAGAATGGATGGAAATTGATTCTGGCATCCAGTAGTGTTTGGGAGACCGTGTGACTGTAGTTTGAGCCAATGCCATGTCGAGCCTTGTTGCCAGGATAAAGCGGGGAGGGGAAAGGGGTAGGCACACTGGACATGTTGGCCTTTGCTAAGGATGGTCTGCGCTGCGTCCCCCTTTCTCCCCAGCCTTGAACAGCTTGACCGGAGAGTTTAAGGGGAAGTACTACCCCCTCAAGAACATGACCGATGCAGAGCAGCAGCAGCTGATCGACGACCACTTCCTCTTCGACAAGCCTGTCTCCCCACTGCTGCTTGCTTCAGGGATGGCCCGCGACTGGCCAGATGGCAGGGGCATCTGGTAAGCGGGTCCCTGCCAAGCCCCGGGTTGGCCCACTTGGCCTCCCTGCAGGGGACTGGCGGGAAGGGCAGCTGGGGAACCACCCTGCACCTGGGGTGGACAAAGGGCCGGGCAGCCGTCTTACCTCCCATGGCCCAAATGGTTTCGGTTTCTGAATTCGCTCCCAGTCTGCCCCTGCCCTGAACGCAGCAACTGAAAGCTGTCCTGAACGGTTGGTCGGAAGTCGGGGGGTGGGGCAGAAATGATCCCACAATAGGGCAACCTGGATATAGTTCTGTGTTGTCCACCTAATGCCGATTAACCCTGGACCACAAGCAGGCTGGTGGTGCTGAGGCCTCTGCTCCTCTCTCTCAGGCACAATGACAACAAGACCTTCTTGGTGTGGGTGAACGAGGAGGACCACCTCCGCGTCATCTCCATGCAGAAGGGCGGCAACATGAAGGAAGTCTTCCGGCGCTTCTGTGTGGGTCTGCAGAAGGTGAGCAGCCGGGCACCTGGCCGGGGGTGGTGGTGGTCCCTCCTGGTTGGCTCTGGGGTGGTGGTGGGCGGCACAGGAGAGGGCATCACGGAATCAAGGTCAAGGTCACCACAGGGCCACCAGGATGCTGCTGGCCAAGGTGGCTGGGTGGCCAAGCAGCATCCTAGTGGCTCTGTGGTGACCCCAAAAGTTCTGGGGAGTGGGGGTGGTATGACCTGTGGCTCCCTCCCATGTCAGTGGTGCGGATGGCGCCAAGACCCATTCCTCAGCCACCAGCACCGCTCGGCAAGGAGGTGCCAGACTCCCACTGGGAGAACCAGACCTTTTGAGTGCAAGGTTTGGGAACCCTTGCTCTGCTGCTAATCGAGTGCTGAACTCTGCTCCCTGCAAACCTTCTCCCTGACAAGATTGAGGAGATCTTCAAGCAAGCTGGCCACCCATTCAGCTGGAATGAGCACTTGGGCTACATCCTGACCTGCCCCTCCAACCTGGGCACGGGCCTGCGTGGCGGCGTCCACGTCAAGCTGCCTCACCTCAGCAAGCACGCCAAGTTTGAAGAGATTCTCAAGCGGCTCCGTCTGCAGAAACGCGGCACAGGTCGGGGGGTGGCAAAGAGTGTGCACAGGATGTGGCATGGAACAGGGATGCCAGTTTAATTTGGGCAAAGGGATGGCTTGCCAGTCCTTCCCCACTGTCTGGAGCTCAAAATAAGCATACCAGATGTTGCAAAAGAGGACTGGGTGCTCTGCTATTTTGCAGCCTATTGCAGCACCCCCCCCTCACCATTTCATCCTGGGGGGAGGAGGAGGAATCCGTGGATTTAATTCTTCCCCAAGAGCACTCCGTTCCACCTGCACCCAATCTTCTAACATTTTTGTTCTGCTCTCTGCCTCCAGGGCAGCTTAAAAGGCAGCATGTTTGCCTGCGTTTTTTAGCCAGCCATCTGTGCAAGGAGACCCACATGACAGCAGCTGGCATTTGTGCCCAATGTGCCAGGAAACTGGTGCATCTCTTGTACCCTGGACAGGAGTCTGGCCAAGCTGCCAACTCAGCTGCCATCCCCTGGATTGCTCCAGCCCTGACCCAGCAGCATGCTTTGGGGTCCCCAAGGGGTCTGCCCTTTGCTGGAGAGGGGGAGCTGACTCAGTGGGCGCTCTCCTCCTCCCCAGGTGGTGTGGACACTGAGGCCGTGGGTGCCATATTTGACATCTCCAACGCCGACCGCCTGGGCTCCTCCGAGGTGGAGCAAGTGCAGCTGGTGGTGGACGGCGTGAAGTTCATGGTGGAGATGGAGAAGAAGCTGGAGAAAGGGCAGGCCATCGATGACATGATCCCCGCCCAGAAGTGAGAGGCCGCGCACTGCCACGCCAACCCTGCGCGGACTGGGGCCTGGACTCCAGGGGTGGCCCCAACCCTGACACACTTGGCGGCAGCTCCCAGTGCTTCCCTCTCCCCCCACAAGGGCTGAGGGTGGGGGCGGCTGCCCCTTTGTCAGCTGGGAAGCTCTTGTCATCGGAGCCGCCAGGGTGAAGGAGTTAATAAAGCTCAGAAGTGGCCCCAGAGCCTTGCCTCCCCCACAGCAGTCCCTGTGCTTTTCTTCTCGCCTGCTGGGGGATGGGGCTGAAATGGCTGATGGCCGCCCAGAAGACCAGCATCCCTGGGCCGGCTAAGTTCCTTGGATTTCCCAGGGGTGGCACAGCTTCGAACCCTCCGCCCAGTGCCCAGAATCCAGCCAGCTGCCCTGCCCACCCACCCCCGCGCAACCCTTCCCAGGCGAAGCCCACCCAGCTCCAAGGGCCGAGTGCAGTGTCTGGGTGGCGCTCTGGCACAGGCAGGGGGCGCTGCAGAGGGGAACGCCTTGCCATGAGGCGGGGGGATGGTCCCGAGGGAAGGTGCTTTTATGAACAGGGATTGGAGACCCCTGCTCCTGGAGCAGCAGAAGGCCCTTCTGTGATGATTGCGCATCTGCCCTGGGGGAAATGACCCTACTTCAGGAGCAGAGGGGCTCCCGCTGCTTTCATCTCAGCCCGGGGTCTCTCCAAAGCAGGGGGCTGGTGTGGCTGAGCAAACCTCTCCCACGGGAGCAAAATGGGCTGGTCTTAATGCTGGCAGCCCTTGAACAGGGTCCTCTTTCCAACACCCAGTGAGAGACCGTGGCAGTGGCAGGGCCTCTCGCACCCAGGGGCCACAGCGTCTGCTCCCAAGCAGGAGGAACCCGGCGACCACTGCTGAGACAAACCAGGGCCCGTCTCAGCTCGGGTCCTTCCTTGTTTGGGGACGAATGGAGCGAAGGAAGCCAGGAGGGTTTCTACATTTATTAAGGGCTGGATACGGACTGTCATTCTGGGCTGGAATAACTTACAGTTGTCCCCAGGCGAAAGGGTGGGCTCTTAATATCTCTACCCAGTGATACAGGGCTAATGGACTATTATTTACAGGGGGTCTGTACAGATTGGGGGGCACCCAAAGAGGCCAGATTTGAGAGGGGAAGTCACAGCAGGGGCACCCAGTAAACAAGGTAAAGCGGGATGGAGGGAAACCCACTTAAACTTTTCCCACCAGAGCTGCCAACTCTCCCAGCAGCAGCAGCCCACCTCTCGGGCATGTCCGCCAAGCTCCACCCAGCCCCCCAGGGCTGGACGGCACTATCCTGAGCCCATTCCCCCAGTGCGCTCCGTGGCTCTTCCACCCCCTGTGCCTGGTCCCCCTCCGTGGCTCTTCCATGCTGTCGGGGCACCAAACTCTCAGGCTTGAGAGGTGCCCAACCGCCGCACAGAACACCCCTCCTATAAGGAGCTGCACCAGATGCTTCTTCGGCAGGCCGGCATTGCCAACTTGTGCCCACCCCAGGGAGATCACTGGCTGTTGGAGCGACCGATCCCCAGCTCTTCAACCCACCCCAGGAGGACCAGCCCCCTTCTGAGTATGGTCTCAGCACCAGGCTTCATTTTCTTCCAGGCTTCTGATTTTGTTTTCAGTCCAGCGGTGGGGCCTGTGTGGAGGTGGAAGGGCGGGAGGGGCCCGCCTGCTGCTTGGGATCTCGCTGCACTGCAGACAGTTGGACAGAGGGCCTCTGGTGCCAAAATGCACAGCTGCCTGTTGGTGCAAGGATCTCATTCCCACTGGGGTGACCAAGGACTTGGCACTGCAAAGACCCAGAGTGCCTCTGCCAGCCGGATGCGCACCCAAAGGACAGCTCCCCCCTGCCTACGGCTCGGCTCAACTACACCACTCTTTCCGCACTCTCCCCTGGCATTTGCTCCCTGTTGTCCTGGGGGGTCATTGGATTTCTTGGGTGGGTAGGAAGCAGCTCTCCCTGCCAGCTCTCCAGCCAGAGCAGAGCCGGACCCCCAGGGCCAGCCTTTGCTGGTGTCCGGGAACAGGAGGCAGGACGCCCTGTGGCAAACCCCACCCCCCTCCCCCTCCCCGGCTCCATCTGGGGAGATGAAAGGGTCTTGGCTCCTGGAGCTTAGTTGCCAACGAAGAAAAGGTGGGAGAGAATGACTGTGGTTTATGGCAACAGCACGATGGGCAGGGGGTCCCCTTTTGACAATGGATGAGGAGGAGGCACAACAGGGCCTTGCCCACGTTCCTGCCCCACCCCCAACATGACTCTGGCAAAGAGAAGGCAGGCCAGCCTTCCCCCACCCGAGAAGGGGCTGGAGAAGCAGGCACCCATCCCTGCCAGCCCCCTTTCCCATCCTCTCACCTGCTCCCCAACCCTAGCACCACTGACGGCTCGGCAGGTGCCTCCCGGGCAGCTCCTGGTCCTGGCTGGCAGCAGAGCTGAGCCCGAGGACCACCCAGGCCCTGGAGGGACAGGTGGGAGGGCAGCGGGGCCCTGTCCTCGCCCCATGAGGTTCCCCAGCCTGGGGGTCAGTCAATGCAAAGGAGCAGCCCCACCCCGCCCCAGCCCACCCCTAGAGTTGCAGCTGGTCGGTAATTTTGGCCACCAGGCCACGGAAGGCCAGGGAGGTGCCGGCTTGCCGTCGGAAGAGCACTCCGTGCAGCCCCCCCAGCCGCTGCAGCCGGCAGACCTCCACCTCGAAGCAGCAGAAGTGCTCGCTGGGACTGTTCTCATGGGTGCAGGAGAGGACGAAGGGCTCTGTCTGGCGGCGGCAGCAGTTGGCAGAGTCCGTGGCCTGGCAGAGGGCGGCCAGGATGGCCTCGGCGGAGCGGGTGCTGGTGAACTTCACATTCCAGGTAAATCGGAGCAGCCGGGGTTCTGCTTCCTTTTGATGCCAAGGTAGATTGCGACTGCAGGCGAGGAGGACCAGAGAGGCTTCTGAGTTTGCAAAAGCAGGACATGCCCAAGAGCATCCCAGAGGAAAGGGGGACCCATCTTCACTTTGGTCACAGAGATCGGTGGCCTTCACAAGACATGCGGAACCCAGATTCAGCACAGCTTGCGAAGAGGGGCGTGTTGAACTTTGATTAGGGTTTTCTGACCCTGGCTTAAGGCATTGTTAACCCAGCCCATCTTGTGACCTTTTATTGTTATTTATTTATTTAAATTTATTGGCCACCCATCTCCAGTGGACTGCAGATATTGGACTAACCCAGAAAATAATTTAGGTGAACAAGCCCTAAAGAGTTCTGGACTGATTCGTAGATCAGCGGCAAATCCAGCCACCTGTCCCCCGCCCCCCGTGCCAGCACCACCAGCAGAGCCACACACACATTTCATATTGTACAATCTTTTGCATCCCTAGCCAGCTGAATTCTGCATCTGAAGTGATTGTGCAAAATCAATGCAACTTGCAAGTCAAGACTTCCTGCTGCTGCTGCTGCTGCTGAGGGAACTGAAGTGCACCCCCAGCTCCCGATTATCTCCACTTTGGCCCTTCAGGATTCTGGAAGACATCGCCTGCCCTGCAGACAGACCCCTGTCTCAAAATGGGGCAACCCACCAGGGACTCACCTTGTGAGCGCAGGTCCCCTGATTCTCTCAGGTTCGTCTGCGACCCTGACGGACAAAAGACGGGGACAGCAATAAAGGCAAAGCGAACGTGGGGAGAGGGCAGCCAGCTTTTCCTCCCTCCCCTCTGCTGGATGGGACGCACCCCCTGGCTTCATCCCAGGAAGTGTTACCTTCACCATTAGCCTCCGGGCCCAAACCCTCCACGAGACGCTTGTCAAAGGAGACTGGGACGCAGGCCTCCTCAGCGGGGCCCCCGGGAGCGGCTGTGCCATTCAGAGCTGCCAAGGGGGGCAGCCCTGTGGCTGGGTACCACCCCAAAGCCTGCTGCCCAGAGAGTATGGGGGAGGAGGGCCCTGCCATGGCCCCCTCCCTTACCTGCCAGTCTTCTACAGGCAGAGGATGGGGAGGCTGCAGGGCTGTGTGCCTTGTGGCCAGAGCAGAGCAGCCGAGGCACAAGCTGGCCGCCTGGGAGAGGACGGGGAGCGGGCTGGACTTTTGCCCGGGGCTCCATGCTCCCTGTAGGCAGGCAGGCAGGCAGGCAGGCAGGCCCCTCGAGCTGCAAAGGCAGCACCTGGCAAGAACCGTCCTGGGACCGTCTAGCTGCAGGGGCTGGCCTGCCTGCCTCCCTGCCGATAGTGTGAGAGGGTCCGGGGTGCTGGCACTCATGCCCTCAGCTTGCCCGGCTGCACACCTGGCCTGGCTCTTATCCAGCCTCACTTAGAGCTCCCGGGGCAGGGGAGAACACGGGGCTTAGCTCCGACCTGCAACATAAGGAAGAGAGTGCTTCTGAGTATGTGGAAAAGGCCTTCCTGTGCCTCCAGGACGGTGGAGTGGGCAGAGCGGGGCCCTGGTCTCCTGCAGCAGCAATGACGCGCCAGCCGAAAGGCGTCCACCATTTTGGGGCAGGTCGCTAGGGCTCTAACCAAGCAAGGAGGAAGCAGGGGAGGGGGGAGTACAGCAGGAGGGGGGGAGGCAGCAGCGGGCACGAGGGGGAAGCAGCCAGACTTACTGATTTTAGATCCTTGAGGCACTGAAGCACCCGAGACGCACCTGTTAGAATTCTGCCGCTTAGAGGGGTCAAGAGTGACCCTGAAAACAGAGAGAAGCCAGAGTGAAACGGGCGTGGAGGGTGGACGGGCGGGCGGGCAGGTGGAAGCAAGAGGGGTTAGTGGGGAGAGCCGGTCCTGCCTTGCAGCTGCAAATGCTCTGGGTCAGGAAAGGGGCAGGCAGAGCCCAGGACGTGCCGGGCAGAAGCTCCCTCCAGCTGGCTTCAGTGAGAGGCCCCTCCCTTCACCTCAGACCTGCACCAGCAGCATCCCCCCATGCCTCCAGCTCAGTGTGCCCAAAGCAAATCTCCAACTCTCCTTTTCCTCCAAAGCAAACTGGCAGAAGCCCCACCGTCCAACCCCCGTTTTTCTTCTGCGGCCTGGCGTGGGAAGCCTGCCCCACCCTGCCCCGCCCTGCCGATCCCCACTTAAACGCTCCTCCACCCCCTGGCTGGCTGCCACAGGGACCAGAGCAGCCTTCCTCTTGAGGGGGCCCCCAGGCTCAGGGGTATCTGCTCTCCTTCTGCCTGCCACCTGTTCCTCATTCACGAACTCAGCACATCCTGACCCCAAGGGGCCTGGACTCCCCCCCAGCTTGGGGCTTTGGCCCCTCCCACAGTCCCCAAAGGCCTCCTGCTCCTGCCAATGCCCACCCATCTCCCTTTCTGCCCCACGTCCCCAGAAGCAAGGCTCCTCTGCCCAGATGCTCAGCCATGTGGCTGCCCTTCCTTTCCACACCCCTTGGTCTGGTGGAAGGACACTCCTGTCCTAACCAGCCTCAGGGGCAGAGTGCCCCGGGACAGGCGCGGCTCACTGCTGAAGCCTTCTGCGCAGTCCTCCTGCCCGGTGCCCCTGTCAGAGCCCACGGCTCTTCCCTGGCACCCCTGCCTCCCTCCCTTGCCCCTTCCAGACTGGGGCGGTGGCAGGCCAGAGCCACCCCTCCCCTCTTCTGCGCCTTCTACTCACACGGAGGGGTCTCCTGCTAAAAAAGCCAGCCTTCAGCTAAGCAGCGCTGGGCGAAGCAGCTCCAACAGGGCTCGCTGGGGGGCTCGAGAAGCCATGCGCACCCCCACGCAGAAGCCGTGCTCATTTGCTTGCTCCAGACGGTGCTCAAAGGGCTCTGAAAGGCTCCTGGGACAAAGCCCTGCTGGGGGGCTGCAGAAGGCCCCCTTCCTTTGGCCAGCTCTCCAGCGGGCCTCTCTCCCTCCGCTATGTCAGAAAAGCCTCCAGGGAAGACTTTCTTTGGAAACCATGCTGCGGTGGGGAGGGTTCCCAGGAAGTGAGGATCATCATCATCATCACCACCATCATCTTCATCTATTAAATGTATATGCCCCCCGACTCCCAGTTTACATTAAAAACATAGTTTCCTCCCTGTTTTGCTGGCAGTGTGGCCACAGCTATGCAGGTGGTGGGGGGAGACCCCCCCTGGACTTCCCTGGATGTCAAGACACAGAACAAAGCAGGCTGGGATGAAACCTGGAGAAGGGCCATCCTGGAGTTCTCCAAGACAGCCAAGGCAGGGAGCTTCAGGGGAGGCTGTGCGGGGGGGTCACTTGGGCCTCCAGCAGGCAGAAGCAGTTTCCCGTCAGAAAAGAGTCACTAAGCGGAGACGGGCAGCTTTTCTTGCTGGGCCGGGCATGTTATGCTCTTGAAAGTACTTTGCCAGCCTCCAAGAAATGCAGGAGGAGGCTTGGCACCAGTGGGGCAGTGCCACTGGAAGGGGGAAGGGGCAGGTTGGATGACCCTGGGGGTCCCGCTTTAGAGTAAAACATCCTTAAGCCCCCCCTTCGTTATTTCCTTCTTTAAAAGGCAAAGTATTTGATCTGCTGAGGGTGCAGGAAAGGTGTTGCGGTGCTGCCTGTAGCCCATGAATTGCCTGAATTTCACAAAATAATGCAGGAGGAGGGGGGAGAGGATTAAATGCTGCAGCCCTCTGGCTCCCAGCCTGCCCTTGCCAGAATTGGCCACTTACCTCCGTGTGAGTTTCGAGGTCAGTTTGCTGAACAGGTTGGACGTGGCCCGGCTGCGGCTCTGAGGCAGAGGGGGGGCTTCGTGGGAGAGGGTGGGAGAGGGGGGCGGCCCGTTTTGCACGCTGGTCCCACGCCGGTCCCGAACTTGGCCTCCGTGGAAGGTGCTGCGGATGTTGGTGCCGCGCGACAGCCGGGTGCGGTCGGACGAGGAGGAGGAGGTGGCGATGCTGTGGCTGGAGGGGGAGGCTGGAGGGACCCGACCGGTGCCTGAGCTGCAGCGGGGGAGGAGGAGAAGGAATGGGGACCACTCAGTTCAAGGCCAAGATGCGGGCGCCCTGGAAGGGCTTTGGGGAGCAAGCCTTTGGGAAATTACTCTTTGATTTTGGCCTCTGACCCCGACACACAGCCCGTCTCCTGCAACCCCTCGATGCCAGAGGTGCCATCCATCCTCCTGGGCTGCCCCTGTCCTGGAGTCTCAGGACATGAGGTGACCAAGGGCCCTGCCATCTCTGCAAGGTGCCTAGGAAGGGCCAGGAGCCATGGCGCAGGTGCTCACAAGCACCCTGTGCCCCCTTACATCCCTCTCAAAGAAAAGTGACTTGGGGGGCACTTCCAAGAAGGACATGGTGATCCTGGTCCTGTGGTGCTTCACACAGCTTGTTTCTCCCCTCTGAAGTGAACATTCATCTCCTCCCCCAATTTTCAAGCCTCGTCTCCAAAGAGTTTTCCACAACATCCGGAGGGACGATGGCACCCAGCCCTGACAGTGTGGCCACACCCGCCCCCTGCCCCATCCAAAGTCCACCTGTTCTCCTTCCCGTTCTGAAGCAGGGAGTGGCGGTCCCCCCCGGGTCTCTCCGTACACACGTAGGTATTCCGCCGGGTCATCATACTGGACGGGATGTTATTCTGAAACAGGAAGGAAGACGGCCGGCTTCCAGGTGGATGTCTGGGTGCTGGGAGCCAGGTAGCAGGTGGGGCCAGAGGGCACCGAAAGGATGGGAATGGAATGGGGCCAGCTGCCTCAGATTCTCGGCATCAGGATATTCAGCCACTTAGAAGCTGTAGCTACTTGGGTAATGCGTGAGCATATGGGGACACACGCAGGCCCTGTCCTGGCATGTGATCACAGAATTAGAAGAGGCTTCCGAGGTCACTTAGCCCAAGCCCCCACTCAGGGCAGGATCTGCTTCTTCTCAGAAGCAAGAATTGAAGCTCTGACCAGAAAACAAGGTCCTGAATTTGGCAAGGCCAGGCTGGGAGCCAGTTTTTGCCCGGCCCTGTGAAATCTGGGTGCAGAAGAACACGGGCAGTGCTCTGAAGCCACTTGGTGCCCTTCCCAGCCACTTTCTGCTCTCACAGGCGCCTCAGGAAAGCTTCCTGGTTCCGGCAAGAAAGGAACGCCACGCTCCCGAGGTGCCAGCACAGACCCACGTCTGCCCTGGCGGCACAGCAGCGTGCAGCAGCACCACCTGCCCACTTGGAAGTGGGGGTGGGGGTGGGACCTGTGCTGATGGGCGAGGATAAGCCTGAGAGCCCCCCATCCTTACCGTGTTGACGGTGCTATCCTTGCGCCGGTCAGGGATCTCCGACTTGTTGGGGTTATTGGCACTGCTGACCATGGGGCTGGAAGGAGGGATGCCCCCACGGCCGCTGCTCACCACGCTGCAGCTGGCCTTGCGGGGCGGCATCCGCTCCTCCTTCAGCTCCCCGTCTCCGGTGCTGGTCGGGCTCCGCTTGGGGTGGAGGGGGGCAGGGGAAGGGCCACCTGGGCAAAAGGAGGGAAGGGGTGGCTTTCAGAGAGGGCAGCCTCCCCGGGCCCCACTGACCTTAATGCTGGGTGGACCCATGGGCAATGTGGCTTTGGACAAAAGCTGCCTTGCATTTAATTTCTTTTCTACCTAATCTTAGATAAAAATAGAATAAACACCTTTAGTTTTCAGTCAGGTGTTTAACCATGGTCTCCTTCGCACCATAAATTACAGTTTGGTAGCGATCTTGGAGGTCTCCGAATGCACAATAAACCTTTGGAAGGAGAGCGCCAAAGCTCCTTGAATTCAGGGGAACCCTTGGGGCCGTTGGGCCAACCCCACGGCCGCCACAGGAATCCAAAGACCCCCGATGGACAGTCCTCCCGCCTCTGTGTATCGCACAGTCTCGGGTGACGTTCTGGTTCACACAGCAGCTCAGAGAAGGGCTGGCGGTTGCGGCCCCACCCGGGCGAGCCAAGATGCCACGCAGTCTTAGGAACCGCCCCGTGCCGTCCAGGCCGCCTCCGGGGGCTGCGCGCCGGACCCCTGGGTTCTTTTCAAGCAAGAGCCCCGTTTGGCCCAGCCCCGGCGTGAGGACCCGAAAGCCGAGGCCACCTACAGAAATCGCTGTGCCGCCGCTGCCGGTGGTAGGTGGAAGAGCTCCGCTGGCCCTTGGAGTGCGAGGAAGACTTGCTGGCGCCATTGGAGGCCTCGCTGGGTGGCCGCACCCGGGCCAGGGAGAGGCTGCTGCCCGTGCGTGGCTCCCCCCCGTCCACCTGCTGGAAACAGCAGAGCACCGGCCCGTCTGTCGAGAGTCCGCTGAAGCTGGCACGCAGCTCGGGGGCAACTGGACCCCTCCTGGGGCGCTGGGAAATGGCTCGCTCCTCCTCAGGTCAGCTGGACTCTGGCTTCTCAGAGGCCAGACACCCTCCCTTCGATGCCCGGGTGGGCCGTACAGCTGCTGAGCCCTCGGGCGACTCCAGAATCCAGACTCCCAGGGTGAATCCCGGCAAGCGGAACGAGCCCAGGTTCTCTGCTGCTGACTGCAGCTTTGCACCCTTGATGCCCCCCACTCCCGTGGTCCCACTCGCCCCTTGGCAGCAGCTGTACCTCGTTCTTCCTGCCCAGCAGGAGGTAGGTGGCAGTGACCTCGTTGTACTTTTGGTTGGACAAGGCTTCCTTGATCTCCTCTCGGGTGTAGCCCATGCCCACCATGACTTCTAGAATGGGGAGGAAGGGAAGAGCAGAGGCAGTGGGTTAATGCAGCAAGTCTGCCCCCTAAAAGACCCCCGCCCGGTTCTGCAGCTCAGGAGCTGAAGGCCAGCAGCCTTTTCGGGGATGGGCAACGCTGGCTCGGCTGCCCCTCTTCAGTTCCCCTGTGCCTATGAGAGAAGCTGTGTGTGGGTGGCAGACCTCCCCTTGGTCTGGGGCACCTGTCCAGGTGGGGAGACCTCGGGCAGCAGGAGGAGGGGCAGCAACTGTGACGGGGAGGGTCTGGAGGCCGCTCCCCCCACCCAGCACAGGCATGCCCCTTACCGATGCGCTTGGTGTCTGCGAAATCCTCTTCGGGTTCTCGGTAGGGCTTCAGCTCGTCCCCCTCGTAGCCGATATTGATCCACTTGTCCTTCATTATTTGCTGGGGGGTGGGGTGGCAGGGAGCATTAACCGGGGGCAGACCTGCTCTATCTCCCTCCCAATCCTGCCAGCCTTCTCTGTGCCCACCTGATGCCCTGAGCTTCAAGCCCCCGTAATTTCCTTGCTGGCTTGGAAATTCTGGGAGTTGAAGTCCACCCATCTTCAAGTTGCTATGGTTGAGAAACACTAATCTAGCCCTTAACACATGCTCAGAGGCACCTTGAATATTTCACCCTGGGTCCAGGCACCCCACCACCACCTTTTTTCCAATGTAGGTTGCCATTTCAGGGGAGGCACAAAGAACCCCAAAATAATTTAGAAGGAGCCTGCATAAGCTCAACCCCCCACCCCCCCGCCCAGCATTGCTCCCTGGAAAGCCCACTAAGCAGTGCTGGGAGGAGAGGGTGTTGGCTGCACGCTGCCTCCCTGACACACCATATAATTATCCTTGAGTCGATTAGGCTAATTACAGTCATTGGTGGTGGGGGGGGAGTCAGGGGAGAAAGGCTCAGCAGTGTGTAGGGCCAGATCCCACGGAGACATTTGCTAATTAAAGGCCTGGCGCTTCCTGTAAGGGAAACAGGTTTCTGGTGGGTGCCTGGGAAACTGGGGTGGGGGACAGGGAGCGCCAGCTGTGCTCCTTCATCCCCAGAGGGACTGAGGGAATAAGTAGCATCTGAAGCCACCTGGGGATGGCACAGTAGGGTAGGACTGGCAAACTGCCACTGCAGAGCTTGTGGTGGAGCTCGGCCTACACTGGGCACCCTCACCTCCAGGGTGCAGCGTTTGGCAGGATTCAGCACCAAGAAGCGCCTCAGGATGTTTTCACAGTCCGTGGACATGTAGAAGGGGACACGATACTTGCCACGCAGCACACGCTCCCGCAGCTCCTGGTGGGGGGGAATGCCAGTTAGAGCGCAGCCTGGCCCTCAGCCCCTTCTGGGCTGCCCGTCTGCTTGGGGTGGCAGTGCTGCCTGGCCAAGGGTCCCAAAGGGTTCATGCCACGGCCAGTCGCTACGTGCCTGGGAAGCCACCCTGCCCGCATTTGCTCCCCCAGGGGAACCTGGTCTTTGCAACTTCAGGCATTGGACAACCAAGCAGGGGGCGAGGGAAGAAACAGCAAAGAGCCACTGGTACGAAACCTAAACGCCCACGTGGAGACGCTTCATGCTCTCCCTTTCCTTCCCACACAGGCAGAGGGCTCGGCAGGTCCCGGGGTGGATCCACAGTAGAGGACCACCCGTCTAAGTGGCAAAGGGCCTCCCTGAGCATCACTGCGATGCCACGGTGTGCAGAGAGGGTTACACGGAAGAGGGTGACCTCGTGGCTCCCCTCCTGGTTCTACTCCCCACAAAGGGGCCCCCTGACCTGCCCCACCCTCTGCACCCAAAGCTTCTGCCTCCACAGCCTCACCTTGAGGTTCTGCCCATCGAAAGGAAGGGAGCCGCTGACGAGGGTGTAAAGAATGACCCCCAGGCTCCAGATGTCCACCTCTGGCCCGTCATACTTCTTGCCCTGGAAGAGCTCCGGGGCGGCGTAGGGGGGGCTCCCACAGAAGGTATCCAGCTTGGAGCCAAGTGTAAATTCGTTGCTGAACCCAAAGTCGGCTATTTTAATATTGGCATCAGCATCCAACAGAAGGTTTTCAGCCTGAGGGAGAAAAAGTGGGGGAATGAAGGGGGTTATCAGCAGTGGGTGGGGCAGGAAGGGGCCTTTGCTCCGCAGCCAAGCTAGAGAGGGGAGGTCCCTGGGTCAGGGGCTTGTCTGCTCATCAACCGAGTAATAAAGGGACAAAGCACTGCTGCAGCCCCCAGGGTCTTACAAACACAACAAACTTCTAGAAGTCTGCATCAAATGTCTAGTGACTAGCAAAACACAGAGCTGAGAAGCTGCTCCAATTTCCAGCAACCATGGATTCTTCTAGCTCTTATACTGAACTCACATCAACTCTGAAAGTAGGCGGTAATTCTTCCTATTTTATAGAGGGGACCACTGAGGCTCAGAGGGGGAGGATTTCTCCAAGGCCTCACAAAATCCAGCCCCTCTGTTCAAGTGCTGAGGGCTGGCCAGGGTGGCAGAAGCATTGCCCCCATGCCAGGACAGGAGTCGTGGGGGGCAGGGGAGGGAGAGACGGGAGCAGCATCGCAACTCCTCACCTTCAGGTCTCTGTGTACAATATTCTTCTGGTGGCAGTAGTGCACAGCCGAGACAATCTAGGGTCAAGAAGAAGAGTTCCTGGCTAGCAGGCAAGCCCCTGCATCTGACCCCTGGCGCAACAGCCCTTAACTCCAGGCTGGATGAATCAGCCCTTGCGCCCTGGAGACCAAACTCCTCAGCCACGCGAATCCACGCTGGAGAAGGGAGCGCCTCCCACAGCCCCCCTGCAGATGCCAGATGAGCCCATTTGCCTGGCAAGGCCAAGTCCAGGCAGCCGGAACAGTCTCCCTCACTCGCCCCCCCAGCCAGGCCTGACGGCCTGCCCCCTCCCCCAGAGCACAAGAGTAGGCAGTCTCGGTGGCCCAGTGAGGCCCAACCTGTCTGAACTTGGCCCGAGCTTCTTTCTCCTTCATGCGACCATGGGAAACCAGGTAATCAAAGACTTCTCCTGCAAGAGGAGAAGAAGGATGAGTGGCTTAGGCCATGCCTGGGTGTGGGGGGCAAGAAACAATGAAGCGCCCCCCTGGGGAGGCCACAGTGGGCACCACAGAACATTTGGACCTGAGCCCCAAAGGTCCTCCCACGCAAGCCGACTGAGGGCGGTGATGGCTGGATGCATCTGCGGCCGTTCATGAAGATTTGCAAGCAAGGCCCTTCCGGGTATCGAGGTGCGCACATGACAACTGGCACCAGAGAGCCGGAAGGTTCCTGAGCTTGTCAGCACAAAACAGTTGGATACAGCTGTAGCTCAAGGAAAGGCGTACTGGGAAGGACGTGTTTGTGTTGCTTCCCAGAGTTTTGTGGCACTGGAGAAACCAGTCCAGGCGACAGACTTTCCTGGAGGTGCAACTGCTGACCCCCAACCTCTCTGCAGGCTAGAGAGGGAAAGCAGGACCCCCCCCCCCAGCTTCCAATATCTGCTTCATCCAGCAAGTGGGCCCAGCTGCCAGGTAGCAGCTCCTGTGGGGTTGGAGGGCTGGAGATATTCCAAATTGACCGGGGCGGGGGGATAATTTTAGCAGCTCCAGGAGAGTCACAGCTGTGGCAAAGGGAGAGCTGCACCCACTTGAGGGGGTGGGCAATGTCGGCTGGCAAGTCCTTCACCGTGGTGCCTGCTGTCAGGGGTCTGCTTCTGGGGTGATCACCCCAAACCTGGCCTCCCTGGAGCTGATTTGCAAACAGACAGAATCTGGGAGACTTGGAAGGGTGAGAACACCAGGAGACAGAAGTGGGCACAGATGGGAGGCACTGGGTGCTTGGGCAAGGCAGGGCAGGGCAGGGCATGTAAGGCTTACCGGCACTGGCATACTCCATCACCAGGTAGAGGGTCTTCTCTGTCTCTATCACCTCAAAGAGTTTCACTGCGCAGGGGGCACAGAAGCAAAGTCACCCTCTCCCACAAAGAGCCTTTCTACCCTGGGAGGCTTTGCTGTGGAGGCTGGCGCTGCCCGAACCATCACCACTGCGCACCTCACAGGTCTCTTTCTTTTTAAGGGTGGGACATTTTGTTTTCATGTGGGTGTTGAAATGCTGTCACTGTCTCCATGTTTCGCACTTTGGGGTAAACACTAGTGAGAAACGCTGCCATGGGTGAATCCGCAAGAAGGCAGACGGCCACCGCAATCCACACCAAAGATGAAGGGGCATGTAGTAAACACAGGCTGCCCTTCCTTCCTGGGGGAGAGCAAGGCTTGCAGGGGGCATTCCCACAGCACTCCCTGTCCCCAAAACGTCTGCCCCTATCCCAGTTTCTGCTCACTTCCTGGGGGGAGTCCTTTTTCTGGCCCCCACAACTCTTTTGCCAGCCTCACGTCCTCTGGGCCCCCCATCTTCTCTCCAGCGGGCTGGCCGCTGAATCGGAAGATGCTCCAGTAGGGAAACCCCATTTTGCCCCCAGCCTCGCCTGCCCCCTTTCAGCTGTTGAAGAGCAAGACTGGCTTGGCGGGCAGGGGGACGTGTTTCTTACCGATGTTGGGGTGGTTCAATCCCTTCATGATCCTCACTTCTCTGAAGAGCTGCAAAAAGGCCCAAACAGGAGTTAGCTGACCCCCTCCCCAAAAGCTGCAACATAAACTTTTTTCTCCAACAACCCCCAGCAGCCATCAAAGGCACACACATTTTAAGTTCCCCCAACATTGTGGACGTTTCTTCGGAAAGGAAATGCTTGTCCAGTTCTGTTGGCAAAAAGAGACTGGGATTTCCCTCCATTTACCAACGCCCTCTGCTATCGATTAATCTTTATTGTATTGTTTCTTACAGGCATTTCTGTACCTCCTCTCACAGTAAACTCTCCCAAAGGGGGTTGCAAAATCCTAGAAACGTGTCAGCATAAACATAATCCTTTAAGACAGTGTGTCTCAACCTTGGCAACTTTTAAGAAGTGTGGACTTCAACTCCCAGAATTCCCCAGCCAGCATGTGTGGACTTCAACTCATGCTGGCTGGGGAATTCTGGGAGTTGAAGTCCACACATGCTGGCTGGGGAATTCTGGGAGTTGAAGTCCACACATCTTAAAGTTGTCAAGGCTGAGACACATGGCTCTAAGAGATAAACATGTGGGTGAATAATTTAGGTGTGCAATTCCTCTGCTCCTACCTGCCCCCACTCCTCTTAGGAAGGAAAAGTAGTGAGGCTAGAAAGAAACTTGGGGTCAATGTGGAAGCTTCCCTCCTTATTCTAGGAGACAGATGTGCTCTGCCAGTCAGCAGTGGCTGCTGGACACCCAGAGGCTCACTTCGCATGTTCAGCATCAGCCCGGGTATCCATTAATCCTGAAGCCAACTTTAAACCAGGCTTGAACAGAACATGCTGCTGCTGGCCCTTAGTTTCTGTGGCAGCCCTTCAAACCATGGTTTTCAGGGAGCTGCTTTAGGACCATAAAAGGAGATTAATTTCTCAACTTTTTTTTTATGTTGATGGGAGGTCACAGATGATGTTCAAAAAGGATGCCGGTCAGATTTTTATGCTGGGGATGTAATACATCTGAAGGCATTTTAATACGTATAATTTGGTTGCCTCCTTCTGGCATCACAGTTGCCTTTTTATTACAGAAATATGGCACTGAAGAGATTTGAGGGAGGAAGACGGGAAGATGAGGTCATGTTATGTACCAACAGTTTGGAATCTGACAAACTAAGAGGAAGTGCCCCGGCTTGGAATGCAGCAAAAGGATAAATGCGTAGGGCTGGAAGGAAACTAACCCCAGATGTAAAACCTTGGACTAAAGAAACGGGTTCACTTGAAATGGCCCTTTATAGCTGCGGAGGAAAGACGGATCAATATCACTCCGTGTGGCCAAGGTTTAATTTGCTGTTCCAGAAGAGAGACATTTTCTAAAGTGATTGTATTTTATATATGCATGGAGATGCATTTTAGAGGCTTTTCTTGAGATCTTTTTTCCTTCTTTTTCTATCTACATTAGCAATAAAACGATGACCATACTTTAAAAAAAAAAAACACCTTCTGGGGACTTGCCACGAGCTGGAAAAAGTGCACAGTCAGGCATCCCATTAAGGATTCTGGGTTGCGTTAAGCCCTCCCTGCATGCTGATCCCAGGCAGCATTTCCCCTGTGCTTGTTCTGTGCAGCTTGGCTCACTTGCTGGAGCTCTTTGCTCCAAAGAGTGTCTATATCACACAGCTTTGGGAACAGCCCTTAGGCTTGATCCACAGATATTGGATTACTGGGTTGTCTGGTTTAAACTGGCCATGGCTGCCTTGCCATGCTGGGTCAGGGGTTGAATGTCCTTCAGCTCATTAAGCATGATTAATAATAACCCTTTTCAAGAAAATCTCCCAGGGCAGTTTCAGCATAATTAGATGATAACAAATAACAATGGTTCAGAAACAAGCATGTTTGAAAGTCTGCTTGTCCTTTCCTTTTCTTCATTCCTTCTCTTCACTTCATTCCTTCTTACTGAATACAGTCCGTGGAGGATCCAGTGGGGGTCTGTGTGTGTGTGTGGATTCTGTGCAGCTGAAGGACATTTTCCTGCCAGTCCAGTCAGCTGGAGCACAGCTCCCCCATTCCCTTTGTGCTATCACTGACCACCCTTGGTCATTGATCTGGGCCTTGCCCACGAAGCAGCCCCTTCCCCACAAAGGAGAGCTGGGGCAACCAAAAGGGGAAGGGGCTGTGGAGTGGGGCGGGCAGCCTCTCTAATTCGCCCCCCTTCCCTGAGGCTCATTTGTCCTGGAGAATCCAGCCGCTAATTAGCAGGTCCACCCCTCCCCCCCCTCCTCAGTGAGATGCTGGCAGGAGATGCGTTTCCACAGCGACTGGCTTGGACTCTGAGCACTAATTAGGGGGGGGGGCGAATGGGAAGCAATGTCCCCCTCCCCTCCTGGCTGGCTGGAAAGGCAGGGAGCCAAGGGGGGATGGGGCAGGGAACCTTGCCCAGGCTGGGGGCCCAAGTCCCTTGCTCAGACGTGCCAGGTGGGGAAGGGGCTGTTTGGCCCTGGAGAGGGGGCTGTGTCTCTTCATGGGGCTGACCAGGGACCTTCCTGGGCAGGTCAGGACATTGGCCAGGTGTTAACTCTCTCCCTGCACCCGGTTTGCAGCTGGGCTCTGAAGCTCCCCCCCCCCACCTTCTGCTCACCTTCTGGAGACTTGTTGGATTTAGCTGTGTCTTGTCAATTATTTTTATAGCCACCTTGAGAAAACACAATACAGAAAATCAGCAGGGCTCCTGGGGTGGGGCATTACAATGGCAAGGCATGGCCCAGATCCAGCTGGGCAGCACCCTCAGTGGCTCCCAGAGGGGGGGCCCAGAGGGGGCCACGGACCCCTAGGCTTCACCTCAGCCAATTTAAAGAGGGAAATTCACAGGCACCCCAAATGCAAGGCGGTTCCCCTCCTGTGGGTTGGGCCTCCCTCTGCTGTTCAGAGCTGGCAGCTGTGGAGCTGGCCATGTCTCGGGGTCCCCCCACCCCGGGGAGCCTTTCCCTAATTCCTTAATGTGCCTGGGAACGCCCTCCCCGTGGGGATCCCTTCTGGGTTTTGGGAGAGCAGGGCAGACCCGGCTATTCCAGCAAGCACAGGAAGAGGGCATGCTGCGGCTGAACTTCTGATTTGTGCAGATGCACTTTTTGTACATTTTCCCTCTTTGTATAGTGGTTGATACTTTTTTTATGGATTTTTTTAGGGGGGGCAGGCTTGGTGATTTCCTTTGACTGTTCTTCCAGTGGCGGCAGGCAAAAAGCAGCTAAAAAGCCCCAACCCTTCCCTCTGAGTGTGTCAGAGTGCAATCCCCGCGTTCGCCTGCCAGCCGAAGGAGATGGTGGGAGCCAGCTGCGGCCTGAGCGACTGTGCCGAGATCCGGCCTGCAGACAGCTGGGTCAGAGCCCAGGAGGGGCTTGGCCAGCCGCTGCTGGTGAGGCACTGTGGGAATAGGGGCCTTTCACAGCACTGAACCCCAGAATCCCAGATGCACGGAGATCACCTTCAGCCAGAAGCCCAGCAGGGGGCCACCAGTGGGGGGCACGACGGCTGGGGCTCCGACTCCACGAGGAGAAGCCCCCTCCCCACCATGGGTATCCGCCATTCCACACCTGGTCGGCTCCCTGCTGAGGGACCGTTCCCCCCCTCCCCACTTGCCTGCTCTGCCTCTTCCCAGGCAGTTTTGGCTGTACTGGGGGAGGCAGCCCCCCCCCGCGCAGTCTTTGATCCCAGACACTGTTCCCCAGCCCCACGGCCTCCCAGGCCTGCTCTGCCTACTCACCTCCCTGCCCGTGAGGATGTGCCGGGCCAGCTTGACCTTGGCAAAGTTGCCCTTGCCGATGGTCTTGAGGAGCCGGTAGTTGCCGATGTGGGGCTGCTCGTCAGGACAGGAGGCGACGGAGTTGCGGCACCGGGCACCCAGGGAGCGGCTGGACCATGACGAGCCCTTCTCGGAGCGGCTGCCGGCCAGGGTGGAGGGCTGGGGGGACAGCGGTGGCGTGGCCGGCAGGGGGGCTGGCTCGAGGGTCACCACAGGGCAGCGCTGGTGCTACAGGGCAAAGGGGGGGGGCACTGAGGAAGGGAAGGGGCCTGGCCCTGTGCCAAAGCAGAATCAGGCCACCTGTGCTCAAATACGGCGGGGCAGGGGGGACAAGCCCTGCCTGCTGGTAGCCCCATGGGTTTGGGCCACGTGCCTTCCCTGCCGAGCCCTCGCCCACTTGTCCATGCAGCCCCAACTATCTTCTGAAAGGCCAGGGAATCCAGCTTCCTTAGTCCTGTATGCTGTCCAGCCCCCCTGCTCCTGGGCTAGGCTCAGTTCCTTGAGAGAAAAGTGCTGGATCTGCCCCGGCTCCCAAATGCCCCCTTGACCGCCTCTTCTTCTTCATCCCACAGCCACTGCTCTGAGGTGCCACTTTCATTCAGCTCTGGTTTCTGGGGAGGGGGGTCAGGAGCCCCCCACACCTAGCAAATGATCCCCAGCCTATTGACAGCAAATTTCACTTGGACCAAGCGTGACAGTTTCCAGAAGCCAGGCCTTCGGAGGCCCAAATTCTGCTTCCCCAAATTGCCCTTCAGAAAAAGCGGGTGGGTATGACGCCCACCTGAAAAGAGCCCCCCCGGATGGGGAAACCCCCAGTAGCAGCCCCTCACAGGAGGGGCCCAGGCATACCCTCCTTCTAAGCAAGGCTGGGTCCAGGGAGGGGTCCAGGGAGGCGTCCTGCAGGAGCTGAGTACTTCGAAGGCAGCCCTGAAATCCAGCGTGGCCGTTTCCCTTCTCTCCTGGGACTCCTCCCTGTCCTGGAAGACTCCGCTTCTCCCGGCCCTTCCTCGTCTGCAGAGCCAAGACAGCGGCTGGGTTGCACTTGGATTAAGTCACACACGGGGCTTTACAAACCACAGTGAGTCGGCCCACGCAGCACTACTGCACACACAGTGCCAACGGAACAACGTTCAGGCAGAGTGGACTGTAGGGAACTGCACTGCACGCTGTGCTGCACCACGGGGCCAGGGGCCAGTTCATCGGCTCAACCCTGGCGAGTCTGAGCTGTTCGCGTCCCCAGCTAAGAAAGCCCCCCTTTCCCCCCACAGTCCTCCAGGCAGGGTTGGCTGCAGCGGGTGACGGAGCCGCAGCCCAACACGTCGGAAGGAGCGATGACTCAGGGAACATCCTCAATCCCCTCACCCTCACCCTCTGCAGAGGCCCATCTCCCACCCCAGGCATGGAGAGTCCCCACCAGTCCAGGAAACCCACCTGGGCACCTCCTGCCCCACCTGCTCCCCAGGGACATCAAGCGGGAGGGCTGTCAGCCTCCGGGCTGGCTGCCCCCTGGCGACTCTGCTCACCGCGTGGTGCAATGCCCGGTTCATTCGCTGCAGGCCTGGAGGCTGGGCGAATGCACTGCACTGGGCCGTGTTTCCTAACCCACGTTTTGCTGGAGAAGCCGTTGTTCTCTGTGTCCTCGCATCATGCTAAAGCGAGACAGGCAGGGCGTAAACTTCATCTGCGCGCAGTGCTCAGTTCTCTCTGGCTTGCTGGGCAAGGAACCACGCTAACCTCAGGTCCTGCACTAACTGCCTTAATGGGGACTTGCCAGACTGAGTGAGTCCAGCCAAAACTGAAAGCGACTGAGGAAGTTATGCCTGGGAAGAGAGCGAGAAGCAACCGTGGCTCTGCGAGATTTGCAGGGCCGCAGACAGGGTCTGTGTCACCCAGGGCAAACATGGATTCCACATCCATTTTGGTGTCCCCCCTGTGCTCATTTTGGTGCCCCCACCAGCATGGCGCCCAGGGCACATGCCCCAGTTGCCCCCCTAGTTGTGGCCCTGGAGATTTGGGCCAGTCCACAGGCTGTCTCCTGAACTGCAGGGCTTGTTCACATAACATGCAGAGCTTGGATACTGAACTAACCCAATGCTTGGATTTGCACAACATGCTGAATCCTAAACTCACTAAAATGGAGTGGGTGCATACAACCCCTAGGAAGACCATCCAAGATTCAGACTCGCCACAGTAGGCAGCTGTTGATTCCTCAACTGGCCTGGTCTTGGGGGTAGCGTGAACCCAGCCTCTGAGTCTGACCACAGCCAAAGCCTTGCCACGCAGCCCCCCGCCTTGCAATCAGCCGGTGGCCTTCTGGATGCTGGTTGCTCTCCCTGGACTGGGCACAGCTCTCTGCACTGGCATGGGCCCAGCCATACCAGGGCCAGGAGGGAGAGGGCCATGAAGGAAGGCAGCCCGCTTGCCCCCAAATTCAGACCGTTTTCCGAGGTTGAAGTGGCCTCCCGCCTCCCTGCTTGCCACGGCAGAGAGCAGCACTGGCAGGGATTGGGCCCAGACCGTTCACATGCTGTGCCACAGCCCTTCCAGCTACAGAGCCCAGTTGCAGCTCCCCACTGGTGCCACACTGTGCCCTTGGCCACGCAGCCCGGTGCCATCATTCTGGCTGGCAGGCATCCTCCGGGCGTGAGGCGTTTTCCAGGGCTGAGAACAGAAAGGCCAAAGGCTGAACGGGGTCTTCCCTGTGGCGCAGCAGGGGGTGTTCGGCCGTCCACCCTCCCAGTTTGACTTCACAAGCCACTAAGACGGGTGCGCTGCTGCATGTTTCTGGGGGCACATTTTGCTGCTGCTACACCTTTTTGTTTCTGCAGGACTCCCAACAGGGTGCCCCTGAGAATCAACCTGCCCCACCGGGTGACTGCCGAGGGCCCCAGGAACAACCCCTTGGAAGCAGCCTTGTTTTCTGCTGGGTGGGCCGGGGAGGGGATTGGAGAAAAACCCCACAGGCTGCTCTCCCTGCTGCGGTGAAGGCTGCTGGGCAGAGACAGCCAGAAAGAGCTGGTTATGGGGCCTCGTTGCTTGTTCCCAGTTAGAACAAACGCCCTTTTGTGACTTGCTGCACACTGTGCTTTGTGCGGGGGGGGGGGAACTACTGATAACACGGCTGCTTCTTTGGGGGTAAGACGTTACACCTAAAAGTCTGTTCTCATATTCCCACCAGAAAGTAAATCTCATCTGCTTAAGAGTTCCGAATCCCTGCTTTGGCCTGTTACAGACATTTATTTGTAAGTTTTCTCCATCTTCTTAGGGGGCAGAACATAAAGCCTCCAGCCATTTTTCTAAGGGAGGCTGAGCCAGACTTCTCCAACCAGCTGCCCTGCAGACGAGTTAGGATCACAAGCCCCACAAGCCCCAGCCAGGAAACATTCTCTTTGGCCCAGGGCCTCCGTTTCATAACCAACAAGGCATCTGAACCCAGCATGGCTGCAATCATACAAACAGAGCTAGAACATGCATGCAGCACTGAGCCACAGACCCATCTCTTTTCCCAGAAGCCCCATCAGCTCTTCCCATAGCCTCCTGGACAGCTGACCTTCCACTCCTTTGGGAAAACTGCACAAGATGGCCATTGCAAGGGATGTGGGTAGAAGGCATCAAGCAGGGTGTTGCAAGTATCAATCCTGAATCCTCTCCTCTTCCTTATTTGTGGAGGGAACATGTACAGTCTTTACAGATGACACCCAGATGGAGAAAACTTACAAATAAATGTCTATAACAGGCCAAAGCAGGGATTCGGAACTCTTAAGCAGATAAGATTTACTTTCTGGTGGGAAAATCTGGTAGGATAGCTAATACCCCAGAAGACACAAATACATTTCAAAAGGGTATTGATAGGTTAAAACAGTGTTCCTCAACCTTGGCAAGATTAAGATGGGTGGACTTCAACTCCCAGAATTCCTCATCCAGCATGGTGGGGGATTCTGGGAGTTGGAAGTCCACACATGCTGGCTGGGGAATTCTGGGAGTTGAAGTCCACACATGCTGGTTGGGGAGTTCTGGGAGTTGAAGTCCACTCATCTTAAACTTGCCAAGGTTGAGAAACCCTGGCTGAAAGAAATGGGCTAAAGAAAGAGCTATTGTTTAAGAAAGAAATCAAAGGCACAGGGAAGGATGTGATATACCCGGCTTGGTAAAGGTATCAGAAGAGTATTTGATTGCAACTTGAACAGGAGGCAGCTGTGAGAAGCGACTGCCAAAAAGGCCAATGCCATTTCAGTTGCACCAGTTTGCCAAACCACAGGGAGGCATGCGCCACTCGATGCTGCTTCGCTCAGACCCTCCTTGAGTCCCGTGTCCACTTCTAGGCACCAAAAAAAAATTTCAGAGAAACCAGGCAGGTTCGGAGAAGGGCCCTGAGAATCATCCCAAGCCCCAGGAAGGCTGACTGAGGGAAGGGGCCGGGCACGCTCCCTCTCCTGAAACCTGAATGGAGGCACAAACCAAGCCTCATTTTCCCTCCTTCCAGAGGACCAGACACGGAATAATGGGCTTAAGTTGCAGGAAGGCGGATTCCGGGTGAACGTTAGGAAATTGCAGCTCATGGTGAGAGCGGTTTGATGGTGGACCCGCTGACCCACAGGGCTGGCTGCCCTTGCCGGATGTGTTTGCCAGATAGCCGTGGGTCAGGGAGACTCTCCTTCAGATTTCTGCACTGAGCGGGGGGACTGGATGGCCTCAAGGGCCCCTTCCCACTCAGGATTCTATGAACTCCTGTGTCACGCCACAGTTGCACAAATAATTTAGAGAGCCAACCAGCTGAGCTGACAAGAGCAGCCAAACCTACCCAGATGTGTTGGAACTACAATTCCCAGAGTTCCTACCCAGTCTGACATTCAAATCCTTGCTTCACTAGGAGAAAAGCAGAGATTGAGAAGAAGTGTGGATTGTGCAATTCCTGAATGGACAGCCCTGACTGACTTCCTCCCCCACCTGAACAAGCAGGGGGTCCAGCAACAGAGCAGAGGCGTCCCGAACTCTCGCTTGCCTTGGCAAGGCCAGCTGTGTGTCGAGAGCCGGGCCCCGATCCCCTTGTTCTGCCAAGATCCTGAAAGCGATTCCTTCCCCCAAGCAGGCACAACCCTGGACCAAAGCCTCTTGCCCACCAGGCCGATGCGTCTTCCGACTCGAGAGGGGATCTGTCCCTGCTCGTCCCTTCACCCCCTCTCTGGGCCATGGCTAAAGGCAGCCTCTGGGAGGACGGCAGGGAACACCCCCCAGCGCAGCTGATCTGGCACGGAAGGAAGCCAAGGGGGTCACGGGGGGGGGCAAAGACCCCAAACCTTGGCTTGCCTCCTCTCCCAGAGGGGGCAGAAGGGGATGGGGAGCAAGAAGGCAGGTTGTGCTCATCCTGGCTACTCCGGAGGAAGCGTCCAAAGAGCGCTTTACTGCCCTGCAGCCGGGAGTGGGCAGCGGGGGGGGGGGCGATGCTGGAAGCCTGCCTGCCACCAGAGCGGGCCTTTCTGGAAAGCTCCCTGGGTTTCCACGGCAGGCCGTGCAGGAATGCCTCGGTGCATTGTGGGATGCCAAGGAGAGCCGCTGTTCTCTCGTGAGTGTGCAGGGCAAGGGTGGGAGCGAGGGGGCTGTGGTGCCACCTCCCCTCCCCAGTGCTCATCAAGAATGCACTGGAAAACAGCACTGCATGCTTCAAAGAAACGGGAGGGTGGCGGTGTGCGTCCAGTGTGTAGGTCCTCTCACTCCAGGATGAGACCTTTATGTATTCCTGTGGCATGCAAAATGCTGGCTTCCTTTGGAAACCACCTTTCCAGAGCTCGAGGCAAGCTGCAAAACTTTGACCTAGTATGAAAAAAAGAAAAAAGAAAAACAGTCCTAAGAACATGGCCTGTTTTAGGCTGCAATAAAACCAACTGTAATGACTGGAGGAATTTCGGTGTGCGTTCCATCTTTCCATCCTACTGACCAGGCCAGAAATGAGCCGCTTGGCCATGACTGGAACAAAGCCAACGGAACCCAGGGCCTCCAGCCCATGGGGCACAGCTGCCCTGGCACCCCCAGCCCCAAAAGGGTTTGGCCTTCAGTCAATAGAACAGAAGGCCTTCTCCGGAGTCCTGGCCCCCAATGCATGTGGGGGGAAGGAAGCCAGAGACTTCTCCAGCTGCGGTGGAACCACACAGGAGGCCATGCTCAAGATGAGGCTGGTACCAGAACCGCCAGTGCAGCATGTGCCAAAGCGGTGGAGTGCCACCTGGGCTCAAGACCACCCTCAGCCATAGAAATCCACTGGGTGACTCTCTCCCACGCTCTCCCGGCCAGGTTTTTGTAGGGATATAAACCACCCGGAGCTCTTGAAGGAGAGGCAGGAGAGAAGTCTAACGTATGAATAACGAGTAAACTGGGACTAATTATTCCATATATTTTTATGCAGCTTTGGCTTGCTAACATTCCAATTTTGATTACTATCTTTAAGCTGCTAACATTTCTTTTGTTTTTACATACAGCTCTCCTTAATATATGCTCACTTCCGGATACTTTACCCCTCTGTTTTCAATATGGGATACCGAGGATGGTTGTTAGCAAACCAGCATTCACTCCCAGCATCCCAACTCATCTCCTTTCCAGAGGCACTGACCCAAACCCTGGCCAGATCCACAGCCTCACTGGCTTTGCCAAGGAGGGTCGGCTGTGTGCCCTGCAGGCACCAGCCCCAAGCCCCAGACTGGGTCAACCGAGGGCCCTTGTGCTGCTCGCCCAGGGCTCCAAGTGGGGCTCTGCATACAAGGCCGGGTCTGCTCATTGCCGGCCAGACATCAGCTGTCATGTGAGGCTCCACAGAGCTTGGAAGGGAGCACCAACCCAGTGAACAGGTTGGCAAGCGCTGTGTCCTCTCACTGACTCACGGGCAGGGCAGCCGTGGTGCTTCTCCAGGCAGGGGGCAGTGAAGTCTCAAGGACCGGGGAGACTCCTCCGAGGCCCCAGACCCAGGCGGGACTTGGGACTGGTGCTCAGCGGCTGCTCCTGTCAAACTGGCAGGCCACTTGCTCCCCGGAAGCCCAAAACGTTATTGACTTCTGATCCTGAAAGATTGCCACAACAACCAGGGAGGAGAGCTGAGGTGATCCAGGAAGTGGCCCTGCCCTGCCCCCTCATTCTCTGAGCGCCACAAAGCCAGCAACGGCTGCTCTTTCAGGGGAATGCGCTGCTCCGATCCGGGTGACCATCCCACTCGGGCTGGGAGGCTGGGGCACACCCAGGCAGCCTTTCTGTGGGGTATGTGTGCACAGGTGTGCATCCATGCCCTCTGTCTTCAGGCCCCAATGCCGGCTGTGCGGGATTCTGGGAGCATTCGCTAAACACTGTTTACAGCAACCGTGTGAAGTCATCCCAGAACTCAAGTGGCAGCCCAGGAGCACCAGTGGGCAGCTGTGTCCAGATCCTGGGGTCGGGTGGGGTATTCTCCAGCCCAGACTCCTCAGGTGGGGCCGAGGGGCTGAGCTGCACAAGGAGAAGTGGGGGCCTGTGCAGACGCCACAGGCAAGACAATCCACAGTGCTTGGGATTCGTTCCTTTCCATGCCAGGCAGAGCGCCCAGGATCTCAAGGATGCAGAAGCAGAACACGCACCAGGTGCCCCTCAGTCTCTGCCAACTGGCAGGGCCGAACCTCAGAGGCCCTGTGGCTCTTCTCAGGGGTGCAACGAGGGGCAACGGGCAGCAGCTTCCCCTCCGCCCCACCTTCATACAAAGCTCCAGGAGCCCCTTAGAAGCAGCAACGTTCAGGGCAGGGAGTGCCCGGCTGTCCCTTGGCTCCTCTGGAGCTCTCACCCAGGGGGACGGGCAATGGGCCAGCTCCCCCTCCTTGAGTCTCATGGAAGGGGGTCTCCGTCTTTTAGAGCTGGGAGGGGCCTGCAGCCTTCCAGCCAGTCTTCAGCCACCACTTGTCCCTGGCCTCTCCGGCTGGGGCCACTGGGAGCTGTAGCTGCCCAGCCCCGCTTGGAGGCACCTCCCATGCCAGGCTGTTCCTGAACTTCTGGTCTGGCACGGTCTCTCTCTCTCTGCCATTTGTGCAGGCAGCACTCCTCAGTCCAGGTGAGCTGCTGGGGCTGAAGCTGCTTCGTGGCCACACCCAGGAACTCCCAGACCGAGGCAGGCAGGGACAGGCAGCATTACTCACTTGCAGGCTAAAGGAGCTCACAGCACATGCTCAGAGGCACCATGGTCAGTTAACAGCTACTGGCCCTGAACGCAGGTGCCAGGGGCGATGCCTAGCTGGCTGCCATGGTGAGGACCTCGCTGCCATGGCAACACAGCGGTGCAGCACTCTTCAGGAAGCCTTGGCGATTGGCGACGTGGTTGACAGCAGCAGAGAGGGTGGGGCCTGAGCCAGAGAAGTGCCCAGCAGACAGCAGCAGTGGGCCCGGGGCAAGCAAGCACCACCGCCAGTGGCACTGAGGCTGGGAGCGGGTGAGCACCATCCATGAGCACAAGCGCGAGGAGAGGGATGCGACAGGAAGCTGGGATTTCAAAAAGAGGCTCTGGAAAGGAGGCGACATCCTTTGTCGCACAGACATAAATACACCCACCCACTGCAACTGGAATCCCACACAGTTTCAGAATATCCTGCTCATATTGCCAGCGTGTCAATCAAGCGTGCAGAAAGCGTGCGCTTCGGCCTCCCTTTGTGGCCCTGAGAATCACTGGGGCCCGGAATGTGTGGCCCTTGTGCATCCGGGACGCTTCAAAGGGCAAAACGCGTGCCTAGAGCCTTGCTGACACTTCAGACGGCCCCTTCCCCCTTAAAGCCCCTGAATCCGTTTGCTGACCGGCTCGCCCACTTTGACAGCCCTTGACAGGAGATGCAAATCCAGTTGCAGCCAAACAGATGGAGGTTGCTCAACCCCGCAGGAGAGGGAGACTTGCCAGGCTTCCCCACGCAACGCCACGCAACGCCACGCAAAGCACAACGTAGGAGCCACACTACACTCAAAGCCCACACTCTTGTCTGCCCAAGGACACAGCTGCTTCTAATGCCTTCTTGCAACGACCTGGTGAGGTAGAACCTGACTGTGTTAAAAACACACTGAGAATGAGCCAGCGTATCTAAGGGCGTTCAGCAAGCCAAAGTCTGCCCTGAAAATGGACTCCTGTGCAGGCTTCTCTGAAAATAAGCCCCAGGGAACCCAGTGAGTGCGCACACACGTGCTTCGCCCTGAATGCTGGGGGGGGGGGGGGGAGGAGTTAAAGGCACCCCTTATTTCTCTCCTTTGCCAACAGTTTGGCAGAGACCAGGTGACACCAAATAAGGAGCAAGCAAATCTGCACCAGGACAGCCACTCCCAGAAGGAGTTGGGAAGCCGGGTACTCCAGGCCAGCAAATCTCTCCTGGGGTGTCCCGTGGGGCAACTAGCAGCCGTGGGGGGAGGGGGTCGAGAAAGTTCTGGGGGCTCGGCCCGCAAGACCCCCCCTTTCCTGGCCGGTCTGGCCTACAGGCCACTGCCCACCCTTTCTGGGGTGGCAAGCCCTGGGACAGCGGAGGGCGCTTGGGCCGCCGCCGGGATGTTCCAGCCCCCCGGAAAGGAGCCACTTGGACCGCTTGCCTTCCGCTGCCCTCCCCACCCCGCGGCGTCCTTTCCTCCGGCTGGAGCGGGCAGGCCGGACGCAGCGCAGAAAAAGCAGCAGAGTCACTGCCCGGAGGCTGCAGGGCTCCGCACAGCCCTCTCCCTCCCGGGTATGCGCGGGGCGCTGCCGCTCAGCCGGGCGAGGCCCTCCGCTGACCTTCTGCCGACCAGCCCACCTGCCGCCCCCGGCGAAGGCCCAACGCCCGGCCCGCTGCCGCCGCCGCCACGGCCCCCCGCCTCTCGTGCCTGCCTCGGCCGAGCGCTCAGCAAGCCAAGGGGCGACGCAGGCGGCACCAGCGGGGTGACCTTCGCCCCGGGGCTCGGGTCCCGCGGGAGACTTGGCCCGGCTCACGTTCCGCTCCGCCCGAGGGCTCCGTGGCGAAGAACTCGCCTCGGCCGAGATCCCGGCGCCGATCGCCGAGGGGCCGGGCGCCGAGCCTGCCTTCGCCATCGTCCCGCGGCGTGGGAGCCAAGCCGGCGGCGGAAGCGCAGGGAGAGCCGCCGCCAGCCCCGGCGACCCGAAGCGCCCCTCCGATCCCCGCCCGGCCTTCGTCCAGCCCCGGTAAACAGCCTCGGGAGGACTCACCGGCTCGGAAGTGCGTTCGTTGCCCGCCGCCAGCGCGATGCGCAAAGACATCTTCTCCCGCGGCTCCTGCTCCGGCGGCCCAATCCCGGACGCGGCGGGGGCGACGACGGCCGCTTGCCTCCCCCCGAGTGGACACTCATGCGCCCCGGCGCGCTCGGGAGGGCGAGTCGCGGAGGGAGGGGGCAGCCGGTGAAGGGGAGTCGGCTGGGCCGGGGGGGCGCCCTCTGCGCCGAGACGCAGCTCGAGCAGCGCCTATTCCGCCAAGGAGGCCATGGGCGGGGGGGGGGGGGCGCGGGGCGAAGCGGGCGGGCAGTTGGGAGCTGCGCCCGCGAAGGAAGGCCCCGGGGGTCGGCTCCGCTCTTGGCCGCCGCCTCTCGCTCGCTTTCACTGCTGCCTCGGTGCCCGGCCCGGCCGCCGCACTCTCCCCGCAGGCAGGAAAGGGTAGCGGCGCTTCCTGCCACCCCCCATATGGCTGCGTCCCCGCGCTCGGGGGGGGGGAGGAGGAGGAGGAGGAGGGATGCGGACGCAATCCGAGCCCCGGGAAGCCCCCTCCCGTCGCCAGTAGCAGCCGCCTGAACGCCCCCCCTCCTGGCCAGGCGGGGCGCGGTTCAGCTAAGGCTGCTGCCTGGGGGAGCCGGATCCGTGGGGGGAGGCGCCGGCATCGGCAGGTTGGGGGCGATCGAAGGGCTTGAAGAGGCGAGCCCTCCCGGGCGGCTGAGAAGGCGAGCGTCGCGGGAGGGAGCAGGGGTGAAAGGGGGAAGGGAGAAGGGTGTCGGGGAGGGGGCTGGGCCGGGGTGGACGGCACACGGCAGGCGCCGGAAGCGCCCCGAGCTGCTTAAAGGCGCCGCCGCCCGTACAAGAGGCGCGCCGCGGAACCGGCGGAGAGCTTTCCCCCTTCCTTCCTCCACGCCCTGGCAGACCCGGGGAGGGGCCGGAGGAGGAGGGCATCCGCACCGAAGGACGTTCCTGAGCAAAGAGGGCCGGCGGCGGCTGCGGCCGCAGGAAAGGAGCGCCGCCGCGGAGGGAAGAGAAGCATAAAGAGCCAGACTGAATAATCCGGTTGCTGTTCCCGAAGTCAAGCCGGTTTCCGGCCCCTGAAATACCGGCAGCCACTTGAAAAGATGCTTTTCGGAGCGCCGCAGAGTCCTTGAAACAAAAGGCAGGTAGCGAAAGGCAGAAGGAGAAACCCCCACCCTTTATTCTGGAAAGGCTTTGTAGGTGAAGATACTGATCCGGATGGAAAGTCGGAGCGGATTCTTCTTGGAGGACCTACGAATCCTGGGGCGGGGGTCTTCTCCCAGACAGTGGGAGCATGTACATTTGAGAAGGTGCTTCGCTGAGGAAAGAGAAAAGCGCATCCCCCAGGCAGGCTGGGGCGAGGGGAATAGACGCTGGTGGTGCCCTGTCCCTGGCATTTCAAGGGGCCACTGGCTGGTGCCAGACCAAGAGCTGTTCCACCCCCTCCCCCAAAGCCTTGCCACCAAACTTCTTCCTCCACCAGCACAGCCAGAATTCAGAGCAGCCTGCAAGAAGAGCGCAGGGAGGAGTGACTGCCAGGGCAGGAAGGGAGCCCTTTTGTGGGCAGCTGAGTTCCTGCCATGCAGAGCCTGGGGTGCCAGCCTGTTCTCTTACCGAGCCAGGGGTGGAAGCCAAGAACAAGCCACGGCAGCCAACTCGGGCTTCTCGGCAGGGGAGCAAGCTGCAGCGGGCAGCAGGGCCACTCAAGACTTTGGGCCAATCTCCATGTCACGTTCGGAGGATGGCTGGGATAAATATACAATGAATTAAAATGTAGGCAGACACACCCGCCCCAAGTTGGACATATGTAAAGGTCATCGGAGAATGTGGCACTGAAGTTATGTGCAGTTGCCTTAAGTTAAAGCACGCTGGCTGAAAGCTCTCCCTGTATTTAGCTGGCCCTCAGGCCAAAGTACTTCCTTGTGTGAAAGTTGTGGTATTTGGAAGGCAGGGAGATCCATGCTCCTGGGCGGCTCCTCCTCAAAGGGCCATCACCAGGCTGCCTGTTTGGGCTGTTTGCTGAGGGAACAACTGTGCACAGCAGGAACCCTTTGCAGGCCAAAAGGGCAACCAAGTCGGCGGTGCAGATGCTCAGGCTAGCATTTACTCTTTGCCATCCTTCAGGAAGGAGGGAAAAGGGGCCACCTTTTTGTTGCAGCTGAGCAGCTCAGGAAGGAAAACTCTCGCACAGATTGTCTCTAGTCACGGGGGAAACTCAGGGAGCTTGTTTGCAAGAACGAGGATTGTGCACAACCCGGAAGGGCTGTTGCGACCCCCAAGGAGTGTGCGGCGGGGCCGGTCCACCGGGCGGATGGCCGTCCTGTGCCGCGTGGCTTATCCACGCAACCACGGCTTTCCGGGGTATCGGAGGCCAACAGCCGCAGCCGATCTCCGTCTGGCGACTCCCCCCCGCGCCCGTTAGGCTCCCCCTGCAAAGGCGGCCAGGAGCGCCCGGTTCACGCGCCCCTTCTCGGGCGTCTGGATCACGCCGCGGGGAGAGCGGGAGGGCCCGCGCGGGCGCCAGGGGGCTCTCGGGGCGCGCGGAGCCCCCCGGCCGGCCTCGCCTGCAGGGCGCCGCAGGATGCCGGCCCCGCCCTGCCTTCCCCGCCCTGCCGGCCAAGCCGTGCCCATGCAGCGGCGGGCGACCGCCCCCGCCGGCGGTGATTGGCTGCGGGGCAGCATGGAGACAGGCCGGCCGGCCGTTCCCCTGCCCCGAGGAGGCCGAGCGGCTCTCACGCGCGCTCGCCATTGGTCGAGGCCGCAGCCAATCCGCGTCCGCCGAGCACCGCCCTCAACCCTAGCCTGCTTCTGCGCAGGCGCGCGGAAGAGGCGTATCTCCCCGCCCGCAGCGCTTGATTCACCGGCGCTCGCCGCGGGCGAGAGGGAGGCTGGGGGCGTCCTCGCCGCTCCGATGCTCCAGGGAGGCCGCCGCCGTTGCCCAGAGCAGCCCCCGAGATGCTGGGCTGCGCGGCGGCCCAGCGAGGGCACTCCCGGGGGAAATGCGGCGTTTCTCGGCCGCGCCGGGGCTGCCCCTGGCACCCTCGCTGCCCCTCCCGCGGCGGCCGGCGGGAGCCCCGGCGCCCCCGGGGATGGGGAGGGTCCCCTTCCTCTCCCACGTCCCACCGCGCTGCTGTTCCCCACAGGGACGAGGGAAGCCTGCCCGTGCGGGCTTGAACCGTTGCTCGGTGGCCCCGGTGCAATCCGCGGCGGCTTCTTGAGTCACCCCTGTAAGGCTCTGCAGCCCCGCCGTGCCTCTTTGGGGTCCCTTCACGGAGCCGCTCCTGGAAAGGAGAAGGGCTTCCTGGGCTGCGCTGGCCGGGAGTGATGGGAAGCGTGGTGGGACGCATCTCGTTGGAGCGCTTCAACAGGGGAAGGGCTGAAGGGGGGCCGCTCGCTCGTCCCTCCGCCCCCCTCCAATAGGCAGGCATCGGTTGCAGCCTTCCTGCTCCTGTGCCCCATTTCTTCCGCAGCAATGGTTCCTCTGCCCCGAAGCTCAAAAGCCAGGAGGCTCTTCACCCCTTAGGCTAAAACATTGGCTCAAAAAGCTGCTATCTGATGAAGTGGGCTGTAATCCCCTGAGGTTCCTACCAGAATAAATTTGCTCTGCTCGTGTTCGGTCTGGTCATATGTGGTGGTCCTATGTTGGCTTTAGTAATGTACTAACGTGTTGTTGCTGATATGTCAGGTCACACCATACCCTTCTGCCCAGCTCGCAGTCTAAAATAAAATAGGCACAATGAAAAATGAATACTTAAAATGATTTCTGCTTCTGTTTGAAAGTCCAGATTGAAGAAGGCCCGGCCTCTTCCTGAAAGCAGAAGGAATGAGGGTTACACCGAGCTCCCAAGGAAGGGCATCACCTGCCACAGTGACAAAGAGGGTCTGTGCCCATACAGCTGACAGATGCCCTGCTGAGCGTGGGCACCTCCTTAAGAGGGCTTCCCCACAGGTCTTAATGGTCAGAGGGGTTCATATCCCAACGAGGCAAAGACGTTTAGGCCCTGAAAGTGAAGAAGCCAAAGCCGAGTTGATTATAGAGCTTAACGCCAGCATCTTCAACAGGGCCAGGAAGCAACGGGCAGGCAGTGCTGATCTCTCAGGATTGGGATCCTGATAGCCCGCTAATGGCTGTCTTTGGCTCGCAGTTGCAGCTTCCAAATATTTTTCAAGAGGACCCCCAAGCAGAGCGCCACAGAGGCATGGGTACCTGCTGTGGCTGGGTAAACAGGCATCTGTGGCCCAGGTCCACCTGCTCCTTTTGGATAGGGCCCAGAACCAGGGCTCCGCAGGGCTCCTTCCTGGTCATGGCACCCACAGCATTCTCACTGGCAAAGAAGCTCTTCCGGAGGGAAAGTTGTTGGTTCCAAAAGCTCTTTGAATGAGGCGATCTTGTGTTTTGAGAAAAGGTGATGGCCACATGGTGGCAGGATCGGGCTGAGAATGGGCAGCCTGAACAAAGGCAGCTGGACACAATCAGCCTGGAGGGACACCTCCACCTTCAGGCCTTCCCTGGATAAGTGGGTGAGTATGTCTGGAAATCAGGCCTGGCCTGAGACATTTTGGGAGCAGGTGGCAAGCCTGGCTTGACTCTTTTGCCCACTAGTTAAGATGGGGATCAGTCCGCCGGAAAATGCTCCTGCGGAAGGAATGAGAGTGGCTCGAGACAGGAAAGCATTGCCCAGAATGGTTCCCGTGGGGGCTGGACAGGGCTGCCTCCTCAACAGCACCCATAACAGGTCGGAAAGTTTGGAAAGCCCAGGGGTTGAAAGTCAGGGGTTCACAGACCACAGTGCCAGGCCCCAGACCTGCTTACCTTATACAAACCACAGCTTTGTGCAAACATGGTGTATTAAAAAATGTAATTGGCTTGGTTCACATATCACACTATATTATAAATCATGGCTTGTAAGTGGTAATGGCTGAGTACCCAGAACGTGCTACGCCCCAACCATGATAATTATCCCGCAGCTTAATAAAAAAGTGCAAAACTGGCTTCTGGGTTACAAGAGGGTAAAGACAGAGGGCAGGTACCAGCCCCCCCGCACCTGGTAGGCCCTTACTCAATGACAGAAGGCTGGCTACACTCCCCCAAATTCGAGGCAGGTGGGGGGCATCTGTCATGGGTCTCCCCCCTTCTTGCTGGTGCTGGAATTCAGCTGGGCTCAGCCTGAGGCTCTCTGGCTTGTTTTCCTTTCTGAGCATGACCCCCATCTTCCCTGTCCCAGCCCAGACCCCGCAGGGAGAAGAGTCACAAGATTGACCAGATTACATAAAGCCGCCTGCTCCGAATCACCTCCGGCCTGGCGGGGCTGGGAGGGGCTTCCTTTCAAAGCCTCTGCTCTCCCTGGCCTCCCCAGCCCAGCTGCCCAGAGCAGCAGCAGCAGCAGCAGCAGCAGCAGCAGCAGCAGCAGCAGCAGCAGCAGCAGCCGCCGCCGCCGAGGCGGGGGAGCGGCGGGCGAAGGCACCAAGGTAGGGACTCTGCTGTGCTGAAGGCGCCCTCCCACCCAATCCCCCTGCCTTGGGGAACCTTCCTCAGGCAGGGGCCCTTCAGGTGGGTCGGGCTGCAGCTTCCATCCATGGAGGTGCTGATGGGGTTAGGGTGGTGGTGGTGGTCCTGCACTTGGAGGGCACCAGGTTGGGGAAGTCAGGCCCATGAAGTGGACCCTGGAGAATCACTCTCTCCTTTTCTATCTGCTCCTGATTTTGAAGGTTATTTTGGCCAACCTTCCTAAGAGTGAGATGGGTTGTCATGCCACCTCCATTTCAAGGAGGGGGTCCTCAGGAAGGGGGGAAGCTTCTGTGTGTGCTGTTGTGAGCTGCCCAGAGTCACATAGATGAGATGGGCAGCCATACAAATTGAATAAATCATCATCCTCATCATGATCCTCATCTGTGTTTTGCCTCCAGCCCCACGCTATGCATGGCTTGCAGCTAGCTGGGCTGTGGATGCTCCACTCAGTCTGGGCTCTTGGGGTTCCTGGGGGGCAGCTGCATTTGGCTGCTCCGTTGTGGACAGTTCTTCCTTTAAAAGCAGCGGAAGGCAGGCCCCTAAGGAAAGCCCATCGAGATTCCCCCTGAATTAATGGGAGGGGGTGTCAGGATAGTGGGGTCCCCATTTCCATCCGGGCAGGGTGGCCAGGAAGCTTTCTAGTGTTCAGAGAAAATGTTCTCCCTGCAAACATGAATCTCAGGAAGGGCTGGAGATGTTCTTTGCATTTCTGGAAGGCAGAAGACCATCAGTGGACTCCTGCTGGATCAGGCCAGGGAACGCCTTGAGGAAGCCTGCCAGAGGGTGGAGGGGGAGCGCCACGTCCTGACCCCTCTCCAAAGGGCTGACATCAGGAGACTAATAACTTCTCTTCACTCCTGGCAAGGCTTTTCTGCCATGAGCTGGTCTAGTCCCTTTCCGAGCTGTCCAAGTTTGATGGTCTCAATCCCATCTTCTGGGAGGGAGGAACTCCGTGAAGAACTATTTAGCTTCCTTGGATGAATCCCTAACACTTTCCTTAGGTTATAAAAAAGGGAGAACCCTGTCCTTCCTATTCTCCACCCACTGCTTACCCTGACACCTCTCTCTCTTGTCCTCTGCCCCTTATTTGCTTTTTGGGGGGTGGGGTTAAATTCTGTGGTCTTTCCTCTTAGGGGACTTTCCCTAAGTTTTATTTTTGATCCCTTTTCCAAGGACCCCCAGTGGATTTCGCCCTTTCCATATCCACAGCTTGGTTGCTTCCCCTTTAGCATTCATCCATTTATCCAGGACAAGGAGATGTCATCTTAAACAACCTAGACTTCCCAGAGCTCCAGGTTTCCCTTTAAAGTGGTGCTTCTCAACCTTGGCAAGGTTAAGATGGGTGGACTTCAACTCCCAGAATTCCCTAGCCAGCATGCTGGCTAGGGAACTCTGGGAGTTGAAGTCCACACATGCTGGCTGGGAAATTCTGGGAGATGAAGTCCACCCATCTTAAACTTGCCAAGGTTGAGAAACACTACTTTAAAGACTGCCTATTCCATTGTTTGTTTCGCCGTTCCTCGATCCAAAGGCTAAGACAGACTTGCTTCAGAAGATCAGCATATCCACATTTGAGGTCTGTACAATGTCATTTGGGTTCATACATTATGGTAAATCTTAAAGTAGCCTGTTTGATTTGGGCTTGGCAGGAGGTGTGGACTACCTCTGTGGCAGGCTGGTGCCCTGCTGCTGGCTTTGGCTGGCTCTGGCTACAGATTGGCTTCAGCATTTCAACCTCCTGCTGAAGACCTTCCATGGATCTAGTCTGGCTTTGGACTCCTGTTTGTTTCTGGATTATGGGTGATTGCATCCCTAATCTTGGTTGCTTGACTGCTTAGTGAGACACATGATGGGAAATCATGTGGAACCTTCAAGTCCAGAGACAGCATGTGTCTGATCCAGTTGGGTGGGGTGCAGAATAGGGCACCTACATCCTTCAAGTTCAGCTGCCTAGCAGGGGCCCAGAGAAAGCCACTATGGAGAGCAAAGGGTTTCCATTCCACTTGAAGACATCTTCTGAGGTGCCTTGTAGGTGAGCTTTTTCCTGCTCTGTCCTTTTCAAGGCATACTTTATCTCTGACCCACATGCCAGCCTTCCCCACCAGTTGTTCTTTGTCACTGATGGTCTCCAACTCAGACCTGTGAACAGAGCCTGCCTGCACACCCGTGTAGCATAAGACCCAAAGGAGGGAGCTGAGCAGCTAAGAGTTTCCCATTCTTAACGGTTGCTGTCAGCCTTGCGAGATTGACCAGACAGGAGACATGGCCAGATGGGCTAACTCTACTTTATTGTAAGGTTACATTAACAGAACCTTGCAAATTGGGAAGTACCTCTCTCCCCCTGCCCCCTTTACAGTCCAAGAAACTAGGGAGGGTCCCTTGTTTGTCTGAGGTTTGCCAGGTCCCATTCCTGCTGGGGGCTCAGCTGCCTCTTATCTGACCGTTCCCTTGGCTTCTCTCTTCGTCCTGTCTCCCAAGGTCATTCCCACAGACTGTTATATCTGCCCAAAGCAAGCGCAGGTGAACCTCCTGGTAAATTTGCTGATAAGACAGTCTGATTTAGGACAGTGGATTTATCTACCAAGTTGCCTCGACTGAAGGTTCCTCAGGCTGCATGCTGGCATTTGGTGTAAAGGGGTCTTAATTTAAATGATCACCATCCAGATCATGGCACCACCCTCAGCATGTGCCTATTTGCATGCACAAATACACATATTTAAATATAAAAGCTGCAACAAGGGAAGACCCACCTCCTATACAGAGTTCTCTCTAGATGGACCCGCACAGCCAGTCATTCCGTCAGTTAGTTTGCTGGCAGCCCGGCTGGCTGAGAGAGGGAAGAGGAGGCAAGGGAGATAACATCCTTCTTGGCCGTCTGGGGATTCAGGGAGGCTCTGTGCTGGTCCTTGGCAAGCTCTGGGGCCTTCCTGGAGAAGGCATTTCCTCCTCCTGGCTTGCGGGGCAAGTCAAGCCGGAGCTCCTCACCCTCCTGTCATCACCTCGGGTCCAGTGCAAAACAGATGTGCTGGGGATGAAGGATGGGAGTGTGGTCCAACAGAACTGGAGAGCCCTGGTTCAAGGGTTGTCTTTTGGGGAGGGTCAGTCCAGAGTCAGGAGGCACCCTTGCTTGGAACCCCCTTTACTAGTGAGGTTCCATCATCACTTTGCAGGTTTTCTGCCAACTGGGCATTTCCCCCCTTCCCCAGAAAGTCATTCCTCACTTAGAGATGGGCATTGGAGAGAGAGATAAATGCTGGCCTGCCCCAAGTTACCCCGTGCCCCGTTGCTTGAGCTTTTTGCATATGGAGACATCCCACTCTCCTTCTCACTGGTTCCGCCTTCATCGGCAACCTGGAACCAAGAGGCTGAATAGCTCATTTTGGGGAAGCCTCACCTTCCGTTCCTCTTCTAAGGGGTGCCCTTTTCAGGGCCAATTTTATTCTGTGTCCAGAAGGGAATTGCTCTCCCCTGCCCTGGGCGCTCCATGGGGCTCAGGGGCCGGCTCTCTCCACTGGCAGCTCTCGAAAGAAAACAAAAAGGTTACTGCTCCAGAGCGCCCCCAGAAGGAACCCCCTGCCAACCCTTCTCTTCAGAGTGGGCTTTCAGTTCTGGGGTCCCCGCGGTAGCCCGGTGACTCTCAGTTGGGTGGCTCAGCCAGCAGTCAGCCAAGGATGTCTGAATGCCGCCTCCCCACGTATGGTATTAGGCCAGCTCAAGTGCTCTGACTGAGGGCTGCTGCGGTGGTGGTGAGACCCAATCCCCGGTGCACTACCTTCCCAGGCTGGTGCTGCCTGGAGGCGTGCAGACTTCGACTCTCAGCAGCCCCAGCCGACAATGACAGGCATCAGCTGCTGCAGCTCTGGAGCTTCTAGAGCAGTGTGTCTCAACCTTGGCTGGGGAATTCTGGGAGTCGAAGTTGCCAAGGTTGAGAAACGCTGTCCTAGAAAGCCCCAGCTTGGAGGAGGTTGCTCAGACAGATGGCTGGGGCTTGACGGAAGGCCCTCCTTTCTCAGGTGGCTGCAGCTGGTGAGGGGGAAAAACTTGGCCGTAGGGTGAAGGGACGCGCCGAGAGCTGTCAGGTAATGCCAGGCTCCTCCTCCCCTTCGGAGACCGCAGCTTGCAGGCTCTCTGGGCACCTGCTGACAGATTAGCAAAGGTGGGGCTGGGACAGGAAGCAGCGGAAGGAATGGAAAGTGGAAGTGGAGGCTGCAGGGCCGCCCCCAGAGGAGCCCTCTTCAGGAGTCTCCTTGCCACCTCCTGCCCTCAGGCTGCCCAAATCCTCTGAAACCCTCGGCAAGGGAAGGCCCACCCTCCCCAGCTTCCGAATCCAGCCTCGGGAGGAAGCAGTGAGTGGACGTTCCGAGGGCTCCTCGGCTGGGGCTGGCAAACAAGACATGCTGACCGTTCTTGCTGGACTTTGATCCTGGAATTCTTCCTTTATTTTTCTACTCTTCCTTTTCTTTGTGAATCTCTGTTTGAGCTGAGAGTCTGACGCTTCAGGGCGACCTTTGCCCCCTCCCTCAGCCTGGCTCCTGTTTTGTGTTGCTCCTTGTACTTGCAGGATCAGCAGCCAGACCTCCATCCGTGGGGCCCGCTGTGCTTGCCTGGGAGAGGGTTGTGCAGACAGTCCGGGGCCAGAAGGGATGGGTTTGGCTGTCAGGGGCGTCTGCCAGAAAACATTGACTGCCACCCCCACTTTCTCATTTTAGAAGTGGTCGTAGAGAGCCAAAAAGGGATCAGGTAGCCCAAGGTGTGCAGTTGCACAGAAGGGGGGAGCAAGGCCACGAGATGTGCCTGCCTGGCACCCTTCCCTGCATTCTGCTGGCACTGGCTAGTTCCGTAGGCCAAGAGTCCATGGGAGGTGGGCTTCTGCAGTTCCGCTGTGCCCCCCTGGCGTGCCAAACCCAGCCTCCAAAGCAGTGGTGGTAAAATGCCTGTGCTGAGGGTGGGTGGGGAGAACCCCATCAAGCTCCGGGCTGCATGGCAGTCCCTGGTAGAGAACCGCTTTGGCTGGGGAATCGCGGCTCTGGTCGGACGCTCCTGCTCTGGAGCAGCACGGTGGTCTCTCTCCTGGCACCACCTGTTCTCTCTCTCCCCTCTGCAGGGGGCACTGCGGGGTCTGGGCTGGGCCTCTTATTTGGGCTCTAGCCAGCCTCTCCTGCCTGCCTGCCTGCATTTTCCCCTCGGTCCACTGGTCTTCCACTCACCCCACACCTCAGGATGCTCCCAATCTGTGTCACAGAGGAATTTTACCGTCGGCTTCCTGGAAGGTTGCTGCCTGGAGGCATTTCCGGTAGAGCTGACACTTCTGTCTTCTTTTAACCCAAAGGCAGAATGAAGGCTCACGATTTGAATGGGGGAGCAAACATATCCATGGTTTGGGCAGAGCCAGACATATTCTTGCTTATCCGAAGAATAAGCAAGAATATCGAAACGTACTCTTGCTTTGGGCAGAGTCCACCACTGTAAATTATAAACCCTGCCTTAGGGCTTCGTATGTTGTGTAAACACAGCCAGTGGTGGCTGTTTCAAAGCAAACTACAGCCTGGCTCGATATTTGGCCCCAGAATTGGGAGGCCTGGGAGGGCCTGCTCCCTTCCCAGATCCCTTGTGCCAGATGTACCCCCGTGGGCGCGTCTGTGCGATTTCTAGCAACAGCTGAGCATCTCTTTCCCATCCGCAGGGCTGGGAGTGCAGCTGCCATGCCGGTCCTCAAGAACCCCAGTCGGCTCAAGATGGCCAGCAGAGGTCCTGGGGGCAGTGGTGGTGGCAGCAGTGGGCCACTGATTCTGGTGAGGGAGAGTCTGGGTGCCAATCCCTTTGAGGAAGACCTGGAAGAGAACGGGAGGGACTCCTTCCTCGGGGAGACCTCCCCTGGCCGAGAGAGAGCCCTCCCAGGGGACGGGGTGGACTTTGAGCGGGGCCTGTTCAGCGGGAGCCCCGAGGAGCGCTACAGGCGCCGGGCCACCCTGGAAAAGCTGGTGGGGCTGAGCCCCTTCCGCCTGGGCAAGGGCAAGAAGACTGGGGAGAAGCGGTCCCCCGGCGGCGAGCACGGCTCCGACAGGCGGTCCTTCCTGGAGCGCATGATGCTCCCCTTGATGGAGGGCAACCTGGGGCAGCGCACGCCGGAGAAGAGGAAGCCCCGTCGCTGCTCAGAGGATTTCAGCTTGCTGCAGCGCTTCAATGGACGGCGCAGGGAGGGCCTCTACAGCTCAGACTGCGGCCTGGCAGAGGAGAATGGCAGCGGGGATGCCACAAAGCTCATGTCCTTCCTGAAGATCGGGCTGGGCGGGAAGGTGCGCCGGGCGTCCCTGGTGGAGAAGCTCAACCAGACGGAGGGCTCGGAGGCGACCCTGGTGGCTGAGGAGCGCGACCTCAAACCCAAGGAGCCCCTCTCGGGTGAGTCTAACCCAGCCGGAATGGGGACCCCGGCTCCCTCCCCCTCCCAGCGCCCCTCCTTCCATCAGAGCAGCCCAGGCGACTGACCGGCCATGGCAGACCAAGCCCATGTGGGAACCCGGCGAGGATGCTGAATCCAGGGGACTAGCTGGGGGGCTTCAATTGCGAGGTGAAGGCTGGGGGGCCAAAACGGCCTAGGCAGACTGTCCCCCTCCTTTCAGGGTGCTGCTGTCCCTGCTTATTTGGGGTAACGTCTCAGAAGGCTGGGTACATATGATTCCTTGTTGATCGCCAAGCAGGCAGCTAAATACAAGGCAGCTGGAGGCATCGGGCAGAAAAATGGCGGATCAGCCATGGTGCAGCCAGGCACTCTCACCTCTGTTGCAAAACTGCCTATCTAGAAACCTTCTGAAAATCCAGCCCATTTAGCCACAGCGCCTCAGGAGCCTCGTGGGCACCCACTTTTGCACAAGGGTTATTCCAGCCCTCTGTTCCATTATTGCCTGTCTGTATCATTACCATCACATTTTTCATTTAATTGCTTAATGTTATTAACCACACTGAGTACTCCTCTGAGCCGAAAAGCAGGCTGTAAAGTCTGTCCGTAAATAATCTCAGGGTGGGATTTTTGCGCACGGACCGGGTGTGCTCCAGCTGGCCCAGCTCCCTCCAACCTGTCCCTCCTAAGCCCTGCTTGCGTTCCATTCAAGTCTTACACGCAGAGGAAAAGACCTCTGGCCCAGAGTTCTGCAGGGGGTGAAGTTCTTTGCAGTGCGGGTGCCCCGTGCAACAGTCAGTGTGGCAGCACCGCAGACCTGAAGGAGCTGCGTGGCCTGGCTGTGCAGGGCGTCCGACTGGAAGGGGAAAGGTTGAGGAGCAGGCAGGGGACTCACTCACTCGGCATCAGTCAGCCGCCACTTAAAGCAGCTGTGTCCTTGCCCAGGATCAGGCAGGTGCCTCTTAGCGATCCTGGTTTGGTTTAAGGAATTGCCCACCCACGCGGTGTGCACACCCAGGTGCATCCCAAAGCGCTGCACCGCCTTCGTGTATCTTTGTACTGTGACTTCAGTAATAAGAAGAAAGGCCATCTCGGCTTTGTAGACAGCCGAGGACAGATTATTGCAGAGAAAGCAGCCAAAGTAAACCAAGATCAACAGAGCCCACACTTTACGCTAAGCCATGATTTGTTTCAACTTGTATTTGTTTGTTTCTATTACATCATTTGTGTGCCAGCCACTTCACCAGATTCCGGACAGCTCACAACAACTACATGCTAATAAGATCTCCTAACTATAACTTAAAAATCCTGGGAAAACCCCATTTCCTTCTAAGGGAGGGTTAACCATGAATAATAGTTCTGCAAACAGGAGTGGCTGGTTCAAATCTTGGTTTAAGCCAATATTGCGTTACAACACCCTGGGCACACACAGAGACTTGGGCAGTGAGTCTTCCAATTCCGGAGGGTCCTGCGCGCAGGTTGTTTAGATTCAGGATAGAAACTGTGATGCTGAGGCTCGAGAAACCCTGGGTCCCGCGTGCTTGCTCTCTGACAATGTGGTCTCTCACTTCCCAGGAGTGACGTTTGGCTGTCGGAAGTGGCACGTTGCAAACTCTTGCGTTGTGCAGTTCCCCTCACAGGACTGAAGGAACCGTCCTGGGCATCACTGACCTTGGCCAGCCTGTTTACTCAGGCTATGAGCGTTGGGAGCTAATGAGTTTCTCTTTCCTTTGTCCATATATTTTTTAAAACTCGGGCTCATTGTTCCAGTTTCATGATTCAGCTCGTGATTGCAGGAGCGTCTAATGAGCAATGGCCTGTGACCTTCCCGGAGAATGCGCCAAAGAGGGAGTCTTGGGGAGGCAGAGCCAACATGTGCAGAAGCAATTCAGCTTCCTTCCAGAAGCCTGGAAAGACCCTTCCTTCCCCGCCCAAAGTTTCAGGGCCTGGACCAGTCAGTCGGCGAGGCCCTCCTCACCTGAGAGCCAAGGCTGCAGCACCTCCTCCCTCCGCAGTGACCCCTGTTCCTTTTCCAACAATGCCCAGAGCCCTTGTCTAGCTGGGCTCAGCAAAGGAACTGGCGCCGGGCGAGGATGGTAGGAGGAAGGGAGGGGAAGGACGCCCACCATGCCCAGTGCTGGGGAAGAAGACTTGCTCGGCCCTCCCCGCTTTAAGAGAATCTCAAGGTTATCTCTATGTCACCAGCAGACGTGGGGGCCAAGGGAGAAGCTATCAGGCAGGGTGCAGGGTGTGACTTGCATTCTCCTCTCCCACAGCTGCAGTTAAAAGTTGCAGTGCTGTCCTGATGAGTCTGACATAGAAGCTACCAACCAGACAGCAGCTGGGTCCCCAGGGAGGTCACACCCCAGGGGACTTCAGCCACTGGGGGCCAGGCTGCTTTTCCACCAGAACCTGGGCGCCTGGCAGCCTTCTGCCACCTCAAGGGATCCTCTGAGCGGAAGCAGCTGGAGGGACCCCTCTTGGCAAGGCGAGGAGCGATGAGGCCCCCACCAAGAGCCTGTGGCTTGTCCCATCACCTCCCAGGAGCCACACCCAAGCCCTGTGGCTTTGAAAGGCCTGGAGGACAAATTCCAGGAAGCTGGAACATGGTTGTCTCACTTTGTCCCAGCCCAACACGTGAGCCGGCCAGCCATTGTGGTATTTAAAGCCTTGGCTAGCACTTGCCATTCCAGCTTACCCACCAAATCATGACTAACCCATCCATGGGAAATGGCTGAGCCCAGGCAGCAGGGGCCGAGCTCTTTGGCTAAAGCAAAGGCCCCGGTGCCCCTTTCGGTGCAGCGGGATGTGGGATGCCAGCCAGGGGCTTTCAGGTACTAGCTTTGGCTGCGCTGCCATGACTCAGGGCCCTTTTCTCTTATTTCTGTGTGACGCCTCTGCAGCGCATTGTGCTATGTGCCTGGGCAAAGGGGAGAGGCATTGCTGCCCTTAGGGCTCCAGAGGGAGACTTTGGTAGACCTCACCTTTCTTTTTCCAAACCATTTCTGCCTCCTTTCCTCTCCCGGGGTTGCAGGTCCACGCTTTCAAATCGGAGAGTTCACCAGGAAGCTGTGAAACTAGACGTGTATTTATGGTGCAATATTTTTACCGTGAGGAACTTTTCTCAGATGCTGCTGTGACCTTCTGGGCTGTTTACTTCCCACATTCCTTGCCCTCAGTTGGCACAGCCATTGGTTCTTTTGGCTGGGGATTAGGAAGATTGTAGTCCACTCTTGTTTGGAGAGCGCCAGGTTGGGGAAGGCTGAGTGAGAGTCGCTTCATGCTGGCTGATGATGGTTCTTGGTGCTCTCTGAGCGTGGTTGTTTGTGTGCAGACGTTTCATCACCCGAATAGGGACCATCATCGGGGCGAAGGAGTTCTTCCAGGTCTCACCTTCCAGAAGATGCCAGGAACTGAGCTCCACAGCCATTGGCAGAGAGGGCACTCTGCTTTCTAAAAATCAGAAATAAGGGGTGTGTGGGTGTGGGGTGTCTGTGTGGGGCTGTCTTCTCTTTCCCCAAGTCTTCCCTGGTCTTTTCTTAGGCAGCAAGGCAAATTGACCGGGAAGGACACAATACCTTGGGCCACCGCCCGCCCAATTCTCGCCCATTTTATCAGTGATGTAAGAGGGGCTTGAGACCTGGAAGGGGGCAGAAAGCAGCTTCACCCCTTTTTGATCAGGGCAGCCGCATTTCTAGGTTTCAACCCTGAGGAATCAAACTGTTCAAAGCAAGAGCCCTGCCCCCTGCCCACCCCCCCACCAACTGATTGCTGCAGTTAAGCTGATAAGGTCAGGTCATTGTCGTGGCAGGAGAATGCGTCACTTCGTCTGGGGCATTTCCCCTTGGTGGAGGGCAGGGAAACGGAAGAGGCTGCTTTTAGCCCAGCCAGACCCTCGGCCCTCCAAGACCGCAGGCAAGGAAGGTTCCTTCCCACGATGGGCTTCTTGACATCCTTGCAAGGCCGGACTTCAGCCCAGGACTTCCTGCAAGCAGAGCACGTGCAGGGTGGGGGAGCAAGAGTCTGAGTGCCCATGGCCGCCTGGGCCCCTTCTGGTTCCAGGGCATCTGGAGCCTCTTCCAGGTGGCCCCAGGTTATTCCACCTCTCGTATTGTCACCTCTTTAAATGTCGACCTCTGGCACACGGGAAAGGTCGGGGTGCGATGTGAGTGTGGGCTGTCCCTAGAAATGGGTCTCACCTCCCAGGATGGACGCCTCAAGTAGGCAAGCCTTGGAGAGTGGAGCCAGGTTGCGTTGTCCTCGGACAGCCAACAGCTTGACCGTATGGCTATTATTCCCTTTGCATTTCCATTATTTACGTTTAGGAGGTCACACCAGAGTTCTGCTAGCAGCGGGTTCTCCAGGATCTGGGTCTCAAGACCCATGTACGCTCTTAAAAATGATTGAGGACTCCACCAAGCTTTGGTTTATGATGGTTATATCTATCACTGTTTACTGTTTTAGAAAGTAAAACCGAGAAATTTTAGAATATTTATTTGACTTTGCGGACCCCCTGAGACCCCCAAGAACCGCTGTGCCAGAGGAGAGCAGCCACTTTTTAGAGGCCAGAGAGCTCACCTGGAGTCTGGAAAGCCTCTCCCCAGGCCTCACAAACTGGCTGCCATCGTGGGTGAGGCAACTGGAGAGCTCCCCAAACGCTGACGGGGCTTTACTGCCTGCAGCCCCCCCAGAAGTTTTCTGACGCCCAAAAGTTCTTTGGCCTTTCCAGGGGCAGGTGGGCAGATTTCTGGATAAGAAGGACCTGGCTGCAGCCACCCATCATTTCTGACCTGTGGGGAAGCAGAAGAGGCTTGTGGACAGTCCCCCATGCTTTAACTAAAGGGATGTGCAGAGGTGCTGGTGGGCCCTGAGGGAGGTGGGGCGGGGCCGCGGACTGCCCTGCACTGAAGCTCCATGTCCAGGTCCTCCTGGAACTCCAGGTAGCTGCTGCCTGGAAGCTCCTAGGGATGCTGGTGGAGGGTCAGTATGTCCAAACCAGGGCCTTCCCGAACTGGGGACCCCCAGGAGTGGAGTGCCCGGGAGACAGGATGAGGCAGACTCAGAGAAGCCCTAAGCTAGAGGGTTGAGGGGGTTGCCCAGGAGGGGCTTGGAAGCCCTTTCAGCCCAGGGGCTGTCCATAGTGGAAACCACCCTTGCTGCGCCCATGGCAAGGGGTCTGGCCCATGTCAGACTATGAACCCCCCTCCCAGCTCCGCACCCCCAAGCAGATGTGAGATGGCCAGATCAGCTGTTTGACTGCAGAGGATTCCGAAAGGGAGCCCTCCCTTGTCTCTCTGCCTGCCTGGGTCAGTCTCAAGTTCCGATCCTGGGCTTTTGGTCCCTTGTGCAAGCCATTCTTGCCTCAGCCAGGAAGGTCTTTGCCACCTCTCCCCTGGACTCTGTGGCTGCCTGGCACGCCATTCAGGGGCCCTGGTCTCGCTTCCCCACTTCAACCCAAACGTGGAGCTGCTTCTGCTCAGCGGATTCTTTGCTGGAGGGGAGTCACAGCCTTTTTTCATTTAGGAGCATAGCAACACATACAGTGCCCCCTCGTCTTATTTCCCCCTCTCATGACAATCCTGTGAGGGAGGTTTGGCCAGAGACAGAGCGGCCAAAGTCTCTCTCGGGCCTTCTGTGCCTGCGGGGTGGGGGGGGAGAGGTGGTGCCCAATCCCTCCCAGCCTCATGCTTCCTTTCCCCTTGTGTCCTGCCCAGTCCTGGAAATCCTGAACTTGATTCATCAGAGGGACCTCCTGGTGGCTGACGAGCACATCATTGAGCTGGAGGCCGAGTGCGCCCAGGAGAGTGGCACAGAGAGCCAGAAGGACGGCAGCCGGAAGGCCAAGGATGTGGCTTTGCTTTATGAGGCACTGCAGAAGGAGCTGTGGGCAGTCCTCGCTGAGTCGCTGGCTGCCAAGGGTGCCTACCTGCCCCTGGAGCAGATGGTGCGGGTGATCGAGCAAGAGGAAGATGCTGACCGCAAGTGGCTGGAGGCCCATGGCGATGTGGTGGGGGGCCCCGTGGCCCGGCCCCGGCAGATGAAGAAGCAGTGGGCCGAGGCAGTAGGCAGGTTGGTTGGCCAGAAGCTCTGGCAGTGCATGGAAGGCAAGGCGGGCGCCATCGCCCCCCAGATGGACCATCTGGCCAAGTGCGCGGTGGAGGACCTGAGCACTGTGCGGTTCCACCTGCTGCACGCCTACCCCAAGGAGTACGAGGCCTTCAGTGTCTACCTTGGAAGCTACCACCGGGGCCTGGCCCGCTGCCTGGCAGAGGTGGTCCAAAGGCAGCTGAGCGTCGCTGAGCTCTACTTTGTTTTGGACTGGAACAGCAACATCTACCAAAGGTAAGAGGCTGAGAGCTGGAGAGAGCCCCTTGGCTGTTTGCTGGTGGCAGGCTTGCTCTCCGAGCATGGATCCTGATGGAGTCCAAATGGAAATGCTGGCAGTGGCTGGCATATTGTCTGTGTTGGAGGGGGGAGTGTCCCAGAAGAGGACATGGCCGAAACAAGGCACAGGGTGTCACGCTGCAGTGATTTCTTACAAGCTGAATTACAATTAAGCCCATTTGGAAGTTTATAGTCCCACAAAACATCATGGGCATATTCCTGTCCTTGGGTGCAGTATTTTAAGTCTGCCAAGGAGTGAAACTGTTGGAGGAAAATTCTGAGAGTGCCTTGGACTGCCAGAAGATCAAACCAGTCCATCCTCCAGGAAATAGCCAGATTGCTCACTTGAGGGAATGATATTAAAGGCAAAACTGAAATACTTTGGCCACATAATGAGAAGACAGGACACCCTGGAGGAGATGCTGATGCTGGGGAGAGTGGAGGGCAAAAGGAAGAGGGGCCGACCAAGGGCAAGATGGGTAGTTGACATTCTAGAGGTGATGGATTCGTCCCTGGGGGAGCTGGGGGTGTTGACGACCGACAGAAAGCTCTGGTGTGGGCTGGTCCATGAAGTCACGAAGAGTCGGAAGCGACTAAACGAATAAACAACAAAAGGAGCGATACGGAGGTCTGGATCCTCCCTGGGTCTCTTTTCAACAGCAGAGCTCAGCTGCCAAGCAAAGGCCTTTGGCAATGCTGTCACTGCTCTTGCACCATGTCCAGCAGCTTCAGGTCCAGGGTTAGGAAGGTGGCATGATTCAGAAGCTGTGGAGAGACCTGGATTGTGCAGAAAACTGCCTCTTTCTCTCTCTCTGCTTTACAGGGAGGTCCTCAGCCGGCCAGAAATCTCCCCTCTGGTCAAGCCCCAGGAGCTTGGCCCCCTCCTGTCCCTGGAGATGCAACAGAGTCTGGAGGAACAGTGCATTGCGGCTGTGAAGGTAATGGCAGGCCAGGGGGTGAGGCAGAGGGGATAGTTTGACCCCTGAGGCTCCAGAGCAGCCAGATGCAAATTAAAACACGCTGTCCAAAGTGTGACACGACATCTCCCCGCTTGCATTTATTGTGACAGTTGTCTGTTCCCCAGCTGGTGCTCCAGAATCACTACATGGCCCAGGACCGTTGGGTGTGTTAATTAGGCATTCTGGGAGCTGAAGTCCGACACGTCTGGAGGACCCAGACTTGCGGACAGTGTGTTGCTCTCCTATCTGGCCACCTTTTGTGCAATAAAACTGAGAGCTTCTTCAGCCAGGCTGCTCCAGACAAGAACTGCTCATCCAGGGCCAGCTATAGATCATATGGTGACTGTAATAACTACTGAACAAGATGCTTTCATACAACATGTAATTCACTGCAGGGTAGAAGGTGGGATTCTAGGCCAGGGGCAGACATGAAGTCCCTCTCAGTCTGGCCTACCTCACAAGGCTGCCCCAAAGATAATACCAGCTGGCAACCCTAATCCTAAAAATGGTATTAGCCATTAAAAAGTCGTCTTCTGGGCAGTCTCTGGGAAAAGATAACAAGACGGCCTCAGGAGTCTCCTCGTGTTCCACGTATCTCTGGACTGAAATCCTGGGAGCTGCAAGCAATGGCGGCCCCCTCGAGATGGAGTCCCTCCTTGCCCTTCAGCACCTCCAGCCCACCCATCTGTCGTCGTCACGCTTCCCTCTCGCTGCTGTGCACGTTTGTGGATTCCCTCTGTTGATTGTTGTAGGTGAAGATCGTCAGCGACATGAATCAAGAGCTGCAGAAAGAGGAAGAGAGGTGGGCGCAAGAAGACAAGGACGACAGCTCTCAGTTTGGCTTGTCCGGCAAAGTCATCTTGGTAGGTCAGGCGCTCCACCCCGCCTTGGAATTTCAACCCCCGCTTCTGCTTTGGGCAGCCTGTTTCCTACCGAAATGCCTGGCCACGCAGGAAGCGGCCACACACCGGCAAAGCACGGGAGACTTCCCTCCGCTTTCCTGCCGTGGACTGAACCTGCCGCTGTCCCTCAGCGGGAGGAGCTCCCATCCATCGGCCCTGGCTGAAAAACCGGACGTGGATTTAGCCTACCTGGGGTTGCCAGATCGAGGCTTGGGCGAGATGTAATGCCAAGCGTCGTTTGTTTGCCTTTGGCTTAGAAAGATGGGGGAAATCACCCCCTGCCCCATGGCTTAGCACAGAATGTGGAGCAGGCCTTGTGGCTGGCTTCCCAAGCAAGGATGGAAAACCCAGGCTTAGTCTCTGTGTGAACGCAGCCCTAGTTTGGAGGAACGAGGCAACCCGGCTGGGCTTCTTCCTGTCCTGGAGATTCACTGGGGGCAGTTTGAGGAGACGTCCGTCCCACGGGAACGGCCCCAGCTCTGTGGGTTCATCCTCTCCCTGATGAACCCCAGGGTGCTGGGAGCCGCCATCTGCCCCCCGCCCTGGTGGTCAGTCCCTTCCCTGTAACACTGGGCCATTGGCATTTGCCTGACCCTGCTGGCTGGGGATGATGGAGACTGCAGTCCAAACCCATTGGAGACCACCAGCCCGGCGCATCTATAAATGTAGACAGATGGCAGCAGAGGCCAGGGCATAAAAGGCCTCCCTCTGAGGATGGTCTGTTGGCCCTGGCAGCAAAGGGGGCAACTCACCTGAGCCCCGCCCTCCCATCCCCCTCCCTCCTCCCCACAGGAAGCTCCTCCCTCCCTGGCTGGGAGGTCACCCCCTGGCAGGGCTGCCCAGGCTGAATCTCCAGGGGGCTTTGAGGCTTTGCCCACTGCTGAGTTCTCCTCTTGCCTTGCAGGTGCTGAAGGCGCATGCCGACAAAGCCCCCCAAATCACTGAAGACTTTGGGAGGAGGGTGGCCCACTGCTGCCTCACCAGCCTGGCAGAGCTCCTACAGAGGTATTGCCCAGGAGGGCAGTAGGCAAGGGGTGCAAGAGAGCCCCCCAACTGCTGGACTATGGCAGCTCTAGCCAGACCCTCGATGGGATGGGAGCTGTAGTTCAGCACTCCTCAGATTGTGTGGGCAATCTGGCATAAGGGTGCTGCATCCAGGGCACCTGTTGACTTTCCTCAGAAGTTACTGCCACCTCAGACAGCCTGGGTCAGCTTCCCCATCTGAGCTGGGAGGTGCTTCCTCTCCAGTATTTCAGCACCGGTGCTAAAACCATGGCTTCTCTTCCCCAGGATGCGGTGGGGATCCGAGAGCCCAGGAAAACTGGTGCAATGCTAGCCCTTAGGTTTAGACTCTAGAGGCCTCCACAAAGGAAGAAGGCAGATCCCTGAAATGCGCACCGTCATTAGCTAATGCGGGCGCCTGATTTAATGCCACGCATCCTGCTTTATTCTAAGCCACTCGAGGCAGGAACGGGCTTCCTCTCCCCCTCCCATTCTAGGAGCAACCCTGTGAGGTGGGCTAGGCTGGGATCACAATGGGCCCCAAGGGAGAGTGTGCCCTGCACAGGGAGGCCGGCTGAGGACCTAGAAGTGGCAGGGGCTGTTGGCCCTTCGAGGCGGGCCAGGCCAGGACACTGGCCCCAGAGACACACTGGCACCCCCCCCCTCGGATCTTGGCCGGCAGAGCAGAATCGGGCAGGCCTGGCAGCGCTTCCCTCCCCTCCCTCTGGTGCCATAGAGAGCCAAGCGGGGGTCTTGAGTTTCTCTCGCAGCCCTCCTGCCTCCCTGGGCTGGACCTGCGGTTTGCTAACAGTTGCCGCATATTTGTACCAAGGCTCTCTTGGTACTCCTCCATGGGCACGGATGGGCAAAGCAGAGGGGAAAGCAGATGGTCGGGTGTCTTTTCCCCCACCAGGCAAGGCCTCTGGGAGCTCCGAACGGGCTGTTCTACCCGGGGCCGAGTGGAAAACAAGAAGCGCCACCACCAAGAGCACTCCTGGCTGTCGCCACCACATCCGGGCCCCCAGAGGACCCAGGATCCACCAGCACCTGACGCTCCCGTTGGAAACACCCCCTGCTTGCGTGCACTTCCCGTGGGAGAAAAAGCATGGGAGGTGCGGCGGGAGGGCACATGATCAGCTGAAGAGGAATGTGGCATGCCATTTCCATCTCAAAATGGCTGCCGGGAATAGGGTTCACCTCAGGGTATAGACAGCCGCTGTGGCCCATTTATAAGGAGAGGCCAGCAAGGTGGAGCCACAGAACAAAGGGCCCAGCGGTCAGGGATTCTGGGGTGGACTGTCAGAGCCTGGCCAGGGGCTATTTTTAGCTGTCCACTTCCTGGCATGCCTATTTTTGAGAGCTCTGGCTTCTGAGCATGCCCGGTGGTGTGTCTGGATCGAGGCTGCATCCCCAGGGAGGCAGGGCCCCTACGAAGCGCACTGCGCAGGGGGTGGTCTTGCAGGGCCCCCGAGCACAGGCAGGATGAACAGGTTACAGAGGGGGCTGTGGCTGCGTGTCCCACAAGGCCTCCCAGAGTGGCTGCCCCCGAGGGGGCGGGGCCTTCTGCATTCCAGGGTGGCCAGAGGACCCAGGTGGTCATGGGCGAACTGGCCCCAGCTGGAAGCAGGTCCATTTCTTAGATTTAGTGGGGTCTTGATCCAGGGTTGCTGCAAAAATGGAGAGGAGGGAGGGTTTCCCTGAGCCAGAGGGGTGAAAGTCAGGGCAGGGAGGTGGAGCTGACAGTCACGCAGAACAGGTTCCTTGAAGAGGGAGCTTCTGATACTTGGCCCCCCGAAGGTCTTCCATACTGGGGTCCTCTTTGCCCCCTGCAGTTTCCAGAGGAAAGTTGAAAAGTTCCACGAAGGCCAGATAGACGGCGGCCTCGCCCCCGAGAGCTACATGGGCCGAACCATCATGCTGGTCAACTGCTGCCCACCCTTCAGGTGAGTGGCTGTCCCTGCCCCGATGCCAAGGAGGAAGCCCCTCCGGCTGTGCCCTCCCACCTCCCTCCCAGCCTCTGGTCATCCCCACCTTCAGCCTTCCTTCAGCCCAGTCCACTTGGATTTCAGCGGCTCAGCTTTTAGGGTCGTTCGTGGACAGGACAGGCCACGCCGTTCTTGTTCAGCACACACAGTGTGATGAACCAGGACTCCAATGTTAACAGCTGGAAGCCAGTGCCTTGCCAGGCTGTGTGTGAAGCCAGCCGGAGCCTGGGCCAGATCCCTCGCTCAATGCCAGAGAGAAAGGCTGGATGGGAGGGCCAGGGCCTGCCTCAGCCCCCCTCACCCTTCAGGGCTTGTGCGGGCTTCCCCTAACCCCCCCTCCTTGATCGATCCTCCCCGAAGCCTCACCCAGCCTCCCGTCAGCCTTCTGCCTTCCCAGCCATCTTCCATCTGCCACCGCTCCAATTCTGGGAGTTGAAGTCCATACATCTTCAAGGTGCCAAGGTTGAGAAACATTGGCTTAGGCACTGGTTTTTCCCTAAGGGAAAGAGCCCTTCCATGGCTGGAGCAACTGTGGGGTTTACTTACTTATTACATTTATACACCGCCCATCTCATTATAAAAGCGACTCTGGGCGGCTTACCAATAAAACCTTGCCCCTATTGCCAGTATATTCTTGTTGAGCGTTTTTGGACCCTCCGTGAGCTCCAAGTGCCTTGGCCAACAGCTGTGGTGGAAGATGGAGTTGACCAGCAACAGGAAGAGTGGGCTCCCTGACGTGTTTGACTATAGACATCCCTGGAATTCTTATGTTGGCTGGGAATTGAGGGAACTGTAGTTCCGATATATCTGAAGGATCCACACAGGGAGAGGCCAAGGAAGATGGGGATGTTGGCGACAGTGCAGAGTGCCGGCATCCCCAATTTCTTAGCTTCACCTCCTCTCCACGAATAAATGGGGATGGAAAGGATGTTGCCCCCCTCCCCCCGTGAGCACGTAGCTCCCCTGATGAGACTCCACCCCTAGAGACTACGTGGAGCACCTGGCACGGTTCGGCCACCCAGACAGTGAGGCAGTGCGGCAGCTCGCAGGCTCGTCCCTCGACCGAGTGATAAGGCTGTGCAATCGAGTGCTGGCTGGCCACCTCTTTCAAAGCCTCAAGGTAACGAGAGTGTCCCCCAAGGGCCCTTGAGGAGCAGAGATCTGGCGGTGGAGGGAGGGAGGCTTGTCTCCCGGGCCCTTCCAAGCTTCTGTGCCAGGAGAGCCCCTGGCTCTTGACTCCCTTTGCATCCCGTCCTCCAACCTCAGTGAGGCGAGTGGCACCAGGTTGTGGTGATTGCGCTTGTAGGAAGGCACGAGAGGATGCTACTTGTCCAACGCGTGGACGGAGTGAGGCTGGAAAAAATCTTGTGAACCCCCCGAGAGCCCAGTCAGATAGGGGGATCACACTTCACATAAACCATGGTTTGTTTCAATCATGTTTTGAGAACAGCCATATCGGCCTGGCTGACATAGTAATGCACTAACCCATAAACTTGGTCTGCAAACATCAGTAGGTGGATTCACTTGTGCTAAGCTGCAATGGGTGGGTTTTGCTTTGAGCTTAGTGGGTGTGTAAACTCAGTCGGTGTGCTACTGGGCTCAGTGCCCCCACACTGGACCCGCCCAAAAGTTGCATCTAAGACATTCTCCCTTCCCCCAAACAGCCCTATTTCTACAAGCTGATGAAGAGGAAATGGCTGAACAACCCAGAGGCCTTCTCCACCATCATGGTTCTACTTGCAGAGCATGCTCAGAAGCTGAGGAAGATGAAGCTGGAGCCCTACCAGGTAAGAACATGGAGAAAGAGGGTGCCAAGGGGCACCAGAGAGACAGGCTGAAGAGCCTGCTCTTTAGCAAATCTTTATCTCAATGCAATAAGATGCTTGCAGGCCTTCGTCCACCCTGGTTTGGTTTCTCCTGGCCTTCAACCGAACAGCCTGTGTGAAAGGAAGTGTGTGGCCAACTTCTCCCAGCAGTTGGTGCCCTGCCAGAAGCCAGTTCCCCTCTTAGCTCTGGTGCACCAGATTGCCACTGAGGGCAAGCAAAGAACCTCTCACATTCTTGATGCCAAGGAGAAACCAGGGCTGTTGGGCTGCCCCAAGACTCCCTTTTCCTGCCTGGGTAATTTCCTCAGGCCCACCTGCAGCCTAACCAAAGTCCCAGAAGCCCTGGTTCTCTCTCAGCCCTGATCTTGCTCTGCCACTTTGACCCCCAGATGCTGGTGCAGGACGTGCACCGGCGGGTGCTGATTGAATATGTCCGACCTCTGATGCGCGTTCGGATCATCTGCACTTCGTCAAAGATGAGAGCCAAGGTGGCCAACAGACTCCGGAGTGAGGCGAAGCAGCTGCAGGAATTCTTCATTCAGCTGGTGAGATGGGGGCAAAGGGAAAAGTGGGGCTCACAGGCCATCCTTCGGGGTGGAGGGCATCAGGCAGGACTCCCCTGCCCCATGGCCTTCCCCACACAGACCTGGAAATAAAAAAGCATGGACTTCTGTGCCTGAAAGTCAAGCCACAGAAGGCTGGAAGATGCCCGTGCCCTGGGGGAGCTTGCTAGGCTGGTGGAGATGTCTCTGTGGCACCCCTCTCCCTTTGCTCTGGGCTTGGGGCCATCAGCAAAGGGGGCAGAGAAACCGCCCCTCTCCTTGTCTAACCTCTGACTCAGGGGAGTATTTGTCTGCTGGGGCAGGCCTGGTTGTTTTGTACTTCCCAGATCGTTGGGGACTGCCCTTCCACCTCCTCCTCTCCCAGCAGTGAGTTCCATGGGACAGGCTTTTTGAAGAGGCCATTTCCAGAGGGTGTTTGTTTGCAAGTGCAGCTCAGGTCTCCAGCAAGGACGGGTGAGGGACGATCTATAATTAACCCCATCCTCACTTGGGGCTCCTGGGCTCTCCTCCCTTCCTCCAGGAATCCTCCTCATCCTGGCTGGACTCCGTGGTGCCACACCTGGCTGGGATCCTTGAGCTGGAAGACACGCCGGCCATCCAGATGGAAGTGGCATTCCTGGCCAGAGCATTTCCTGACGTGCAGTGAGTCAGAAGTCAGGCCAAGGGGAGGGGAGCCTGGTTCCTCGGGGGTGGCCTGGTGTCCCCAGATGCATTTGCAGAAGCTCCTGCACTCTGCCAGCCATAAAGACGCCACCAGGAGCCTCAGAGAAGCCTGGCTGGATCCGACCAAAGGTCATCTTGGCCAGGACGGTTATTTTGAGTAGCTGCAGCGGCCAGCGGAGCAGTGCCAAGGCCTCTAACGTGGGAGTGATGCAGAGCCACAGCAAGCTCTTTCTCCTCCCTGGCAGCTGGCCTGCTCCCGTTCTAAAGCCGTAGAGGCTGGCCTTCCCCAGTCTGCTGTCCCCCAGGTGTGTCAGACCTCGATTCTGGCAACCCTTCCCTTTGGTCATTCTGAACCTCTTTCCCCTTTGTTCAGCTGGATGATTCCATGGGTTTCTTGATGGCCTGGACCACATGCTCTCTAGGCCAGGCTGTTTCTCTATAGATGGTACCGTGAATGGCCTTCCTCCCCAGTCACTGGAACTAACACATGGGAATTTTGGGAGTTGCAACCCAGCCTCCTCTAGGGGGCCACAGGTTCCTCCCAGCTGCTCAGGTCCACATCCTCTTTGCCATTGTGGCCAGAAGATCCAGGAAAGTGTTTGAGAAGGAGATGCAGGCAATCGCTGTCAAACCGAGCTTGGCTGCTGAAACTTCTGCAGACAGGTTGCGGCTGGCCTTCACCTTCTCATGCTTGGCTCAGAGCTGTTGGCTGCTCGTTCCTGGGGTGGCTCTTCTGACTGAGCTTGGCACCAGATTAGGCAATGCTTTTGCCTCTCCCTCCTATGCCTCTAAACATAGCCACAGAGAACGTACCATATTCCAACCTGGAGCATTTACTTGACTCCTTTCCAAACAGCTGGTGTATCCTTTTGAGGCTCCACTCTGCTCAAGCCTCTGGGCCATGGTGAGCCAGGTCTGGCCCAGGCCAGGCAGCCACACTCCCTCCTGTGTTCCGTGGCTCTGCCTGTCGAGAGCCGGGATGCTGTTCTGGGCCAAAGAACAAGCCCAAGATCCATCCATTCTGTGGTGGTGAGGCTGTCGCTCTGCTCAGAGTTGGAAAAGGGCGTGGGGGGGGGAGATATGTGCCCCCAGAGGAGAGCCAGCAAGGACACAGGGGCAGGAGCCTTGCCCTCATGAGGGGCCACCTCCCAAATGAGCAGACATTGCACCAGGTCAGGGCCACGCTGCTGCCAGGACCCACATCCTTTGCAGAGACCTGCTACCCAGCCTCAACACAGTGGCGGCCACGTCTCTTCGAGGAAGGAACAATGCTGTGGGGATAGATGGAGGCAGAACCCCCCAAGAGGAGAAGACCCTCCATGAAAGGAAGCCTCTGACGCGTCCCAAGCAGGCCCCCACCTCCCTCGTTCATGGGCTTTCACAGGCAATCCAGATGTCCTGCTCTCCCCCTTGTAAGCCCTTGTATTTTTCTCCTGCTTCGCCCATCTTCTTTCCCCCACAACTAATCTGTCAAGAGGGGAAGGCACGCGAAGCAACCTTGGAGCTCTCTGTCCAGTTGAGCTGTGGCCTGGGAGAGCTCAGACCGTCTCCTCTCAGGCTGCTCCTCAAGGTCTGAGAAGAGGCTGGACCTCCCAAGCGTGGCTTGGTGGCCCCAAGGATGCTGGCCAGCCGCAGTCCCAGCCTTCAGCCACCCTGTCCCTTGGCAGCCTCTCTCTGCTCCCCTCTCGCCTTGAGGACCTCCTTCTGCCTATCCTTCCTGTTCCCAGTGCAACCTCCTAACTCCGTTTGACCTCTGCGGGGGAAACTGAGGCAGGTAGATTACGCTCCTGTGCTTCCTGCGGGTGCAGTCCGTATCCTCCTCCCTCCCCCAGAATGGCCTGGCGCAACCAGTTCTTGGAAGCCAGGACTGTCACTTCCAGTTCCCAGGACGAGGGGAGGCTGGTGAGTTATAAATACCCTTCCCTTCCCTACTGCCCACACGGCTCTGCTCGCTACCAGCTGACTGCGTCACGCGGGGAGGGCAAAGCGGAGCCTTATCGTGCGTCCCCCCTTTGTTTTTCTTTCCATCTTCCTGCTGATTGCATCCTTAGGAATTGTTTCGGAGGCGACAGATTGCCCGTTAAGTGTGGCTGATGGACGTTTCCTGTTTTATCTGGACTTGTTGTTTCTTGAAAGAAAAAAAAAGGTGGGGGGGGAGTGAGAGAGAGAATGAAGATATCCAGTAAGACAAAAACAAGTGGCTGAGCTTCAGACAGGAAGCAGAGTTTGGTAGCCATTTCCTGCCAGACAGCCATTTTGGGCTGGCAACAGGACAAGAATCACACTGGCCCTGCCAGGATGCCTCGGAATCTTCCCTGGGGCATTAGGGGCCCTTTGGCATGTCTTCGGGGAGAGAATCTTTCAGGAGGCGGGCGCTGGCCCAGTGCCTCCAACCAAAGACAGCCACCCTGGTCCCAAGACATGCCAATTGCCATCAATTGTGTGGTGATTCGCCCCCACTCGTGCCCAGCCTGGTTGTATAGCATCATTTGGAAGGGAAGAGCATGCCTGCCAGCCTAGCAGAGGGTACCAGTGCCCCTTTCTAAGCTCCCCTGGTTGGGTGGCCTGCAGGAGCAGAAAGGCCCACACAGCCTGTCTCCCCCCTTTGGGGTCCGCACAAGTCCTCTGCTGCCTGCCAGGGCTTTCTGACTTGGGGGGGGCAGGCCTTTCGGACTTTGGACACCAAGGAAGCCGAGGGCCTTCGAGGCATGGGATGGGGAGGCCAGGTAGCACCAGAGGAAGTGCCACGTGGCATTGCTTCTGTCACTGTGGCTCTTCTCTTCCTTGGGGGAGGGCACGGCTGAGGGATGGAACCAGATGGGCTTTATCTAAGGGCCGAAGGCTAACTTGCAGTCTTGGGAGGGCAGAGCGCAGCCATTGGGTGATGGCGTCACTGGGCTCCCTGGGAGCGAAAGAAGGCCCAGCCCAAGGAGTCTAAAGAGAAATAGCCCCCCGCACCCTTGGACAACAGAGACGTGGCCCTTTGGGCTCCTGCTCTGCTCTGCAGCCAAACTGCAGCTGGGTGAAGCGGGGTTGGGGTTGGCACCTTCCTACCCACACGGGGACCCTAAGCAGGGGAGGCACACCCCTGCTAAAGATTGGGGGAGGGGAGGAGAGCCACGTGATCAACCCCCGGCAGCGGCTGCTTCTGATGGTTTTCCGCTCCTTCCCGGGAACGTCTGAGGAAGGAAGTGGGGCGGCTTGCCAAGCCAGACTCCCCCAGAGCTGCTGGCCTCCTCGGCTGGGGACAGGGAGAGAAGCCCGCTCTCTGGCCAGGGCAAGCCAGCTGTGATGCATTGGCATGGGATGGAGGTGAGCAGCTAATCAGGAGGCTGTGACTCCCCCTCTGTGCCACGGGCCTCTGGTGCTGGGAAGGAGCCCCCCCAGGAGCCATTAACCCCCGTGGCAGCAGGCGCTGCTGCTCTGCTCTGCCGTCCCCACCCTCGGCGCTTTGGGGCCTGCCTGATTGCGTGGCCCTGTGCCAGCTTCCTGAGGTTAACAAGACATCCGAACCAGCAGGGCTTTAAATAAACTCTTTTGCAGGGGAGCAGAGCTGGGCGGCTGCTGTGCTCTCTCACTGGGGCCGGTGGCTGGCGGAGAGGCTGGGGGCTCCCCACACAGCCCTCAGGCGTGAAAGCTTGCAGGACTGCCAGCCCCCACTGGAGAAGCTCCCCAGAGAATCCCAGAGGCTGGGTATCCTCAGGACGGCTCTCCCGCCCAGCTTCTGCTTCTTCTGAGGGGTCACCCAGAGGGTCAGCAACGGCCTGGAGCCACGGAGAACACCCCCACCCCTGGGATCTGTGCAAGTTAGCCACGATCGCCACGCCTGGTGGCTGAGTTCCCCGGGCTAGCGATGGGTCAGTGCCCCTCCTGCTCTGTCTTCCTAGCCATCACTCTTCTTGCCCCACAGAAAGAAGCACCTGTCGGCCCTCCTGGACATCCGGGGCCTGCAGAGCCAAGCCCAGCGGCAGGTCATCCTGGCTGTCTTGGAAAGCCTGGAGCTGATGGAGGCTGAGGCGGCCGCCTGCCAAGGCCGGGCCTTTTTCTCCGAGATCCCCACTAGTGAGGTCTTCTGCGTCCGGGTCCAGCTGCATCGCCTCTCGCATCTTGGGCTCACCTGCCTCTCCCACATGCGCCGGAGGCCCCAGCAGGGGCAGCTGCAGCGACAGAGACGGGGGCGGAGGGGGAAGGGGGCTGAGGCCCAGCTGTGAGAACGCGTGCTCTGCCCCACCCAGGCTTTCTCGGCCTGGAGAGTTGTGCCAGCAGGCTACCTTATCCCCTCCCAAAGACCTGCCGGCAGAGGAAGGTGACCGCGTACATGAATGCCACAGCTGGGCTCTTCAGCCGCAGGCCTCCTCCGCATTGCCAAGAGCTGGACGGGGCGGCAGCTCTGCGTCAGAGCCACCTGGCGTGCCGTGACGGAGAGCAGCATTGTTCCACGGAGGCTGCATTTAAGCCTTCTGGGTGATTGCTGAGTGGGGTGGGGTGGGGTGTGCGGAAAGGGCGGTTGGGGGGCTGGGGAATGAAAAATCCAACTGCTCTGTAGACCAGGAAAAAGGGAGACCCAACCATCGTGCCAGTTACAACCAACAGCACGGATCTGAAATCTGGATGCTCCTCCTCACCAGGTTAGGGCTCAGGGCCAAGAAAATTTAGGGACTCTGAGTTCTTGCACACAGCAGGGGCGTGACTCCCTTTCCCAACTGGCCCTGGAGATGGGCGGCAAAGCAGGCCGAGGCCAGCGGTGGCTTAGGAGCAGAAGCCAAGCAAGAAATGCACATGAAACATGCCCCTGGTTTGATATTTGGGGTGCACAAGGCCCTGAGCTGCACAAGTCAGGAGAGAAGGAACAGCAGGAGGCCTTCTGACACCAAGCCTGTCTTTCCTGCCCTGTATGAGCAAGAAAGCTTGGGTGCCCCCTCTCCTAAAGGTCTGTGGGGCTCCAAGTGTGGAACGTATATCCAGGGACACGTGGATACACATGAGGGGGCGACGGGCAGGATGCACTGACCCTTTGCCTGGCTCGCTCCCCACCGCTGAAGGGTGGATGAAGAACCCTTTGCAAGGCGGGATTCGGGGATCCCTGGCCCACAAAGTCTCCTTGGACAAGTCCAGGCTTTCTGTATTTTGGTTTCTGCAATATCCCCCCCCCCTTTCTCTCCGCCTCCATCCTTACTTCCAGTCTATGGGGATTTAGAAGTGAGGTGTAGGAGAGAACCAGCGGCCACGCCCATCCCTTCCACACACATGCGCGCACACAGGCAAAGCTGCCGTGGTCCTCCCACCCCACTTCCGTCCCCCTCTGTCCCCAACTCGTGCATGAGCTCCCCCTCCTCCCCCCATTGCTGGCAGGCAGGGAGCCCGCCGCCTTCCTCGGACTGGCTCAGTGGCCGGCCAGCTCCCCCAGACATTGGGAGGACGGATGTGGGGATGGCATGCTGGGCACTGGGCCACCCCAACCCGTCATGGGAGCGTGGGGCTGGCCTGGCCTGGGCTCGCTTGCCCAACTTGGCCTGACTCACCTGTGCCAGGAACTGCCTGGCCCAGCACCCAGCGAGGAGAGGCACAAGAGCCCTGGAGCCAGAGGATGGCAGCTCCCTGCCCCTTGCAAGCAGCAGGCTGGGCTCTCTGCCGGGGCGCTTTCTCTACAGGAATAAAAGCCACTTTGGGGGGGGGCAGGTTCTCTCCTCTCCTGCCACCCCCTCCCCAGCATTCCTTTCACCCCTGGCTTGCACTGAACTCAGTTCCCAATGGTTTGTTTTCCCCTCTTAATGTTTGGGCCTGGGCTGACCAAGAAAAAATCCCATTCCTACTGGGATGGAAGGCCACCAGGAGATCCCAGGACTGCCCAGGAGGAGGGGACAGCAAGCCCTTTTGCAGGCAAGTTCAGGGTTCTTTCTCTCTGTCGCTTGATAGCTGCGCTGTCACTGGTTTTGTTTCTGCCAGCACCTGACTTATCAAGAAGTGTTGGAAATTTTTCTTTGGCATTGGGCAAAGGCACGTCTATTCTCCAAGGCTTTTTGATATATGTTACTTTGAAACGTATATGCTGCATAAGGACACTTAACTCCTTTGCCTGCTGGTTTAGATGTTTACTTCCTTGTATGTATTAATTAATTCATGTGCTTATTTTATTATGTATTTGGATTTTTATTTGAATTTTTAAATCCTGTGATTCTAATATATTGTAAGATGCTTAGATGAACGGCATACAAATTTTAAAAATAAACAGCTAAAATAGCCATCTCAGCAAACACCGGCTGGCAGGTCAGATGTTGCAGGCATTTGCTGCTTCGGAGGGGTTGGTGTTGGGGTGCGTGTTCCGATCCCACAGGGCTGCAGTCTGGAGGCGGCGTGCTCCCTCCGGAGCCGCTTGCCCTTTGGCCAGGCTGCCTCACCTTTCCCCGCAAAGGCATCCGGATCCCACCGAGAAAGACAAACAGTCCTTCCCAGGGCCCACTCCAGTCACGCTGCGTCCCCATCAATCCTGCTCCTGCCCTGCCTTGTCCTGTCCGGCAAGCGGTCCCCTGGCTGTAAACACACGGGAAGCGCCAGAACATTTATCCTGCGAGATGTAAACTTTGCTGATGGCTGAAGAATAGTCCGGCCCTGGCCAGCCTCTCCCTCTAGCCCAGAGGCCTCCAGGGAACCAGGCTCTGCCTCACAAGGAAAGCAGCCCTTGGCTGCCGCCGCCGCCTCCTCCACAGCAGCAGCAGCAGCCAGGTTTCCAGGAATAGTCTCCCTCCTCCCTCCCCTCAAAATAAGAACACCAAAAAAACCTGGCCCTGCTTGGAGGTGCCTTCCTGATAGTCAGCAACGGAGCTCTGTAGGAGGCGACCAACCTGCGTCCAGGCTTGGCCCTCTTCTTCGGGAGCCCTGTGTCCTACCCTGGGAACTTCCCTGAATGGATGTGGGTGGGGGGCGGCAGGGGTGGGCTGCTGGAGCTGGGAGAAGCGCCCACCCTGTCCCCTGCTCTGTCCAGGGACTGCAGGTCTTGGGGCCTGTCCTGTCCCCGGGTTGAGAATTAGCCTTGAGGCCAGTGAGAGCTGGTTTTCCCAGAAGCCTTCTGCAGGGCCGGACTGTCGCCTCTCAACCCGGGTCCCCCAGAGGGCACCGCTTGCCAATCACCTCCTTTGGGGACCGAACCACCTCCGCTGGGCAAGTGCAGGACCTGGGGCACACACCCCACCCACTGACGCCCACCCAGGGCCAGAGGGCAGTGCAGGGGAACGGAAACTCCAGCCTTTCCCCGTCCTGAAGGCTTCCCCAGGACAGTGCTAAAAGGCGAGCGGGTGAGGGGTCGGAGGGATGTTTACAATCTGGGAAGTTCAGGAAAAAGCTCCCACTTCACTTCGTAGTGCATTTCCTTCAAAACAGACCTGCGTGCCCAAGTGGATGAAATATGACCCGCCTGGGGTGGGGGGAGCAGCCGGGCTCCCAGCACATCTGGAGCCTGAAGGTGATACAGAGCTCTGTCGCTACGCTTTCACTCAGAGACATGCGCTGGGCTGATGGGTCTGTTTGCTCTGCCCTTTCTTTCTGGAATCATGCCCTGGGTCAACCTCTACTCCGCCACCATCACAGTCCTTGCAGGAGGAAGATGCGCTTCTAGGAAGCCCATCAGGTTCCCCAGTGGGGAGAAAGAGGGATCGGGGGCACCCAATAGCCTTTTAGCCACTTTTAAGCTTCTCTTCTTTGCCAAGCGGCAGAATCTGCCACATCCAACAATAAAGCTGCCCTCTCCACTTTTCTACCCAACCTCTGGCCAGAGCTCCAGGGCTGAGAGTGCCCCCTGGCTAGAAATACTAAGTGAGAGGGGCTGGTAAAGACATGCCAGTCCATAAGAGGATGAAACGTAACTTTTAGTTTGGACAAATGCAGCCAAAATGGCATCATAAAGATCTGAAGGCAGCCTTGCAAGTAAATCTCCATTCAACTGTTCACCTAGGCCAGTGTTTCTCAATCTTGGCAACTTTAAGATGTGCGGACTTCAACTCTCAGAAGTTGCCACGGTCGAGAAACACTGGTCTAGAGTGAGTAGGCCTTGCCTGCAGGTGACCAGTCAAAAGGCCTCTTTTGGTTTGCCCCCTTTCAGGCCATCAGAGGGCTGCAAGCAGTGGGCACATGAGTGGGCTGATGAGTGAGCCAGGGGTTCTTGTACACGGGGAAGTAAAGCGCAACCCTTTTCGCTTGCTGTCTAAGGTGCTGTTCCTACCTGCTGTCCAGTTAGTATAGATCACTTCCAAAGGAGGGTAGGTGAATTCCTGGAAGAAGAGTTTTAAAAATGGCTTTCAGCCATAACAGCCCAATTAAATCTAGACTCGTAGAGGCGTCTGCCTTTGACACCACTGAGGTCAGTTCAACAATGCAGCAGGAGGGGCCCTCAGCAGGATTCTCCCAGAAACCACCATTTGGCTACTGGAGAAAACAGGAAGCTGGACCAGATGCCCCCACCTCCCACCAACCCCGGTCAGCTCCTGTGAGGCTGGGACTGAAGGTGCGGCATTCACAAGGGAGGCTCAGGGTCCTGGCTGGTCCCACAGTGCCAATGGCCCCAAAGGGTGGATGGAGGAAAGGGAGGCTATTTTGAGCTGCCCGTTTGGGAGCCCTTCTTGGAAAGGAGCTGTGAGAGCACTTCCCCTCTCTGTGAACAAGCCGAGGGGCCTTGAGGACAGGAATAAACCCTTCCTGGCCAAATGGGAAAGGGGTGGATGGACTGTCAAGCAAGCGGGCCGGAAATGCTTTGGAGGAGCCAATGGCTGACGTCAGGCCAGAGGGGGCAACCGGGTGTGGCCACCAAAGGACAGGGAGGAGAAGCTGAGGGGCAGGGGCCTTCACCGTCCTCCCCCAGGCCGTGACCTGCTGCTTGGCTCTTGCAGACTCATCCTGACCAAGGGCCACACTTTCCGGAGGTTGCCTTCAGCAGACTCTGCTTTCTGGTAGACAGGACAGAGAAGAACCAGGATTTTTGGTGGGGGGTACATGGTTGCATCTGTTGATCAATGAAACCTGTAAGGTGCTCAGGCACAGGCCTCCTGCTTGTCTTTTGCATCAGTTTCCCCAAAGCCACTGGACCGAGTCCTTCCCCCCTAAAGCCTTCCTCCCTGCCAACCAGCTGCAATACTGCACCCTGGGCTCCCCTTTTCTGGCTATATTACAGTGGGTAGTCACTAGCCACTCATTTTAATGTCACCATCTTCTTGTACGGGTGTCACATTATCTGTCCCTGGTAGAACAAACCAGGCCCATTTGGCTGCCTTGAACCCTCACGTTCTGGCTCTTGCTGCAACTAGATATGGTTGCCTGCCCGTCATCGTTACTCATCGGCCCACCTGCATTCTGTCCGGTCCAGAGGAAGTGACTAGTACCAGTGGGGCGCGGCGTTACTATGCACTTGTTTAAAAATGGCATCTGAGCACCCTGCCCATGGCTCACCTCACCATGCAGGCTTCCCCCAGCAAAAACTCTCAGCCTGGCTGCGTCCCTTTGTTCCTGACACCTTCACTTGCCCTTATGCCTATCCTCAAAGCAAGACGCCCCTGGATTAACAAGGGTCAGTTACGTGCATCACACTAAGCCGTAATTGCTTGACCAAGGTGATCTATTCTCAGAATGAAACTCCTGAAAAGAAGTGTTCCATGATTGGGCACCATGAACTGTGGTCCACAGGACTCCTGCGGCACCAAATGCTGTTGCAACAGCGACACTCAGTGGCGTGAAGCCATGCTGAAGGTGCCAGCCAATGCCAAGCAAGCAGTCCTTCAGTTCTGGATTAGGGCATCCTTGCCGGGTGGGATCTCCATGCCTTGCTCCCCATAAGGCACCAACAACAGAACAGTCTGCCCACCCTTGAGCCTTCGTGTGTCCTTTACAGGGTTACAGACCTGGCTGTCGATCCTGACAACGCTGGCCTTGCCTTATCCCCGGCCTCAATGATGCAGCCAAATTCCAACTGGCTGCAAAATGGAGAGAGCCCAGAAAATTTATTTAGTTTTTACCCTGCCTTTATTATTTATTTAATAACTCAAGGCAGCAAACATACCTAGTACTCCTTCCTCCTCCTGTTTTCCCCACAACAACCCTGTGAGGTGGGTTGGGCTGAGAGAGGGGGGCTGGCCCAAGGTCACCCAGCTGGCTTTCCTGCCTCAGGCAGGACTAGAACTCACCACCTCTGGATTCTAGCCCGGTGCCTTAACCACTGGACCAAACTGGCTAATCACAACAGGGCAAGGCGTCCTCGCTCTGGGTTCGCTGTTGGGGAAACACGTTAGCCGAAGACGCTAATTCTGGGTTAAGGGCCCCCTTCCTATCCCACTCCTCCGCCGTAAGGCAGCCTTTGGTTTCTCCACAAGCCGATGGCGCTTCGGTCCCCTTCTTGCAAGACAAGCCGCAGCTTCACTGAACCGAGTTGGGTCATTGGCGTCCTCGGCTGCGGATCTACAGCTTCTCAAACACCGCATACTACGTGTGGGGGGCCGCCCAAAGATTGTCCCAGAGGAGCGAGGGCCGCTCTCCAGCCACCGTGCTTGTTCACAACGCCCGTTGCCATCACGGAGTCACTGACCTCTGCGAGTATGGCGGCCCCCTGGAATCTACTATCTTCAATGCGGAAAGCCGTGGCTTGCTGGACAAGCCAGGACTGGCTGGGTTCACACAGCACACGAAGTCCCAAAGCTCGTTTTACAGCCTTGCGGCTGAATTCGCTGTCTGCTGACAAGGAAACCAGTTGGACTCGGCGCCTGGTGTGAACCCAGCCAACACGCGGGGAGGGGGAGGAGAGCAATGCGGAGCTTGCCAGACCTGGACTACCAGTTCCATCAGCCCCAGTCAGGTGGGCAGAGTCCCGGGACGATGGGACTTGCAGCCCAGCCAGCAATCTCCACAAACAGCCCGCGAGCGGTGCTGCCAACCTCGGAAAAAACACGGCCGCCCCTCTCCGCTCTCTTTATAGGGAACGAGCGGTACCAACCCCGCTGGGAGGGGGGGCAGGTGACGTCATCGTCGCGCAGGCGCAGCGCAGGGGCCGCCCCCAGCCGCGCCCCCTGGCGTCCCCGCCGTCATGGAGCCTCCCGGAAGGCGCGGCGGAGGCGCTGCACGTGGCTCGGCAGGCATGGACGCGCCCGGTGGGGCCGCGGCGGGTGAGCTTCTCTGGACCCGGCGCGGCTCTCGTCCGCCCGGGCGGGTCTTCGGGCTCTGCCGGGCAGGGAAGGGGGCGCAGATCCCTGGCCGAGCTTCTGAGCTCATGGCAGTCTATCCGATGAAGCGGTTAACGCACGTACGGAGATCGCCGGCCGGGTGGGGTTGGCAGGGGCGGGGTTTCGGCCGGGCGCCCTCTTGCCACCGCCAAGACGGCGCCTGCCCGTTCTGGCCAGCGGAGCGGGCTCCCGGGATTACCGTGATACGGGGCGTGCTGATCCCCGACGCCCCCCCACCCCGTGATCGCTTTGTTGCTTTCCCGCAGGGCCTCCACGCTTTCAGTGCCCGGAGGAGTTCTGTGCCAGGCGCTTTGCCCCCGGGCCTGCCCTCTGCCCGGAGACCCTGCGGGGGCCCGCCAAGCAGCTGCTGCTGATCAGAGCACCCGCCAGCTTCAGCCCGGAGAGGTGGGTGAAAGGCGTGGCGAGCGGCGTGCTTGTGCCCGGCGGGGAGGGGCGGCGAGAGGAGCCAGAGCTATCCAGCCCAGGGTCTCCGCACGAACGGACAGCCGCGGCTCTCCGGGCTGTCATCTATCCTGCCCTGCCGGGAGAGGCCGCTGGGGATGCAGGAGGGGGGCGGTGTGCAAAGGTGGCCTGGCCCCGAGGGGCCGGCTCAGCGGGAGGGGGCCGGTCCTAACGTTAACCGGCAGACACCGCCCGGCGCAGGAGTCCTCCCTGGGAGCTTCCGGCCAGACTCGGGAGCAGCTCTTGGACCTGGACTACCAGTTCCATCAGCCCCAGCCGGAAGCAGCTTTGCTGGGATGGCCAGTCCTTAATGAGTGGACTCTCACACCGTTTCGTGCCCCCCCCCCCAGCCTCACCGGCCACACCATGCCGCCGTGCAGCTCCCACACCGTGAAGGCATCTCAGCTGGATGGGACACTCAAAGTCTACAGTCTGCAGATGAGCCTGGAGGATCCCGGCAGCAGTGCCCGCCTGCTGATCCCGTCCGGCCAGCCGGGTCACCTCATTTGTGCCCCACCTTTCAGTGGCTCCTTGAGCATCTGGGAGAGATACGGCGATCCCAGCGCCACCCAGCCCCTCTTCCCAGTGGCAGGCAGGCCAGCTCCCCAGGCCCCAGAAGGACTCAAGCAGCGCTTTTTCCCGTTTGGGGGCTGGCCCAAGAGACCCCCCCATTCCTCGGAAGCTCTGGAGAAGACTGCCCGGAAGAAGAGCAAGAAACGGCGGCTGCAGATGGCAGAAGGTGGGGGGGCTCTGGAGCAGTGGCTACCCCTGAAGCATGAGTCCTGGGGGGAGGGGGGCAGTCCCAAGCAGCTTCCCGGGTGCCTCATGGAGCCTGTGAGGGGGCTGCTGGGAGAGCAGACGGGGACCGGGCACAAGCAACACCCCCTGAAGGCAGAGGCGGCGGAGGCTGTGCTGCCAGCACCTGGGGCTTCTGGGCAGCTGCTAGGGCAGAATGTCCAGCCGAGGGGCCACTTGGAGGAAGGTCTCTTGCCAGGAGGGCTGGGAGATCCAGAGAGGAGGAAGAGCAGCAAGAGGAAGCAGCAGCAGCAGAAGAATCGTGTGGAGACAGAAGGGCTGCCAGATCGTTATTCAAGGGGCTGGCTGCCGGGAGAGATGGGGCCTGAGCAGGGAGGGGGGGGCGATCCCGCAGGAGTGTCAGCTCTGGGTGGGTGCATGCGGAAGCAGCAGCAGCGGGAGAAGGTGGCAGAGGGGCTGCAGGATGCTGCTGCCATTGAGGACCCGGGGGACACCCCCTGTCTGGGGAGCCTCCTGGAAGAGAGTCTGGGGTCAGCCAAGGAGGAACCTGGCGGGGGACTCCCTGGCTGCAAAAAGAAGAAGAAAAGCAAGAAGGAAAAGGGGGATGAGGAGCTTCTGCAGAAACGGGGCAGAAACACAGTCCCTGGAGTCCAGCTCCCTTGTGCAGGATTGGGATGCCCTGGGAGTGCCTCTGTGGCGAGAGAGGTGGGGCCGGAAGAACCTCTGCAACCTGATGGGGCAGCCCCAAACCAGAAACCCAAGAAGAGGAGGAGGGGGGAGGGGAGGTGCAGAGGGAGGGCTGGACCAGACTTTCTGCAGCAGGCACCTAAGGGCTGGGAATTGCAGCCTCCCAGCAGTGCTGGGGGCATCTCAGGGTTGTGGTGAGGGAACAGCTCTGTTCCTGCCATAGCTGGGGGCAGCACCAACCCCCCCACAGTAAATCCCCACCCATTTGGCAGCTTTGGCCTAGTGAATCATAGGGTGGGGGCAGCAGGGGCCAAGCATTGATTAGCTGCTGGCTTTTTATTTTTATTCATGTGCTTTCTGTGCTTCCAAATAAATTAGGAACTGTACGTGCCAGTGTTTCTGAAGGCTTGGCTTTCTCTGCTCATTTCCCCCCCTACAAATAACTGGCTGCACTGTTTCTGCTTGCTGGTGTTTTATTGCCCACATGCCTGTATTGGGAAGCAACGAATCACATAGCAAAATAAGGCTTCATTTCTTCTCTGAGAGGGCTGCGTTGCTATGTTGCAAGTTTCTGAAGTTTTGAGGGAGGGAGGTGATTGGAAGCTGGTGATCCTCAGAGATGCACATGGGTTTCTGCAGACTGTCTTTTGCCCCTTGCCTTCTGCTCTTGGAGACCCCTGCTTACTTGGGTACTTTCAAAAATGGTTCATGAAGGATGTCAAAGAGCCTCTTAGCCTGGGAAGAAGAGGTCCAAGTGAAAATTGAAAGCAGGTACATTTGGGAGATGTCCAGATGTCTTGTGAAGTCCAAACTCCAAAAGCCTAGCCTGCTTTTCCCTTCATAAAATTCCAGGAGTTCCCCACTGAAAGCCTTTTCAGGCTGGCAGCACGTTCTTCCTGTGCCAGGCACCCTCCGGATGTGTTGGGGCCCACACTGCAGGACTGTCCAGCAGTGCTATGGCTGGGCTACCATTGTGTTTGGCTTCCCAAACTGAGATGGCCGTGTCTCTCCTCATCCTAGCAGCAGACCTACCATCAGCTGGTCTTCCTTCTCTGGAGAAGACTGGGTGCCAGGACCCCAAGGACAAGCTGCAATGGTGTTAGGAGCAGCAGCTGAGGAAGGGTGCTTATGCAGCTGCTGACTTGCTTCTCCTTAGGTTAGAAAATGGAAGCCTCTAGTTGCAGAAGAAGGGAAAGGCTTCTCTTCCCTTTGGCCAGCTGATGGTCTAAAGGGCCCAGGGCAATCACCTTCACTCACCTTTTGAGGCCCAATTCCCGGGCACAGGGAAAGGTCCTCCTTGGAAGCCTGGGCAATGCTGGCAAGCGACTGCAAAGTAGCAACAGAGGGTCTTGTCATTAAGGACAGCCAGGAAAGTGGGATGGCTTGAGCGTGCTGGTAAGCCTCGGACCTGCCAACCACTGTGGGACGGGACCTCCGGCAGAGTGTATACACCCCCCCAGCCCACCTTCTGGGAGTGGAGGAGAAAGCTTGACAGCAAAGGGTAAGAGGTGGTCCTGCAACTACTGCTGAACCGCGAGTTCCACCCCCCCCCCGCTACACTGGTTAGGGTTGATGGGAACTGGAGTTCCAACAGCTTCTGGGAGGCCACCGAAGACCCCTCCTATGTTAGGGGGAAGCGCTCCTCTCAAAGCACTGAACCTGTATCTGCCCAGCCCCAGCCCAGAGAAATGGCTCACTCCAAATGTGGACAGCAGGCTCAGTGTGTCTGTTCTGTTCACGGATTTCACGCTGGTCAGACAGTCGGTCACCTAGGAGAGAACAAAGCAGCTGCTGCACCAGGCTGTGTTTTGCAAAAACTCTGGCTTGTTGCTTAAGAAAAGACTTGGGGGGATGGGTAGCTGTGCAGGGCACCTGGCAGCTTATAGCCAGCGCACAGGGCTGGGAAGGTTCCGGGAGAGCCCTGGGCGGCCTCTGCCTCTCTTCGCTACGCAGGTAGTGGGAAACAGCTGTACCCGCGAGAGGTAGTCCTGCTCTACTTTCTCCTTCAGCAGGTCAGCCGGCTTCTGCTCATAGGCCTTGTATGTCTCCAAGTAGCGTCCAGCTTCTTCTGGGCTAAGGGCGGGGGACAGAGGATGTCATGAGTACTGATGGTGAGCAGGAGGGGGCCCCTATCCAGGGGGGAAAACGCATGCGTAGCACTGAGGAGTTAAGCAGCCATTCAAAGAGACACAGATCAGACCCGCCTTGACTTTGGGGTTTATCTGTCTGGGTTTTTCCCACGCTTCTTCAGTTTGTTAGGATTTTCTGTCTAATGTAGCAGTAATAAAACACTAGAGACCTATTCCTTGTCTCAGCGTGGTTCCTGGCTGTTAGGACAGAGGCTGGGATCAGAAAACCATGGTAGGAAGCTCAGGAGACCTGCCTCTGTACCCTGCATTTATAAGGGTTATCTCTGTTTCTCTTAGAGAAAGACTAAAGGTGGCTTATAGGTGAGCAGCAGCATCTTGCCTTCAGGAAAATTTAAAGTGGAAATTTGATTTCTAGAGCCTCCCCCTTTTCTTCCATAGCCAGGTCTCTCCCACCCGGCCCAGTGTTTGGATCTTACCTCCACGCCAGGATGAGAGTGCAGTCAGCCAGGATGCAGATCTTGGCCAGCTCCTTGACTGCCTGGTGGGGGTCTTTCTGAAGGAAGCAAGAAAGCAGTTGGCGACTAAGGCAACTCGGTTTGGAAGGCAGGGCATTCCAGAGAATGACAAGGAGGCAGGAAATGCAGAAAGGGACAAGGTGCCTTCAGGCTGGCTCAGAGCAAAGGGTTGTGCTTCCCAGTATCACTCTGCGCAATGGCCCCCACCCCTCCATTCTGTCCCAGCCGCTGGTATCTGCTGAAGCCCCAAAGAGTGAACAGAAGAGTCGTGGTCCTGATTTTGTTAGCGGACCACTGGGCTAAGAATGGAACACAGGGTCAAGGAAATCTGTAGAATTGGTTGCTCAAGACAGGAACGAGGGGATGTTGTTCTGGGGGGGTGCATCTCACCACATCAACCTGAAGCAGGAGCACCCGCAGCAGATACGTCTTCCCCAAGGCGCGCAGCCGCTCATGGATGTAATTGGGATTCAGGTTGTGGTACCGGAGGCTAGAAGGAGAAGGGTTGGAAGGGAATTTGCCTTTTCCAAAGTGACAATAGCCATAAGGTTTGGGTTTACCAGACCTCAAGGCACAAATATTGAAGCTTAAGATGCTGCAACAATGTCTGGAAAAAGCAACCTGATTCTTGCCGCTGTAAGATTCTGCGGCATGGAACGTAAATCTTTATCTCAAAATGGCTAAAACTGGCTATTGCCTTTCAGGCTGCAAATTTCATCAACTCTTATTGTGGAAAGTGTAGAAACAATCTTATGTGCTCAAAGGAAAAGGCAACAAAAGGATGGGAAGCATTCAGCTTGCACCAGGGGGGACACAGCATTTTGGACCTGAAACAGTTGCAGAAGGCCTAACTACTGTGATGCCAGATTCTTTCCCTTAAAGTATTGGGTGATTTTCAAAAAGGAATGAGCACAAGAATAAGGATTCCTTTTGAATTGCGAACATACATAGGTCCTCTGCTTCTGGCAAAAATTGCTCCCGTTTCAAATAGCAACTGAAAAAAGCTTGAGTTTAAAACAGGTATTACTATGTATGTAAATGCATTTATGCTTACTTTATGAAAGTACTTTCCCTGACGGGGGGAATTCCAACGCCCACTTTGCCAGTTTGTTTGAGCCAAAACCATCCATGTGAACAGCTTGTGGTGGAAATGAATCTGAGCTCTCTCTCCTTACCTCAGGAAAAGGGCAGATGTGCTCTGGCCTAACACATAATCCGGGACAACTTCACCGAATTCCCAAGGCACGTTGCGGACAAACTTCAGAATGGGGTTCCCCCTCTGAGGGCAGAAGAGAATCCCGTGTCACTGAGAGCATCCAACCCGCCTGGGGCCACGGAAACAGGCAGGCAGCTGACTTCTGCGAGGCAAGGCAAGGCAAGGCGCCAGAGCTGCACTCTAAAGCAGCATCAGTATGTGGGAATAACACTCCCTGAGCGTTCCTGTAGAACATGGAAGTATTTTATCAGGATGGAAAAAGGCAAGGCCTTCTGCTGAGAGAATAGGGAGGGATGGGAGCAGGTGAGAGGCTGGGCCAATTCCCAGAATTCTCAGCGGTGGCTATGGTGTTTGGGGAATCCTGGGAGATTAAGTCGACACATCTGAACAGTGCCCAGGCCGGGGAAAGCTGATCTTGGGGGTCAGCCAGGAACAGGGTGGCCATGCCCAGTCCTACCATATTCCTGGACTGCTGTTCCTGAGACCCTGACCACAACTGGCCTTGAAAGATTGGCCTTGTGACTGCCAAGCTGTACAGCACCAACACTGTCAAAATGGGGGACTGACCAGGAACGTTCCCTGCTGGCCTGCCTGCTTCATCTCACCTGCCGGGGGCTAACAATAATACTGTTGTGCTTGGCCCCTGCTTTGGGTATTGGGTTCAAGGGGGAGCCTCTGTCCTCCGCTGTGCTGCTGGCAGGCACGGCACTCTCGTCCTGGTCCTGCAGAGTGGCTTCTTCTGAGGTGGCACTGGCCACTGCAGCAGCAGCAGCAGCAGGCGCATGTTTCACCTGGGCAGCAGCAACGGGGGAGGCCACAGCTTGCCCAACAACATAGTCTGCGTAGGACGTCCCCCCGGACACAGCCCAGGCCTTGGGTGCTGGTGTGGCTCTGGCTGCCGGAGTGGGTTTGAAGAGGGGCTTCACCTGTAAGTGAAAGGGGAAGGTGCATTGGGTGGGCAAAGAATGTGCTTCAGATTCTGAAAGGGGGGGCCAGGGTCCCTCGGGGAAAGAGCATTTCTCTCCGCAGGTTAAGGACCCAAAGAAGGTGGAGTAAGTGTCGGGGGAAAGAAATCTGCGGAGAGAGATCTTCAACAAACCTCACAAGGTTGCTGGGGGGAGAGCATTACATGTAACACAAGCTCCTGAACAAAAGGTGAGACAACAATCAATCAAACAAACAAACAGAGACACTCCCCCTTACCAAGGCTGCGTCTTCTTCTTGCATCTTTATGGTGAACTTCCTCTCTTTCGAGGCCTTCTCGGCCGCTTGGGGCTCCATGGCCAGCCCCCGGAAGGTCAAGGTGCTTCTCCGGGCTCTCCCAAACGCCGGCCGCTGAAGCAGCGCAGGCCCTTCCTGCCGGTCACCTCCCTTTTCCTGGCAGACAGCGGGCCACCCTAAGAAACAGATCTAGGCGTGGGGCAAGCCAGGAATGGACGTAGTTCAGTGCTCTGGGCAACAAATGTAGAATGGAAAAAACCCCTCTGCATGCCGATTTTTTTTCAGGACTGAAAGGCTGTTGGGAGCAAGCGCTGCCAAATTATTTTACCCAGGCACATTCAGTTATTCAGGGTTTAACTCTTGCAGCACAAGTCCCCAGTTTTGCACGTGCCCAGCGACACTATTGTGGCAGGGTTGTATTTCTGTGCGGTACACTAAAGAATCCTTCCCGGTGGGGCAGAAGATGGGCAGCTGAGCGGATTCGAGCAAGATCCCTCCGCCACCCGGGCACAGCCCTTTTGCTGGAGCGGGTGCCGTCAGGGCCTGGAAACCGCACGCACGTTTTTGCTGCACCGCTTCTATCCGCAGCAGGCGTTGTTCCACCGGTGAAGCTCGTGGCATCCAACGGGGGAGCTTCACTGGTAGAATTTCCGCCTGCTGGCTGCTTTGGAGGCGCCAGCGGAACACGGACAGCAGCTGCTTATCGTACAGCGCGCCCGGCCGAGGCCCTCGCGGGGAAAGCGCGGCCAGGTCCCCGACCGCCGGAAGAGGCCCTTCAACCAGACCCCGCCCCCGCCCCGTCTCCATGGCGACGGGGGGCCTCACCCACCCAGCGTCTCGGTTGGCGTCTGGGGACCAATGAGGGGGCTCATCTGCCCAGCGCATGCGCACCGCCCCAGCTTCCGCGGGGGGGAATTAGGCCCGGTCGCTGAGCCACGGGTTCTGTCAATCAACGAATCATTTTCCACCGCCGATCTCGAAAACGACTCTGAGCGGTTTACAGAGGAATTAAAACAGTAAAAATAAAATATTAAAAATAAAATTTATAAAATTTTGTAAAATTTATACAAAGCTGTAAAATATAAAATATGAAATCTAAAACCCGAGATGGTAGAACCACAGTCTTCTTTTCCGGGGCGCGTCCAGGTGCCAGCCGCCCCGCGACGAACTACGGCACCCCCCCCCGCGGCCTTCGGGCAGGGCAGGAGGGCGCCTGCGCCGTGGGCGGAGGCGGCTCCCGCCGGAAGCTCGGCTTGGACGGCCGCCTTGCCGCTCTGGCCGCGCGGCCTTGCTGGTCCTTCCGCCGGAAGGGGCGGCGGCTCGGGGCCGCTCGCAACAATCCAGGATTTTCAATAAAATCGCGTTTCCGCCGCGCGAAGGCTGCGTCTTCCGTCCCTTTCAGCCTGCGCCGAAGCCTCCGCGGCGGGCAGCCAAAGGAGGTCGAAGGAGGCCGCCAGCGAGAGGCAGGCGGCCCGCCGAGGCGCCCACTTTCTGCGGGCGCAGCTTTGGGCCGGAGGAGCCGCGGTGCGAGGGTGGGTTGCGCACTCGCTCTGAGGCTCGCGGGGCAGCAGCTCCGGGGCCGGCCCGCGGGGGTCGCGGGGGGCGGTGGGGCCCGGCCGGCGCTCCGCGCGCTGCTCGCCCCGCCCCCGCACGTGCTCCGCGCTGGGCCCGCCCCTCACGTGGCCGCGCACCGGGCGCCCCGCTCCGCACGTGGTCGCTGCGCCCACCCCCGGGAAGGCGACGGAGCAGCTCTTTGGCCGCCGCGGCTGCCGCTGAAGCAGGGGGCGTGGCTGCGCGACCGCTGGGCTGGGCAGGCTGGGCTGGGGGAAGGAGCAGGTAGGGGCTGCGCGCACCCTTCCCCTCCCGAGCCGCCCGCCCTCCGCGAGGAGTAGAGCCGCGCTCGCGGGAAGCCCCTTCCCCCGATCGCCTTCCCGGGTCCTCCGGGCGTGCCACCGCAGCCCCCTCGTCCGCCTGCCCAGGTGCCGTCCCGGGCAGTGGGGGGGTCAGAGTCGCCCGGGGGGGGTCGGCCTGCTCTGCCAGGACTTGCCCCCAAGCCCCCCCCCGAAAGCAGGCGCTTCTCGTGAGGGCGGGGGGCAGGGGGGCGCAGACCTTGCCGGCGGCAGGGCGCCCACACGGGCAGGGGCGCTCTCCCCCTGGCTGGCCGCCGTACCGCCCCCGCCCCGTGTGTCCCTCTCGGCCGGGCGGTCTCTTCCCGGTGCGATGCGCGAGCGGGGCAGGGCTCCGGGGGGCTTTTCGAGCGGTTTGGGCGAGAGGGGGCGTCCTCTTGGCGTTGAAGGCCGAAAGAGCCTTTGGCGGCGGGCAGTGGCCGCGGAGGAGGCGGGGGCGGCCGGCCCTTCATCCTGCTCGTCTGCTGGGTCTTCCGACAACAGACTCCCCCGCGGGAGCAGCCCTCTCTGCCCAGGCGCGCCCAGGAAAAGGGGAAGCTCGGCCCCCGCGCCCAGGCCAGCCGGAATGGGACGCACGCCCGAGCCCCCCCGGCGTAGCCTCAGCCACCGACCCCTCTTTCGGCTGCGACTCTGGGACCCCGGAGGTTGCCTTGGGGAGCAGCAGAGCGGCGTCTCCGGTTGGGTTGCCTGCTATCGCTTGGACAGGCGGATGCGGAGCTTTCCACGGTGCGGGAGCCCCGGTGGTTAAGGCGCCCGGATGATCCCAGGGTTGTGCTGTGCCCAGGGCCGCGAGAGGCGAATGCCCACGCTTTCACTTTGCAGGGGGGGCTCTGGGATGTGGCAAGGGGTGTGTGGTACCTTTGGAAGGCAAAGGGTCTCAGGGAAGGGGCACCCAATCTTTGCAACTCCTCTGTGTGCGAGTGGGGCTTCCAAACCCAGATTTCGTGGGATATGTGCTTGGACTAGCGTCTTCCTTGCCACCCTTCTTTTGTTGCGTGGGTGCCCACCTGGGGATATGCAGCAAGCCCTGGAACTGTGGGGAGTTCTTTCTTCAGGCACCGACTGTTTGTGGGTGACTATGGGGAGGGCCCAGAGCCACAGACCAGAGTCCAGGGACAGCACGTCAACCTGGCGTGGGCATCAGAGTCATGTAGTGCGTGTTATGCTGCTCAGTAAGCTGGGAGGGTTTGAGAGGAATGGCAAAAGTAGAATTTCAGCCTGTGTTTGGCTTTGCAACCTTTATGTCCAGAAGTTACTGTTTCTGAGATGCCTGCTGATATCTCAAGTGTTTGCTGTTGGTTCCTGGAGCTTTCAGCCTTCTGGCCTCCGGAGCCATTTTGGGCTACAGGTGGCATTTTGTCCACCTGAGAGCATTTGGAAATCTTGGGGGCCTGTGCCCAGTTTAACTAGCACCAGTTGGCACCCTCTTGGCTTTCCCCTCTTCCTTTGGCCTAAAATTGGGCAGCTGCTGTTCAGTGAGCTGAAAGTGGCTGAAGGGAGGAGATCTCCTGGTGTGACGGCAGGTGCATACTTTTATCCTGCTGACCAGACAGGCTGCACAGCTCAGTAAAGTGGTTTAGCCAGAGGCAAAAATGGTCCCCGTGTTTGGCACATTCAGCTGTCCAAAAGAGAGAGAGACACAGAGAGAAAGCCGTCTCCCCATCCCCTCTGTGTGTGTGCGTGCACCTGCACGCTCATTGATTGATTGTATTCTTATACTGCCCATCTCAAAATGACTCTGGGCAGTTTATAAAAGATTTAAAGCAATAGCAATATGATGTAGCAGTGCCTGCCTCTCTTCTGTCACAGGAGGTGTGGTGGATCGTGTGATGAATGGAGTGCTTTCTGCATCTGGCCTCCAGCTGGGTGTGAGAGCGTGGCACCCCATGTGATGCAGTACTTCTGAGCCCCTTCCATATTCGGAGGGCTGGCAGTCTCTGGAGTGAGCCGTACATGTGAATAAGAGGGTGGGTGCTTCCATTTACCATCCCCCCCCGCTTGCCCTTCTCAGTCTCCCTGCATCCAGTGGTGGCAGAAGAAAGTTCCCCATAAATTGGGGGGGGGGAGGAGAACTGAGCTCATAGCAGGAGATGGGGAAACTCCTGTGGCATTCAGCGGGCTTTCTGGGCGAGCTGCCCCGTTCCACAGGTATGTGAGGCTGCTGGCAGACAGGAGAGTAATCCAGGGGAAGGGGGGGGGGCTGCCACTGTTGAGCTGACTAAGGGCCCTGAATCTGTCTAGAGCCATTTCTCTCCTTCCTCCAGTTACCACCCTTCCCGAGGTTCAGAGACGTGTGCCTGGTGCTGGTAGCCTGTTTGTCTTTCTAGCCTGTTACCTCAGATGAAACCCTCGTTATTCGCAGCTGGCCTATAGGCGATGGCTTTTTAGTCCAGCACTTATGGGGGGAGGGATCAGCTGGGGGGGCTTATTTCAGTCATGGCCATAGAGTAATCACCAGGGACTGTTTTCCCAATCTTTCTTTCTGTTGGAATGACAGCAGTCTGTTTCACGAGGTGGTGAGGGACTGACTGCTGGGATTTGCAGAGCAAACCTAAGATGCTGACCAAAGAGGCTGCGGGCCCTTAGCTTGCTGTGCCTTTGTGGCCCTCAAAAGCTCTGCTTGACGGTTGTTTCTTTCACTCCTAGACATCAGGCCTAAAAGGTGGGCGATGGATGAAAGTTCGGCTTGTTATTTCTTTTTGTTTGTTTTGAAGACCTTTGTGGGAGAGTCAGTAGCATGGGTACATGGCAAATTCTGGTACCCTTGGAGTGACGCCCTCTGTGGTGCCCGGGAACACCCTGGAATGGCGGCAGAATTCCCAGTCTGGTGTTTAGGAAGGCTGCACAGGTTGCTGCAGAAGTGGATTTTGCTTCTCCAGCTTTTGAGCAGGGCAGGAATGGTGAGTGGAGCCAGAAAGGGAAAGGCTGCCAGGTGCCCTGGGGAGAGCCAGTGGCCATGCACCTGCCTCTCTTGGGCGCATTCACACAGTCTGTGCAGAGATGAGCTGCTGTCTGCAGATTAGCTGCATGTGCTAGAAGTTGTGACTTTGGTGTATCTGCGTGGGAGTGTGTGTGTTGGGGGAAGATTGTCTGGGCTGCCTCTGGAGGGGGATTTTTTTAGTCAAGGAGGCTGGGCTGTGTCCTCTTCATTTTCATTGTCTGGAGATTAAAGGGATCTGAACTGTGTTTTGCTGGGCTGTTTTGCTGGGGTTGATCGGGAGGATTTTGGGTGTAGGGCAGAGACGATTGTGTGTCTTTGGATGTGAGACATCCCGTGGAGGAGCATGTGAGCCAGCAAATTGCCTCTCCGTACTTGGCTGCTATCCAGGAGCAGGAAACCGGACACTCCTCCGTTTCAGCTCGCTGGCGCATCTGCCTCTCCCCCAGTGTGATCTCAGGCCGCCCATGAAAGGGGCCGCTCCTCACTTTCTTGAGCAAGGCGTGCAGGCAGGCCTGGATCTTGAGGTGCTGGGAACAGGCTGTGCTGTCATGTAATCTGGCTCGACCTAGGAAAGATGGCGCAGCCTCTCTGCCACCAGGCCCCCTTCCTCCCCCCCCCCCCGCAAGAAGGGGCCTGTGGTAAACAGACACGTGTCCAGCAAGCTGACTGGGAGGGGACTCAGGGATCTGCTGTGGGCAGCGGTGGGGCACAGTTTAGCACCCAGGAGACAGAGGGCTGAGCAGGGCAGTTTGGCCAGTGCCCCATGACCCACATCCTGAGCCCTGATAAAATACAGAGGCAAAAGCATTCCTGAAAGTGGCCGGACCAGGAGGCATGAGCAAGTTGGAGAAGGGCAACTTGGAATGCTTTTGTGCCTGATGGTGGGTGCACTGAAAAACCATGTTGGCCCATAACTGGCCATAGCTCAGCGTTTGGAACTGAGTGAGGTAGCTTGGCAAGATGGGCTTAGACCTCCTCAGAGGTGTTGAATCGTTTGCGCAGCCCGTGAGTCCAGAGGGCACCATTTAGGGAAGGCTGAGTGACACCCGTGATTAACGGGCGTAAGGATTGCCTCCTGTCAATGGTGGGAAGCAGGGTTCCCGAGCCCCCGGCTGGCCAAAAGTGGAGGTGGCCCCGCAGTTCCTGGGGAGGGCCTGTCTCCAGTTCCAGCAGACAGAAGTGCCTGTGGCTTGTTCACCATGTTCTGAATCCAGCTGGGTACCAGAGATGCTGCCTCTGCGCCCCCCTCCCCTGGGTTTGGCGTCATCTGGCCCGGGCTTGTCTCTTGTGGGGAGGAAGGTCCTTGTAACTGGAGACCCTCAGCCAGATGTGAGCAAGGCCCCCACCTTGCCAGGCATGACCCCCATGGAAAGTGGCTGGGGCAGGCTGTTGGGGGGGGGGGGGGTTGGTCGTTCTGTCAGTCCTGCTGGCGTCATCTGGCGGCCTTTGCTATGCGGGGCTGGGGGACAGCCCTCTGACGGCCTGGGCTGCCCTAAGTCGGGTGCTTTTCTCCCCAGCGCCTCCTTGGGATCAGAAGGAGCCAGGAACTTCCCCAAGATTACTGGCTGCCTTAGCTCAGTTCCCCTGAGACTAGAGGTGCCCTTCTGGATTGCAGCTTGTTTCTGCCCCATCCGGCGCCTGCCCAGTGTGCCCTGGCTTTGCTCCGGGGGCCCAGGGAGGGGGCCCCATTACGTTGACCTGTGGCTGCCCTTGTCTGTCTCAGCCCGGCACTTGGTGTGCCAGGTGGTGGGTGTGCCACGCTCAGTAGGTGTACAAGGAGAACTGACCCCACCCACGATTGGTGGGGTGTGGGGGCTACCGGTGTCATTTTCTGGGGGGTTTGTGACTCTGGTCTCTTCTGTGCCTTTTCCCCAACCCCTTTTTTGCCTGCCTTCCAGCACTGTGAGAGAAGAGCAGCCATGCCTTCTGGTGAGCCCTCCCCCTCAGCCCCCCCTTCCCAGTCTGCAGAGGAGGAGATGAGCCGGTTGGCCTGGCTGGGTCCAAAATGGGGTGGCCACGTGGGGCGGCCTGAGAAGATGGAATGGGCCACCCATAATGGCACCTGCCGGCCCAGCCCCCCAGAGAGTGAGGGGGAGAAGGACTCTGGATTTTCAGGTAGAGAACCTCGGCGGGGCGGGGGCGGGGGGGGGAGCTTGCTGTGGCAACTCCCTTGCCAGGGGCAGGGGCCTGGGGTCTCTGCCTGTCTGAGCGGTGGGAATTCATTGGGGTTCAGCTGAACGCTGTATTGTGGTTTAAGTTTTAGGGCTGCGTGCTTTGCACTAGCGTTGGGCTCTGGGTGGAGGTGACGGGGGGCAGGATGAGAAGGCTGGACTTTCAGTGGGAGCAGCAGGGCAACCTGGTTCATGGGGGATGAAACTTGGTGCAGCCATTTCTTAAAGCTGCTTCACGTAGCGTGGGCTACTCTGCAGGATTTGCAGCCATGAGGTGCTTCCGTGACCTGGCCAGAGCCACCCAGCTTGTGCCCTTGCTCGGCTTGACCCACTTTCCTCCTTGTCTCTCTGTGCAGACGGGAGCTCGGAGTACCTGAGTGCCATTGAGCAGACAGATGCTGAGGACCAGGCCGCCTCCCCCTTGCCTCCGTGGCCAGCCACATTGCAGAAGACAGTGGGGGGGCTCATGGACAGCACATTTCCTGGCCTCGCTCCGGTTTACCTGGTCAAAAACGTTATCCTCAGACAGGTAGCCTGTGCTGCCGGCCATCCAGGGCCACGGCCCTCCCTCCCACAGCTGCTGTGGTCCCGGTCTAGCCAACCCACCCAACCCCCAGCCGGTGTGCTTGGTGCTCGGCTTATTCTCCGAAGGAGCACCCAGTTGATGGCGGGGGGGCAGGCTCCCTTGCCTGCGGAGGTCTTGCAGATCTGTAGAATGGCTATTGGGTGGGGAGGCCAGGAGCAGGATGTGCTCCGGGGAAAAGCCCTTCTGACTTCTGGCCTCTCTTGCTTTCTTGCAGACCCTGGGGGTGTCCCCCACAGCTTCGTTCCTGGCCTGGGGCAGCCAGCGCCCCCTGGAGAATGCTCACAGCTCTGCAGCCCATGTCCTCCTCGTCCAGGAGCCTGTGGCCCCCCTGAAGCCCCTGCTCCCCAGCCAGAAGTCTTCTGCCAAGGAGATCCGCTTCCCCACCCTTGGCACATACCCCCGAATTGCTCCTCACCCAGGCCGGGGCCTGCAGGCCAAGGAAGCACCCAGCCCAGTGGGAGACACCGGTAAGCACAAGCAGCTCTGTGTAGTGGAAGACCAGATCTCTCCTGACCCCCCTGCCGCAAAGGACAGCTGCAAGAAGACTCAAGAAGAGCCACCCACCTGCCCACGGGCCTCTGCCCTTCTGGGCCCAGGAGTGCCCACTCGGCCCATCCTGCTGTCCTGTGCTGGACTAGACCCAGCCGAAGGCAGGATGGCTTTCAGGGCCTCCAAGCGGCTGGGCAGCAACAACCTGGGCAGGCAGCGCCGCTTGCACAACACCATGGAAATCCTGCGCAAGTCGGGGCTCCTGGGCATCACGCTGCGGACCAAGCAGTTGCTCCGGCAGAACAGCGGCACACAGCGGGAGCTGGCTGAGCTGCGGGAACATGCCCAGCTGCTGTGTGAGGCTGTCCGGAGCAATGACACCCGGGTGTGGGCTCGCCTCCAGGACGCCATTGACCGCTCTGCAGCCTACTGGCCCAGCAAGGGGGACAGCGCTCAGACCCACTCTGGGCAGCAGCAGAATTTGGTGGCCCAGCCCGAGAGCCCTCTTCCGCCCAGGCCCAGGGAGCTTCCGTCCAGCTCAGGCCTGGTCCCCAGCCGAGACACTGCCTTGCCCGCAGCTCTGCCTTAGCTGCCCCCTCAGCTCACGTTGTGCCCTGGGCAAAGGGGCATCTCTCTCTCCCCCCAAAGGAGTTACCAGCTGGCCACCCAGACTGCCGGGCTCTGCCTGGCCTTTCCCTGCCGTTGAAGGCGTTTCTCTCCCCGTGCCTTGCACTGCAGTAATTGGTCTCAAGGCAGGGAGCTGGCTGGTTTCCCCTGACCCCCAGGTCGGGGCTTAGTGGATGCAGGAACAGAGCCCAGCGAGACGGAGAGGAAGGAAGGGGCGAAACACATTGGGAAGCAGCAGCCCCCTTTTGAGTTGTTTGGTGCTGGCCGTGAGCCTTTCTCTGGAAAGTTCGGACAGTTTGCCTGGAAGTAGGAAGGGGGGGGGCTGTCCAGAGAAGCCAGAACCCCCTGCTGTTCGACTTGTCCATTGAGGTGTCTTTGCCCTGAAGGAGCTGGTTCTTCCCTGCAGGGTCGGTGCACCGTGCTGCAGCCCCCTCCCCGCGCTCCCTGGGGGAAAGCAGCCCTCTGCTGATTAACTGTGTGTGTGCTTTCAGCCTGGTCAGGAGTACACTTTCCCCAGAAGCCCGCTCTGCTGTTGATGAGAACAGAGTCTAATAAAACAAAAACAAAAACCTGGATGTGATTTAGTGCTCATCTTTTGCCATTGCCCTATGGGGGTAATGGGGTGCCACGTGATCGATGGGTCCTGGGGCAGTCACTGCAGCACAGAGAAATATCCTTGCAGGATCCCTATTTTGGGAAGGCTGTTGGCTGTGGTGGGGCTGGGATGCCCCTGAAGCATTGGAATCTTCTGTGCCTGCTGTGCACTTGGATTTTTAGTGTAAGCAAGAACAAGGGCTTGCTCGTCTGTGCCCACCTGCGTTCATTTCTGCCCTAGTTTCTCAAGGGAAGTGTAGTAGAAGTTGAAGCAGCAGCCTGGCGTTCTCCCTGGTGCCTTCCTGGCAAGGGACCTTCAAGTCACACAGACCCTGAGCCAGCACTGACCAGTGACTAGTGAGCATCAAGTTAGGAAAGTGCAGAGAGCGGATTAGGGTTTGGCTGGAGGTTGAAAGCGGCTAAGCCGAGTGGAGCTGCTCTGCACAACTCCCTCCATGCTCAGGAGAGCTCTGGCCTTTGTGAAGCTGGCAGCTGAGCCGGCAGTGTCAGGATGGGGAAATGAAGCACATGTCACAAAATGCTGTCAGGCTCCAGCACATGTTTGGAAAGCAGGACCATGGATGTTACTTGCATGAGGTGTAAGTAAGCCCAGGAACATGCGAAAGGGTCTTGTGCAAGCTGGGCTCCCACAACACTCCAGTGGGTCAGTACAATCTTTGTGGATCTGCCAGCAGGTGCTAGCCTGGGCACTGTCTGGTTGTGGGTTCTCCCCCACCAACAGCAAAACTGAGTCAGACCCCGGTTTGTCTAACCCATCTTGGGGTCTCCTGAGCAGAAGCAGCGGCTCTCCAGCTTCATATTTTTATACTATGTAGATTGCGTTGGTTTTCTTTGTATAACAGAATCTTTAATAAAACGAGTGCCCAAAAACCCAACCCTTAACCATTGTGGAAGAAAGGCTTGGGTTGCTCCTTATCATGGGGAGGGCTTTCTTCCTGCGCAAAGGCCCCAGCTGGGCTCCAGAAACAGCCACTGGTCTGGCATTGACCGGGGGGGGGGGGGGGGAGGCAGGTGCTGTGCTCCTCACCACAAGCTCACCCCACCCCCTTCCTCCGCAAGGGGACGGCCCAGAATTCAAGGCACAGAGGTGGGTCGATTCCCGCCTCCCCGCACTTGTCCTGGGCACGCACTCGTGCCCCATCGGCAGGCTGTCGGAATGGGGCTGCAGTCTGCCTTCCCTTAAGAGATGCAGATCGTAAGGTGGGGCTCCCATGGGTGGGGTTTCCATGACTTCCCCTCCCTGCTTAGGGAAGGAGATTCCTCTATTTTTACACAGGGTGTGTATATCTCCAGTTACATTGACCCCCAATAGGCAGAGGAAATGGTCCCTCTGAGCTGATGAAGAGCTGCCAACCTTTTCTGGTGGGTTTCAGAAATGTCTTCTTTTTTCTCCCAGTGTCACCTTGGAGCACCCGAAGACAAGACTGTGCCCCAACTCCCTCCCTTGCACCCACCTTCCAGCGTGCCCCCTGTGCCCCAGCGCCCCATCATGTCCTGAGGGGAGGGGAGGGGAGGGGAGGAAGGGGAGCCTGCTTCTGCTTGCCTGGGAGGTGTGCTGGCATCAAGGGCTTCCAGGGCCCCTCCACTGCCTCATTCTCAAGGTGGCTACCTTATGGGGGGAACTCACATCAGGCCTCTGGGCGTAGAAGCAGGGCAAAGGGGAAGGGAGCCTCCCCGACAAGAGAAGAGGATGTGAGGGGGGAGCCCGGCCAACAGCTGTGCCAATAGGTTTGCGGACCTCAGACCCGGCTGGGGAAAGGGTGGGCTGTGCACCAGGGAGGGGTTGAAGATGGGGCTGCCTTTCAGCCACGCAGCCAGCCAGTTCTCTTTCTAAATGTTGGAAGCTTTGCAACCAAACATGCGGCAGTGACAGTTCCCTGTAAATTAGGGGGGGGGGAGGAGGAGGAATACCTGGAGAGTGGTCGGTGTTCACAGTGCAGCTGGGCACCGGGAGCAGAGCCTGGGCACACAAAGGCAAGACCAGGCTGGAACAGATGATACCTGAGCTTTGAATATTTACTCAGTCTCTTACACAACCCAGAAGGTGACGCCAAGACCAGCCCCACTTAAATGCCCAGAATCCCAGGAAGCTGGGCAGATATCACACCATGGAGCTGGCTGGCGCAGTCACCCTCTTCCTGATGGCCTACCTTTCCTGCCTTGCCCTGCTGTTTGCCTGGAGAAAGGCGTCTCCCAGGGGTAGGCTGCCTCCTGGTCCCACTCCTCTGCCTCTGATCGGGAACTTCCTGCAGATCAAGGCATCAAAAACCTTGCAGTCCCTCCTCAAGGTAAGTCACCCTCTTGCCCAGGAGAAGCCCCAGGGACTGAGCAGCGGGTCAGAGATGCTTCCCGAGCCGCCTGGCGGTCTCCCCCGTCCGCTTCCCCCATGCCCGGGCTCTCCGTTGGGGCACTGGCTCTCTCCATCCTCCTCAACCAAGGGCCCTGCATCTTCTCCGGATCGCGTGGCTGTTGAGTGATCTGAGTCCCACAGCCCAACATCCGAGCCATCTCCTTCCACCGCCCACCTTCCTGTGATTCGGCTTGCAGAGGGAAGCACTTCCAGCACCCCCAAAAGTCCCAGTAGTGAGGTTGTTTTGGGGAGTGATTCTATAATCTCTAGGAGCCACCCCCCATTTTTCAGTAGCGCAAGTGTTTGGGAGGTTGACGACGAGATGTTAGGAAATGCAAATGTGCTCCTTTCCCGAGCGACCCATTTGAGGGTTCCAAATGCTGCCACCGTTGCCCAAGGATCCGCCGGCGCCGTTTTCAAGAATTTCAGAAGCTCTGTTTCCAATACAATGTTAGAAGAGGGTTCCCTTGTGCCTTGGTGGGCGATCGGTGCATTTACAAGTTTTTCTGTGGGCCAGATGGGCAGGGTTGTGCCAGTGTGGTATGTTACACTGTAAGTCAATGAATGTTTATTTAATACACATTAATCAACATTTCTGTTCCTGTTCCAACAGCTGGATCCTCAAGGCAGCTATTGATTAATGGAGCAGGATTTCTGGCATTAAGATTGTAGGCCACACCAACTTCAGTGGCTGCACTGCAAAAATTCTGGGTAGATCACAGGGCGATTAAGCCACTGACGGCACTGGGTCTATAAGTCCTGGATGACTCTGGGCTCAGTTCAAGCAAAAAAGAAAGGGCTCCCTCTTATAACTGCTTAAAACTGTGATGGAAAGACCTTTCCACAGCAGAAAACCTCTGACTGTGTTCAGGGACTTGCAGTAACCCCTGGGCAAAAGTCCTGTTGGCTCTACGCACTTTGTTGAGGAAGGAAGTGCCTGGAAGCAAAGTTCAAGGGAAGCTTGGATGGATCCCAGCCCGTCCATGTTTCCACAGGGAAGGGCAGAGAGAGTCAGGCTTGCCTCCTGGCAAGGGCCCCCCTGCAGTCTCTCACAGAGATGTGGAAGGAGCTGCCTTCCTCTCAGTCCTGGGAACCCCGTCAGTTCCCCATCCAGGGTCGGCTTCAGGCTGACCTTGCTTAGCCTTTAAGGTTCTACGGCACCCAAAGTCATGAATTTGAGAGGGGTGGCGATATAAATCAAAATAATCAATCAGCCAAAGCGGGTGATGCAGCTGCCTAACGCGATGCACCTTTCAGGATACAGAATGGAGAGAGGAATGCTGCAGCTGGGTGGGGCAGAGGAAGGAAGCCTCTTAGGGCCCACTTTGTCTCTGGGAAGGGGATAAGTTTTCTTGTAAACTGCCCAGAGTCTCTCCTTGAGGGAGATGGGTGGTGATGAAATATAAATATAAATACAAATAAGCCATTCCCAGTTCCGGCCCTAAGAGGCAGTTGGCTGGTGGATATGGCAGCCAATACAGGTAGCCCTTGCTTGACAACCATTTGTTTAGTGATGGTTCAGACTTACGATGGTGCTGGGAAAACCTACTTGTAACCTGTCTTTGCACTTACGACCATCGCAGCATCCCACGGTCACATGATTGCCATTTTTCAACCTTCCCTGCCAGTTTCCAGCAAGCAACTTTAATGGGGAACCATGTGATTTGCTTAACAACCACCACAAGAAAGGTCATAAAATTGGGTTGGATTCACTTAATGACCGCTTTGCTTAGCAACTGAAATTCCGGTCCCAATTGTGGTCATTAAGCAAGGACTGCCTGTATTCACCTTCAATGGAACAATGGCCTTTCCAAGGAGTTTATCCCTGGGGTCATCCAGCTACAGAGATCTGGATCTAAGTATCTCCATCCCTCCCTTTGGCTCCTCTTCCTGTGCAGTTGCGGGAAAAATACGGCCCCGTGTTCACGGTCTACTTTGGAAACCGCCCAGTTGTGGTCTTATGTGGCCACGATGCAGTGAAGGAGGCCCTGATTGACAAGGCCGAAGAATTTGCCGGGAGGAAAACCAATGCTACCCTGGAAAGGACCTTCCAAGGACATGGTGAGGGCTCCAGGCTGGTGGGTCAGGTTGCCCACTCTTTCCTGGCCACAGGACCCATTGCTCTCCTCTGCCCTCAGGGGTGGTCTTTGCCGATGGGGAGCGCTGGAAGCAGCTGCGCCGGTTCTCTCTGACCGTCCTGAGGAATTTTGGGATGGGGAAAAAATCCATCCAGGAGCGGATCCAAGAGGAGACCCAGTTCCTGCTGGAGGAATTGCGGAAGATGCAAGGTGAGGCTGGGGAAGGAGAGGGGGTGGAATTGTTTTAAAGGCCCTTGGGCCAACCAACCACTCTAGGAATGCTGAGCTCCGATGTTAAGATGTCCAGGAGAAGCTTGGGCTGAAAAAGAGCTTCACAGAGTGTCTTCCTCTTTGTGATCCAAAGCAGAGTAGGGATCCCTTCCTCTCTAAATAAACACGTACAGTGGAAGAGAGGAATGCCCCCCCCAAATAATAATGAGAAAATTATTTACCCTTTTGGCCTGAGCAGCTCTTACAACTTGTTGACCTCCCTTCCCTCTTGCTCTCTTTCTCTCTCTGCACCAGAGAAGCCCTTCAACCCCATCTTCTTCCTCAGTTGCGCTGTGTCCAACGTCATCTGTTCGATCGTCTTCGGCAATCGCTTTGACTACAGAGACAAGGAATTCCTGGCTCTCATGAAGATGATGAATGACAGCTTTCGGGAAATGAGCACAGGCTGGGCTCAGGTAGTTCTACACGGTGCCTGGCCTTTGCTCCGCACAATAGAAGGATCAGAAGCTTCTTCCAAGACAATTTTTCCCAAGCTGGTACCATCCAAACATTTTGGACAGCTGCCACGGCTTAGGAGGATGGGAACTGTTGTCCAAAACACAAGTGGCAGCCAGTAGGGAAAGAAGGAAAGACTCTTTAAAGAGAAATTCTTCAAGATTATTTAAGCTCCTCTCATATCGGCTATATCCTGCAAATATATCTGCTGATATTCTTGAAATGCTGATCCTTGATTGATTGACCTCATTATTTGACTCACTTTGGCTATGCATCGACCTCTTTTTGTAACAGATCCTTGTCTTCCTTGTCCTCCGCAGATCTACGATATGTACCCCAACCTCTTGAGACACCTTCCAGGGCCACACACCAAGATCTATGACATTCTGGAAGACATGAGGCTGTTCATTGCCAAGAGGGTGATGAAGAACAAAGAGACTCTGGACCTCAACTCTCCTCGGGATTTCATCGATTGCTTTCTCATACAGATGGAGAAGGTAGGATGCGAGGAGTGTCCCCCAGCTATAGGGCTGTGAGTGAGCCTTTGGGTACAAGGGGCCTTGTCACTGGGCAAAGGATGGGCCAGGGGGTACAAGCGTGCCATCCCTTCCTGACTGAACACAATCACCAGAGGACAGGAAGGTTGGGTGATTTTAGCTTCTCGGCTGGATCTTGTAAAAGGAACCTCCACGTCTGGTCAAAGGGGAAGCAAGGGAACATGTTTGATGCCCACAAGCCACTGGTCCCTCACCCCAACACACCCAGGCCACCGCCTCTTCAGCTGCATCGGGGTTCGAGTAAGTTAAACCATTATTCCAAGGCCCTCTGAGGACAACCTCAAGATGCCAAGCGTTTCCTGTTCCTTTCCCACAGAGGGCGGTCAGGGGACTGGCAGAGATGGGAACAGGGTCAAGGCAGGAAAGGGGCTGGCAATGGAGACAGCAGGTCCAAAGGGAATTGCCTTTGCCAATCCACCCGCTGCATAGGAACATGGAGACCATTCTATTTTGTGGAAACCAGAGCTTTGCTCAACCTGCTTGCCTGAAGCTCCAACCACTGGTTCTCTTTCCTGTTTTGCAACTCTGAAACCAGCTGGAAAGCCCCAGTCACAGGCCACCAGATGTTCTCATGCACTCTGGTTCCAATTTGTCTTCAGGAAAAAGACAACCCAGCCAGCGAATTCAATCTGAAGAACCTGGAGCTCACAACCCTGACTCTGTTTTTTGCTGGGACAGAGACTGTCAGCTCCACTCTGAGATATGGATTTCTGTTGCTGATGAAGTTCCCCAAAGTGCAAGGTAAGGGGGTGTTCAGACCCACCCCAGTAATGTCCGTAGGCCAAGAAGCAGCCCCTCTAAGTCCAGGGAGAAGAGCTACAATCATTGCAAGTCAGTGTGAGGTTCTTGATCTTTATGCCCCAAATCCAGCAACTCACAGCACAAGCCAGTAGAGATATGCATAGTTCCTTATTGGGACAGTATCAAACTCTGTTAAAGCCACGAATGGGGCCTACTTCCTCCTGCCTTCTCTTTTAATTTTCTTGCCTTCTGCTTCTGTCCCACCCCTTCTTCTCTTCTTCTTTGATGGCTCTCCTCTGTGGTGACAGCTTGTTCTGTTCGTTCTTACAGTTAATGGCTGCTCATGCTTCTGGCTCCAAATGCATTCGCTTGTTCCCTGTCAGTCTTCTTCTTCAGCTCTGTGTAAAGCTGGAGCACCTGGTTGCAATTAGCCATTGTGACCTGGTATTCCATCCTTACATGCCACCCCGCTTCAGAAAGAGAGCCTCCCCCCACTCGCCCCCTGCACGAGGAAGTACCTGGAAGGAAAAGGGAGAGTTAGTGTATGGAAATAACAGGTTATCATCATCCCCCCAAGCTAGGTTTGGGTATCGTTTGTGGAAATCCCTGACTACTTGGGGCACACGAACGTGTCTGCTCTCAACCCACTCATTATCAGCTTTCGGAAGATGTTTCCAGTGCATCAAGTACTGCGACCCCCCTTGCTGTCTTCTCAAGTACAAGATTGCTTGCATTTTGAAGTGCTGGTCCCCCTCCACCAATGTAGGGGGAGGTTTGGGGTGCCATCACTCAGAAGATTGCACTGGTTTGAGCAGGCAGCAGTGGAAAACAGGACGGATTTTATGTAAGTTCTTTGGTAAGCAGAGTTGTACTGTAATGTCATTGATGATTCGTGAAATTGGAAATGGGCTGACATACTCAGGACTTAGTTTCTTTGAGGGCTGAGAGGACTTAAGGTAGTTGGTGGACAAATAGACCTTGTCTATTTGTGGGGGCACTTTCAAGGGCCATTCCAGGGCTCTTTTGCAGTCTGCGTATTTTTTATAATCAGTCTTGGCGTCATCGAGAGCTTTTTCGATCACTGGCTAGCTGTCTCTCATCTGGTTGATCAATTCATCTAACAAGAATATCGTCATATTTTCAAGTGGAAGTTCTGGGATGGCCACAAAGTCTTGTCCATTGGCTACTTGGAATGGGGTAAATCCCATGCTGGATTGTACTGCGTTATTGCGTGCCACCTCAGCGAACGGGAGCAAGTCCACCCAATTGTCCTGTTGGTGGCTGATGTAACACCTCAAGTGCTACTCAAGTACTTGGTTCTGCTGTTCACTCACCCTGTCAGTCTCTGGGTGATGGGCAGAGCTTAAGCCCTGCTCCACCCCAATCAACATCAGAAATTTCTTCCAGAATTTGGTTGTGAATTGGGTCCTGCGATCGCTGATGATTCATTCAGGGGCTCCGTGGATGCGGTATATGTGGTGGATGAACATCTTGGCTAGTTGGTTGGCGGTGGATAGCCCAGCACATGGGATGAAATGTGTCTGTTTTGAAAATAAGTTGGTAACGACCCATATGGTAGCTTTCTTCTTGCTTTCCGGAAGGTCCACAATGAAGTCCATGGTGATCGGCTTCCAGGGGCGGATAGGGCTCGCTACACTCTGTAACAGACTCCTGGGTTTGCTTCCGATGCATTTCACCGTGGCACAAATGGGGCAACTCGCAACATACTCCTCCACATTCTTTTGTAGGGATGGCCACCAAAACTGCCATCACACTAGGTGTAGAGTATTCACAAAGCTGAAGTGCCCTGCCACCTTAGCATCATGGCACCATTCCAGGACTTTCAGTATGTATATCCTCTCCCCCTTCCACCATAATCCCAACTTTTTCCACCAAAAGGGTTTTATTGTTCTGTAGCCAGCCATCTTGGAGTGCTGCAGACTGAAGTTTGGTAAGTCCCTTTCCACCTGTGCTGCTGCGCTGGCTGTCTGGCTCCATGTGGTAACCACCATCCTGAATTGGGCAGGAGAAAGGACGGAGTCCACCACCTCTTCTCTCACACAGTTATGTTGGGGTAGGCGAGGTAACACGTCGGCCAGGAAATTCCTACCACCAGGCAAGTACTTTAGGGTGAAGTTAAATCTACTAAAGAACTGCGCCCACCTGATATGTTTGGGATTCAGTTTTCTTGTGGATTTCAAGGCCTCTAGATTCTTATGGTCTTATGGGTGTGGAGCTCCCTTGAACAGGTGCTGCCAGGTGACAAGTGCCCATTGTACCGCAAAAGCCTCCTTCTCCCAGTTGTGCCAATGCCTCTCCATCTCATAAAATTTGCGCAAGAGGTAGGCGCATGGTCTCAGCTCTCCATCTTTATCTTTCTGTAATAGGATGGCCCCAATGGCTACATCTGAGGTGTCTGCCTGGACAATCAGGAGCCATGCGGGGTTGGGGTGTCTCAGAACCGGCTCAGATGTGAAGAGTACTTTGAGGCAGTCGAACGCATCCTGGCATTCAGCTGTCCATTTGATCGGGGCTCCAGGTTTCTTGATTGTTTTCGGGTCTCCTTTTCCTTTCGTCTTCAGCAAGTCAGTGAGGGGCAGTGCTACTTGTGCAAAGTGGAGGATGAACTGCCAATAAAAATTGGCGAATCCTAAAATACTCTGTAGTTGCCTCCTGATAGGGTAGTTCCCAGGCAACTACATCTCTGACCTTAGCCAGGTCCATCCCCACACCATTGCTAGGGATCCTGTACCCCAGGTCATCCAGCTGCATCTTGTGGAACTCGCACTTCGAGAGTTTTGCGTACAATTGATTTTTTAACAGCTGCTTCAGAACTTCTCTTACCAGCATCACATGTTCCTCCATCGTTTCAGAGTAGATTAGGATGTCGTCCAAATAGACTAAGGCACCTCAGTAGAGAAAGTCATGCAGGATTTCATTTATGAGGTGCATGAGGACCCCTGGCACCCTCTGCAGTCCGAATGGCAGCACTAGGTACTCAAATGACCCAAGTTGGTAGTTAAACGCGATTTTCCACTCGTCCCCTTCCTGAATTCGGACCCTGAAATATGCCTCTGTTAGGTCAAGTTTAGTGAAAATCTTCCCTTGTGAGAGGTGGGCCAGCTTATCACTCATCAGAGGAAGAGGGTATTTATTAGAGGTGCAGACTGCATTTAAACCTCTATAGTCTATGCAAAGACGTAGGGACCCATCTTTCTTCATCCAAAATAGGATGGGTGCAGCCATAGACAATGTAGCAGGGTGAATGAATCCCTGCTGCAAGTTCTTGTCAATGAACTCCTGGAGTGCTTTGTGTTCTTTGGTGGTCATGGGGTACAGTTTCATCTTGGGCAGCTCAGCTCCCGGAATTAGTTCTATGGCACAGTCAGAGTTCTGGTGGGGGTGCAGTTGGTCAGATTTGGCCTTGCCAAACACGTCCTTTAAGTGTCTGTACTGTCTGGGAATGCAAGGACTCTTGTCCATGGTCATCTCCTTCTCCATCTCCTCTAGAGATCCCGTAAGCTCGGACTGTGTGCCTCTCCGTGTCAGGGCCAGTCATTCGTAGATCCCTTCAGAGAAGTAAATCTGCCCTGACTTCCAATCTACTCTTGGGTTATGGTCCCGGAGCCAAGCAAGCCCTAAGACCATGGGGTGGTTGGCGACTGGGGGCACTAGGAATCTCAAAACCTCCTCATGCATTCCCACCTGCATGATTACTGGCTCAGTGTAATACTCAACGGGGCCCCCTTGCATGTCTCCCCCATCTATTTGGGTGAAGATGATGGGGTCCTTCAGCCTTTCTACCCTCAGCTTCAGTTTTCCTACCATTGAGGGGTGCAGCAGGTTGCAGGTACACTCAGAGTCCAATAGGCCTACTAGTTCAGCGTGGTCTCCTCCCCTCAGTTGCCTCAGCCATGCACTTACCATCAATACAGGATAGTTCTCACTCACCATGGGGTCTTTGCACCCATTCTCACACACCTGCCCTCCAGCGCTTTTTAGAGCAGGCTCTCGTCGTTTCCTGACCTCAGGGATCCCTCCTCAGCTGAATCTTCTGAGGCTTCATAGGCCTCATGGTGTTTCTTTTTGGTAGCCACTGCTGCCGGTGCCCTGGTCTTCTGGGTTGGGGTGTTCATGTTGGTCCCACTGCCTTTTGGCTTTCCTTGCCTAGTGGGGGGTATACAGTCTGCTGCTCGATGCCCCTCTTTCCCATAAGTGAAGCACAAGCACTTTCATGCTCTTCGCTCCCAGCTGTCTTCCGCTTGAAAGGGTCTTTTGCAAATGTTGAGTGCTTCCCAGTGGCATATGACTGTTGCTGGTGTCTTACTTGGGCCCGCACTTCCTCAACTTCACCCGCTAGGCAAATCCAGTCACTTAATGATTTAGGGTTTCCTCAGGCCAGGGATCACTCTAAAATTTCGGGGCATAGGCCCCCTTTGAAATGTTCAATTTTTAGGGACTCTGGCCAGTTGGTAAGTCTCCCTACCAGGGTTTTGAACTCTATGGCATACTCTGATACCGACTTGCGTCCCTGTCTTTATGGTCTGCATACTAGTTCAGGCCCTCACCGCTGCTAGTGGGTCTTCAAATTGCTCTTTTAGTGCTCGCATAAAGCCTTGGAAGTCTCAAAGTTCTGGGGCTGCTGCCTTGTGCAGCCCCTGTAACCATTCCGCAGCCACTCCTCTGAGGCGCCCTGATATGTATCACACCTTGGCGTCCTCTGAATGGAAGACCGCCTCAAATTCTTCCATGAACTCCCCACATCTGTAAGAAAGCACGCTAACTGCTTGGGGTCTCCACTGAACTTGATGCTCAGGCCTCTGTCTCCAAAGGATTCCTCCCTCTTCCATGGGCTACTCAGTCCCGTGGGGGTTGGGGTCCCTGCATACCAGGCTCCCTGTGCAACATCCCCACAGTCGGTAGGTCTCGTTGCCTCAGTTAGGTTCGCTGCGTTCCCGCCTGTAGAGGGTGCCCACCCTCCTAATGTCATCGCTCCTCGCACTGCGGCTCCGGCCTGGTTTTTAGGCCTCTTGGTTTCAAACACCCCCCCCCTTCTTCCACGCTTCACTCTCTTCTATGGGGGTTGGGGTCTGCTTTTCCCAGGGGATCAGCATGACCGCCTTCCAGGTAGGAAATCCTCCTCCTCCGGGTGCGGCTGCTGCTCTTTCATGGCTAGGCCGCATCCCTCTCCCTGTCACCACTGGGGTTAACGTTGCTGCCTGGGCCTGGTTTTCGAGTTTCCCGCCTTTGGGCCGCCCCGCCTTTCTCTGTGCTCTGCTTGCTTGTTCGCCCATTTATTATTTATTTATTTATTTATTATTCAAATTTAATTACCACCCATCTCCCCCAAGAGAGGGACTCTGGGCGGTTTACAATAAAATCAAACTCTGATCATAAACATTAACATCTCATAAAACCAGACGCATTACACTTATTATAAAATACAATAATAAATTGTATTTTATAATAAGTGTAATGCGTCTGGTTTTATGAGATTGCCGGGGCTTGGGTCCTCGCTTCCCAGGGGCCCAGCGCCACCCCCCCAGGCTGTAGGCCCTCTCCCCTCGCCTTCAGGGGCCGCTACCTTGCGGCTCTCTCCCTTGTCGCGGGGCGTGGGCTCCGCAGTCGAGCCTCCAGGGCAGGCCTCAGTCGCCCCTCGTAGGGCTGACACATCTCGCTCTAGCCGCGCCATCCTGCTCCCCGACTCCACCGGTGAGCACCTTATGCTGGGGTTGGAGCTTGCTGCCATCTCCCCACTTGTGCTTGGGTTCCAGGGGTCTCCGGGGTCCTTAAATCGCTTTGGATCCATGCCTCGCCCTGTGGGGCCTCTCTCGTTCCTGGGTACTGCTCTGGGTGGGTTGTTTCAGGCCTGTGGCCCAGCGCCCTCCATTCTCCCTGAGGTTTGGGTGCTCAGCCATCCGGCTTGCCTGCATCGCTCTCCCATATAGTCACCTCACGTGGGCTGCCTCAGGGTGCTCTGCGTCCTCTGGTAGGGCCGCCATTGTGAGGAAAAAGGGATTCGTGGCTTTCTGTGAGGTTCTTGATCTTTATGCCCCAAATCCAGCAACTCAAGCACAAGCCGTTAGAGATATGTGTAGTTCTTTATTGGGACAATATCAAACTCTGTTAAAGTCATGAATGGGGCCTACTTCCTCCCGCCCTCCCTTTTAAGCCCCCCGCCTTCTGCTTCTGTCCCGCCCCTTCCTCTCTTCTTCTTTGATGGCTCTCCTCTGCAGTGAAAGCTTGTTCTGTTCGTTCTGACAGTTAATGGCTGCTCGTGCCTCTGGCTCCAAATGCATTCGCTTGTTCCCCATCAGTCTTCTTCAGCTCTGTGTAAGGCTGGAGCACCCAGTCACAATTAGCAATTGCAACTGGGCCTTCCATCCTTACAGCCAGTGAGAAGTTGCTTTAACCTTCAAGAAAGCCTGGGTTTCAGCATAAGACCTACCCATATCTTATGCTGAAACCCTTATCTGTGGGGTGAGGGTGAGGTGGGGGGAATGCTAGCCTGATGCCCCACCTCAGGATGTGGAGCACCACCCTGCCCAGTTCTTTGGTCCCCCATCAGTTGCTCTGGAGGTCGGAGCTCCATTCAGGTACATCAGAGATAGTGAAATCGAAGCAACTATGATTAAGACCATCTTTTGACAGCAAAGATGCATGAAGAAATCGATCGTGTGATTGGCCAGAACCGTGTCCCGAACATTGAAGACCGCAGCCACATGCCCTATGTGGATGCAGTCATCCACGAAGTGCAGAGGTTCAGCGACCTCATCCCCATGAACCTGCCCCACGCGGTCACCCGCGACACTGAATTCAGAGGCTATGTCATCCCTAAGGTGCGGGGGCACTCTGGAGGGCCTGTCCGCTTTGTGGGAGTGGGAGTTTGGGCCAAGTGGATGCGGGAGTAGGGCGGGGCACCCCCACCCCGGAAGCTGGCTTGGCTGCACAACCGGGACCAGGCGGAGAGCTTCCAGACCTAGGAAGGGTGGGCCTCAGATGCAGGAGCAGTGGGAGCCTGGGTGGACAATGCCCACCTCGAGGGGTGGGGCTTTCTTACCTCCAAAGCCACTCCCTCCTCTCCACCCACCCAGCTGACCTTACAGGGTTGAGGGTGTGGTGGGTAAAGGGAGCACTAAGGGTGCTGCTGGGGGCTCCCGAAGGGAGGCAGGACTCTCTGTGCTGCCACCCAGGCACAGCCTGCGCTGAATCTCCGCCACTCGAGTTTAGGACTTCTCTTCCTCAGGGGACGGAAATCTACCCACTCCTCAGCACTGTCCTGCACGACAGCACCAAGTTTAAAAGCCCCCAGGGGTTCGACCCTGAGAATTTCCTGGATGAGAACGGCCGCCTGAAGAGGAACGACGCCTTTGTCCCCTTCTCTGCAGGTAGAGCCCACCTCCTCCTCTGCACGCCACCCCTTCCCGGGCCAGGCTTCTCGGCTGCGCCTCGTTTTCCTCCCTTTTTGCCATGTGTCACCGGCTGATTTTCAGTTTCCATGCCAAGGCTGGATTAGAGGGATTAGAGGCCCGGCTCCGCATCCTCGCACGCACCGGGCCTGCCTTTGCCCACTCTGGCATCAGGGGGGCCTGGTGAGTGGCAGAAGAGGGCCCCTCCACCTGCCCGCCCTGCCTTTTCTGGGAGAGCTGACCATTCGGGTTTCAGCCTGGCCAGGCAGGGCCTGGCCGGCAGGGCCTGACTCTGCTCCTCTCACCCGCAGGGAAGCGCATTTGTCTGGGGGAAGCCCTGGCCCGGATGGAGCTTTTCCTCTTCTTTACCACCATCCTGCAGCAGTTCCGGCTGAAGCCCATCACAGAGCCCCAGGACATCGACCTAATGCCCCGGGAGTTCGGCTTCGCCACCATCCCACCCCTGTACGAGCTCTCGGTTGTCCCCCGCTGAAAGGTGTTGGGGGGGCAGGTGTGTGCTCCCTGCTTCTGCGATTTGTGTTTTTGCCAAGCTGGACTTCCGGGGAAGAGGCACGCCCTTTGCTTTTCTGGCCCCACCAGGGGCTGAGGACTCCGAGGGGCTGGGCAAAGATCCCTCTGCTATGAGTTTGCCTTGAAAAAATAAAGTTTCACCCTGACGCACGTAACACCTGGCAACGATGATTGTGTGAGTTTGAGACCTGAAACAAGACGGTTTGTTTCCACCACCCCCAACCTCACTTTCCTGCACGAGAGGGAGAGGAAAACTTTAAAAATTACAATAGAGCAGCTTATGGCTGGAAATGCCCAAGTAACCCAGCCCGTGGCCCCACAGGCCACTGGGTTACAGGAGCTGCGTGGGAAGACATTACGACCTCTCCCTCCCTGCCGTGCCATCTCCCTCAAACACTGTTTCCTGCCACATCACTTCCCCTCCTCGAGTGAAGTAAAAGGTCAGAAGTTGCAAGATAGAATGGGCTCAATACGAAGAGGACGCAGGAGATTAAAATGTAGACAAAGGATTCTCTTCAGACTTAATCAGAGCCCTTGTAAGGCAAAAGGTTGCTCCTTTGCAGAGCAAATCCAGGCAGACCTTCTTCCCCAGCCAACCAGATCTCCATAATCGAATCCCAAAAGATCCCTTCCAAGGTGAATATTCCAGGCTAGTAGACAAAGCCACAGCCCCGCAGGGAACCAGGACTATCAGAACAGGAGACACAACCAGCAAGGGGCCTGGCCACAGAGTGCCCCCTCTCGGAACCCCGGTAAACTGCACTCTCCTAGCGTTCCTAGAGAGTGCCCCCTGCCAAGAAACTGGCTAAGTGCGCCTCCTCAGGAGTTCCTAGAGGGCAGGGACACTTTTGCATAACAAGAGCCAAGCTCTCCTACATAAAGGGCTTTTGAGAAAATCCAAGTGTGGCCACCACTGACAGTTGATTGCTCTGTACTTCATGCTCCTGGACACTAAAATTTATCTCTGTTCAAGCAATTGCCTAAGAACTTTCATTCCCGGCTCAGAACAGACCTGGTAAGATTTTCTTCCAACAGCTATTAACCCAGCTAAATATCAGAGCCCTCCTCCTCCATGCAGGAAATGCACAGTGGCCATCCCAGAGAAATCTGATGGCTCACTTGATCAGTTTCCAGCCTTCTTTGCACAGTGCAAAATCTACATGAGTCTATGCCCTGAAGGCTTCCCAAATGACCAGATTTATAACTGGCTTATTGACTGGAAATGCTGCTAAGTGGACTACACCTCTTTTGCTGCAGCAGAGCCCTCTGCTGGATAACTTTGACAGATTTAGCCAGCAGTTAGAGATGAGGTACAAAGATCCCATGAAAGCCCAGGCTGCCAATTGGGCGCATTCGTGAATTGAGGCAAGGGTGTGGCCCAGTGGTTGAGTACATCAATGCTTTTAGGCTACTAGCCCAAGACTTGGACTGAAATGATGCAGCTCTGGCTGACCAGTTTCAAGAAGGTCTATCAGATGATCTCCTTGATGAATTGGCTCGAATGGAGCATCCAGAAACCCTTCAAGGCTTGAGGCCACTCTGCTTATGTATAGATGGGCATCTACAGCAACAAAGGGCCAGAATTCGAGCTTCTTAAAGATCAGATCTGCCTCCGCTCACCAAGCCTGCATATCCTCCAACTGAGGAACCTATGCAAGTAGGTGGGCACCACACAAAATTAACTCTAGAAGAAAAGTCTCAACACCAACAGGTGCTGCCCACTAACAGCACACCAATAGGGGCTGTGCTTATATTGGGAGGACCACAATATATGGCTACCACATGTCCTGTTAAGGCACCATGCCTTTACAGGACATGTGGTAGCCAAAAGGCGTGGTGCCTTTTTTTTCAAGAAAAAAAAAGTTCCCATGCCCGATCATGTCAGGAAAAGGGGAGGGGTCCAGCCTAGGGGGCTCACTAGGCCAGGGCCAGTTAGCCACAAGTCAGACCCAGCACCCCTGAGTAACACCCACCAGACACTAAGGGGTGACTGTGGAAAGTTCCCTGCTTCTGGAACTCCAACCAACTTCATGGATCTCCAGTTCACAGCAGACCATGGCATTCCAAAGCACGCCATCCAGCCACCTCTAGTGGTCAAGACAACTGACAGTTGCCCTCTGCAGTCAGGCCCAGTGGCTTCAGCCACAACACCATTGGGCATGTGACTGGGAACTCACCAGGAAAAAATTGAGTTCTACCTTGCTTCAGCATCCCACTTTCCCATTGTCCTGGGCTTGGAGTGGCTTTAAGCACACGATCCACAGTTTGTATGGTCTACACAAACCTGCCCCCAGCTGTAACACTTTCACTGCCCCCAGTTGTAACAACCACATGGCTGCCATTCCTGCAACCCTAGCAGCAGAACGAGAAGGAGGTATGCTCCCTAGCCTTCCCTTGAAATATAAAAGTTTTGTGGATGCATTCAGTGAAAGGGAAGCAGATCAGCTGCCACCATACTGACTGTTCCATCCATCCATCCATCCATCCATCCATTTTGTATAGCTGCCCATCTCAAACCAATGACTCTGGGTGGCTAACAGTCATAAAAAACAGTCAAACAATTAAAACAGTAGAAAAGAAATTAAATATAAATAGCAGCCAAGGGGTATTAAAATCCATCAGTGTCAGCCCTATTGGTCTGATGCCAGGGGCCAAGATCCCAGTAGGTTGCCTCTATTCTCTGTCAGAACCAGAGCTGGCAGCCCTTTGGGACTTTATCAACAAGAATTTGAAAAGGGGATTGATCCGACCCTCGTCTTCTCCTGCAACAGCTCCTGTATTGTTCATAAAAAAGAAATCTGGAGAACTTAGGCTCCGTAATGATTATGTCATGAGCACCGTTGAGCTGAATGCATCAGCATAACGGCACACATAACAATACCATGGAAACAAGAGCAAGGGATTAAAAGATAAGCAAAGTGACGCACAACAACAGACACAGACCCCGAGGAGAAGGGAACGACCCCGGCCGGAAAATCCAGTCAAAAGAACACAAAGGGGGAAGAAAGAGCGACAAAGACAGGGTGGATCATGAGGCATGCCTGGAGCTGTCAGCAGGAACGCAAAGGATATCGCCCAGCTGAAAGCAATCACCGGCCGGAGGAAGAAGATGATTACGAGAGAAGCCCGGGGCACCAGCAGGGGCCCCGCGACCCCTCACCTACTGGCAACGAAGCATACAGGACTTGGGGGGATGACACAACCCAAGGTGGGGGGGGGCGCTGACCGGTGCGGGCTATTTAAACCCCGTACCGGCGCGCTCCCTTCACTCTCAGCTTTTTCTAGCTATGCACTATGCTGAAATAAACCAGAACCTGATCTTCCCTAAATTAATGTCTGTGTTTTACTCAGTAGTAGGCAGCGCATGACATAAAGCTGAGAGTCCTAAACTCGGCCTCGCCAAGCCCCACCGGACAAAAACAAGCTGCGGGAGGAACAGACGGTGAGAAGAACACGAGCGGAGAGCGATGGAGCCGACGCGTCGCAGCCAGGACGGGCGAGTCGTACGGTGAGAGGCGGAGGAGAACCAACAGCGGCCAGAGGCAACGCAGACCCCAGGAGCCACGGACATCCTCCCGGCCCATCCCGAGCCTCAGCCCCACCCCCGGACGGAGGCGGAGGCGACCCGACCACAGGAGGGAGCAACATACCTCCCGAGACCCGCGGAGACCTCCCCGCCCCACATCACACCCCAGCCACAGGCGTGGAGC